>NW_020271560.1:579629-1779629 GCF_002803265.2 Melanaphis sacchari | reverse complement strand
TTGGCAATAAATTATATCGTATCTTATACCTAGAACAATACCTTTGATAATACTTAGTATTGAATTATTTACAACCTTTAAGTGTTATCGATATAACTTAATATGAATTTATTAGTATGCATATTATAAACTTACTCATGTGGTTCATAATCCTTCCAACGATTTAGTTGCTATTAATTGATTTAATTTCTGAAACTTTACGGTCAACATAAACTTTATTTATCAGTTTACTGTTTGTTAACTTAACACAAACATCAAAAACAGTAAGAATAATGGAAATATTATCTTTTAAATTTTTTTTTATACGTATTCGGTTCATTAACAACTGTTAATATTTTAGAATAGATTTTGAAAATCAGTATGTTCATTACAGACAACAAGTGTCTCTCATATATACATATACCCTGGAAGTACTAATATGGTAAAATCCGTTCCTCATGCCTAACTGAAGTAATACATTGCATTTAATTACATATAATTCCGCATTAGCTGTGCTGTTGCCTGGCGTCCGTCTAAGTAAACTTGTTAAGATGTTTAAATGAATTCGCAAAGTGTAAGCGCTACTTTCATTCTTATACTATGTTATACTCATGTGTTTTCGATGAAATTTTATTTTGACAAAGTCGCTTCAAGTTTAACGCTTATTAGCATTTGGCTAAATTTTGTATGTAACGTTTCAACCATTTTCTAATGAAGGAGATTTTATTTTTTAAACTTCCGTTAAGTGCTATAGTATTTAAAACAAAAAATATGTATAAAGTAAGATCATGGTTTATAAACTAATATGTTAAAAAAATTAATGTATATTAAAAAATTTAACTAATTTATAAATAACAATTAATGTAGAGATAAATAAGTTTTAAGAATATGTAATTAGGTGTTCAGTGTTTAATTAGTATACCTGTAAAAATTAAGACTCTAAAATACTCAACATAGTGAAAAAAGTAGGAATTGATCAACATACGTCCACTTTTCATTATTTTTTATTGGTCACTAGTGTAAAACAATATAATATTGATAATTTAGTTTTTCATTTTTTTAACTTAATTTTATACTTACTAACTCAATTTATATTACAATTAATATTATACATCTATAGACAAAAATATGTTTCAAGTGATCCAATAAGTTTGTTGAGTATAGACCATTGCAACATAAAGAATTTATCGTTTTAAAAGTAATAAATGAAAATTCTAATATTCTTTTGTACAATTATAAAAGAAGACATTGATTATCAATACTAAATGGACCGCGAAAAGAGAAATTTTAAACAATGAGAAGAAAGAAAATATAATTGTATATAATATATATATATATTCAATTTATTATCAATGAAAAATGTAGCTATTAGCGTAGTCTATTTTATTTTGATTTAATGTACATTTTGATCAAAGAGTGTAATCTTTACAGTTCGACAAAAAAATGTTCAGTTAACTACGTACATTATACAAACATTAAAATGTTAAATATAAATAAATATAACATTCATAAATGTGTATAATGACAAATATAAAATTATTAAGTATAAGTATATTCATTTATAATTTAATGCTGTTCAATTCAAATGGTTAAACGTAGTGATATGATTCTAAGAAATAATAGCATGACTCAGTATTTAATGTAGGTATGTAAACGTATTTTGTCCATAATCCAAAATATTCGTTTCGTGCTAAATTGTTTTGAACGTCGTAGAATCTTTAAAAAACGACGGTGCTCCTTCTCATGGTAGATTTTTTTTTTTTGTTAAACGGAGGTATTGTAAACACAAGCATCATTTTTTTTAAAATGTAATTATATTTTTATTATGTCTTTATAGAGATTTTATACTAGAAATAACTAGATAAAATAAAAAAAATGATATCGATATAAAAATAGTCGATCCCTATAAGTATGTAAATAACATAATATGTTCTGAACAAAATTTTTATAAAACCTAAACCTGTTCTACGCTATACTCGTATATGTTTTTTATATTCTATTTCATTAACATAACTGCAAGAAAATATATCATTATCTAAATAGTTGAAAATTGCGAGGTTATAATTCAATATGGATATTTATGAAGTAAGTTTTTACCACAGTAACTAACATTTAGAATGTTTAATAAATTTTAATTTTATATAAATAGAACAAATTAAATACATTTGGCATACCTGCTATAATTCAATTTATATTATACATCGTATATACAAATAAGCAAGATAATTTTAGTTCATGTAATTTTGTTAAGATTATTCTAACTGATTGGAGTGAGCAGTAAAGTTTTTCCTGAATCATGATTCATATAAATATCTAAAATGGGAACACAGAATAACTATTTCGGTGACTTGTGAAATCTAGAACAATTCGAATTTCATTAGTTTTATACCTCACACAATCATAAAATAAAGCAGCAAACATTTAGCTTCTTATTAAATGCATGGGATATTGCAGAGTCATGAATGAGGTTAATTTATTTCTCTGCCAGTTGATGTGTTGCAGTATTTTCATATTTTTCTTAACTAATTCTATATTGTATTATCAATGTTGGTGCTATACAGCTCTATTGCAACTTTAAAGCTGATTATAAATATGGCGTTGATGCAAATGTATAGTGATTGAGATGAACGTAACGGTGTTTGTCATGTAGATTAATGGTATTTACATATAGTATTTTGATCTTTGAATTTAGCTTACGATTTTGTAGTCTTTACGATACTTATAATAATATTATTATTGTTGTGTACATCAAGCTAGATAATAATAAAGAGAGAGAGAGAGAGAAAGAGAGATATTAAAAAAAGTACATATTTACGAATAAACGCACACATACACACACATACACACACACACACACACACACATATATATATATATATAAGGGGGAGTGAAAACCACTGGGTTATAATTTATAACTCGAATTGCACCGATGTCATTCATTATTTATGCTCGTAAACACCGGGGTAGCTAAATTTTCAAATCGTTAATTTACATTCATGATGTAGTAATAAAATACAACGAACATGAGAAATTTGTCATGTAATTAATTCAGAAATTTCGTACTCTTTCAGTGTTATGAGTCTATAATTTTAAATTCTTCAAATTGATAATTTGACACCGAAATTAAAGTCATCGAAGAATTTATAATATTGAGTATGAGCAGGAAAGTTAATCTTAGGTAAAATAAAAATATGGTTATTATATTATGAATAAGGAAAAAATTTTATTGTTATAAATAATCTATATATTATGTACCATTTTTTTTTTTTTTTTTTTTAATATGGAATAAAAAATTCAAAATTTATAACTATAAAAATATATATTAGTATTGAAAATTACAAAAAAATATAGCTTTTAGTTATAAATATTAAAATATAAAAGTAATACAAATGATGTAGGTATATAAAACTATAAGTATTATTCTGGAACAAAGGAATAAGAAACATCATAATGTTGATGGTTTGATATTTAAAAATTTCGACGGTTTGGTCGGAGAATACTTTGGTATTGACTAAAAGAACGTTCCACGTCAACAGATAAGATGTAGGGTGTAATTCGTATTTATTATGTCAGAAGGAATGAATTCAATGTTCAGAGATCTTTGTTGATTTTTTCCTCTTAAAATATTTCTGATGATTTTAATAGTTTGAAATCTAGAAATTTTTTTTATTAATATTAGCAAATTTCTTTCATGTGCTTTTGAATTTTTTTAAATTTAAATGCAAATTTTTCTACAATGTTAATACTTTTTATTAAAGACATGTTTTTAGTTTCTCATTATTAAATTGCTTGAATCAAAAAAACACAAATTAGCAGGAATGTATGCCAAGTTGTTTTTTTAAATCAATGAATTCGTTTTTTTAAATAGTTGCAGCCAATTCAGTATCAAAATTTGAAATAACATTATTTATTTTATTAAAATAATTGCAATAGTATTGGATAATTATAAGCTATGTACCCAATCTTATGATGATAGATTCAGAAGGTAAATTAAGATCCGAATACATTTCTTTAAACTCTGAAACACGACTTGGTACTTTTAAGAATATTTTTTTAATGGTTTATATTAATTGATCAAATTTGGAATAATTATAATTTGCTGTTTCTAAAATTTAATGAAAGTTATGCATTAAACATATTAAATGAACCAGTTTAGAAACAAATATTACCAAAAAATTACTGGCTTTAACATAAGAAACAATATAGGTGAAAAATAAAAATACATTTTTTTATTTTACACCATTTGACAAAATAATAAATTCATAGAATCATTAAATAATTTAGCAATGGTTTTATTATTGCATTTTTCTAACTGCACACAATTAAAAAAATAATAATTTAGTAGGCTTGGAACATAGTTGGAGATGATTGCATAATCAATACCTGCCGTTTGCATCTGTTGACTTATTAATTGAAATCCATATTGGTCCATCTTGAATAAACTGTTTAATTGACTTTAATGTTTCCTCGTAAATTATATAAACATAATTATTTCCGATGGTATTTTCACCTGGAATTTGTTGTCAGATATATTTCTTTAAACAAATTGGAAATTCTCAATTTTTTAGTGTGAAAACTGGAATATCCACGTGAACGTAAATCGATCTAAAAAGCTGACTGATTTTTAAAAGACGTAAATGGTTCTGAATTCAAAAAAAAATTTGTTGAAATTTATTTTTAAGATACCTATTTTGCTGGGGCTTAGGTATTTTGTCGAGTACCTAACTGAAAAATGCTGATTTATTGATACTGCCTTTACACAGCATTAACAGAATAAGATTGCTCCAACACCTTTAAATGTCTCGTTAAGAAACTTTTATAAATAATAATTCGCTTTCGATTTAAATTTCACAACTTTTGGAATTTAAAAAATTTAAAACCATACGTACACGGACTATGAAAAACAATTGTTGAGTACCAATTTCTTATTTTATATTTTTATCGTCCAATATTACCAATATTATACTATATTATCCACAATAGAGTATAATATTGTATTTGCTTTCTACGCGATAACTGAACTAGTTCTAATCTATAGCGGAATTCGGGAAAATGATAAGTACATAAATGCCATTACAAAAATGTAGAATATTGGTCGTCGTCGAAAATTATTACTAATCATGTTTTAGACGAAGCAGATTCTGTTTATCATTGTCAAAAATAATGAAAAGATCAAAAATTACTAAAATACGAGTATGTAAAAAAAAAAAAAAAATATGTACTTATAAACCAAATATGTAAAAATATTTATTTATACCAAAATATGTAAAAATATGTAAAGTAAATTTGGATTTATTTCAATTAGAATGATCTAAATTTTACACATTTTTTATCATATTTAAAATATTTTATTCCAATAAAAATATGTATTTACAGAAAATACCGTTTCCTAATTATAAGATTAATGAACTAAACACATTAACAAAGTAGCAAGTCTAATCTAATTTATTTATTTTTAAAGTAGTAAAAATATGTTAAATTAAACTGCAGTATAATTATTGTGATACCATTTAAATAAAAGTCAAAAAAGTTATGAAAAACAATAATTATTTTTTATGATTTATCTAAATAAATAATATATTTTAATAATATTTATTAAATACAATGTAAACAATACTATGTTTTAAATTTAATTATATAGCTTTTTTTTTCAAGTGAGTTTTTATTTAGCTATTTAATAGATAATTTGTTTCTGAGTACAAAATATTTTAGTCTGATCCTTAAAATTTAGCAGAACGTGATTATATCTGATATACAGTAAGTAATCCATTTTCGCAATTTTAATAATAATTTGATTAACAATTGCTAGGAAAATAAAGTATATATAGTAGTAAATTTGAACATTCATTTTTGTCTTTATAATAATTTAAAAACTTGCCTCCTTTTGCTAGGTATTTTTCCTACACATTTTATAGAAATAGAAAGAGACATCAGAAACAATGTGCAAAGAATTGGTGTTTGTGTGTGATAAATAAACATTGTTTGTTTTGTCATTGTTGTTGTTATTTGGAGGCAGAAAATACTTAGTTATTTGTGTATTTATGTGGGTGAGAAAGAAGTTTTTAGATCAAGAGAACTTCAGCTAAGTAATTTGCCCTATGGGGGTAGCTTTTTTGATGAGCTGACACACAGAGGGTGGTCACGCGGTAATACCATGTGTTCTATTCTGTAATTTAGGACCTCAACCTTGTGGCTGTATTATGAATATTTTCACCTTAGAGTGAAAAATAAATAATGAACAAGATAGAAAGAAAACTAAATAATGTTGCAAGAAACCCATATGATTTTGTCCTTTAAAATTATAAGCATACCAAATGACAGTTGCATGAAATATGTTTGTTACTTTCTTCATAATTCAGTAACTAAAAATCACATCATATGCAATTGCTTCTAATAGGAGATATGTCATATTTGATTGTGAATAAAAATTTTCCAATTTTGACAGATGTATTAAAAAATGATTCCAATTTCAAAAACATACAATTGTTTGTTCTAAAAATATTTATACAACTGCCGCAAAGTTATGTGTGTGAATAAAAAAATTACTATACAAGAAATTTTTTAATTTAATACTTAATGTAGTCACAACACTCATTGAAGTATTGTAATAATTAAATATTATACAATGAATAAAGGATCCATAAAATATTTAAAAGAAATATTCTTATATACTTTACTAGTCATACCTATAAAGTAAATTTTAAATGAAGTATAAAATACACATATAAACAAGGAAGATTTTAATTACTTTAAAAATATTATATTCTCATTGAGCATTGACTTTTCTGAGTTTTTAAGTTTTAATATTAAGTGTATATATAAATACATAGTATATTCTGCGTATACGTTATAGTTTCAATAACATATATTT
The DNA here is from genome assembly GCF_002803265.2 of Melanaphis sacchari. Taxonomy (NCBI): domain Eukaryota; kingdom Metazoa; phylum Arthropoda; class Insecta; order Hemiptera; family Aphididae; genus Melanaphis; species Melanaphis sacchari. The sequence goes on along the minus strand of NW_020271560.1, from coordinate 1,772,779 downwards.
AAAACAATCATAAAAATTGTCAAAATTCTTTAAACCTATAAAATAAATTAAATTATTTCTTAAAAACTATAAAATTACAACTTTTTTTGTTTTGTTTTATAAAATATGAATTTAAACTAATTAATTTTATAAGGTAATTCTAAAATTATTACAATAAATAAATAATATTTCTTGGTTATAATTACCATTTTATAAACATAAGAAAATTAACAAGTAGCTGATTATACCTAACTTTAATATTAATTTAGCCGCAATATTTTAATTAATATTTTTTTTTAATGAAATTTTATTTATTATTATATTTCAGGATATAAATATTTTTAATTAATTTAAATTTAATTATAATTTATTTAATTTACGACGATAGAACCTTATCATATCAATATACTTAAAAACATGAGACGTTTTCAGACCTGAAATAATCGTTATAATAACGATGCACCACAATGTTTTGTTATAAAATTAGATTTTCTAAATACCCATACAGTATGCAAAACTACGTTGGTTGTTTTTAAAAGCATCATTTGTACATACTTTGTGGCAAGCATGTAAGCATGCAAATTATCTATAATTTACAAAAATGTTTTTATTTTTAATTTACTTAAGATGTTTTAAGACTTTTTTATATTTGGTATGTAGGTATATTATAATATTATTTATGTATATTTTTATTCAGTATGAACATTTTTATATTATTTTAGCTGTACTTTTACTGTGTTTGTTCATCAAATTATATAAATTATATTTTATTTTAATCCGAAAATCTCAAATTAAAACTATAAATGGTTGTTTGAATATGATACGGATGTTGTTTATACAGTACTAAGTGTTTTAGTGTTTTAAAATGCTTTTTTTTTACCATAGATGAAAAAGTCAGATTTTGTGTCTTGGTTATCATTTTCAAAGAGTAAAATCTCAGTTTTATATAAACTACTAAAATGTTTTGGTCTTGTTATTATTTTTTTGCATTTTTATGTTTGATTTCTTCTGTTTATTTTTAATAGACATGTTTACATCATAGTTACATCATGATTAAAAAGTACTTTTAAGTTGGAATACTATTTCTTTTTAATTTCCCTTTTTTGATATTTGATTATTTGTGGCTTAATCAAAAAATAATAAGAGTTTTTCATATTATATTTCATGATTTTTTAATGTGTATAAACATTATAATATTTATCATTATGTCATACTCGACTATTAGGTACCACAAAATTTAAGAAGCATTAACATTTTTAAATAAAATGAAAAAAGTACACTAATTTGGGACGTAGAATAACTTTACTAGTGGTGTCATTTATAGCCACGCTAAAAAAGACTACTTTCAAATAAAAAAATTAATATAAAGATGATATTTCTATGAGGACTGTTGATTACACTGGTATAATATTGCTGCAAAGTATGGGTCATTATTGTTTAGGACGAGAAAAAGTGAGATAAGCAATATTAATGAGAATTTGGAGAATGATAATAAGGGTTAATTGGAAAGAAAGCAACCTAAAATTATTAAATCAAGTAAGAAGAAAAAAGGTATGTTGGGTAATTCCAGAGGAGTGGACACAACATTTTTAGTTATCTTCTGAACTACAACTGATTAAATATTAATAAAGGACGGATAGAGAAGACTAACGAATGCATTTATTGTAGAAATTATGAAAAAAAACTGAGTGTAATCGGTACGTCAATATAAAAAGACTGGCTTCGAATAAGGAAATAAACAAATGAAGAACATTATTTTGAAATTATCCGTAATGAAACGAGTGTCGAGGTATATACCTACTCAATTCATTTTAATTTAAAATTGTAGTCAATACATTTAGAATTATTGATTATTATCTTGAAATTTAGAAAAATAATAAATCATAAGTACTAATTTAAATATAAATATGTCACGGAAATAATTCGCACAATGTGTTAGTAATAAATCAATTAATTTTATTATTATATTTTATCGTTACCACTGTGTAAATTATGCGATTAATAAATAGGATTAATTGATAGCATGAATGAGAAGTAATCTATACTATTACTGTTTCTACAAAATTGATAAAAGGTCGATAAAATATTAATAGTCTTTTAACTATTAATATCAAGTATAAGTGAATTGATAGTATTTTTTGAATGTTTATATTATCAAAGGTATGTTAGATAAAATATGTATAGGTAACAAAATAATTAAATATTATAAATAATTTTGCAAGAACTTTGAAATACATGAAGTTTGATGTATAAAAAGTCGATTTTGGAATTCCTTCTTGATGAAAAATTTCGTACATTACAGATTATTTTAGGATTATATAAATACGTAGTATAGTAGTATACTAATGGAATGATTAGATGTGTAATTAAATTTAAATTTTTCATCATTTAAAAAAAAACTTAAAAAATTAATACTAATTTATCAATAATTTAAAATGGGTACACAAAATGTTATACATCCTGAATAAAGTTTTATTCTTAGATACTTATGAATTATTATCTGTTCGTCTAAAGTTGTGAAGAAATTTATTTTTTATTTTTTTATAGTAACACAGTATAGAACATTTTGTAATTAAATATTTGTAGTAGTATAATATAATCAATATTAAAATAAAATTTAAAGATTTTATTAATGAAAAATGTTTCTCTGTAATACCGATTTTGTGTAGTAAGATTTTGTATAGCATTTCGAATTTATTCTCTTTCTTTTTTAACAGTATTATTTCCACTGTATGAGTTTTTCTGGATATAAGAATTGGAACTGAACTGAAAAATGTCGACCGTAGCTTTCAATTAAACTTACCGTCGTCGGATTGCCATTGTGATGTTGATGTACGACGTCGCATTGGAGTTGGCCACTATACCGTTTCTATTTCTATTTAGTATTTTTCAAATAGTAGATTTTAGTAATTGTAACTACACACAGAGTATTAATTACGTAAAAAAGTGTTACTGCAAGAAAAAAAAAGTATGACAAAGACATTGGGGGCAGCAGTGTATAGTTGAAATGTTGTCTGTAGATGGAAAAATACAGTCTTCGTTTATTTGAAAAAAAAAAAAATCTAGAGGAGTCAAAAAATATAAATTATGATTGAGAAAAAAAACCTTTTGAATCGCAAATACATACAATGTATCTTTTTACACCGGAAACAACATATTTTATTTCCGGCAAATATAGCCACGGCTGACCTGGTCGGCTAAATAAAATAACATGTTCATGCGTAGTGACATTTGGAGAAATAGCATAATATACCGCTAGACGTGCATATTCACTATCTACACGCACGCACACGCACATTTATTTTTACATATTATACAATAATACACCTGTACACGTATGGTAATATAATAGCGTATGTCAATTCACAGTAAAGTACATACGGTGTATTGTTTTGAACAGACTTTTCTAAGTATTAATAGCGAGCTATAGTCACAGTTATTGGGTGTTCGGGCGGTACGCCCGTGTAATTAGTCCAATGTGTTTCTTTTGATTTAAAATTAATATTCACCATTGCTTGATTCGTTGATAATAGTTGATAAAGCAAGTATAATCATGGTAAACAGTAAAATAGTAAGAGCTTGAAAATGGCTAGGATGATAGCTATAACGATTTAATTTGTCAGAAAGTAAAACTTAAAATACCATCGTTATACTAAAGTGATTTGATGTTAGTACTTATTGTTATTTATTTTCACTGATATTGAAATTTTCAACTTTTAGGTTTCTTAATTATCAAGGGCCAAGCTCTTATATAAAAAAAACCCTGCTAATGAATTTGAGCTAGTAATTTCATTGATTACTTTGCTATTAAGAGCTTGTAATTCTGTCGAGTATTCAAGAGTTTTAAATAAAATATTTTAATGAGTTGATAATTATTAATAATAATTAAGTTGATAATTAATAAACTGAATAATTTAATTTTGAAATCTTCGGTTAAACTCTGATTTTCTAAAAGAGTTAAAGTAGAATGAGAAATGAACCATATTATATAACGCCCCATTTTTGTAGTTAAGTGTTTTTTTTTTCATAAATTAATTAAGTAATACTTATTTTGGATATTTCAAAAACAAAATAGTTTCAATTTTTTATATAAATATTAAATATTTCATATAAATCTAATATTTGATAAAAAAATATGGTTAATACTTAATTTTATCATTTTATAATAATACACTTACTTAATTTTATATTATGTAATACCTATCTATAATAAAATAAACTATAAATTAAACTAACTTTAGTTATAAAGTGTTGCTATTGGGTGGCTTCTTTTTTCACGCGTCGCATGTCAAATTAATTAATGTATATCCGCATACATGCTTATTGTAAATTTAAATTACAGATTGTATGTTTTAAAATAAAGTTAAAAAAAAAAAAAAAAATAAAATATAGTTACTAAAAATCCATTTGGTCTTAACTTTAATAAAAATTATAGTTTTTAATATTTGTATTATTTATACATTAAAATGGTGTCCCGTCAAATTATCGTGACAATATAATCGCCGTAAAATTATCGCGGAAATAACGTCGCGGTAAATTTTATTGTATATCAATAATCTTGCGCATCATTATTATCGCAATATTTATTATATTTACAAGATTAGTTGCAACATAAAAATAATTTGTGTGCTTAGTTTACGAACGCTCATAATGCTCGTACACGATAGTATTCATTTGGTAATAAGACACAGCAGATAACATTATGGAGTATATTACCAGCCAAAAAAGTGGAAAAATATTAAAATATAATTCTTTCTTATTCCAAAAAGAACGTGAAACAATTAATAAAATTATTTGGAGGTGTTTGGAATACACCACAAAAAAATGTCGTGGACGTTTGCATTCATTAGGTAAAGTTGTTCTTCATTTAACTGAGCATAATCACGTTCCTGACATAGGTAAAATTGAAGCAAAAGAATCCATCGAAAAATGAAAAGAAACTGCAAAAAACACGCAATTAACAACTCACCGTGTTGTAGAAACTAAAACATCTGAAGTAAATTTCATTGCACATTTTTATAATCATAAGTTATGATTCATAACATTATTAGGCAATAATTTATATAATGTTATAATTTATAGATTACACAAAGCGCGGCAGTACAACTACCGAATCTAAGTAAATTAAAGCGTACTGTTCAATGGATTCGTAAAATCGAAGCATGTGCTCCACCTATTCCAAAATCACTAAACGATCTTAAAATACCAGACGAATATAGGAAAATAACAAGTGGTGAGACTTTTTTACAGTATGATATCGTTGATTATGACGGTTACCATGATAAGTTTTTAATTTTTACAACTGAAAAAGTTTAAAGCTAATGCAAATATGTGAACATTGATTAGCGGATGATACTTTTTCATGTTCACCTCATATTTTTCATCAGCTTTACACAATCTACGGAGTTAGTTATTCAAATGTTGTACTAACTGCATATATTTTATTACTAAATAAGAAAGAAGAGACTTATAAACGTATGTTCCTTGCATTAAAAAGTTTACACCCACAACTCAGTCCAAGATCTATTATGTTCGATTTTGAAAAAGGTGCAATGAATGTTGCAAAATGTGTATTTCCTTCAGTCGACATAAAAGGCTGTTTTTTCATTTATGTCAAAATATTTGGTGACATATTCAGTCCAACGAATTACAGTCCAAATATTCAAATGATTCAGATTTTGCTCTTAATTTGAGAAAACTAGCTGCACTTGCTTATATTCCAGAAAATGATGTAGTATCCGTCTTTGAAACTTTATTGGAATCTCAATTTTACCAACAAGAAATGTTATCAAATTTAATTGATATTTTGAAGATACATGGATCAGTAGACCTAATCGTAGAACTAGAAGAGCCCTTTATTTTAAATTAAAATTTTGGAACTGTTATTCAATGCTAAATGATGATATTCCACGAACAAATCATTCTGTTGAAGGCTGGCATAATTCTTTTAATTCTATGTTAAATGTGTTCCATCCATCGATTTGGACATTTATAACCGCATTAAAAAAAGAAGAAAGTCTTAACAACTTTAAAATTGAACAATATACTGCAGGCTTTGAACCATCTAAGAAAAAAAAAATTGCAAAGATTCCACAATAAAATTAAAAAAAATATGTGATGACTATTATAGAAACAGATCAGTTGACGACTAGTTACGTGGTATATCGTATATCACATTATTTTCAATATCAACAAATATAAATTAGCAAATATTAAAAACATTAACTATCATAAAATTATTAATTATACGTAAATGACTATGGATCCCAGATTTAGAACACTTCATTCAAGTACGGGACAATCCCATAAAATACGGAACGAATGTGGATCCTTTATATAATATGACTGTATTTATTATAATTTTTTAATTAACTAGTGATAAAAATAAAATGTTATATTAACTATTTATTATACAATTATTAATTATAAATTACTGTATTTATTATTATTTTTATTTAACTAGGGATAAAAATACTTTATCAATTATCTATATACGTAAAATTATTAATTATATATGACTGTATATATTGTTATTTTTTACCTAACTTGTGATGAAAATAAAATATATATTATTGCGATATTTTTGTATATACGATATTTTTACCACGATAATATTGCCGCGATATTTTGACTATGACAGTATTGTCGCAATATTTTGATATGTATCCCATTAAATTAGGTATTCAAGTAATAAATTCATTTAAATATTAATATTTTTACTTAATATTGTGAAGAATGCAATATAGAATTAGATTTATGAATAGGTAAAAATTAAAAACGTGAATTATCTAAATTTAAGTAGTTAGAGTTCCAAATAATGTATACATAAATATATTTTTAGATTCTGAGCAGAGCGTATTAGTTTTATAATTATGTGTTTTTTTTATGATTGTAAACATTTTTTGAGGCAGTAAAAATGTTTTAATTTTCAAAAGTTTGAGGGGTTTCTAGTAATAAATTGGAGCTAGTTGGTACTTTGGAGTAAATTTTCAAAAGTAAAGAATTCCCAGTTCTTATCAAAATAATTCGAAAAAATGATAATTATTATGCAACATTTTTAGATACTTTTTGAGTGTGTGTGTGTGTGTGTGTGTGTATATGAGGGGGGGGGGTAAGACTAAAATATTTTTAAAAATAAATATTATAATTGGTAAAAACAAAATAAAAATATTTTTACGTGAATCCAATTTACGATAAATTTGATTTTTTTTTTTTTTTTTTGGTGCAATTTAAAAACAAATAATTAATAACCGTAGATACTTAAAATGTTCACTAAATATTTATAATATTATCTTTTTTATTGTATGATAAAATTTCCAAAATATTTTTTACAAATTTTCAATTTTTCTTAGTTTGATTTCTTTAATTGTTGATAAAAAATTATTCGCTGTAACTAAATTTTTAAACATTTAATACAAAATCCCACATATGTTGTTCTTGTATTTATATAAAATTATTAAAAATACATAAGCACAATTTTATATATGTGTTTGAAGTTAAAGTTTTAACGAAATTCATTAAAAGTGCGAAAAATTGTAAACTGTTTTGTTGTTAGAAATTTATAAAAACTTTTTTTTTATGACCGAGTTTCAAAAATTTAAGAGATTGATCTTAATAGTTATATTAATAATATATCCCGAAATATGCTTAGTGATATAGGCTAGTATATAGTCTCCGATCAAAATTGTTTTTTGTATACAATGATATATCATTGAATTCACATTTAACACACTCATTACTCATATTTAATCAAAAACTATTTTACAGTATAACTATATTCACTTGCTTACCTTTTTAAGGCATAAAAAGTTAAGGTTTAGCTTAATATACTATAAGGATATTATATTTTAAAGTTAAGGAATTATTAGATTATTTAAAAATAATATGTTAAATGTAAGTTTTTATACTTAATATTTAACCATAATCCTTAATTTACAGCTATCTAATCACACATTTAATGGTATGAAAAAACAAAATTTAACAGTAACATATTCTTTTCGATGAAAGGGAAACACAATATATTTGGTGTAAAAATTCATGGTTATAACAGTAGCTGGTGAAAAATAACTACTAAGAGACTATTTCTAAAATTCTCAAGGGTCCGATTCCATCAACAAATATTTTACGGACAGTAATAATACCTGTAATAAAACTAAATTTAACTAATTATAATTTCAAATTGTTAAATTTTTTATTTAAAACTCTATAACTTGTTTAATGTATTTTAAAATTAACTCAAAAATATTATTTACAATTGTAGGAACATAATATTATTTATTTAAAATAAAGTATAAACTTTTCACTCTATATTATTGTCGTTTACATATTTGTAAAATATTTACGGTTTTAATCAAAAAATCATAATAGTAATAATAATAATGAAAATATAAAATTATTTGGAACTCTATGTCAATTTTTTTTAAATTGAAATTCATAGTATTAAATTATCTATACATGAAAAAAAATAATATTTTTACTCAAGTCTGTTACTGTTTTTATTTTATAATTAAATTTTATTAGTACAATATATATATATATATATATAATTTTATAATTGTTTTTGTTAATAATGTTAACTATGTTAAGTATTTAGGATAGTAGACATACCAGAAACTATTTATAATTAATTAAAAGTATTTTAAACTTATGGTATCTGTAAAATATAGATGATTATCCAACGGTCATTTATATTTGATTAACTAGGAATTTGATAAATAATTGTGAATATAAATGAAATATTTTCATGATAACTTCTAAGTATTGTAAGCTATATACAAATTCCAGACAGGAGTATTTTTTCACTTTAAATGTTCGTTATAACTATCTAATCTAACCTGTATATTGCTGTAATATTATTGCATTTTATTTTAATTAAGCTATAAATGCCATTTTAATCATGCAGGAACTGTTGTAAATAAGGCCAAAAACCTTTAATTAATAAAATTAAATAAGCTCAACCAGACAAAAAATGGAAAAAAGTGAATATTACCAAAAAATGTAAGTCTAGTTTAAGCAAGAAAATCATGCTGGTATTATGTTTATTCTGTCAACTTCCCCACATTGTAACTGTTGTGAATTGAACCTTCAATGTGATCTCAGAAAATATATTATTTTAAGACTTAGACATCTTCAAAAAACAAAGTCATGCAACTTCATCATTTGATTTTTTAAATATTGGAAGTAAACAACTTCTAGTTTTTCTATTTAAAATATCTTTCAATTCTCCTGTCTATAGCCCAATACCTCATGAATCTACCTTAATTTCCTAATATTTCACTAAAAAGTAAAGGTATCACTTCATTTTTCAAATAAAAGTCACATCAATGTTTCTAAATAGCTATATTTTTCTGTTACAGGTGTCGAATTTTTAAAATATGCAATCAATAATTAATTCCATATCACTAATCAAACTAAAGACTTAACAGTGGTCAATACACTATCACAATAACTAACGGAGTCGTAAATAAACTTCCATGATCTAAACACTCAATTTTTAATTTGATAAGTATTAATTTGTAATTATGGTTTTTAATAGATTTCATAATTTAAGTAATTGCAATGAAAATCGTAAAGAAAGGTTGGAGAATTCCATAATATCCTATGTAATATGATTCATTGATTTTTATTAAAAAAAAATAATTTAGGTTACCTAGTTTGTGATTTTGTTCTAAAAGAATATTAACATTTGGATAAATTAATAAGCTTAAAATACTAGAAAGGCTAAATAGCGTTTTTAGATTAAAATGATAAGTATATAAAATAATAAAATTTGGTATATAAATATAATATATATATTTGATATGATTGTGTCATAATGAAATACGTGTTACCTACGTAGCGTTATTTATAGAATATTGAGTGTTTTATTGATTTTTGCAGACTAATTAAAATGGATAATAAATAGTATATAAACTCTAACAATATTATTACATGTTTAAGAATGTAGTATAAAATATTTTTTGAATACGATTAGTAAAAAATAATTATATTTTCCAAATGTTTTAGTGCTTGTATTTCGTCCACCGTTAATTACTAACATAAACAAATACTGTTTTGATTTGATTCTCTTATATAGTCCAATTTTACTTGGTTAAGGTATTGAATATATATAGAATTGTACATGTTCTGTATTGAAATATAATATGAAAACATAAAAAAAAAAAGTCTATGGCAATATTATATATTATTTTCATATTAATTCATATATAAAATAATAAAATACATACTTAAGTTGTGTAGGTATTCTGTACTTTTACGGTAGATAAACAGTAATCCTATAATTTTATCCATTTTACAAATGGTTGAGGTAAAATTAAATTTCTATAAAAGCTTTTTACCTTAAAAACTCACAACACTGTAGTTAAGCTTTACATAATGCTCATTAGTTGATATAATTAAATATAATATGTATACAGAGTGATTTACTAAGCATGCTATCTTCTTTTTTCTTTAATAATTTAGCAAGCATTCATTTGATTAATCATGGCCAATACTAAGAAACTAATAATAATTGGCAATTGCGGTTAATTATTATTATTATAATACACGACACGTCAGAAAAGTGTTACTTAATATAAGTGGTTAACTGCGTACCTAAGTAGGTGCTTAAAAAGTTGTTTAGTGGGTATTTTAAAGATAGCAGTGATATTACTTTAACTAAAATCTAAAAGTATTTTTAATACCTAATTAATATTATTTGACTTTATTGTAATTGTGTATTGTGAATACACTAAACATTTTTATTTGAAAGAAGTATTATTTTATTTATTTTTTTGCCTACCACGTAAAATGTACATAGTTGCTGAACTGCATTCATATGTTTTATTATTTTTATTTTTATTTTTTTTTCTTCTTATAAGATCGAATTTCAAATGATTTTTGTAAAAGTATTTAAAAGTTTTTTAAAATAAAAATTCAAAATGCCGACGAAGGGATTTGATTAAAAGCAATTCTATACATTTTATAAATATTTTATGGACAATATTTAAATTTCAGTATGATATGCACGGTAATAAACGTAAATCAAATAGTAATGAAATGCATAAGTGTCAATAAAAATCATAATAAGGATTTCAAGAAATTTAATTTTAATGTTTTTAATTAGTATATTATTGGCGAAAGAATTGTTTTGGTTTTATAAACTTGAATAATTAAATTATTACACAATGCAACGAAATTTATCAATATCAACTCCAATAAAGTGTATTTCAGTAATTACTTAACTTGAAATCCGGTTTAGAATTTGAGGATATTATACAACAAATATAGTATGCCAACGAAATAATCTGTATGAATATTAATAGTTGTGCGTTCGTTGGCATTTACTAAATATATAATAATATTGCACCTATTCCAAAATTAATTTACTCTCATCGTAATGTATTGAAGCTATTGAAGTGAATTGATCCTTTTTAATTTATTTGTCGAAAAAGCATCAGCTGTAAACTACTTATGCTGTTCGTGGCATAATTTAATTTACTGACAGTTTATTGAAGAACGTTTATTTTTAGTTGTCAAGTTTTTTTATTTCTATATTCATACAACAAAAACATTCGGCTTTTCAGTGTTTTCAAACCGCACGAAATAATTTTGTGAAAATAAATATGTATTCTTAACAACTAATTATAATAATAAATAATATAATATTTATTTATTAAGCTTTAATAGATATAAAAGTACACAATAATTAAAAATAAATTTCACATATTCGTAATAAAACGTTGGAGTAAAAATGGAAACTCCAAACAAACGGTCACAAATTAAATGACTTTAAATTTTAAAATACATTTGTTGGCTATTATAACACTCAGCAAAATGCACAAAGAACTGATGATTTAGTAATGAATAAATAAATATTCATATTATAGGGTATGCTGTTTTCGGGAAATTATTTTTAGAGAACAATAGTTTCTGGTAAACGAATATGACCGTATCGTGTATTCTAACATGTATACTTGGCAATTTCCATAATAAACAACGTCGACTACTATTGAGATATCTTTTGTTACTTGGGCGTTACATTGGATTCCTAAAATTTTTTAAAACCGATATTGTACTATAACGATGGCCATGAGACTGCTATGGTTTTTTTTTTTTTTAAACAAACATTGATAATAATTATTGTTTGTATAATGTTTGTAAAATAACGAGTAGGTTTACCATTTTTGCAGGCGTGATAGTAGGAGAGGGTTGGTGGAGATGGGATCAGTCACAACGGGTCTAAGTTAAGATTTATTATTAAGCAATTATTATGCTTTAGTCATAATAAAATATAAGTAAAATACCAGGGTGGAATCATCATTAAAAAATAATAAATTAAATTGAATATGCATTTAGAGCTCGTATTTGTTAATTGATTTTTCGTTATATCACTGTAATACATAATACAATTTAATATGTATGTGTAATTGAGAATCTACGAAACTATTAAATAGTTTATCTTATTTAAGTACTTGAATATAAGTTATTCTTTCTTAATAAAGATTAAGTGTTTAGTTAAATGATTTTTACAAATAAATATATATTTATTTTAAATCTTGAGCGGTGTAATTGATTTTACAATGAAGTAGGTATATAATTTTTTTTTTTTTTTAGTCTATTATTACAATGTAAAGCAAAAAAAAAAAAATTTCATTTTCAACTTTGAGACTGGTTTCTTGTCAAAAAATTGGATCTAATTGACTAGTTGATACTTTTTTTTTGGGGAGGGGTTAAAAGTAAAAACTGACCTATCTTTTTACGTATGTTACAATATTTTATGAAAACACGATACTTTAAAAAAACATTAGAACGATTTTTAAATATTGATTATTTATAGTACATAAGTACGTATATAATCTAACCCAACACCGTTCTACGGTAAGGTTATATTGACTCAAATGTTAATATCATAATTAATGATACAAATACCTTCTACCATAATTATTTAGTATGCGCAATATTTTCGGAAAATATTAAATCAATCTGCCGTAAAAACTAATAGTAAATTATACCAATTTAGTAAATAGATAGGCACATAAAAATCAAACCATTAAATATAGGTGTTTAGTAATAGACATAGACTAACCGTCACCGCGCAAAATCATTTTTCGTGTGCAATTATTTATCATTGATTTCAAATTTAGTATATTTATCACAGTGATTTATTCAATCACGAGGTACACTCAACACCCAATGTATAGTGAAGTGATTATTAGGTACCTGTTTATGTATGACTAGTTAAGTTTTGGAATCTCTACGTACTCCTACCAGCGCACTATTAGTTATAAATCCCGGCTGTCTCCCGCAGCAACCGTTTTTTAGCATTGCATTATTGTAAAGGTATATATATATAAAACGATAAATATAATATAGCTAGCCGAACGCGTTTTTCGGGACTTACCGATCGTGGTGAGTATGGACAGGCAGTACAGGAACGACGTGGCCATGTTCCATTCGAAAGTGCTGTCCCCGGAGTCACCGCCGTGGTCGACGATGAAGCCGCCGCCGCCGGTGTGATAGCTGACCGCGGCCGATTCGATTTCCATCTGCTGCGTGAGGCGGCGTATCAGGTCCTCCTGGAACCGGTTCAGCTCCTGCGCGGCCAGTCGGGTCCAGTTCTCCCGGTACAGTATGTTCAGGTTGACCGTGATCTCCCATATGGTCTCCACGGTCCGGGCGCGGCTCTCTTCGCCCGCGGCTGCCGCGGCCATCCAGACGGCCGTCAGGTTCTGCTGCTGTGCGGGCATCAGGCCGGCCTCCCGGACCGGACTGCCGCCGCCACCGTCGTCGGCGTCAGCGGCGTCCGCGGCGTCCACGTCACCCTCGATGCTGAGAAATATTAGCGCGCCGGCGAACGTGTACGACACGAGCAGTGCGCACACGAACGCGTTCCGCAGACAGCTTTTGTAGCACTTGCGCTTGGCGTGTGCCACGCGGGCCCGTTCCACGCTGTCGTCGTCGCTGTCGCAGCAGAAACACCCCTGGCCGTCGTCCACCACCGTCGTCACGCCGACCGCTGACAACGACGACGCGGACAGCGGGCAGCCGTCGTACGACGAGCCGTAACCGCCGATCGTCGCGCCGGCCACACCGTAGTTGTACACGGCCGCGGCCGCGGCCACCGGTTGCGAGCAGCACGACGGCGTCCGGTCCATGGCGATGCAGCAGCAGCAGTCGTCGCCGCCGCCGCCACCGCCGCCGCCTTACCCGGTACGGCCGTCACTCGCCGCGACTCGATGTAACGCCGTTAAGTAACGATGTCGGCGACGGGCGATGTGGCGCAGGCGGCGGCTCTGTCGACGACGAGATCGGACCGACGACGTTGATCGAACATCTCATCGATTCTGCAATAATTAGCAACGAATTAATTGTCGTACACGATATCATAATGTTATTATTATTATTATTATTATCATCATGATTATTGTTGTACGATGCAGATTGACGTGAAATGTGATAATATGATTTCATGAAATTCGTGCTGTACGTAACGGTACAAACCACCACAACTAGAAAACGGTCCATTTCAAGACCACCAATCACAACACAGGTCACAGGATACAAGAAAACGACAACGTTAAGGGTGTCTAAGCGAGTCTTAAGCTCACCCAACCGTCACACAGACTAGTAAAATACGGCTATGGACAGGTGAGGTCAGAGCGAAGGTAACAACACTCTTCCCATAGTCATAAGTATAAAAGTGACCTCACAGTAACAAAATTGAAAATTCGCACCGACAGTAAGCACGGGCACGCACGGCGGTACACTTGTGGGTTTACTAGCCGGTACGGATTACGATATATTTACCGGGCACATTTAATTTTAAGTTCTTCCTATAATCTTCAATATTCAAACTCATCACAGAAGAGCAGAAGAGTAGAATACACGACGATCTACAAGACCAGCTACCGTCTCGGCCGAGGATCCGAAATCAGCAACTTCGGCACCAAAGTCCGATTGACCGAGTAGTCGCTTTAAAGTTACGCTTTTAAGTGATCGACTCCGTCCCTACAACCTGTACTGATCCGACGGTTATTATCCTACATTGTGAGATAGGACTGATATCATTACCGTCGGTTGTGATCGAGCCCCTCGTCCGCATCCGTCCGTCCAACGCACCAGCGATGTTCGCTACCCCGACCACTTAAATAATACGACATCAGTTTTACTTCAAAGCATCAAAACAAGATGTGAAAATTATGTTACTTCTTTTTATTTTCCAGCGGACTATATTGTTCAATATTTTGATTTTCTAACCAGAGTTACCAATAATTGGCTTTTCAATATCATGTGTGTTTTTAGTTTTAAGCTTAGATTTTTCAGCTTGAGGATGGGTTCTGGTAGGTAGAAAATTGGATAATATAGTCTGTATAATATCGTTCCAGTATTTGTAAAAATAATAGGATAGAAATTAGGGATAAACGAGGGAAGTTTTATCCGAAACCTAGCTGTTTTTCAAATGTGATTTAAAAATAAAAACTTTACAAATTTGAGTTATTTGCCAATTTTTTTAAACAAATGATATAATTTTTAAAATATTTGCTTTAAAATAAACGTTTGAAATGTTCTGCGTATCTATATTTGAAATAATATACTTGAGTTTATTTTTTTATCATTATATTATTTATTGATACATTTTTGTAGCGTAAAGACTATTTGAAATATGAATATTTGGTTGGATGTTTTTTGATAGTTGGTAATGATTATGTCAGTGAAAGATTTATTTATCTTACATTATTTATTCGGCCTTTGTATTTTGAATGTACCTATTGATTTGACTGATTTGTGATTAAAAACGAAATTGATGTTTATTGTTGTTAAAAAAAAGTATTCCAGTAACGTATTTTAAAAGAAGTAAAAAAGTAAATATAAATACAAAAATATCTGTTCAAATTTATTGAGTTCGCTTATGGCATAAATAAAAACTTAAGTACTGAAATGAATGGAAAGATTGAATACACGTAGAGAAGGTTGTAAATTGTAATATTATTTTTACTTATATTGGTATTAAGTTTTTGAAAATATTATGAATCAGTTATGATATATATATGAGTGCTTATTTAAAATTTCATCGAGTATCATTACTATCATTTTAATATGTAAATAAAATAATTTTACGACAGTAAGTAAAACAGGTAGAACATTTCTAGAATATTAAAATAATAATGATTCATCAAATATTTTAATAAAACCATCAATATTAGATATAAATATTAATTTATTTTGAAGAAATCATGAAATTTAAATAAAATAAAATAAATTATCAGTTATGATGTAAATAATAATGTATCCTTACTTGAGATTTTTATCGGAGTAAAATAGTTTTTGCAAGTACTATTAGATTATAAATTTTTGTTTTTGCTCGTTTAACATAAAGGGAAAAAGTGCAATAGTCATCAAATTTCATTCAAAAGATGAACACATCACACAAGAATTAAAATCCATAAATCACGAAAAACAGCATAACTGGCGATGATAGGTACGCCATAACTATAAGTAATCATTCATTTTTAGTAAAACAGTTTAAAATAATTTCCTAACGAATTATCAATCTAAATTGAACGATAGTGTAAACTGTACTTTTATTATTCTTAATTATAGCAGTTGGTGTGTTTTGAATGAAGTTATTAATTGCTTGTAATATTTAATTTTTATGCAAATTAATATAATTTTTGAATATCTATTTTATTTAAAAAAATTGAAACAAATAAGAAATTTTGTTTATAGATTTGCAATAATTTAGTTACTACTTTTTACGGTATAATTGTTTTATTAATATTTTCATACATATTAAAGGAACATCGATAAATTTATTTTAACTAACGAAGATAAAATAAATATTCTAACCATTTAGTTTTAATTATTTTTTACAATCTATCAAAATCCAAACAAATTTTACTTAAGTTATTGTTTTTTAAATTTACATGCATACATACATAGTAAAAAGGTACCTAGAAGTATATTTATTGGTCGCCTTTATTTCATTATGTATCAAAACTGACTCATTGTAAATTAACTTTGAAAATGAAGTGAATGTCATGTATACATTTAAAACAAATTAACAAAAAAAAAAAAAAAATACGTAAATAAATAAATAAATAAATAATATTAATAATAATATGATTATAAGAACAAAAAGATGTATTTTAAATAATTTTGTTTACGCTATTTTAAAAAAAAAATAAATCTTTCCCACTCGTTATCGAAGCGAGAGGATATATTTTTATTTTTTTTTGTTTTTAATGTACTTAATTGACCTAAAGAAGTATAATTGTACAAACTTGATTGTATTCATTTTATTCATTCATCCAATCATACGAATTAATTACATCAACGCAAACCACTAATAGATTTATTTATAGTCAATCCATTGAATTTTTTGATTATAGAATTATATATTATTAATTATTATTTATTATATATTTATCATTCATATTAGTTTGTGTTGTTTTTTTAAATTTACTTTTAAAATTTTCATGTTTTTTGCTTTGTACATGTATTTATAAAAAAAAGATTTTTTATTACTTGTTATAATTTATATGTAATAATGTTCACTTATTATTAAACTTATCATGGAATTTTGAATGTAGGTGTATGTTGTTATTATTATTATTACCATCATTATCGCTGTTATTATAATTTCCTGCATACATTGCAAAATATCTCATACTTGAAAAATACGTGACGTAAAAAAAAAAGAGGAAAAATAGTAAAAGCGCACGTATAAGTTACATACATTATATCCTCGGGGCAATGATGCGTTCATTTTCACTCTTGCCTTTTCTTTTGACGATTGCTTGATTGCGGTAGCTTACGCTAGAAAAAATGTTCTACTAGATATTTACGTGTAACGTGTGCTAATTTGTAGATCTCATATTATTATTATTACCATCATCATCATCATCATAGTTTCTATGTAAATTATATGTTATATTGTCTTGTTTTTTGTGTTAAAATGCTAATATTATTGTTCGTGGGGGAAAAGAAAGAGTCATGTTCATACAAACGAGATATGTGATATTATACATATATAAATTTGTAACTTTGTATATTGCGTTACGTAGTCTGACTATTTCGTTTTAATTTTTTCTTAGCAGTGTAGAAATTGGTTTTTTTTAGTAATTTAGGATGGTGAAAACTTCGTGGTATATTTTATACATATATACAGGCACCTCTTTTCCATTGGGCACTTTGGGTACGTGCCCAGGGCCTCGCGATTGTTGGGGCTCCTTAATTCCTACCAGATCACCAACCAATCGATATTTATTACCTTTTTTTTTTTTAAAAAATTTAATAGGATATTTACAATCTGTAAAAATAGTTTAAAATAAATATAATATGGTTGCGTCAGGTAAATATATAGGTTTGAATGCTTGAGACGAGTAATATACCCAAATGAAGAAACTGAAAATATACTAGGAATATATCATCTTTTGAAGAAAAATAAAATTGAAGACACATTTCCAAATGTAGAAATTGCATTAAGAATATTTTTAAGTATGATGGTAACTAACTGCAGTAGAGAACGCTCTTTTTCTAAATTGAAAAGAATTAAAAATGAATTAAGAAGTAAACTACTACAAGAAAGATTGAACAGTTTTTCATTGATATCAATAGAATGTGATATGCTTACAAACATAGACTTAAAAGAAGTAATTAACGATTTTGCCAATCTTAAATCTAGAAAGATGCTTTTTCAATAAAAATAGAATTTTCAAAATTTTCAAATTATTTTAAAATTATTTTTAAGTTAATATTATACTAAGTATCTAAATTTAATGTGAAATGAAAAAAATAAAAATCCTCTATAGTTAAATTAATCTAGACTTTTTCTTATCTACCACCTCCCTATTTACCTGTTTTAATAAAATAGTATTCTGTCCAAGTTGTAGAAGCCCCATTATACCATTGCCCAAGGCCTTAAAAAGGTTAAAGACGGCCCTGCATATATATATAAATTCCGAAGACACATCTCGTTATTATTTTTTCTCCAACTTTATCGACATGCGAAACATGCATGTTTGAAATTTTAGAATGACGTAAGAATTTAAAGAATCTTTTCCAAAGTCTATACATTTTCATCTCAATAGAAATGTGTTTTTTATTTTTAACTTTTTTTTAAAATGTATTCAAAATTGTATACGTAGTATACAATTGTTTCATATTTTATTTATAGCAAAACATTTCACGTGTCTTTAATTAAATTTCTAATTTCTAATCAAACAGTTACAATGATTAAAAAATATTATACATTCTCATTTGATTCACGATATTAGAAATATCTGTGTCTCTCATCTTATTTCAATGAGACACTAAACGTTTTTATTAATTATTATTACCCTACATCATTGTATGGTATATTCATCTAATTCTACAGTTTATTACATTTGATCTTTGACGATGATTGGTTTAACAATTATGCTGTTTCTGGTCATCTCCAGATTTTAATTATTATTGTTTACTTTCTAACAATTATGTTAATATTTTATTTATTGACCTTTGAACTTTGCACATTAGGCGCTAAACAAAATCTTCTTTTTTTGGTCCGTGTTAAATAATTTCAAGTAATTTTTATTTCGTGTTAAACACAGGTTTAAGTTCATTATTTTGTGATTAAAATATTTGTATAATTTGAGTAATGTTAAACTATTAGTGCTGTTGCTTGTTATTATCTAAACATAAAACAATATTAAAATGTTGATGGTAGTGTTATTTATATACATACTTATATTCTAATTATTTAGCGTCGGAATTTTATTCTATCACTATCAATATTTATGAAGAATCTTATCTTTATAAAATTATATTTATCACGAGCCAGTGTTTCTAATTATTGTATGCGTAACTGCGAAAATAATTGAATAATATTTTGTGAAAATGATACTGAACAAATTATAATTTTCTCATTCGAATCAGTTTCTCCTTTTATATTCAATTTTCAGAAAATATTACAATAACATTTTTTTACAAGCAGTTTAATGACTATAAATTTATTGATATTTTTAATATCCGTTCATAATAATATACATTATACACTACTATATTGCGTGTATTATTATAACGTAATAGGTTTCATAAGTTATAAGTTATTATTAATCAACATTTAAAAAAAAAAAAAAGGAAATTTTTGTTAAATATGATCACTATAGATCTTTGTAGAGGTACTCAATGATTGAACAATTTTTGCATTAACAGTTCAAATACATAAATAGATTTAATTTGAAACTTTAACATTACAATCGCATACCACGAGAAAACTATGGAGGTTATTATTGCAGAATGCTGTGTGTTCTTAAATAAATTACGGTCGTACTTCATTATTGTTTGTTGGACCCTTAAAGTTTGGACAATTCAACGTAAAAATAGCAAGTTCGTATCTTCATCACAACCGTTATTATTTTTGAACACTATTAAGTTGCGTTTATTATTTTCATTGAATGTTTCGTTTTAATGTTGATCTCATCGAACTAAAGTAATATCATTTCTGACAGATCTTAGAAACGACTGAATATTTTAGTCCGTAATTAAATAGATTAACGGAAAGTTAGGTTTTATTAGCGTATAAATTATAATCTAACAATCAGTATACGCTATAGAAATGTATTATAATTTATACCCCTTCAAATAAAATGAATTTAACATACTTAGCTCTTTGGTCAAAAGTATAATAAATCATTACTATTACACCAGCTTAATTTGATTAATTTATATTTTCAGTGCCTGTAACACACGCAATTTCGTTTATTTATTTATTGATATATCAGTGTAGAGTCTACTGTCCTTGGTAAAAACAAAACGCATCACGAGCACGATTGTCATTTATTGCAATAGTGAATTGATCGAATGTAAATCGTCTTTGGAGAATCTGATAACAGGATATTGTGTTGATCTCGTAAACCTGTCGGCTAACATTTCAGTTATAAATCTTCTGCAAGGTACGCGTTCAACAATCAGAGTAGTGTATTTCATGTCGAGTAAGGTAGACGTATCTTAGAA
The DNA here is from genome assembly GCF_002803265.2 of Melanaphis sacchari. NCBI lineage: Eukaryota > Metazoa > Arthropoda > Insecta > Hemiptera > Aphididae > Melanaphis > Melanaphis sacchari. Next base: position 1,751,824 of record NW_020271560.1, on the reverse strand, counting down.
TTCTTGTACATGTATTGGTTTTATTAATTTATTATAAGTACATTATTTCTATTATCGTTCTTGGTTTTCTTTATTCCCGTCTAGTTGACACGCATTGTGATTTCTCGTAACGATAAGGTGGTTCGTTTGGCTTTAAATTTATTACCAATAATATAATAGTTTGACGTTATGTATTATGAAGTTGTTGTGACCATATAGCATTTTAAAAAGTTTAAATGGTTCTATTATTTTTTTTTTCATATTTTTTTTTCTATTTCTATTCTGTCAGATTTTGTTAGTTTTTGTGACTTATTTTAACTTATGTGCTGAGTTCATTCGATCGTAAAACCTGATCAAAACGAAAACAATTTTAAACCAACCAATAATGGTTAGTATTTTATCAAAGAAAATCGAAAAAAAGATAACAGGTAAAGCAAAATTTCATGGTTGTTGTACACAAACAAACCAAGTATAATTTTCTTTATTTTTATAAAATATTTTATTTTTGCATATACATGAGCTTTATCATATTAAATTCTTTTGATTCATTTAAATTTTAACCATACATTTTTGATATTTTTTCAATTAAAAATCATTTATTAGGTAGGAATTTTTATAAAGTATTTTTACCTATTCATAAATGGTCCCATTATCTAATTGTAGAACAAAATATTTTTATAAAATGAGATAGTAACTTAATAGAAAAGTTATTATATATATTGGTTTAGGAATAGTTATAAGAAAAAAGTTGCATAAAATTCAGAATATATTACATTTAGTGAAAAAGTAACTAGAAAATTTAATAAAAAATACTCCAGAAAATCAAAAAATAAGGAAAAATACTCGTCATTATCTCGTATCTAAAAAACAAAAAGCTTTAATCTGTTTGCCAGGGAGGGTTCCTTAAAATATTTGACAATATCACAACATTTTTGAGTTTTACAAAAATTAAGCACTCTCGTAAATAAGACTATTTTAGATAAAAGAGTACGTTGGGAATCAATTAACAAAAGAGTGTAAAAGATAAAGGTAGCATTTATTGAAAAATATATAAAAAAGCTTCCAAGTTATGAAAGTCACTATTGTCGGAAACAGAGTGCTAAAAAATATTTAGTCTTTTATACTTTACACTAAAATTTACATATGATGGCTAAACAATTCTGTCGAATAACTAATAAATAGGGTATTCTATGAGCTACATTTTAAATAATATGGTTTAAAAGTTAAAAACGCAAAAAAATTAATAGTCATGGACACTGCGATCGAATTAAAATGTAACTATTAAACTATTTTAACGAAAAATAAAAAGTTTCTTTTTGTTGACAAATATGATCATCATAATAGCTCAGGAGTTTAAAATTAAAAAATAATGAATATATCAACTACTTCAATAAATATATGTGTGTTAGCATTTGACCTTCAGCTATGTCTCCCAATACTATTTTTGGTCTTCAGTGGTATTTTATAAGTGACAACTATGGATGGTGTAATTTGATAATATATAATATTTTTCGATTGTGTGCTGTTATAATGGAGTAAGCATATAGCTAAAGTAATAGGGGCTAATGAAATAGGTTCATGTTTGTTTAACTTTTCAGGTAAATTTTTAGCTGATATCAATCACTTGATAGTGTGTAGTGATTGTTGTGAAAGTCAGAAAAAAATAGCATATTTATGGTTATGTGTTTTTGGTTTTTAGAGAAGCGTGAATCTATTTCAGTAATTAACCATGAACTCCCTGAATACATCACAATGAAGTGTGATTTTGACTATCCCTAGATTTAAAAAGCTTAAAAATGGTACCAATATCCAATAAATCATCGTTATGGTAGTCACTGATCATAGTTACTACGGTAGATAGGAAAAGTTAAGTTTAAGGTCGAAGATATGAATCAAAGCAACTTATATGATTCCTAATTTTTTTTTTAAACAAAGTACAAAATAAAAAAAAAATAAAATACATTAGTGATAGATTTATATTTCAAAAAAATAAAACGATAAGAGCATATAAAAGAGGAAAACAAGTGTATTTTATACAAAAATTCATTTTAGGATGATGAAATTTTCAAGGAGTTAGATTTGTCTTTTACTAAAATTAATTAAACAATGGATGATATAATTTTGCCAATTGCTTATATAATATTCTCCCAGGTATAGATGAAAAAAAATATTTCTTATCTCTATTACTATTAATCATAAGGTCTTATGAATGTTTATATTATTCATATTTTTTTATTATTGCATTTTAAAGTTTTATTATTTTTATATTAATTTTATAAATATTTTATACTCAAATATTTAAAGAAAATTATATTAGTGTTGTTAATATTATTTTATTTGTATGAATAAAAGTAATTATCCTATATTTATAATTTAGTTTGAACTGTTTGAAGGATATTTATATAATAACTATTAGTTTTTAAAATGTATTTTTTTTTTTTTACCAAAGTAGGTATATATTTTAGTTTTTAATAATATAAGGCTGTTTATATTTTTAACAGGCTGATTTAATTAAATTCATTTTTAATTTATTAATTTATTAAATTATTGATTTATTTAGTTTACTATAAAGTATGTTATAATTTTATTTTTTTTAAATGTTTTATAAAAATTTTTTTTATTAAATAAAGTGTTATTAATTTTTAATTTTATATATTATAATAAATATTTCATAAATGACTGGCTAGATTACCTTACTACCTACTGATTACTGTTGGTTGATGAAACCACCTATCTCAAAAATGTCAAATTGAAACTAAGCATATCTCAAATATGTTGCTTAATTAAGGTTTTTTACCTTATATAAGTACTTAATATAATTAAATTCTACAAAATATACATTCTCAACCATCAATGTTTCAAATAAAATATAAGGTTTTTAGTTTTGATTAATATAAATCATTGGGAACATGTATTTTGGTGTTCCTGAAAACCTTCATAATATGAGATACGTGTAGTTGCTGTATCAGTGACGATATATATTTAACCATGTGTCAAAACAGTGTACTAACATAACATACTGTTGTATCGTATTATCATCAGAAAATTAATTTTAATCGGTATTATGTATTGTAATATAAAGTAATATATTAGTTATTTAATAATAAATAATTATTTTTGTTGTTATTAGTTTTTTTTTGATCATGGTCATTATTGATTTTATTTAATACTAAGATGAATTGATTATAAAATTAAGTTATTTTAAGATTAATTAATTTAAATAAAATAATAATAATTTGTAAGGTAGCGTAATGCGTAGGTATGAAATCTTACTGCTGTAAACTATGCTACAAATATTATTAAAAAAAAGTGAAATTATTGAATTATAATAATAATAATATAGTAGGTACCTAACTTAATCTAGATCGGAAACTAGCATTGCAAAAATATGAGCAATTGTAATAAAAATATTTTGCAAAATGTCTAGTGACTTTAAACAAATATGAATGGACTTACATCACTGTTAAGAAAACTAAAATATTTGAAATACTACAAATAAAAAACATTTCCCTCTGGATTACAAGAGAAAATGGTTTTTTTAAGCTTCATAAATGTCACATGTTTCACATTTTATTCTTTGTCACGTTTATAAAATACATTTGATTATTGTATCATGTATATATTTTTAATTTACGTTTAAACTTTAGTAAATGTATATCATTTACTTCATAGTTCATACTAAGTATAAAAATTAAGCTAATATTACAATTCAGTTTAAATGTTTTTAAATTTCTAAAATTTTATGATAATGATATAATTAATTAGTATGTGGTAGGTAACTTCACATAAGACAAAAAGTGTAAAATTAATGTCAAAACGTATTTTATTATGTTAACGGCGAGATACTTCAATTAGATATGGAAATTAAATTACTTATATAATATATAATTGTACTTAGGTTTTTGTAATTTAAATATAATATTTTCAAACTGTTGTTTTTTAATAAACCTTGTATAATTTTTTTTTTTTTTTTTAAATAAAAGTTTAGCTTCTATGAGAATTTGGACGAGTAAAGGTGGTAAAATAATAACACGAATTTACATAATATAATAATATTAATTGTTTTCTTTGGTATCAAACAAAACAAAAATCTAATTTAGGTAGATTTTAAAATGGCGCAGTAGAATTGTTAGTTGCTTCTTAGTGCTGAGTTAAACTTTGTCAAGAGTAGTTAATACTTTAACGGATAACTGGTGACTCATTCCACTAACTGCGTGCCGTTAGATCCTAATCATTATGCACAAACTAAGCTTAATTAAAGACAACAATAAAATCATATTAAAATAAAAACGATATCAACAAATATTCGTCAAATTATTGTTTTTTATTTCGTAATATCAGTTTATTATAAAACTTCATGAAGAAATATGCTAATATAAACTAATTAAACAAAAATTGTATTTTAAAAACGAGAAAAAATAAATTATACATATTATACTATTATTAATTATATCTTTTTCTACGTTTACTTTAATGACGATCTATTTTTGAATTCTAAGGCATTTAGACAACCAGATAATAAAATAAATATATTTAAAAATCATCTTCGAGAAGTGTACTTGTGAAATTTCGCTTAGCTAGCTATAACAAAAAATAATATACATACCCACTCATACACGCGTAAAGTACATTTAATTGTTTTTTCACTCAGTGATCATTTTGGTTATATTATCATATTTCACATACTATTTTAAATACTAAATGTATCCGACGTTAAGTACGGCGTTACATAGTTATATTGTTATGAACGTCCATTACTTTTTAATTTATTTAAAACATAAAATATATAACTATATACAAATGTATGAATAATTTAAATTTCATTCCAATAAATTTAAAATGTCTATGTGTAGATTCTTTATAATATTATCGTTGTACAAATTCTAATACATACTTAGTGTAATTTAGTTTTAGTGGGGGATGCTCTACATAGACATATATTTTTTTAAATTATTAATATAAATTAATGAGAAAAGTTCTATTAATAAATTAACTAGCGTATCATAAAACTATTTATAATAATAAGTGATTTTAATATTTGTTGGAAATAATTGAATAAAATTAAAACTGAATAGTATAGTGTTAGTAATTTATACTTTAAATCACTGGCTTAAATAAAAATATGATGTATATTCTGTGGAAATTTAAATACTTGCATAAATAATAAAAATGTTGATGTACTCGTACGTTGTATAATATAGTTATACCTACACTAAGCCGCTGAAAAAATTTTTTAATCAAAAAATGGCAATAAAACTTACTCATAATTTCTGTACAAAAAATATATGGAATATATTTTTTGCTTTTTATATAATAAGCCAAAAAAAGAGAATTGTTTATTTCAGAGAATATATTTTCTATTTAATCAAATAAATATAATTTAACGGAAAAAAGAGCGTTATAAAATTAATCGAGTATCGTGTTAAAAACAAAATCACGTCGATTGGACCCATGTAATATATTATTATGGGTGTATGATACCCTACCAACCTACGACGACCTATCGTCGATAACAATCGCTGTCGGACGTTGAGCGAGTGTTCGTATGCGCACCGAATGGAAATGACGGTAAATGTGTATATAAGTATAGATGTATAATGTATATATATATATATTGAAATAACGTTGACAATCGGTGATCAGATATCGTGGATAAAGGTCGGACAAAGGCACATCGGAAACGGACGCGTAGTTACATCGATCGCGCTCGAGCGGAGAGTTGTGTGACTATTTCGATTTTAATAGCTTATAACGTACGCGCATTTAATATCGCGCAAACCAATTGGCATGGCTATTGGCGCAGAACCTGATGTTGGCTATACCTACAACTGACCGGATTGCGACTCATACGTTGAGTCTGTATTCGTGTCCGTCTCCTTGAAAATATATACAAATGCGTTTTATTTTTTTTCGTTTCCCATTTCAACAGCCATTCAACCCATATCGATGAGATGTATTTACTGGAGTTTTGTGTGCGCGTGTGTTACTCTGTATAACGGAAGTTCCGGCCGATCACCCGCAATGCGGCCCGCGACCCGATTTCCGGCTGCCGTCCGTCCGTTCGAAAACTCGTATAATGGATAGTTCTCCGCACGCATACGTATCGAATTTACATTTGGCCGCGATGGCGTCGGTGGTGAGTTATTGGTCTCGCACCCGGTTGTTGTCTGAACGGAAGAAAAATAATTTCGACGAATAACAATCGGAACATATTATTTTCCGGACGGGTCAGACATGAGATCGGTTACGAACAAAACATTAATTTTCGCATCTGAAATTCACCTGAGAATTTTGAGCCACCGGTGTTACGGGTGATAGACTAGCGTTTTAGGTATCCAATGTCCATACGTGTATAGTGTAATTATTTATTGTTTTAGGTATATTGCTACACCGTGGTATATCCAAAATAAATTAATTTTACTGGGCAATAATTTGTCAATGTATTGTTAATTTTAATGATAGGTACCTGTATGTGCTAGAAACAGAAATCTAAATATAAAAATTCAGCAATGATGCAAAAAAACTAACAAGGCAAACTATTTCTCATGACAAGAAATACTCGGTATTGTAGAAGGGGGTTATGTTTTTTTGTTTTCTCAAACTAACAGTATGTGCTCCTGGATAGTGCCCAAACAAAGTCTCATTATCTAAATTCTCCTATTTATGCCATTGAATTAGAAGCGTTTTAATTTTGAGTATTTCCTTCCTGGACTTTCAACACACTCAATATATATATATGCAACGTAACAGGATTAATTTACACGTGCTAGACGTTCTTTTCAAATCATGATCTCAGATTGAGTGGAATGATGATGGTAGTGTTGATGTAGATGGTTGGTTGACTCTGCTCCGTTTAATGAAAACCATAACTAGCTCCAAGCGGAATTTTCGTAAATATAATATTTCATAAACTAATTTGTTTGATTTATTATTTCTTGGAAAGTTAGAAAAATTATTTATCATAATTTTACTATTTCAAAATATCAATTAACTTTTTTGAATTAAATCCGGGAATTTTGTTTTTATACTTTACAGTAGTTGTAGTCAATTTATTTTTTAGTTATGCTAGTGATGGATTTAAAGTACCAGTTAAAATTTATTTTGATTATTAATTGTGAAATTAAGGCATGTAATTTATTTCAGTGGTGTTTGGTATGATTTTTAAAGTTATTTTCCATACTAAATAATGAATACATACATTAAAATATAAAAAAAAATGATAAAATGTATAAACTAATAAATATGTTATGTATAACAAATCGTTAATTTAAAAAATCCAGTAAAAATTAATTAATTACGAGTAGTTAATAAAAAAAAAAAAAACTTTAACTACTGTCAAAAATTGCTATACAGGTATGTAATTATTTAATAATAATGTTAATTTTAAAATACATACAATTTTTTGTTATTTATTTAGTTCTATTTCACTTCAGTTGACAGCTGCAGTCAGTTGGGGCCATCAAAAATCATAATAATTGTTTTTTTTTTTTTGAAATATGTATTTATAATTTGTTATTATGAAATAAATGTCAATAGTTATTGGCGTGTTGACATTAATTTTAATAATCAATATTAAATGTTAATAATTATTATAAATTTATAATAAAATATAATTTTTTTTTTTAAATTTAATCATTGTATTCACAGCTAAAATAAATGTATTATGAAATTATAAAATTTAAATTGATTGAATTATAATAAAAAGTTATATTTAATTGTAATATTAACTTAATATAGATTTGGATTATAGAAATTTAAAATTTTAATATCAATATTCTTCTTTTATACTAAATGGGTTTTTTTTTTTATTATGTTAACAATTTTAGGTTTTTTTTGTTAGTTCATTTGATGATTTATGCAAAATTAATGCGTTTTATGAGTGGTAAATTAATTTTTTTATAAAAATTAATTTACAAAATACTCGTCAGTTTAGAAGCGGTTTTGACATTTTGTATTATTATATAGGTGTATAGAGTCAACAAAGTATATAGTTTAAAAAAAATTATAATTTATATTTTATATTAAGATCATAAGGATTTTTAATTAAAAACCTTTAAGCATGTTTATTTAACACTATTAAATGCTAATACTTGAATTCATAAAAAAATATGCTAATAATGTGTTTTCATATTAAAAATATAATTTATAGACTTGGTTTAGGTATACTAAAGAGTTTTAGATAAAACAAATGTTAGTTTACTATATCATGTACGAAATTTTTCACAAATAATTACTTGATTTTCGAGAATTACAGGATTGGGTGTTACTATCGTAGAATATTTAAATTATATTTAGGATATAACGTATCAGTCATATTATATTAAATAATGAATTTTTTTCATACAATATTATTTAAAATATAAGCATTTATAATTTGTACAAAATATAAAATGCGTATAATAAGTAAATTTGATAATCTTTGATTACGGAAGGTTTTTAAGAAGGAAATCCTAACATACATATAATATAGTAAATCGTTTTAACGTATAAAATTCAAGCTTTATCTCGTAGCTGAAAAAAATAATTAGATTTCGTTTTAATATTCAAATGTGAGTATCATTTGAACAATAATATTGTCGATTAGTGTATGTTAGTAATAGTTATTATTTTTGATTTTAGATTAATATTCTATAACGTTACTCTCAATTAACCGATAAAATGGTAATTTTATGTGTGATTCAGGGGAGTATTTTTGGAAGAGTGCGAAAAAAAGTAATAAAGTACCGTTTTTCCGATGTACAGCCCTCTAGCGTTTATATATATTTATACATACGCATGTTCAATAAAATGTATCGCATTACATATATCAATAAATATAGTGTATTCTACTTGTATGTAAATTGAAAGAAAAACTACTAACATATGTCAGTTTGATCAGTGATCCTTATATTATATAATGGGCGGCACATTACCATATGTCATTTTCTTTTGATCACCACGAGACAGTAAAATTATACACATTAGTCGTACATTATTATTTTGAATCGGAACGGAACAAAAATCGGATTTAAAACTGATTCTGATCGGAGCTCGTCGCATTATTTATGTATTTTTAACAGAATAAATTTGCTTCAAGGTTTTTTCACTGTTTTTATTTTTGTTTATTGTAGTTTGTTCGGAAACTACCGAACAATTCGAGAAACTACCACTCAATAGGTATAATCAATTTCGAACCTGCGTAGGTATTCGCCCGAAACTTTCTTAAACCCTTTTATTGGCGGGAAGGAGGAGATAAAAAGAAAAAGAAGAAGAAGAAGAAGAAGAAGAAGAAGAGATAAAAAGCACACATCTCAAAATATTTCGACGACATAATAGGTATGACGATAGTATACACTCTCGTATATAATTTTTAAACCCAATAGCTATAGATCCGTTGATCTATGATGATCTCAAACGGTGAGGTAAAGCGTGTCGTTCAATCGTGTTCGTCGCATACGGTTGTAAGCAACGGAGACGTTAGAAATATTGTCATAACTCGACGCGTAACATCCCTAACGCCGCGGCGATGCACGATTTTAAGCTCGGGTCGAAGTCGACAGACGTTTTGTAGTGTACGCACCTAAAAAGCAATCGACGGGAAAGACGAACACGAAAGTCATGCGCGCCAGGAGTCGGCGGGCAGCGGGCGGTCCGCTGATTGCGGTGACGGATTCGCGAGGGCGCGACAACAATAACAATTATTCGAGTACGCAGCGGGCGCGTATTATTGCCGTTCTGCTTGACGACGTGCGCTTTGTATCCGTCACCAATGTGGTTGCCGACGACGACTAGCGGGGAATATATATATTGATATTGATATGTGTGTGTTATCGCCGTAAACGGTGTATTGCAATTATTGCACTAACACGCAGGCTCCAATGCCGAAAGGTTGGAAAGTATAGGTAACCGCCCTGTAAGTACAGTCGTATGGTCGTCGAGTGTACATCGTCGATCAGAAGTACGTAAGTCATCATTGTAATGTACAGCGGTTTGAATTCGAATTCGATAATAAACCGTATTGTTGCGTGTGAAAAACGAAAACGGTCTGTCAGCCTACATTGCTGTATGATTCGATTCGATGACACTCGTGTTGTTATCATAGGTAATAATTTATTTTACGATATCAGTGATACGGTGGGTTGAATTATTTTTTTTCCGATAAAATTGCATTTTATGTATACAATATACGTTAAAATTTAACAAGTACCCACGAAAAATAGTTTTAGATCACTAAAATAAAGACTGAAATCGTTATTCTTATTTCGTATCCAGTGGAACGGGTGGGGGGGGGGAGGGGCATCAAAATTGATCGTATTTTTTATACCAGTAAATTAAAGGCAAAATTAAAAAAATTAAATTAAAATTAAAAAATTTTTCATTTAATTCTACAGGCCATATAAGGTTTGTTCACAGGCTGCTATTTTGTGACCTCTTCTATACAACGTTTGTGATATGTTTAATTTAGAATTTCGATTAATACAATATCATAAGCATGATACATTATAATAATATATAAGGATTTGGGACGACTGCTATAATATGTTCTATATTTGCTGTTTGACGGTAGAGTTATTCTGTATTATTATCGTTATAGGTGTCGTAAAAAATAATTACTCATTAAATCCACACTAGCATAATAACTAAAAGTTTTGTATAAAAACAGAATAATGTTTAATAATAATACGTCGTTCTATTTTGGTTCTTTCATACTTCAAACGTATATAAAAGTCCCATAAAAAAAAAAAAAAAATAAAATAAAAACATTTAGATCGTCATATATATATATATATAAGTAAGTTTTATCAGATATTTTATTTTCATTATTCATTAAAATTAAAAATATTTTTATTCAGAGTTAAAAGTGACTGTAGTATAAATATAGTACGGATTCGTTATAATTACTTAGTAGTATTAGCTATTTGATGTTCGTTTTAAAATTTTGCAGAGTATAATTAGTTTGTTAACTATCATTAATATAAATTTTCCCAGTTATAATTTAATAATGCATTAAAACATAGTACTTATATCTATATCTCAGTAGAGGATAGAAAATTATGATGTAAGTTATAGGTATAGACTATGACAACACAGCAGTAGAATATAATAAAATTCACTACACCCCATTGATATCGTTACAAAAGAATGATGTTCTCGAGTAGTTGACACGTTATTTATTGCTAAGTAATTTTCATTTAAGCTCAGGTTTTTTTTTTTTAAATTTCAAATATTGATCTTGAAGAATATATAAAAATGTAAATTATTAATATTTAAATTATTAATTTGAACCTACTTCTACTTAAAACTTAAAAGTATAATCAATTTTCAAAAAAATAAAATTATGTTAATTAGAAAATGTCAATATAATATGTTGGAAACCTTTGAAATATATATATTACATTAAGGTGCATTTAAATTACATTTAAGTCTTAAAATTCAAGGAGTGCTACCTAGGAATTTTTTACTATAGATTTAAAAATAAAATTTACAAAATTTAAGTTTTATATAACATGATTAACAGAGCGCACTTTAAGTTTAAAGTTTTGAGTAAATGTCAAAATTTGTAGTTTTTTAGGTATTATCATGGGAGTTATGATTTTTTGAAAAAGTCATCAGAAATTTTTTTATAGAACTTGTTATTTACTAAATATTAAAGTAACAAAACAGTCGAAAATTACTAAAATTGATTCAATTTATTTTTACTAAAAAATATGTAACTATAAAATTTTTCGTTAAGCTAACTTTTTTTTTGGATAAATTAATAAAACAAATAAAAATAACTAATTGTTCTGAAAAAAAAATTTAATGATATGAAAATAAGTATACTAATAGTTTTATTACAGAGGAAAAGTTAATTTTTTAAAGTAGTTTTAATATTTAAATATCCTAAGGACAGTTTTATTTTGATTTTAACATGGTAATTAAAATAAAAATAATATAGTATTAGGTAATATGTTGATTTTGAGTAAGCTTAATTTTAGATTAGAAAAAATTATTTTCATATTTGCAATGTAATCGCGTCAATCATAATAGATTTCATGTTGCGTCAGCAGTATACGACGCATTAGAAGATTGGAATTTAAACGAAAATATTTAAGTTTTTTGGTTTTGATACAACAGCATCAAACACTGGAAGACTGAAAGGAGATTTTATTATCTATGTATAATGAACATAGATAATAAAAGAAATAAAAACAGATAATCTAAAATTTAAATAGAATTTATACAATATTTTTTTATACGTTCAGTAGTGTTTAAATGAATAAAGTTAATATGTTAATATGTTTCCCCATGACAGTTTTTTTTTTTTTTTTTTTGGAAACTAAAAAAATTGTAGAAGTTTGATATAGCTAAACTGAAAATTTGACGTACTTAAGGTGTATTTTAAAAAGATCAGTTATTGAATTTTGAATTTTTAAGATCATAAAAACTTTCTAAGTTTTTAAAAATTGGCAGTAACTATCAGCTGTCGAATAATGAATTATATTATCAAAAATATTGATATAATTTGAGATCAAATATATTTTTAATTTAAAACTTATATGAATTCCACATCATAACAAAAATGCTCAAGTTGATGATATTTTGTATAAAAACGTACTTATTAATTTTTCAAAAACTGAAAGATCATGAAAGTAATTTATTTATTCCCAATGTAACATTCAATTTTTATGCATCTATATGTTTACAGTAATTTATTTAAATTTCTATACACTGAAAAAATACTTAGTTCACTCAAAATGTATGAGTATAACAACAATAAAATAATTGTAAATACACAATTTTTAAACTGAATCAGAAATTATATGTGTAGTAATTGGATAATAATAAAAAAAATTTGGATATCTAATATACCTATATATTTTAAAATACCTTAAATTTTAATAAAACATTTTTGAAATCCTTTATTCTTGCATATGGAGGGAATTATATTTTAAGTTGTTCCATACACTTAAAAGAATAAAGTAAATAGGATTCGAAAGTGATTTGGCCTGAGTGGTATTACGACTTTGTGTTACATGCTGTATTACATTAGTGAGATGTAACGAGGCCCTTTCGTTGTCATCCATACATGCATCCATTTGAAGACTTATTTATTTTTTGTTGTCGTTTTGGGATTTCGTCAGTGATTATTCTTCCATGAAATCGGCTTTAGAGCTTAATGGGAACTTTCAATTCTATTCAAGATAATTTTTAATAGTCTTTTGAGGATATTGAGTATTATTTTAGTAAATAACATTTGTGTTCAATTATAAATTTGTTATACTAAATTAAAAGATCGATTAAAATTGTCATTTAGAGTTAGACTTGTTTGTTTGTCGGATAGTTTTCAACTTGATAATATATTTTTGTTGTAAAAAATGACTTATTCAATTTATTCATTTGTTGTATCGTAAATCTATAAACTACCTATTATAAATAAAATGATGTGTCAGCCTATCATAATTCTTTAGAATACTATTTTACAAGACAATCTGTATGGTTTTTTTTTTTTTTTTGCGAAAAGAGGACTAGGAAAATAAAAGAGAAAAATATAATGTGTAATTTGTAATCCTCGATATAGGATGGACGGTGGTATTTTTTAATTGCCTTAACATTTTTGAATTGTCTATTGTATTTAATTAAAACTCGTAATATTATAATAGAACTTACATAATAAACATAGAGAATGATTTTTTTTGTAATAATTTTTATTTTATGCATTGCAACCAAATAAAAATAAAAATTATAGTAGATTTGACCAATCACGATAGATTATTATTAATCTCAGTTAGTTAATAGGTACCTAAACACAAATAAGTGTATTAAATATAAAATCTTATACCTATATTTATGATTGTGGCTGCATATTAAAAATAAGTATTGTAATTTATGATGAAAAAGCATTTTAATTTAAGTAGTTATATTATTATTTTTAATCTTTTTAATATTTTATGCATAAATAATTATGGTTTTAATCAATTAATTTTCAGTACATAATTTTATAACTTCTGAATAAGAAAACCTTTAATGCTTTATATCATTTTATTTAAACTTAATTTAATTATGTTAATGAATAACATCTATTTAATGTTTAAGTTCGTATTTTAATTTAAACGACTTTGATTACACTGTCACAATGTACTGATGATACTAAAATAATAAATCATTTCCTTTTATGCTTTTGAAGGTATGGTTTCATTCAAAAAGTTTAAATGTATATTTAACTTCAGCATAAATCTGTATTTACTCTATGAATAAAGCTATAAAAATATTCATACGTTAAAAAATCTTAGATTTTTTACTGAACAGCTTACATTGAATTTAGCACAGACTAGAAACATAACTTTTTATTAATTTAGTAAGTTTCTGTTTATGTGATAAAAGTTTTGAAATAAAGGTTTGCTTTTTTAGTTCTTTTATTGTTTTGATACGTGTTTATGAAACGTTCACTAAAAATTAGTTTTATACGACTTATTTTAGTATATCTTAAAATAATTTTCAAGGTATTTATAAATAATATACGTCAAATAATAGTATTATATATTATTATCATCGAAAAAGATCATTATTTTAAATATAACAATTATTTAAATTAGTTAAATATGTATTATTATTATAATTTGTTTGATTATTGTGGAATTCGGTTTTCGTTTTGAATGTTTTCTATCTGTTTCGAAGAAGTTGCTTACTTTTTATTTTAGTCAAATTTGTAATTAAATAATTTTTAATTTTTTTCAAGTTATAATCACTTTTAAGTTGAAAAAAAGATTAACTTGACTACAATTAAAGTTAATTTCTTAAATTTATTTTCAAAAATATCATTGGAGCTTGATAATTATATTGTCAATACATTCATTAATTAGTTATTTAATTATTAATGGAAATCAAAAATATTAAGTTATATTTAATGTTTATTTAAAATCCAAAGAAGTCAATAACTGTTTAACACATCATTCTTTATTTTAGATTCTGAGCGGAACAATAAATATATTGATTTTGTAATCATGTTTTTTTTTTTGCGTCTATCATTACTTTTTAGTGTACTAAAATACTTTGATTTTATACTTTAAGGGTTCCTGGTAAATATATGGTAGATTCAGATGGTAACTAAGGGGAGAAATGGAAATATTAATGAAAAACTAGTTTTTGACCATCTAATTATTTTTTGTGACTCAAAAATTAATAATTTTACCTATGTACCTAAAGATTTAAAAATTTTCATCGAATACAAAATTTAGTTAACTTGAAATAATTTTCAAAACATATTTTGTTTTTTTTTTTTATTTTATTGATTTTTGTTTTTATACATTTTTATGGGTTGCCGCCATTGAGTTATTTGCCCACTCACTCCTCTTAATTCTTTACCACCATCAAATTTGCTTTTGTGCTTATTATTTATTGTACAAATTGTAATTTTTCATGTTTTAAATATATAAAAAAGATAGGTATGTTATTTTCTAAATTGCATTTTTTTTTGATATATGTATTATACAATTTTGTATTTGGGTAGAAGAATTTGAAAATGTAGTACTAGGTTTTTTATAAGATGTAAAACGAAAATAAAATAACTTTAATTATTTTTTTAAATTGTTAAAAGTATGGTTTTTTTTATAAAATTCTATTTTTTGAAATTATTATGTAAACATACCTAGATAATTACCGATATTATTCAAACTTAGAAAAAAATTTCTTGTCAATATTATTAATTATATAAATTAATATTATTTATATATTTTATATTAATTATTAAATATGTAGTATAATATGGTTAAAATATATTTATAAAACTATTTGACTTCAAATTTGTTGAGTGAATAAATTTAAAAATATAAAAATGTTTGAAAAAATTAATAATACTATATTGAAAAAAAATGTAATATTTTACCTAAGTACTATTAATTTTTTAAAAATGTTACTTTGTTATATTATAATTTGTGATGATATCACATTCCACATGGCTCATTATAAATGTTATATGTATGTATAATATTGTATAGTTGATTGAATATACATAATAACATGGTAGACTATATACTTTTTAAAAATGGATAATCCTTCGTAGCAAATACTTTGTTGATAGGGTTTAGTTATTCCTAATAGTGAATAGTTTTTGTGGATTTCTCTGTAGAATTATTAATAAATATTTTCATGATATATTTTACTTCAAAAAACTGAAACATTAAAAATAATCACTTTTTCCATACCATTTAAAATCTAAAAAAAATAACATTACTTTGAGTAATCATACAGTTATCTTAACGACTTTGTGCATGCCACACGATGCCCATTTGGACCGTTTATTATTCATTACCTCTTAGTATTTATACATTATCTTTATACATTCCAAATTTATTATATTTACCTATAAAATCTCCCTACAGCCTATAGTTATAAATGTTATCGTTATAAAATAAAAATAAAGTGTACATAAAGTTAAGTTAACATTGTAAAACAAATATGTGTGTGTGTGTTTTTACTCCTCTCAATAACAGATATTTTTGTGATTCTCCTGAGTATAACAATAAGTATTTGCATCTAATAAATATATTTGAAAGACTTACGAATTTTAAGTTATAAAATTAGATATACTATGACTATGGCTATTAGAAATTTGTTTCAAATAAAGTGTCTGATAAAATTTATTAACATATAAATGTCATAATAATAATTTTTTGAGACTTCGTGTTTATAGGATTTGTTAGTGATAGAACTATTGTTATAAGTTGTACTTGACACAATTTTAGCGGTATTAAAAATCTAACTAAAGGTTTTTCTTTATTGCTTTCCGGTATGACCGATTTTTAAATATAGGTCATTAGTGAATGAAATATGTGAGGTATGTTTAATAAAGTATTATTTATTTACTTGAATTTTTTTTTAAACAAACAACTAAAATCATTTAATGATAATTTAAAACATAGTAAATAATTAAAAAAATTAATATTTTTATAAAATATAATATAATTAATGATATAATTAGGAATAATATATGGTATAAGTATAGGAAACATAAATATAATATAAATAGTGCAACTATTTAATGTAATTTAACATTAAAATTACTATACATATATCATTGCTAATTTATTTAGAAGCATTGTTTTTACATTACCTAATATTAATAACATTTTTTTGTATTAAAATATTTTTTTGTTTTCGTACAAACATTAAGTAAATTCAAACCATTAATACCAATTATTTTATAAATTAGTCTTGAAAGTTTGAAGTGGAGAATAATCGTTGTTAATTAATATTTATGGTAAACCTCCTAAAATTTTTTTTAGCCTATTATATAGTTTTATAACTTAAAATTGTATTCTTTAACTTTAGAGTATTTGACAAACTTTTAAAGTAATCTACGCCAAGTGAAAGGGGTCTTTAATAACTGTGTTTAACTATAAATCAGAATAGATCTGTATAGATTATACAGAATAGTATAAAATTATTATCAAGTAAGCAGTTAGATACTGTTAGAAGTAAGATGTATAGGTCAGTAGTTCCTAAATTTTTATTTCATTACGAAAAGTTATTATGATTGTTTTAAGTCGTAGCCACACAAATTTAAAACCAATTATTTAATGAAATAAACGTTGTCTACTTGCTAAAATAAGTAATATAATATGTCCAGAAAACACATGTTATGTGTTAATTGTGACGTTTAGGTGAATATGATATTTATTTTAATCAATTAAACAAATATTTTTACTAAAATTTTTGTTTCACAAAAATACAAACAAAATATTTTTTGCAAGTTATATTATATCTATAGAATAAACTTACTTAACAATAAAAATTATTCTTATGTTAGTAAAATATAAATGTTTTATTAATAAATTATTAATCTAAATTTTTATATATTTTGTTGTGTAAGGTATGGTAATGTTTTGATTTTTTAAAGAAAACTAAATTTTTAGTTATTTAAAACGATAATATATTTATTAAATAGTATCATTTTATTAAATATTTGAATCATTACTTTTAGTATTATTTATTTGTTATTTTGAAATAATTAATAAAAATGCTTTCAAAGTAAAATATTGTGCAATCACTGTATATTTTCAATAGTAGGCTATACATAGAATATAGTATACTGAAAATGGGGTTTTGAAATATTGAATGTCATTGGTATTTTTTTTTATTTTTAGTAAAAGAACATCGAATGTGCACAATGATGGGTATAAACGGCCACAACCACCACACGACGTAATTTATGTAGATTCTATACTAACGTTAAAAAAAAAATGTAGAAAAAAGATATTAAATATAAATTTGCTATAAATATAATATTACAGAATACGAAGGGAAGGATGTATATGTAAAAACATTTTTTTCTCTAATGTGTATGTGTGTGTGTGCAGTGTATTTTTAAAAACCATAATTTGCATGAACTTTGTTTACTGCAAAAAACTCGCATGGCTCTATATCCATAACAGAATATGAAATCAACGATTTAGTTTTTAATATTTTTTTAAATTGAGATAAAAAAAAATTGTTGTATTGTTTATTGTCGATGATCTAAAATAACAAACTCATTTATAGGCAATTATTATTTTAAACTTAAATAAGCTTAAAAAAAAAAAAAAAATTATAATATGAAATTAAAATAATACTTTAACTATAAAGAGTATTACAGTTTTTGTTTTGCTTAAAGTATTTAGATATTTACACATTAATTAGTTACTAAATATAATAACGTTATTTTAGAAATAATTTTAAATAGGACAAAATATATTTTTTTTCGAAAAATTTTAGTTTTTAAGTAATATGTTAAAGTACTGTTTTAAAATGTTAAGGTTTGTAACTTATAAGAAATATTAAGTCATTGATTTTGATAATTGTCACATAAATTACGAAATCATCATAAATAAAGTTTGTGCGTTAAAGAATAAAGAGGGCTTGCAGTCATTGATAAAAAAATTGAATTTTCACAAAAACAGAAAACAACTTTAACTATGCAATATCGATTTTAATGTTTCAGTATCACATTTGTGAAAAAAGTTATTCAATTCTAAAAAACATAGATATAATTTATTTTAAAACAATAAAAACTTTTATTTTATTTTAGTAATATCGAATAAATAAAAACGATATTACATGGTGATAGTGTTTTTATTGGTATGGTAAAAATTTGGTTTTTAAGCAACCCAAGTGGTTAATATTGCCCTTGATTACGAGCAATGATTTTTCAAAAAATAATTTATGAACGTATAATATATATATTCGCATAAGCAATACGTTTTTTTTTTATAAGGTTATTTAATAATAAATATTGAGTTTTTAACTTAAACATAAAATATAAGTTTATTAACAATAGTTAAACTTGTATATACTTACATAATGTAAACCAATATTTAAATTATGTTGTTATTATTTTATACTACCTATTGAATTTTAATGTTAAATTGATAATTGAAGAGCTTAAATTGGATATTGTCCATCAAAATAATGTAGAATAGTATTTATTAAGTCAATACAAGTTGAAATCTGTTAATATTTTATATTTTTGCAGGTTGCTTTTTCGATGATAAAATTAAAGTGTAAAAAAAATATTCTGAAAGTGTCTTGCGGAAAACACCAGCTGATTATTGCTTTTTTTCGGCATCAGACGAATACTTAATGTGAAATTTCATGAAGAACAATTTAGAAAATTAAACAAAACGCAATAAAAAGGTATTAATGTAAGTAGGTTGAATCTTTTGTTCTATAATTATTCCAGCAACTTAATAATGGTTTTTTTTTAACGTCGCTATTAAAGTATGACAAAGGAGTTTCACCCGTGTCGTCACTGACCGAACTTAAATAATTTCTGAGTCACAACACTGACATCCATGCCTTCGTCTAAACGAACAGACCAAAATTAATCTACGGAAGCTCACTTGTCTTAGTGATGACTTTGGTGGACCGAGATTTACATAACGTTCCTCATTAGTTTTGAAAGCGGTGCCGATCGTGAATGAGCTCAAAATATTGTGGACAAACAATGCTCCCACCTAATTACTGGTAAACTAATATACGAATTTCACCGAAAAATTTATCACGGACTTACATAGGTATTTATAGCCAACACGCCCAAATCATAGCTATGGTCTACACTTTAAAAAATATGGTATCGTATTTAAAGTAAACACGTAAGTACTGTAATTTTAAAGACGATGAATATATTTTATTTGTTTATAGATATTATGACATAATACGCAGATATGATATAATAATAATTGTAATCCGTAGAAAAATGTAACTCTAATTCTTTTTTATTTCTCTCTTTTTTTTTTTTTTATTATCGATCTTTGGTTTACTTCTTGTGGTAAAAATTATTTCACAGCTATTGGCGTTTTTATGAAAAGTTATTTTTTCACTTATGGTAATGTTAGTTACGAGCTTATCAAAGCACCATCTACCTAATATCTAATAATTATATTGATAAATAAAAATAAACAATAAGAAAAATTTAAAATTGTATAGTAAAACAATGTTTTAATATATTAAAAAAAATTGGTAATTGTCAGTATCTTTTTTATACTGTTAAGTAATTTATTAATGATAAATTTGGTATTAAACCATTTGGCTTGGTAATAAACTATTAAGCAAACAGCCATTGTTACGTTGCCAAATTTTTGCTGAGATAGATGATAAATTTGTCTGGAAAATAGCGGTGTTTCTTTTTTTATTTTTTATTTTAACACAATTTTATTATCCGTCTAATATTTAGTATTTAAGTAGTTGGTACGCTATTATAAATTGTAAAACAATAACATTTTTAGGAATTATTATTTTGTATTTACAATAGTATTGAAAAAATAGAGCTGTAATTATTAAATGGATAAAGTTTCATCTACATTATGTAAGACTTGTCTAATAGTACATACTACATAGAGTTAAAAAATTATACACATATTACGATATAATGGTATTCAATCAATTATTATTTGTATTGTTGAAAATTAATATAAAACTATCATTGGAAGTAGGACTGTCGGGGATGTATGAAAATATGAAAATTAAAATGTATTACATCATAGCAGTTAGTACAAAATACTTAAACGAGAGTGTTATATTTTAATAATAAAAATGAATCATCACGACTGTATTTAAATTACTGAGATCGGCTATGTTTATTGATCATTTGTACGTTATAGGACACTAGCTTATCGAGTGTCTATCACACAGATGTTCGATGACCTATAACTACACAGAAGAGGGATTCAATATAATATTATAAGAGCTTATTTTCAAATGTATTTTTCACTAAGCCTATAGAAGTGACGTTTCTGCATTATTTTTTAACTAGTATTTATTCGAATACATTTATTCAACTCTGTCATAGAAGTATTTCATTATCTACTATTAATTAAACTTCAAGTCATTCTATCGTCGTTTGGACAATTGTTGATCGACGCAGCATAAACTTTTTTTTCTAACTGCTGTCTAATGTCTAGAATAAAATATTAATCAATAGTATAGTTTTTGTTCTTTCTAGTAAATTATAGTATCTTAGAAATATGTAATGGAAAATGTTTTTGATTTACGTATGAACACAAAATATTTTATTAATTTTTTTTAAAGGAATTATATTTTAATAATTTTCATAATCCAAAAGAGTTAGAATGAAAGTTAACAATAATTATCAATATGCTAAGCGATAATACTTTTTATGTATTTTAATTCATAATCGTTAAAATATTTTTTTTTATTACATCTATTGCATTGTATAATTTGTTTGAAGATTAATTAAATAGCTCTATAAATATATTTTTCGGATATGACACAAGATTTTTTTTTTCTTGCAAATTTGTTCTTGACATTGCTTTTGATTATAATTAAATTTTAATTTAATATAGTATAAAAATATTTCTTTATGTTAATAAAATAAAAAAATTATCTATATTATTTAAAAATTCCAATTTAAATGGTATTTAATTCATTTTTTATCATTTATTTATCGTGAATATCTTGTTACTGAATACTGGAAATCACTGAAAAAGTCTTTGTGGAGGCAATGAAAATTTCTTTTACTAATATTTTTAACAAGGCTTATGCAATAAATTTCAGACTTAATTTACATTTGAACGATTATATTTATAACTCAAACATAATTTAACTACTAATTTATTAATTTTTAAATGTGTATACTATATGTTGCGATTAAAATTACTCAGAAAATTATATCCAATAACTAATCGTCATAAACCGCCATCAGCACCCGTTACAAAAATATACGTTATTAAATAGGTACGTTCTATTTAATGGATATCGCTGTAAAGTGATTAACAGTTAAAATAACATAGTTATATGTTTGTGCGGAAATTAAAATTCTTACTATAGACATTTTTGTGATACAACATTATTTAATAAGTAAATAAAATAAGTAAAATTCCTAAAATGTAAATTACCATTTTTTATTAAGTGTAATTATTAGTTTTAAATTTGACTAATTAGTGTAATCAATTCAATTCTTTACTTAATTTAATTGTATGTTAATTTATCTCTAAAAGTTGTTTTATTTATTTAGTTAGTAGTCTTAAATAAAATATTTTATGTTTAAAATAAATTAAATATGATACATTATACGCGCTCACGTAAAACCTAAACATATTGCAAATAAACATAATTATCGCACGAAATTTACTAAAATAATCTCTGTTATGATCTTAGTGTTGTACTTATTTGTAATAGTGGAATAATTCAAATATTATGTGTTTTATAGAGGAGTAAAATACGGAATTACCCTACACTATCGGCTATTATCCCCCTTGAAAAGCTTATAACAAATACATTAGTTTTAATATGAATGAAAGTACGTATGATGAAAACTTATAAGCGGTTTCAAAAAGAATGCTTTGAAATTCTCTACAAAGCTAAGTGCTTATACCCATTTAGAGTCCAAAAGGTTTTATAATTATTATTGTAAATGTTTTACTGGTTTTCTGATATATAAATGTCAAGAAAACATCAAAGCTGTTTCTGAAGTATAAATAGAAAAAAAAAAATAACATTTAAAAAAATACGTCTTTATATCGTATTCCGGTTTGCCGAAATCGGTAAATAGGTCCAGTGGTACGTATTGAAATCGCTTAACTTTATGATGTATTTCCCGTGAGACTTTCTGTATATAGTTTTTTCGCATTTACAATATACAATGGTCAATAGAGTTTGGGGATGTCCAAGAAAGGAAAATATAATTAATATATTGTATAATTTGTACACAATGGCCAAAAGAAAAAAAATAGATAAGGTTAAATTTAACAAACATAATATGATAAACATTAAATTTAATTTAAAAAAAATGGATGCTAAACTTATTTTATATGAATTTAAGTAATTGATTCGATACAATAATTTCTAAGTCAATAAATATATTAAATAAAATGTATATATTTATAAATGTATATATATATATATATATATATATGTCTATGTTATATATTATAAAAAATATTAACAATGAGATGATTATTTTAAAAGTTTAATAAGCTAAGCAGAAAAATGGATCAAAATGTTTTTGGATATTCTTGTATTCTTGTTATTCCACCCCACTTATATAGACTTAAAATACTTACAGCTAATTAACAGCATATTCGTCTAAAATTCGATATCATATTCTGAATGAAGTGATGAATATATTGAAACAGATTAAATTTATTCCGAGGAATTAATTTTACAATGGTGTGTTTTTACTTTTTATTTTTATATTTGTGTAGTTCATCATATATTAGGTTAGTTTCTGATAAAAAATTAGACATAGTTGTTACTTTGAGACTTTGAGTAGTGAAAAAACTGAAGTGGTTGATCCAATTAAGATTTATTATTAATTTAAGTTTTCTAAAAACTGATGGAGGGCTTTCGGTGTTATGATAATATTCAAAGTTGGACTTAAGCAATAATTGACGATGAACATTTGAAGAAAAAAAATAATTATAGCTTTATTGAGCAATCTCTTTTTGAAAGCTTCTCTTAGAAGCTAAATATGTAATAGGTATGAATAATGTTTAGCATTGAATGCTGTTGTCGTGTTGATTAAAGTATTATTATACTTCTATCATTCGTCGTAATATTAATTTTATCATTAATTGTTCTCTCTTTATCTGTCTCGGTGCACCATGAGTGTAAAAATCAAAATTTTTTTTACTCACTGTGAATAAGTAATTAAATAAGTTAATAAGTTAATTGAATAAGTTAATAAAAACTATTCGTCAATAAATTATGGTTTTCGTTATTTTCATCCTAATTTATGATAACAGCTAGTACACAAGTGAAATGAGTGTCCCAATTTTCCACTGGGAACAACAGGTCAGAGAACCAATGAACCGGATTGTCATGTTTAAAACGAGACGTATGCTTAAATATGTATACCTAACTGTACATTCGTTAGCTCATAATTTTAATAATTTAGTAACTATAAGTATTGAATGATGGATGGTAAATAAATACCAGAGTTTCATTTCATGTATTATAACTTTGAAAGCTTGTATATGTGTTGTTGATTGTGTGATATATTAAATATGATAAAGTCTATACAGAGGTCATTTTGCTAGCAATTTTAGTCTATAATTTATTATCGATAGTATAAAAAAACGATTGTGCTTAGAAAATATGTTTTTACTGAAACATTGCCAACAGAATAACGGTTAGGCAGCTAAGAAAAAAAGATATAAACGTCAAACGCACAATAACGATCATGGCGTTTTTGTAATCATTCTATATGAAAGTACAAAAATGCTTAAATTTTCAGTTGGAATTGTTTCAATTGTTTATAATTTAAAATCCATTTGTAAGGCAACTTCGAAGAAAAATGTATCTATAGTAATTTTTATTCTATTTATATCTATAATTTTGTATAAAACACGCATTACATTTTCAACTAAAATAATTTCAGTCGACACAATATTTTAATATATGTTTAATGATGAATGACAAAAATTTAACCAATTATTATTAAATGTATGGTAAACTATGAAAATGTGCTAAAAAATTGGCTTTTCATATTAATTAGTTATAAGTATAGTTTTTTATAATATTCACTGGTATTTAGAAATGAATAGTAAATGTTTTATTAAAATAGAATAAATACATGAATAAATTAAAAAAAATAATAAACCTGTGAATTTTGTTGTTATAACGTTATCAACCTTAATAAATTTTTCTATAAAACATCATTGTTGATTTATCACTCAATAATCTAAAAAAATATTTATTTATTTTAAGTTATATAATTTATTATATTAGTTAAAAATATTATTATTAAACTGATGTTACCTATCGTGTTGTATGTGATTTATGTATGTTCCTCAAAAAAATAATAATAACATTTTAATTTATTTTAAGTTCTAATTGACTATCGCAAATATTTATTAATGTTTCGTTATTTTACGAGGAGGTGAAATTTTGGATCCTATATGAAGGTGAAAAGTTTTTTTTTTATTTACAATAAGAAACTTATTAAGCTGGCGTCTAGTAAAGGAGCATCCATTTTTCGGTCGTAAAAATCTCAGGTCCAGTATACGTTGCTATGGCAGTAACAGTAATAATAGTTTATTTTTATGGCTGCAATATTTTCACGGACGTGACGAAAACTCATTGGATCTCCATCGTCATTGGTAAAAGGATGGTTAGGTTGTTTCACCGTTTCTCTTCGGACATTTTAGACGCAACAACCAGATAATTCTAATACAATATCACATCATCATTTTTCAAATTTTTTTTATTAATTTATCAGAAAACAGTTAGGTGTGAGGCAGAGACCTTACATGTATGGGTAGGAGAAAGAAGAATGTTTTTTCATGCATGTTATAAACGGGCTGTAATTATTTTTTGTTTTAATGAAAATGTACTTGATTTAACTCATGATTTTCTATCACATTTTTTTAAAAATTTTTTTTTTCATTAGAAAAAACAAAAAAACATTTTCAATGAGTGCGCATAATAATACAACAAGCAAATTGGATAACAGTAAAATATATACGATAGCATGACATAAGATGACGTTAATTGACATTACTTTAATATTACGTATTTAAAATATTATTTTAAGTTTTATGGTTTTACGGCTAACACGGATGAGAAATACTAAATCATAAAATTTTACTAATAATTATAATAATCTAGTTAACTGTTCTCTTTAGATTCTGAGTTGAGTGATTCCTCTATCATACGAAGATTCCTCATAGTTAGTTTATACTTATAAAATAACTATAAAATTAATTTTTTATAACTATTAAATCTAATAAGTATTTAAAACCAATTAGTTTTTATAAATATTTTAAATTCGAATTTGAACAAAATTACTCACTTAAACGATACATAACGTTGTTAATTACTTTCTTATGATTTAAATACATTATTCGTAGGAAATTAAAACTTTTACGTAATATATTATATTATTATGAATTTTACTTTACGCAATAAAGTTTTTAATTTCATTTAAGATATTATTTTATATTTACACTATGTATTTATTTTTACTGTCTTACGATATTTACAGAAAGATTTTATTAAATCTTGAGTAATATAAGTTTATTTAATATGTTATGAATATATGTATACTATATTAATAAATCAAAACTAATAATATAATAAATAAACGCAATATTTTCGAAAAATCCTACTGTAAATTAAAATAAACAAATTTAATAGCTAATTTAAAAACATCATGAAATATACTTAGTAATATAAGCTGACAGACCGTCTTTGCTCATAATCGTTTTTCGTTTACAATGATTTAACTAAAATTTAACACACCCATATAGTGATTCACTTGATCTTTAATGTATATCAGAACGTTACCAATTTTCCTACTTTTTAATTTTAAATATATATCTAATATTTTGTAAATGACATATTATTATGTGATATACTATATCAATTTCATAAAGTAGTTTAATAATTCGATTTTTAACGGAATTATATCATTTAGAGTGGGCTTATTTTACAATTTAAAACTTATAAGAATAGTTGACTTAACTAGTCAACTTAAATAGTTGAGAACTTATTATTTTTTTTTGGCGGGGGGCGGGGGGGGGGGGAGGGTTTCTGAAATTAGTAAGACGCTTTTTGTAGTTATATTATTTAATGATGTTAATGATCATATGTTTTAATGTCACAATTTTTTTTCCAACAATCAAAATGTATATTAATTTTTTAGTATATAATTTAAATATTATATAAAAAATATATATGATATACATATATTTATAATAAAGAATAAAATATTGTCTATAAATCGTATAATTTAATTAAATAGTATAAAATACAGTATTGTATATTGCCATATAATATATGGTTGTCCTGATTGAGTTTTCGATAGCTTAAGCTTTCAAGTAATTAAAATTACCCTGTTATGTAAACGGAAAATTATTAAATTTCATAACATTAACATACTATTGGTAAGTTATTAGATATTATACTGTCGTAATGAACGTATATCAATAGTACCTATAGGTAATTTTGCGCGTGTTGTTGATGTATTTTGGACATTGATGAGCAGATTAAAGGGACCAGGTCATTCGTGTAATTGCATTAATTTATGAATACTTAATAGTTTAGTATCAAACTCTAGTAATCGCTTAGGGTTATTTCTGTTGCACACGTCGAAGCATTGATTACCATCATTACCAAGGTGCTGCCCGGAAATGACTCGCTTGTTAAACTTAATCTATAGGCCAAAGGCTTTTTCAACCGAGACACTGATAGGTTTATCATTTATTCAATCACTTTACAATTCGATACATACTTTTATTTGCTAAACACTTCGTAAAAAATATATTATTTAGCGATTCTTAACTACATAATATTTTGTAAAATGAATAAAATAAAAAGAATATCCTTGAGATTAAATTTTGAAAATTATCAATACAAATTATTTTTTACGTTAGTGGTAAGAATTCAAGATGCTTTGGAGTTAACGTATTTTATATGTTACTCAATTGATGCTTACCGACATAACTCAACAATACTACAGATTTTTACATTTATTATTTATAATTTATGTTATATTAAAGTCGTTAAGTAAGTAAAAATGCAGTGTAAAATTATTGTTATGCAGTAGCAATTTTTTATATGCAGTATAAAATAAATTTTTACGAGCTTATATTTTATTATGCTTATATAGGTAGTGATAACAATTGGAAATCGAAATATTGTCAATATTCAATAATAAAAATACTAATTTTTATCATTATGTACAAAGATAATTTTCAACCAAAGATATTAGATAGGTATTGTATATAATATTTATAATAAACTGAAATGTGTAATGAAAATAATTTAACATAATTTATTAGTTTAACTATGTACTTTAAAGGCTATTTCTTGTCTGATAAAAGTCAAGCAAAACTTGAAGCAAATCTATCGTCGAACAAAAGGATTTTATGGTCATGCAGATGTTTGTTGGATAATTTACCATACGAAGAGATGTAAAAAGTTTTCAAGCATTACGAAAATAAAATCGATTTAGCACATATATCCGAACGATTCAACTCCGATAGTCAAAAACTTATATTAAATACGAGAACTTCTGTCCCAACTCATTATTACGGATAGCTGTCGAACCGAAGAAAAATTCCTGCTTGCAAATATGCATATTTATTTTTATTTTCCTAGGAGAGTTTTCCTCCATATAAAAGTTTGAGCTGGTCAACGTATATTTGTATAAATAAATAATTATTTTTGTTTTGTCTCAAAAAATAATGAAGGATAGATGAATGATATCAACCATCAAGCAAGTTTCTGGTACTTTCACTATTGTTAAAATATACTCCATAAATTATTAATTCAAGGTTATTAACTTCGGAGGTACTATCTATAGTTATTTTTTCAGTAATTAATTTTTAATTGTATTAGAATTACAAGTTTAAAATTACATTACATTGTCATTGATATTAATGAAACATTTTTAAGTGTTGTTGTTTACAAATATATTGTCTGCCGAATAAAATCGATATAAATACACATTTATATAATATTTCACAGTATTAAAACACATTTATACATTTTTTACTTTAAGTACGTACTATATTTTATTTGATTTAGTAATATAATATTACGTACGTCGTAAATTTATTTTATTCGTAATGAAATTTCTTCAATACAATCTGTAGTAGATTCAAAATTTAGATATTTAAACTTAATATAAATAAATAACATGAGTTTATAACTATCATAATAGTGATAATATAAAATATTATAAGAATACTATAATACGAATGCAACTTATAATGGCGTGTATCAGGAACTGATTACATGGTATGATACCTTCTGAGTTAGTGACTTTACGTAAGTATAGAAAGTTGTGGTTTATATAATATAATTTATGTTAGATTAAATTATTATCTATACATCCGTACAATAATCTAAAGGTATATTTTAATATATAATAATGTTATTCTTAGAAGCCAGAAGGTTAATAGAAAAATATAATATTGATTTGTTCATACGTGTGTTTATGGTATTAGAATATCAATATTTATTTTATATTTCGATGAGATCGGTATAGTTGCTTAAAAAAAATATTACAACAATAAATTAACACACAAGTATAATTCCAGTTGAAACATAATTAGTATATTGGTATATGGATATTTTTTGGTGTTATAAATACTTATATAGGCATTGATAAACTTTTTAAGTGAATGTTACTGAATTATTTTTAAACGATGCACAAAAAGCGATGTATAATATACACATATAGCTACTTAGAATGCTGGTTCTGACATCTACCAACTTATTTTATAAAAAATAAAACAAACCGAAAACCATGGACATAAACTAAATCCGACAGGATGAGATAAAACTAAAACGAATTGTTGAAAACATTAAGCGACGACTTTACTGAATCCTAATACGCAATCATTTTTTATATCGTGAAAAAATATGGGAGATATCGACCTGGTGATTTGCAACAAAATTTTAAGTTTGTCTCCTAAATATATTTAGAAACAATGATTAAATTATTAATTTGAAACCCGAGTAATTCATTTTAAAATATTGAACGTTGTTTAATTTGTGACAATATGTATAATATAATATATTGAAAATTGCAATTTAACTCGATTATCAAAGTTGTATAAATTGTGAAACATGTTATACGATTTTTATACGTTTCTTGCTTAAGTCTTCAATTATATATAATTTGTCTGCACTAAGAGACATAAATAATTATCTTAATGGTATTGTCTTTACTATATCACTATAATTTACTCTCGTCTCTTCGTATTATGCGGAAAAACTGGTTAACCAGGAATAATCAAATGTACGTAAATTTCATTGGAATAAAGTCGTTACACTAAAAATAGTAAATATTATGCATAAAAATGTTATATTTAACTTAGTTTATATGTCTAAGGTTGAGTAAGGTATAACTACAAAAATTAAGAAATTGTAATTTATTCTCTAGATTTTAGTAATTAGTGAAATAATTTGCAAGGCTGGGCATTAACAAGTTA
This sequence comes from Melanaphis sacchari, assembly GCF_002803265.2. Taxonomy (NCBI): domain Eukaryota; kingdom Metazoa; phylum Arthropoda; class Insecta; order Hemiptera; family Aphididae; genus Melanaphis; species Melanaphis sacchari. The sequence goes on along the minus strand of NW_020271560.1, from coordinate 1,721,450 downwards.
ATAAGTTAAAAGTTAAGTTAATTTTAACTTATTAACTAACTTATTAGTTCGCTGTTTTAATTAACTTAACTTTTATTTAACTCATTAGTGTCTACGTTAACTTAAAATCAACTTAAATTTTTTTAACATTCCCAATTAAGTCAATTTTGAATTTTCGTATAATCTAAAATATATTTTAGTTTATAACTGTTCGTCGATTTAAAATTCCTAGAATATTAGAAAATAAAAGATATTTTCGTATTTATTTTAAAAAAATAATAACTATTATGTTATACTAATTAAATATTGATACAATAATAAATTATAATTTAGAGATAACATTGTAACAATAGATATGACAATTAGTCGCTCATATGACAATAAATATAAGATATCAATAGCTACGAGCTCACGAAGTCAAATTTAATAATACCAGGTTTATTAGATACTCATTAATTATTATTTATTACTTTATATTTAATATTCATTAATATTTTATTTTATAATTAATATTTTTGTTGATTATCATGAATTGTGACCATTTTATTACAAAAATACCTACCTACCTTTAAATAGTGATTGATGATTTGTACATAGTTTTGTTTGACTAATGGCATCTATAAATATGTTAAATATTATATAATGATATAATAATCAAACATTGGTCATAATAATATTTGAATAATATAATTATAATTTTTAAGTTTCACAATTTATCATTGTTTTGTGTTTTAGTATATTTTTAGTCTTTTTTTTTTTATATAAATATAGCGTTTATTGAAAATTTACAATCTATACTATGGGTACATTAAGTAAATTTGAGGGAGGAATGACAGTGATGGGGCGGAGAAAAGGGAAACTCACAGTAGAGCTACCTTTACGATATTTTTAGTCTAGTAATTTTAACATATTACTATAAAGTGTGTATGTTTCCATATTGTATTATTATATTAATTAGTTGTAGTTAATTAATAATAATTATTTTATTAAATGACATACTATTGATGTATGATTAGCTATACAATGTTATATTTACATACATTTTTACGAATAAGACGTGTGAAATAAATATCGAATTTACTAAAAGGACATCAAAGTCTGGTAAAAATGAAAATAATATCATATGCGTGGCTTCTAAATTGTTTGGTAGTTTTAAGTCGACAGCTACAATATCATTGAGATGTTTTTTTTTTTTAATATTACTTATTTACGAATCATTATTCTATTATATTATGTATATCAATTATGGTACAGTAGCTTTTAATATCACTCTTTTTTTTCTTTACTATATTATGTATGTAAATTTATTATTTTTTTCATTTTGAAATTCAAAACTAAGTATTTATTACTTGCTGAGTGATTTTTAACGTGTTTGACAGTTAAATTTGTTGTTGCAAGTTTTATCTTTTATAACGAAGAATGATTAATTGTATAAATTATTTTCGCTGCTACACTGTATCTAACCTAATCTTGGGTTTTCGACATTAATTGTTATGTGTGCTCGTTACTTACTCACACCTTGATGATATTCATTACTATCCGACTGATCTCGTGGAATATTTGCTCTAAATGAGTCCAGTTCGTCCTGGATACGAAATAGCGGGATGAGCATATAATAAGAATGGTTAAAAAAAAACCGGATTGTAAATGACGGAGCCTTAGGGTGATGTAAATTCCAAACACAATTAATTATGCTCCGTTAATCCTGCAGGGCACATCGCTTAGCCCATATTTCACTTTCTGAGGTGGGATTTTAAGCTCCCCGGGTGTTGCGTAGTAGTAGTATTAATAGTAGTAATGGTAGTAGTAACAGAATTCTGTTGGTCAAGATTACCACGATGCTTTCTACTCTTTATATAGCTATTAAAAATCGTTTTTGACTTTAAACAAAAACTTTTGCACTTTTTTTTAGAGATTCCAAAATTGACGTGAACAAACTCCTCGTTCTCATCGTAGTGAAGATTTTTGCGTTATGAATGATAACTGCTGTGGTCCCTCCTTCTCCATAAAAAAAAAAAAAAAACTATCGTGGAATATGGTCCACCGAATCTACCACTACGAATATTTGATTTTGAGTTCAGATCTTTTTTTATTATTTATATATTTTATTATTCCTCACGAAAAACAAGATTAGTATCTCAATCAGACGTCTATGTTACCGTCCTTGACGGATGACCAATAAGGTATCCAAATAAAGATCAATTGGATTAGAGACAAACATCCATTTTAAACTGTCGCAGTTATCGTACATAGCTTTGTTTGAGATCTTACAGTTAGTTTTATGGGATTTAAAGAGTAAACATTTAGTACCATTAATCAATATAGTTTTAGAAGATTTTTTCGTTTTATATAATATGCTGACCACCCAATTAAGTTACAATTGATGATTTTTACAATAAAATTATTTTCACATAAAATTACGTACCTACGTCGTTCTCTGGATATAAGAATATATTTAGTTGATTTTAAAACTATTAATCTTACAAAATAAAATGTTAAGTTTTTTTTTTTATCAAATAGTTTTTGTTTTGTTTATTGCTGGATTAACAATTTGTGTTTTCATTAATGAAAAATAATAATAATAAAAAAAAAGCTGAAACAGAAAATGTATATGGTATTAATAATAATTTAACTTTTATTTATTTAAAATAATAACTTCTTATACACAAAATATTATGATTGTGTTCTAATATAATATTTTAAGTTTTATTTTATTGATTTTAAATTTTGAGAGATGTATGAATTGGTTTCAGAAGATTTATTATTTATCTATCTATATGTTTTAAAGCAGAAAAATTTGGGGTGCTATTAAAAAAATGTACAACAATTTCTAGAATACAGTTAAAATTTTTGTTATAACCGTTTATTTATTTTTTGTAAATTTGTTTTTTTTTTTTTAATGATTTTAATTATTTTATCGTAATTAAAAAATATAAATCGTAAGGATTGACTATTTTTCACCATTAATATTTTTACACACGTTTAAGTTTTCAAAATATTTAGATTGATTTTAAGCTATTTATATCATAAATCTATTTACACCGTTGTACAATACGTCAATATTGACAAAAATTAATGAAACTTAACAATACGATGCAATTTAATAAATGTGATTTTTTTGATAATATATAAGTTAATTAAATTACCAGAAGAAAAACAAATAACTAACAGTAATATAATTATAAGTAACTACTCAGAATCGCAATTCACATAAATTGATTATTGTTGGACTAAAATTCAAATTTACAGTTTGAGCTAGTGGCGGATCCAGAGTTGATTTTTTTTGTGGAAAGAGGGGGACGGAAGGCTCCTAAAACATTACTTTTGAGCCATATATACATTATAATGTTCTAGTTCACGTTTTCCTAAAAATACAAAAGAGAACGTTATTAATTTTATTAGGTTAGATTAGAAATCATTTATGTTATTTAGGTACATATCCCATAATAATTATACTATTATAAATTTTAATTACAAGTATTTTATTTTAAAATAACTTCTATGATACAAAATCGAATCTGCAATTATTTAATTAATTTAATCGATTACAATGCGTTATTACACAATTTAAAATAATTGTGTAAGTAAAAAGACTGTTGAAGAGGTCTGAGGAGAGGGTAGCTGAGGCCCCCTGGATCCGCCACTAGTTTGAGCAGGACTCATATACTTAATGACAAGGTAAAATCGAAACCTTCTATACTGCATAGCGAATTTAATGTTATCTATTTAACATTAAAGTTGTTAGTGCAATATTTAAAAAATCATAACTAATTCTTTATTTAAATTTATTTAAATTATATTCTGAGCTTAGTTATAACTTAAAAACTAATAAATGATGAATATATCAAAATGTTTAAAAAAAACAATTATATTTAATCATAAAAAATTGATGTATTTTTAATGGTAAATTTATTTTGAACACAAAGTTAAACTTTTAAAATGAAAAATCTATTACTTTTTATTTTTGAAACTTATGCATATTGCCTACTTTGCAGCGTATGTACCAACGAATGATGTGCATAAACAAATAATAAATATGCTTATAAGTTAACGTATAATATGAAAAGTTTAAATCTTGTTAGAAGAAAGGTCATGCATAAAATAAATACTTTTTCCAATACGATGCTATCAAAATAAAAAATAAAAAACGAATGAAACTTAAGATCTTTGGTATATAATAAATAGAATCCATATTTTCTAAAAAAAAAAAAAATGTATATCTACTAATTTTATTTACAACGTTCAAGATAAGTTATGAAAAACTCTATACTAATTTTGCTTCCTTATAATATAATTAAATTATTTGTCAAAAAACATAATATTTAATTCAAATAAAAAGACTAATTTGATATATATATCAATATTAAATAAAAATATATAATTATAATTTTTTATGTTCCCATATGTTCACAAAATCTAAATGCTATTTTTTATGTGTTTAATTTAAATCAATATTCTAAATTTATTATCTTATACTTTATTTTTCATTTGTTTTAGTTGAAGTTATTATTTTTGTAGATACTAAAAATTAATTAATTATGAAAATTAACAAAATTAACTTGTAAATTTAAAATTTATGTGGAGTATTACTAATACTTTTCTTTTAAAGAGATTCATGCTACGAATACTATTAACAAATATTATAATGATTTATTGTAGAGAGTTTATGTATAAATGTTTTTTTTTTACTATATTAAATAAAAATAAAAGTTTATCATTGATTTTAAATAACTTAATAGTAATTACTAATTAGTTATGATAAACCTTATCTAAATTTTAATATTTTTATTACAAAAGATGATCATTTTGTATAACTTGAATAATTTGTTAAATTAATGCTAATCATATTACTGTAAATAATTAAGAATAGTATTTAGATGTATTAGCTTAAAATTTAACTTTTTAAAAACAAACATACAATTAAAAGTAATATGAATTAAATACTTTTGTTACAAGTTTATTCATATTTAATTAATATTAGGTAATTTTAAATAACTTACCAAATATTATAAACTGATGATTGATATTGATCTTATCACTGTTCACCAATAAAATTCAATCTTCGCATAACTGTGAAAATATAACATAGACTCATATAAATAACAATTTTATTCAAATAATTCTTAAATATCTCTATATATAAATTCACAAAAGAACTAATCTAAGCTTAAATGATTTATTTTGTAATTTTTGTTTTAAAATAATGAATTTGATAAAATAAATAAATAATACCTATTACCTATGTAGGTTCTTGAGTATAATATAATATAAAGTACTTTATTTAATCTTTATTTGATAATAAACTAATGCGATTCAATATTATACTTTTAGATATGTACATTAAATTGAATGCATTGAAAATGTATTAAATTTATAATGCACAATAGAACTGTGTACAGTTATTTAATACTGAGACTATGCCAGTCAAGCAATTTTTATCTTTACAATTGTCAATTGAATTGTCACATTATTAAATAATTTTATATTACTTGTATAATATAAATTATATTTAAATCTGAGGTATTGAAACAAAAACGAATCATTAAATAATAACAAAAATTCTTAGACAATATTGAGTATTAATTGTTTATACTATAAGCAATATAAACCTAAAAGAATGAATGCAATGACAAAAACACTTAATAATAGCAGTTAAATTAATATTGAATGTGCATTTTAGAAGAAACTCATTAGGTTGATAAATATCACAAAGTGTGAAAAGAGCGAATCAAATAAGTACACTGCCAGTAGTGCAGGTAGCCTTAAACGAAGGGTAAAATTTCTTCATCGTATTATTAAGTTACGATAAATATTTAATTGCATTTTTATTAAGAATTAAAGTAGTAAGTATCATTTTATAAAAATAAAAAAATGAACAAATTATTTATTAACGAGATTACTATAATTTTTGACTTATAAATTACAAATAATACATATATTTTCAACAAACAATGTACCTATACATTAGTAAAAATAAATTATCAGTATTATCTAGTTATTTAACACCATATAAGTACTTACTAAACATTTAACTAGTTATTTATGAACTCTTTGGAACGATTAATTATAATATGTGTACCTATTATTTCATTGAATACTATATTTATTTTTGGCATGATACTGTGGTATGTACAATCGTAAAAATTTGAGTGATTTTAATAAGAGCGGATGTATTATGTATGCAATATGGATGAAACTTGGGGAAAATAGAAATCAAATCAATTACCATATTATACTAAATATGCATATTCATTTACAGTATATAATAATATACTGTTTTCCGTACTCATATACATGCATGTGTATATAATTATTTATATATACGTATAATAGTACTATAAACGTTAACTTCAATGTATTTGGTTTTTTCACAATTGTACAGTTTTTCACGATTTAGACGACGTAAGTGAATGAAAACATACAAAAAAAAATTATATTATGAATACTATGTTGTGCGGCTGCTGATATTATTACATGGATGTATTTAACTTGTTCATAATGGTGGACCTTAAAGATTTATTTATGAAATAATAACATGAAGTACTTATACAACTAATATATTGTACATACAGATACCTCGTTAATTGTATGCATTAAATTTACATAATATATAATTACAAGTTATTTTAACTATTTGTGTACAAAAACTTTGATACCACTTGTTAGGGTTTCTATTTACTTATGTAAACATTTGCTCGGGTTACCTTAACGTGATTAATATTTTGTTAAGACTAAGATGTTTGCTTACATTTTTTCCAACGTGTTTTTATTAAAACAAGAATAACAGAAAAATATTTTCAAATCGATGTAAACTTTTTGAATATACCACCCAAAAAATGCCTCTAAAACAATGCCAAATAGAAATGTAACATACCATTTAAAACCGACCATAGTTCAATGTATATTCAAAGTTTGAGTTTAAGTACTTGATCTATAAATTATAACATAAACGTACCCGCAGATTTTAATATTGTAGAACACCGGATTCTAGATCAAATTAGATTCAAAATACAATCATTGTATTAACAATGCTTACGCTTGAATTCCCAAAATAATTGTCAACATTTTCAATCAGTAGCCAATTACATATTCTGTTATACGAGTATACTTGTAAGAAATCGTACACGTTTGACATTTTGAATATGATCTCCTCACTAACAATAAATGTATTACCGAGAAAAATATACGTCATATTTTATTACAAGATTAGCTTGTAATATACACAATAGTTTCTATTTTGTTTATATACAAATGACTTTGGTACACGAACGTATTACGCGGGTTCGTGTACAATTTTCTCGCTCATTTACTTCAAGAGTTTACGAGTTTTTTTCTTTTTATAGCGGCTGTTATAATATTTTACTTTAAACATATAGATGCATGAAAGTATACAACTATAACCACACATACACGCACACATATAATATATGTATAACGATTGCTTTATAGTACAAGAAGCACTGTCAACATTCATTTAAACCACCTGCTTACTACAATTGCACCCATTGTAAACCACCATTTTTCCACTTTGGTTACATATATTATATGTATATGTTCTGTCGAACGCATTCAAATCGAGAACGCCTTTTGTAATTATTTTTTAAAATAATATATAGTTAAAATGATAGAGACAGACCAATTGAAATCCGAAACGAATTCATTAGAATTTTAAGTATAATATCTCAATTTTCGGAAAGGTTAAAGTCAAAAATTCAAAAATTTAAGAAAGTTTATTTTAAGTTGACTTTAAAAAAAAAAAAAAATCAAATCTATTTTTAGAATTTGTATCGCTTCACTAGATTAATCGGTACGTTGGAATAAAAATATGTCTTAATTTCTATACCTATTCCATGTGTGTTAGAAAAAGACAGAAATCACCGCTTCCAATCCCCTTAAACCATATGTAATGCAATCATAAATTATAATGTATCAATGTTTTTTAACCATTTTAGTAATTTTCTGGGTAAATAACGTAGTAACCTGAAGTTGTTACATGAACAATATTCGCTGTTTGTTATCTCGTCAGATTAAAACGATGAAAAATAGTTTAAATAACTAGATGCATTTACGTAACTATATATAAAGATACACGAATAATTTATAAATATATATTATTTTTTTTCTGATCTCGGAACATAGAGGTTAAAAATAACAAATACATCATACAAAAATAAGATTTTTATCTGTTACATAATAGTATAGGTACGTATTTAAAAATTTAGAACTGGAAATTGAATGGAATTATTTCAAATTATTAAAATACAATAACATTTAAATAAATCTGAAAACTTTTCAACTTCAAAAATAAGTGTCTAGATTCTGATGAGTAAAATAACTCGCGTCACAACATTAGCACTATGAAAAATATCTGTAAGGGTGCATAACATATCATTTAAACACTATGCAATTTTATTTTATTTTTATTGAAAGTCAATACAATATTCATGACATTTCCATACATGGCTATAGAGGTGAAATCATTAAAAACAGAAAGTGTTAATGTGGTAGATCGGCTTCATTTGCTTTTGAAAATAATACACCATTGGATAAGCGTGAAAAGTTTTGGAAAATGTTGGTTACACAATAAAATATAATAACAACTTTCAACGTTTGGCTCTCAGTGTAAATATAAATGTATGTCAAATATAGACTATTTGAGAATTTTTTTATTTACCTATTGAATTACATATGGACAATACAACGAAATTGTAAATTTTATGAACTCTTATTTGACTTAATATTAATTTTGTATATAATATAGTAGTACATATAAAACACAATAATAATATATTATAAATTAATAACAGATATCACTTTGATTATTTTAACATAAAATCGCATTTATATTATCTAATTTATTTAAACAGATGCAGTTTTTATTTATAGCAGTAAAAATTACTAGTATTTTGATTTAAACAAAAAAAAATAGTTTACGCTCAAATAATGACGTTATGAAGTATATACATTTTTGCGAGTATAGGTTTAGCTACCAACGCGTTTTTATATTTATTATAAAATATATATAAAATACATAATATATAATTTATTTTGGCATTTATGAATGGGTTTTTCACACTTTTTAAACTTTTTTAAAGTCTGCCTGTCTTACGTAGTATGCGATTTTTTTTCATTGATTATTTAAAAATATTATGTTGAGTTTTTTGATGTTTTGTCTTGTATGGTGTAAGCAGAAAATAATAATAATAATAATAATAATAAAAAATTACGAATTAATTCATAACTTATTAAATTGTTCAGTATTTTTTTTTATATATTTATTTAATTATGGCTTTACTTAATTAATGTAATTAAAATTAATATTTTTTATTATTTTTTATCGTCATATCTTAATTAAGATTTTTAAGACTTAAAATAGTTAAAATTTAATTTTTTTTTATAAAATATAAATAAATTATAATATTATAATGTTTTAAATCGATAAAAATTGTTGTATAGTTATAGACAATTCAAATACTTTTAAGATAATTATTTTTTTTGAATTATAAAATTAAAAAATAAAATAAAACTATTCATGGTCCTGTAAAACCTTCCAAATGTATTATTGATCATTTAATACTGGTTATAATATTTATAAAATATTTATACGTTTATGTTTTCGATGATATTTCGAATAAGTGATTATGTAACCAACGATAATCAAATCATTCAAATATTATATATATGTTACTCAAACAACAATGATTAAATCATAGTTTTTACAGAGATCAAACAAGTTAAAAAGAAATGAAACGAACTAGAAATACACGACAAGAGATCAGCGTAAAGATATATAGGTTTATAACAACTTTCACGTTCCTTTGTGTACCAAGCCATCATTCGCATTGAGTTACACACCTGTCGTTTTCCCACATCTCAGATTATTCTAAAACAACGGATTCTTTAGCCATCGGACACTTGACTGCGTATAACTCATAATTTTACGCTTCATTCCATATAACCAAGTACCTATTCCCGAGCTGATTGAATGATATTTTGTTTTTGATGTCGTAACAGTTGTAACTAGATATTTACATTTTATGAGTACACAACATTAATTTACGATTTATTATACACAATTAGACATTTGTATATGTATAATATACACTATATATACTACGTAGGCGTAAGAAAATTTATCAAATAAATTTTATAATCATTTAGGCGCGGATCCAGAACATATTTACAGGGAGGGCATCTTGAATACAATTTCAGTTAAGTCTGATAAAAACAGTGTAAATACTGTGTAAGCTAATAGGTAAATATTATTATTTAAATTATATTTTATCAGTAAAATAAAATAAATAAAAAAAAAAGGTGAATAATACTTAGGCTAAATTAATTTAACATGAAATATAAACAATTTTATGTAAAAAATTTATATTATAAAAACATTTCCACTTTTTGATAAATATTTGTCAGTATAATAATTAGATTAATAATATAAATGGGTTAATTAATAATGATACATGATATATAGTAAAATATAATAATTAATAATAAAATATAAAAAATGTTACGAAAAAAAAAATATTAAAAAATGATCATAGAAAAAAATCGTTTCGTCTTTTAGATTTGAAAAATTCATCAATTAATTTTTCACAGTCAATACTAATATTTCTATAACAATCAAGTAATGCAAGTACATTTAAGCGCTCTTCGGATATTCTTGATCATATCCAAGTTTTTAATTGGTAAAGAGAAAAAGAATTTTGTTCCGCAGTTGCTGAAGTAGCTAGTAATGCTAGAAGTATAAGAAACAAATTATAAATAACTAGAAAGGTTTCAAAATTACATCTTTCAAAAGCTTCTAAAGATGTTTTTGAAATTTTATTTTTTCATTTGTCCAATATCCAATATGTATACCATAATTGAAGTTCTCCTTTGAAATATTTTGTACGAGATCTTCTGATAAGTTTAAATTTATAGATATTAATTTACAAAATCCACCGTCTACCATTTCATTGTCGTCAATGACACTTTTTTTTTTTAAGAAGATTTTGCATTAAATCAGCACTACGTTTTGACATTTTAATAAAATTATAAAAAAATTATACACGGATTATGTTTGATGTTGATTATTGACAGTTACAGCGACTGTGTATGTATTGTATCGTACTTATATATCAACTAAATTTATATTTTTACTAAAAAAATATTATTACACAATAAATATCGTTAATAATAAAATAGATAGATACTTACTTAAAATTATACCAAATTAATTAAATAATGAAACATATTATAACTGAATGCTTAAAATACAAGGAAGACTGACAAAAATCGAAAGATTCATTAAAACCCGAAACCGAAGAAATTTTGAAGATTATTCATTTCTTAGAAGCAACAAACTTGTATAATTTAATTTGAAATATTTAGAATTATTATTAAAAAAAAAGTTTCTAATTTTAAAATATTATTACTTAATATAAGTACTCTATACAATAACAACGCAATTACAGTAACTATTATAAGCTATAACTATAACTAAAGGTCATAAAATGTTGAGTTTGTTCACAAAGATCAAAAAAAAAAAAAATTACTAGTTGTTCGACACTCAATTTTTATAATATTTACGGAATTTCTCGAAAATATTTTCAAAAAAGCAAGGCTTATAATAAAATAAAAAATATAACTGTTTATATTAAATTGTTGTTACAATTTTAAATCACGCGTAAAACAAATATTTCGAAAATGTTAATACTTTTAAGAAATTAAATGTTTACCTTTAAAATAATCACTATAATATAGAATTTTGTCTATTTTACACATACGTTTTTTTGAGATTTTGACAATTGTATAGTTTAAAAAAAATAAAGATGTTTCTTCCTATTAAAAAAAATAAAAATATTTTTAGTTTACTGTAAAAGTTAAAATATACTGAAATCTTGCCTTAGAAAACAATATTAAGGTAGAATCCATTGGATGAAGAACTTTGGATTTAAAAGTTTTATTATGGTGAATGCATTAAAATTAATTGGCATGTTTAAAAATAATATTTTACTTTGGAAATTCTAAATATACCCTAAAAATATATTTAATTTTTTACCATTAGAAAAATAACTTCTTCAGAAACATTTTAAAAGTTTTTGTTTTATATTATAATGAAACATATATAATATACTTTTTTCGCTGTGAAATTTTCCGGAAATACGAATGTAATTCTTCAGGGTATATATACTATAATACTGTAAAGTATAATTTACAGATTATTTAAAGTATGTTCAGTAGATTTTAGTTTTTAATCATAATTCAATTTGTATCTGTATAATTGTTTTTATAAAAATAAGATTCATAACTTTAATAAATTTAAATTCATAATATTTTTATAAAACACTTGCTTTAAGATATTATACTAATTATACATTTTTTGCTAAAAATAAATGTTACGTGCAATAATACTTGTTAAAAAAAAAAAAAATATAGCCAGTATTATAATAACAGTAGTGGATATCAGAAGATACAAGTGCTTCAAATTAAACGGGTTTTCTAAGAATTTATTTTCATATTTTAAAATCTTAATTCGTGTATAATATAAGATGTAGTTTAGGTGTTTTCTAAAATCTGATAACTGCAACATTCAAAAATTCCGTAAGTTTTTCCGACATATGTCAACTGTATATGCGCAATGTACATATCAGTATGTTTACTCAAGGAAACGTTGTAATAGATTTTAAAATTTTTTTCGATAATATAATTTTAACATCATATGTGAAGATAGTATAAATTAAATCAAAATGTGTCCAATGACGCACAAATAACTACCACCTATAATATAACTACTCTAATATTTTGAATAATCCATAGTGTTTAACGGTTATTATAATACGTAGATCCAAAATTTTAACTTTTCGATGTTTTTTTATAAAAAAAAATTCTGGTATTGTTATAAATGTTCGATGTTTTTAGAATGCTATGAGGAAAAATTGCTAAGAACCTTTTAAGCTTGACTTATTAAAATTGATTCACGTGCTTGAAATAGATTTTTTTGAAAATTAATGTTCGGTAAATATTTATGTTTTTAGTTATTTTCCTTTAATTATATAATTTAAATAATGATGAGAATTTTTACTTTTGATGTCAAACTTGAAACATCTGATGACATTTTTCCTTGTATAAAACACGATGCTAATATGACATAAACCGACCAGTGAATCAATATTATTTATTTTGTCAAAGTTATAAATATTCAATCTGTGGGCAAATTACTTAATCTTATTTCGGAGAAATCTATTTTAGATGTGACAGAATGTTTTACGGTGCTACAATAATAATGATTTGTGTTTGTAAATATTTTTTGACAGCTTTCTAATTTGACATAATTTTGTTTTTTTTTTTTTGCTAGATAAAACATAATGTTTAAGTTAGAACAAAATTACAATATGAATAATATATACTCATACGCGTATTCGGTGTCTGCAAAGCAACTTTATGCGGATCGTGACATTTTTTTTTCCAATATAATTTATTCGCTTTCTACGCGTCTACAGCACTGACGGCGGGCTGTGCATGTGGCCGTGTAGTCTAAACGTCCATCAAGTTCGTGTGACGCGAGTGATCCGTTGCGGTCGTGCGTGTGTGCGCAGTCGCGTTGGTGCATACGAATTTTATACGGATCACAGCAATGTGGTTTCGCGATAAATTTGTAGTTTGGAGTGTACCTAGGGGTTGCCAAAAAATGTATTTTACTCGGGAGATACACACACGGAATAGATGCGGTTGCGCGTTTGGAGGCGGAAGGCTTGTGATAATACGGAGGAAGCGACTGAGGAGGGCGTGTTGGTTTGCGTTGGTGGCAGCGCATATTATATTATTACAGTGGCGGTGCGTTGTTTTTAGTGTTTTCTTGGTGAATTTATTGCGACACCACATATACAACGCTTTAGATTAATGAATCTTCTGAACCCGTTCAAATGCGCTGCACGCACCCAAAACTCCGCTACCCTTACGATGCGCCCTTAACGAGTTTTCGTGCTTAATTAAACAAAGTCAACCTGTGTAACTGCTTGTATATATAAATCATATTATTGGTACATCGCGTCTCTGCATGCGTCTACCTCAATAATAGGTGTATACGTTATTTTATTTATTTATTTATTTATCTGTTGAGGTTTTTACAGTGGTGATATATTTTCCTACCTTTATATTAGATATGCAGATTATAAAAAAAAAAAAATAATAGGTTCTACAGTCTATTTACAGTTATTTAAAATGTTTGACTTATCATGGAAAAATAAAAATATCACTCCCTTCTTTGTTAGGTGCGTGATGGAGTGAGGCTGCGGGTTAGTAAAGATTTTTCGTGTTTCGTTGTACAAGCATTTTGAACTTTTGGTCTCAATGTAATTTATCGTGAAATTTTCTTCTTTGAATGTGTTGCAGCACGAATGGGCTGGTTTTTGGTGATGAAGAATAAATGAGTTAAATTCGTAGTTCAATTCTGGTGTGACTATTATTTCACCTGGTTTTTTTTATAGTAAAGTAAAATTTCCATTTTGAATTGGAATGTTTCACATTTCTTAATTTGTTTGTAACTGCCTATTACTATATTAATTTCAATTTGTTTGCCATACTACCTTTGTTTCGAGGTTGATTGTTATGAGTACCTCTGAAATGAGGTTGTAACAAGATTTATTTTAATGGAATGTTGAGATGAAGAGTCGTCATTTTCAGTTAAACTTAATAACTCGTTTCTAGGTATTCTTATAATATGAGAGATGAAACGGTATTACACTGGGCGAGATACCACCTCGAAGAAAATAAGAATGAATAAGAACGCGGTAAAGGCTGGTTTTATTTTTATAGAAGTATTAAATATATTACATTAAGGAGTGAAGGTCCGAAGGACTATTGGCGACCGGTATCTTCGTACAATATCGGGTGACATGTATGTTTTATCTATAAGTACAATGTACAAGTCTTGGGTGGGGAATGGACCATGCACGTCGGGCCCGCTTACAAAATTGGTGTCAGATCTGTGGGTTTCATTCGAAAAACGAATACCTAAATAGACACGTTGAATATGTCACTGTTAGAGATTGCAGGGCAACTTTAGGAACCTCATGGATATGTCAGGCGAGTGTTATCGGTCGGCAAGGCCTGAAATGTCACTGGTAACAGTTCCGGAGTGTTGTTGTCGTCGACGAGTCATTTTGCTGATAAGTTATTTTTTCTTCTTGGTTTTTCGACCATTTCTTATGGTTTAATAAGTTTAATAGATGTTGAAGGTTTGAAGATGGAAAGTTTAAAGTAAAGTGACGAAATGTACCAATATATATATATATATATACTCGTTTGGTGATAATCTTGGGCGTTGATTGGTCGATATTTTTGTCATGACGAGGAATTGTTGCATTATCGCTATATTACGAATAGTTATCTCGTCATACTTCTGAAATTATATTGCGTAGAATCGCTTGTTAATAGTTTACTTTCTTTGCTATTCGTCTATGATTATACTGTCATGTCACTATCCGATGTTCAATGACGTTTTGTGGTCTTGAGAAGGACCGTTGTTCATGTGTGTGTGTAGCTGCCTCGTAACGGAGATAACTCACATAAATGTAATTCGTTTATTTGTAGTTACTAGTTGATATCAGTTGGGTGTTTTGCTTCAGATTATTTTTTAATTAAAGATGTGTAATTTATTTTATAGCGTTCAAAGGTCACTAATGGTTATGGAAAGATCAAAATTAGAGAAAGTCGTGCATTTCGAAACTATGTAAATGGCGTTTGTCTAATCTGTAAAATACTGGTACTGGGTGGAAGTGAATATTTATGGTTTTTCTGGTCTTTGATTATCACGAAATCGACTCTATTTTAATTTTTAAGTGTGTCACTGTACATATTTATGTAGTAATAGTATATACATTTTTATTTAATGATTATGGTGCAACGTTGTTAAAAAAAAATAATATATTATACTATTGTACTCGTTTTATAAGTCGTTCGGTTCGGGAGAGGTAGCCACGGCGTAGGGGTAAAATGATTATTTAAAAAAGAAGTCGGATTTCACTGCGGAGGACAAAACGAAAACGGGTTCACGCGCGTGAAAAATCGTGAAAAAAACACGAAAGATTGATGGGTGGCCGTTTTCTACGCGCGTATAATAGTTCTTCCCTGGTGTTTCGAACCGTACAAACATACTATTGCTTCCTCCTCTCCCCGCGTCCGACGCCTTTATCGGATCGGGTTAGGTCGGGGTGTGCGCCATTCGCCGTTGTGATTGATGAGACTCGTCGCGCCACATCTGAGAAGAAATTTGACTTTCCCACCGTTGTACTGTGTTTGTGTGTGTTTACGCTGCTGTGAGATATGAATGAATCGATTAGTAATAATAATTATAAGCTTAAAGCTCGTTTTGTTGTTGCGCTTGAGTGGAGACAAGGACACCTGGCTGAGGCGCTGAAATCGTTAGATAATTATAATTTCTGTCAATGTACAATTATTATTAGATTATGTGTGACTAATAACGATAAGGTACATGTATGCTAATATGGGTTGTATTATGACACGTTGTAGTCAATACAACGATACAACATGCAGTGGTAACTTAGATAATACCGAGGTGTGAAAATAATTTCAGCACACGTGAATGATGGCTTAACATACAAACAAAATGTTAAGTTTTAAATGAATTTCTCATATGCTTATATCTATGTATCATTTTGTAAAAGCTAACCTATCGATTAATGTGGCTAAACTACGTGATTCTTTTGATGTCACATTAAGCAATTTCTACATTATATACAATATAGTTAAATGGTTGAAGTAAGAAGTCGTTATAACGTAGGCATTATGTTCTACTAAATCGTATTTTGAGCTCGAAATTCTTCGCCACCACCGCTACCGAGGAATGAAACTATAACGGTCACAATCGACCACTACCACTATCAAGTAACTATTGAATGAGTTTCGTTCATCAAATCAAATGTGCAACAAGCATTTTTGTAGAAATTCGTCAAAGCATAGTCAAAAATATATTAAAATCTTAGAGTTAACTAATGTTTTTAAAATATATGATGTAAGGTATAGAAAGGGGGCTTCATCAAAAATCATTTATAATAAATAAAATGATTATGTATTATATTTTTTTTTTATATGTAATATTTATTTCATTTAATAGTTACAAGTAATAATGTGTATACAATCAAATAAATATAAAATTATTTACATATTGTGTATCATATTATATTTTTATTTTTTTTTTTTGT
The DNA here is from genome assembly GCF_002803265.2 of Melanaphis sacchari. Lineage (NCBI taxonomy): Eukaryota > Metazoa > Arthropoda > Insecta > Hemiptera > Aphididae > Melanaphis > Melanaphis sacchari. The sequence goes on along the minus strand of NW_020271560.1, from coordinate 1,704,261 downwards.
TTGTTTTATATTAGTATTAAAATAATATCAGTATATCACAATGATGGTAAGATTATTGAACTATAAACTATTATTTTGCATAAATGTTTCTTCATTATAGGTATTAGGCATTTATTATCAATATTTTTTATAACTGTTTTTTTTTTTTTTTTTAATATAGAGGATACACTTCAAACGATTTTGAACAATTAAAATTCTCAATCATTGCTTTGATACGTTTCATTATTTATATAATTACTGACTTTTAATATTAAATAGCTAATTAATAATTATAAAAAAAATGATATCATAAAATACGTAAAGAAGTATTTGGGGACATTGTACTCTATCCTCCCCCTATTTATTTCATATGTGTTAAAGGTCACGGAAAAATAACGGTAAGCAAGTAAAATATGCAATTCTGGGAACAATAATGTGTAAAGACAATAGCGGATTATGATATACTATCCCGTCGTTGCAGTCTCATTGAATAATGCTCTGGAAAGTATGTGAGCAAACGTGTGTTCAGATTGTAATATGTATATTAAGAATTTTAATATCGAAGTGTGGGTTTATCAAGGCTTAGTCGTTAACACGCGTAAGGTAGTATACCTACTTGAAATCCTCTCTAGTGGCAGCGGATAAGATTACAAAACATATACTTGACGAAAAGTATTTTATGAGAATTTTCAAGAATAAATAGAAGGGTGGCAAATGAAAAACTAAAAAAAAAAAAAAAAAAATCGTTAACAACGGATTGAGATATTACGGCAAGAAATGGTGTAAAGCTATGGCATGAGTTATAATATAAGAAGATAAAAGCATTCAGAACTGCACGATATCAAAATGTATGAAATGCGGTTACGTATAAATATTGTGTAATAGAGGAAACTTGAAGAGTATGTATATGGAGCAATTAAATAATGCTCTTTTACTCCAATTAAGAATAAACTGTTGTTAAAAACAGTAAACTAATTACGGCTACTATAAAACCAGCAGGACGTTAAAATTGTATTTAAACGAAATGAGGTACCTTCCTACCTATAGTATGCATTAATAGCAACTTCCATTAGTATACGACAAAATAAAATATTTTATGGAGCATATATTGGCTGTAGACCGTGTTAATATCATCATTAGAATATATCATATAAATTCTTTGAGTGTACTTACTTCGATGAATTTAATGTTATATTATAATAATAATTATTATTTTTAATTTTATGATAGGCATAACTGGTTATTTCATTACTTTTTTGTTAATATTCAAAATTTAGTTTTATTTTCTTATTTTATAGTATTAAGTGTTAAAAAAATTATAAAATATATTTTCTGAACATTTATCTGTTTAAATAATACTGAAAAGGGACACAATAGTAATTTAAGGTAATGTTTTATTTGGCAGCATGGAATTAAATACGCATTTCTATATCTAATAAAAATTTTAAATACTATGTTTGTAGGCATCGACTATATCTGAATAGGGTTGATTATAATGCTATTTTGCATGGTTTATTCTTAATATTACTTACTCTATATTTGTTCTGGTATTATTCAAATATTACATGAAAATTGCATCAAGGTGCATATCATATGTAATTACAGAAATTTCGATTTTTTAGTACAAACACAAAATATGTTTACTTTGGTAATTATTTAAAAGAAGAAAAAATAAGGTATTATATAAAGTTAAGATACTATTATAAACCACCAATTTCTAATAAGCCTATAACTATTATCGATGCTTCCATTAATTCAATACCGGTGTTTTGTATGTTTAATTTCAGTTGAAAGTGTTGCATTTTGTATTATATTTTATTATTAATTATAACAATACTATATGTCTATATGTACTCGTATTTATTAAATTTTTTTTAAACTTACCTATATGTTTTAAATGGCTTATAAATGTATTATATGCAAATCAAAACTTCATGTATATAATATTATAATATACAGAAAGTTAAGATTTTATGTAAAACATATTCACTACTGTTTAAAAATTAAAAATTCTTCTCAAAATATTTCAATTTTGCTCGTAGTGTGTGATGCGCACGTATAAAGTAATAATACAAGTTTAATATGCAAAATATTGTCTTTGAACAGTATTAATTAGCAAGTCTTATATTTAAACTTCTGTATTGCATAGTACGATTTAAACGTAGCTCACTAAGATTGGGAACTGTATAATAATGAGTATCCACATTATGCAGACTAAAAACTTGATTTGTATTTTGTTGTTTGATAAACGTTTAGTTGTCCATTTAGTCATGTACAAAAATAAATAATAAATATTGAAAATATAATCATAGTACTAATTGTTTTATAACTTTAACGATGAACTTGTATTAATTTAAATATTTTATTTAATTGTGTTTGTTTATATTTTTATTTTTTTTTACAAATTTCTGTTGTAATAAATACTTATAAAAATAACAAAATATAGTGCTTTTTATTAGATTATTAAGCATCTAATTTGAAAGATTAGTTCTATATTACAGCAGCGTATGTAACTATGAACATGTATTTTTTTGATTTGCTCAAATTGTAAGCAAAAACTATGCCTTTAATATTATTGAAACATTTCTAAGAAATCTTAGTAAGTACAGATTTGAAAATATACCAAAACTCAAATTTTTACTAACCTTTGCTCCGAAGTATTTTATGAATGTAATGATTTATCATTTGTTTCAAATTTAATACTAAAATAAAATTATTTTCTACTTTGAAATGAATGAATTGAGAAACATGATATCTGTAACACATTTAGAATTTTATATTACATTATTTCTAGAAAAAACATCTTTATTCGAAATCAGAAGATAAAAATGTAGAAGATATTTATTCTAGAATGTATTTTTCCTACTAACGTGTCTAATTGTCTAAACGATATTAATGGCCAGTCAGGAGTCATATGAAACGACAAATGGGTATATTTATTGGTTAGTTTGCCGAGAGTAGTCAGTATTTTTTAACAATTCAATCCATCAACTACGATACATTGACATGGAATTGGAATTGAACTAAATGAAGCAGGCTGCTTATCCTGTCGACTAACGGTAACCACTTGGCGAGCATCTCTCAGTGTTAATTGAATATCAGCAACGATCCTGGCCAGACGTTTGACGAACACCCTCGATGTGCCGATGAACGTACCAATCTTCGTGGAATAAATACCCGCGGTGTTCTGGATTTCTGGATATGTCGAGCGGACAACTCTCCTTCTATACAGCTAATACCCGTACAGTAACCACGGGAGACTATAAAACGGCCTTTTCGGAGCCATCAAGTCTTAGTTCCTCCGAACGCACCTGTTTAGGTCACGTAACCCTATCGGGCCCTATAATCAAACGCTACTTTATTTCGAGCGGTCCTAATATAGAGACGTACCCCACGCCTGTGACTGTATAGAACTGGAACATTCTCTAATTGTTAGCGAGGATTCTGTCCGCCGGATTGAAGGCATCAAATCGTCGGGCGTACAATCTAAGCTCTCCATGTAAATATTAAAATATGATTTTTTATGAAAAATAAAGACTATTTGATTACATATAAGTCTAAGGATTTAATTATTACGAGGCAGTGACTCATCGTTCGTGAGCACTGTCTCAACTATTTGATCAATACTAATATTTTTTATAGTGATATAGTAAAAAAAAATAAATCTTTGACATATTCTTATGTCTAAAAAAAAAAAAAAAAAATATAACCAAACAAACAAAATCACGAGTTGGATTATAAAGCATCAGTGACGATAATAACAACGACAATAAAATGACGTGAAAAAATATTGAGGTATAAAATGTTTTTTCTCCGAAAAATATTGAAATTTATTAAATATATAAAAAAAAAAGTTCTTAAAAAAAACAAACAAAAATTAATGAAGTACTTATTATAAGAGTGTGATCGAGAAAAATGAGCATGTGACGTGATCACACTTACCCACCCATTTATACACTATATAGAGTGATTCAGTGAACATGCTTACACTCATAATTTATCATTTAACTCAAAATTATTCAAATCCACATTTTACATTAAAAAATGGTAGTTCTCCGTGGTAGAAGAAAGAAAATTCCACAGGATATTCTTTAAATGGCATAAAAAACAAAATAGAATACTAATTGAACATGTAGTATTGGTAAAAAAAGGTGTTATACCTACTTAATAATAGCAAAAGTCAAAATTAATTTAGATATATTCACAGCTAAATTATATTATGTTGAGTATCATGTTTAGTATATCTTCATATATGTAGAAAATTCTGATGAATATCTAATTTATATTCTACATATATTTATTTCTAATCTGTTTCGGATTGGACAGTGATTTATTCTAGGCCATCTTAGGTAGGTCTTAAGAACTATAGCTTTAAAATTAATATATTATGATCGATAATAAGATGTTACATTAAAATGGTAACGTGTTTTTCTACAGAAAAAACTAGTGATATATAATATTGTGTATGTAAGACTTAAATTGTAAGAGTATATGTATGTGTGTGTGTGCGCGTAAGTGAAGGGTGGTCTTGATTGAATTTTGAGCGGGTTTTTACTATAATCTTATACTCTTGTAACTTGGCTGGTGGGCATTTTAGCTTACGAAAGTTAGACGTTCGAATTCGGGTACGATATATTATTTTGTATTGCTGACCAGAGTCGGTCGATTTCGCGGTTCGCGAATAAGTTGAATACTCACTAAACTACCCAGAGGGAAAGAACAATATTTATATTCTAGACTATTGCTATGGGAAATTACAAGCAGACGCAATATTATGTGTAATGTATTTCACGATGACTATAGAAAAGATTGCCATACTAATATAACATTATGCACATGATTTACACAGAACATAAACAAAAAAATGATATTCGCAATCAGGTTAATATTTATTTTTCGGAAATTTAATACTTTATGTTTGAGTTAAAGTTGGATATTTTTATTTGTATACTTTATGATACATACCAATAATACATAAGAGTTTAACATAATTTAATATTAGTGAAATAAAAATAAAAATTCAATGTACACCATTATATAGGTAAACAATATTGTTTGATAAACGATTAAGGAACGTGACTAAAAATATATTAGATATATTTTAATTTTATAATTTCATGTTAAGTATTTATATATTATATTTTAAATGATTAAAAATTATTTTTGATTGGTGGACTGATACGTATATCAAAATTGGTCATAACGTTTTGGTAATAATTCTAGATATTCATACGACTTACTGAAATTGTTAATTGTCACTCTGTTTTTTTTTTCTTAATTTCATTGACGCAACAAATTATTTGTTTTAACAAGAAAAAAAGGAAATAATTTAAAGAAAAAATTAGACTATTGCTTAAAAGTTTAAACAATAACTTTTATTATATTATGTATATTTTGTTTGTCATTGATATCAAGTTTTAATTTGATTGTCGAAAAGAGAACCTGGCACAATTCCAACATAGCTTTTAAAAATATACTCATCAATTTTCAATACAAAAACAGTAATGCATGTTGAGTAATTTATGTGTTATTTTTCTGTGAATAAGTTTTCAAAATAAACAACAATATAGAAAGTTAGCGGTTTCCATTGTCAAATACTTAATACAACGTTAATATAATATAACCTTTCTGACTATGTTATTAGTAAAAACTGTTTATTAAACTTGTGGTTACACTAGTTTGTTTTCACACAGTTATGTATACTATACAATATACATATAAAGTTGCATAAGTGATCACAATATGTCCTATTAAGGGAATATAATCATTAATTTGTTACAACATTATCAAATTCAGTGTTCTATTTTGACATATCTAATTGAACTTTGAAAGTACATATGGTGTGTAAATTGTGTATTTAGTATTATGACGAACTACTATTTTTGTTATTAAATTATTTCAGACGTGGTATTTATTCAACAATGTTCCTGTGTATGCGATTTATGATCATCAATAAATACAGTGTTCAAATATTAAAATTTAATAATACGTATTATGTATATTTTAATGTGGTAGACATATTGATCAGTTCATATATTGCCAATAATATCAATGATGGTATCGTTGCTTTATAGAACAATTAGAGACAAGTTTTTGTACATGAATGACTATTGAATTGTAGTATCAAAAATGTTTATTATAAATTTATTTAAGTATAAACTATATACTATATTTTACTTATTGTTGTACACGAGTCGGTGATTCATGTTGGTACCATCTTTATAATACGAAAAATATACGGACGCATCACACGATATACGTATTAAAACACATATGTATTAGTATATTACATATTAATATTATGTTAAAATACACATTAACTATATACATAATACGATGTATAGTATTTGTTATGCACGGTTGAATATCTAATTAGCACGATAAAAATATTACACGTATATAAGATAAAAAGTGTATTATGGGGAAATTATATTTTAAAGTAATGAATAATAATAATAGTATCAGATTTTTTTTTTTTTTTTTTATGTTTTTTGCAATTTACCTATACAATTTTATCGGTGAAGTACTACGCAAGAAAGGCAAGGTATTGGGTTACTGAATTTTAGAATTTTGTACGTTTGATTACAGCTCTATCTACTGCATGGTTTAATAATTCTATTCAGTTATATTTTATATTAACGTTTATATTAATTTATTATTATTATTATAAAAAAAAAAAAATAAATCAAATAAAATTACAATCAAATATTTATAAACAGCCCATATTTTGAGCGACCCATCGAGATTTTCTCGATAACTTGCTGGACCAATTTATGCTTGATTAAGTATAGTTAAAATATAATTGATTTTATTATAAGAATATTAAAGTATGTCAATCTTAAAGTATCGCAATTTGTTCTAATAGTGGGTAGGTGCTCAGTAAAAAATATTGTTTGCAGTGTTTTTGTCTATAGGTATTGTTCAATACAGTTTATAACTTTTGAGTAATGAATTTACAAAGCTTGTAATTAATGACAATTATGTCATATATTAAAATTAATAAGTGGCTTGACGTGGCGCGTTGACTGCTACTAGTCGTGAAATGCGACTGGGAGTAAGTAAAAGCCACAGCTATTAACTCCCGGATGGGTGACCACTCGAGATTATAGTGGTTAAAAACCTTGCCATACATATACGTATTTGCTATTAACTGTAACAATCATAAAAACAATCTACTGTACCAACTTTACCCTAACCACAGTTTATAATCCCTACAACAGCTAATGGCTTTAGTCGACGGGCTTAAGTTTAATAATAATAATAAAAAAAAAATTAATAAATTATATGAAATGCAATACTTTATAGTTTATACTGATTCACAAAAAAATGTTTTTCATATATTTATTAGTTTTGAGCATATAATTTTGTATCATCATAAAAAATTTGATCTTACTGTATGAAAATCGTTATTTATATGAACGATTTTACTATTATACTATACGTGTTCTACTATTTGAACACGATTACTAATATTAATACTTTTTTAATATATTTATATTTTTTTTTAAATTTTGTACTTTAAAATTTTTAGTTATCTACTTACACTAAAATATTTTAAACTTAAACAACAACAAAACTTTTAAAGTTATTTACTGAATCCTATAATAGATAGTTAAGTAGAAAAGTATTAGAATATAGAAAGAGTATTAGGTATACAAGTATATCCATTTTTTGAAGTAGATATTGCAACTTGAGTAAACTTTTAAAGGCTCGAAGGTAGTTTGATTGTTTTTTGTTGTTTTTCAAAGTTTTAAACTATCGGATTGAATATCGATTATAATAACACCAAAATATAACGACACGTAAATATTTTACTTTTATGTCTGCATGTTAAAGTCATCAAATGTTTATTTTAAATATTAAATATTTTTAATGTTTATTTGGGTAAATATTTTCAAATAAATTTAAAAATAATAATATTGTTTGTCATGAAATATATAATGGGCTACCGGGATACATGCGTTATTGTTTTATAAACTAGTATAGTAAACTATATATAATAAACATTTTAATAGTCTAAACTAGTGTTTCTCAATAAGAAAAAATGTGACTCCCTTAGATCATCAACTAAATATTTAGGGTCACCATTTTGTATAAAATATGTATGTGCAGTGTATACTTTTATAAAATATATATGTGTGGTTTGGCGTGGCGCGTTGGCTGCTACCAGTCGCGGAATACGACTGAGAGTAAGTAACGGCTACAGCTACTAGCTCTCGGATGGGTGACCACTTGGGACCATAGTGGTTAAAAACCTTTCCACACATACACGTGTTTGCTATCAACCGTAACAATCGTAAAATACAACCTACCGTATCAACCTTACCCCTTACCATAGTTCATAACTCCTACAAAAAGCTAATGGTCCTAGTTGCCGGGCTTAAGTTCAATAAAAAAAAAATATATATATATATTTAGGAGTCACTAAAACTTGAATAATAATTTGAGAGATCACTATGGTAAAAAGTTGTGAAACACTGGTCTAGACTTTAAATTATACTTTAAAATGTTATTTATTGTATCGTGATAAATTAAAATAAGTTTTGTGTCATAATGTTCTGTAGCTGCAGATACAATTTTTAAATGCGATGGTCTCATGAAACAAATCAAGAAGAGAGGCCTGAATAATCCAGACTTTTATTTTAAGGTTAGCTCGTATATTTTAAAAATTTATTCTTTTAAAAACCGGTAACTTATTTTGCTGTAAATAATATGTAGTATTCAAGAAAAAAAAAGAACAAAATAACATTTCAACAATGATTGATGTTTTGAAGGCAAACTACTTTTATTATTTCCATAAGAGAAATGTTTATTTAATTCAATGCGTTTATTTATATTTTTTTAATTAATTAATATAAAAAAAGTTGAAAAAGTTGCATTTGATCACATTTTCATTGCATAAAATTAGTGTAATTTTTATTTTTAAAATAAAATAAAATAAAAATAATATAGTTACAGAACTTAAATAATATTAGATATTTTCAGCATACATGTAATTTAGAAAATAAATAAATAAAATTAAATCTGTTAATATCTAATCTTGGCAAATAATTTGTTACAGTTTGTACACAAAACAAGAAACTTTGGCCTTGTATATTGTTATAGGTGTGTCGCATACGTGTTCATGAATATAATTGTTGTTTATTCAACAAGATAACTATGTGTATAATTAAATAGATATTATATTAAAAACATGAAAAGTTTAATAACAATTATAGAGATTTTGGGTATAAAATTCTAGTAGTAAAATAATTGTCTTTCATGAAACGAAATAGTTAGTTTAATATTAAACTGGACTGAGATGATTAAAATACATTTTTCCATTCCTAAGTTATTCATTTTTTAGGAAAGAAAAAAACGAATAATCATTGTTTTTTCATAAACGGTTCTAATTTTTTTTTTTAATAATAATTCCAATAATGAATCTTAAAAATTGTGGAAATCTATAGAATTTATTACAAAGAATTCAGGAAATAGTATTGGAGATTTGCACTCTAGGGTGCAATAAATATAATACCATAAATATTTCAAATTTTAAACGACTCTATGTGTTATACACATTGTTCTGAATTGTAAATATTGTTACAGCGAAATTCCAGCCAAGGGTGATACTATTTTCTAAATATGATTTTGGACGATGAAAGTTAGGAATATAATATAGATAATTATGTATAGTACATAGTACGAGTTTCATCTGAAACTTAGTTTGTACTCGTATTTGTTGTACTATATATTTCACACAATTTTATCAACGTAAATATATTTGAATACAAAATAGTACAAAAATACTTAAAGAAATTTTATTTAAATATTTTGTTAGATTTTAATTAAGTAAGTATAATTATTATACTAATTCATTCTCTCAATTGGTTGCATTTGATTAAATCACACTGATAAAATAAAAATATACTTATTATTATTTATTTATTAAATTATTATGTACCGAAATACTTTATGACAGAACATATTAAATACTAGTAGTTATATAGATAGCGTGAGAAATTATTTTTTAGTATTTTTATGACGAATCAAAAATCTTTTGAATTATTGATTTGAAATTATTAAACATATTATCTGTATATTATACTATATATAGTAAAGTCAATAGCTATATTCAACAAAGTATACAGTACCATTAAAAGCAAACATTCTTTTATACGGATTTTTCTTTTTTTCTTTTTTTGATCAATTACAAATATAAAGCTTATTATTTTATCGTAAATTAAATGTTTATTATATGTATATTATTCTTTAATAATATAATGAATACAGTTTTTTTTTTATTGAATAAAAGGTTAGGTATAATATAAAATTGGGTAGAAATATATATATAATGTTATACTTTTGTGTTAATTTTAGTTATGTGAGCATTATTTACGAATATGCAGTTAAAAAATATCACTGTGCTAAATAATTTCCATCCGTTTTGAAAACGTAAAAAATAAATAAAAATACGTTCCATGTTATTTATATTTTATTATTTCATAAAGAATTAGATAAAAAAAAAACAGATTTTTATTTTACTTTAAGGATAAAACGGTACATTATTTTAAAATTAACTATGTACATCTACCTCCATGGTTTTACGTTTTAAATTTCAATGCAAAAATAATAATAAAGCACCTTTATTAAATACAAGCGACATATCTCTATTTATGCTAGCAGTTGTATTATTATAATTTAGATTAACACCAAGTTGGAAATAATTTTTTTTTTTTTTGTGATTTAATTTAATAATACTAAAACAATATATTTTCTAAATAATTTAACTTTATTTAAGAGATTTACTAATGTTTTAACATTGTTATATATCCACCTTACTTATAATTATAGTATTTAGTGTAATATTATGAAAAACATAAGATGAAAATATAAATGTTAATATTTTAGACATTGATGTGGTGTGTGAATTTATTTATTTATTCATTTTATACGACATGGTAATGAATTAAAGGAATTTAAAACGTTACTTTCTCAATATAAATAATGATAATTATCGTTAAATCTTCATTAATAATGGTTATTAAATGATTTATTTATTGTCAAATGTTTATTAAATAATTTATTTACTAACCTTATTTGTAACCTAACAATGATTACAAATTATATAACAAGTTTGGAAATAAACGATGCATTTTAAATTACATAAACATTATTAATTTATTTATGGACTGAAATATTATTTATCTGTAGTTTGACTTTTATTATTATTAGTTTTTTATAAAGGTGTGTGTTGTTGGTATTCACCATTTAAAAATAAATGAACATTAAATATATCAAAATATGATTAGACACAAGGACCGTAGTTTTTTAATCACTTTTTCAGAATTATTCATGTACAGCATAGCCCCTGTTCAAATATAAAAAATGTCGTCACACATTACATGTTACACTAACTTCATAGTGTGATATTGTTTAAAAATAATATGTATTTATGTTTTGAATGAGCGTAATTTTTTAGTTATACAGTAAAAAAATATGTGTAACCAGTGAATTATAACTCCCATAAATTGAATTTTATACATTAAAACGAATATTATATTTTTAATATTTTATCATTGTTCGTACTTTAATTTATTAAAACTAAACAGAAGAGACCGATTTGATTCAGATTTATTTAAAATGTTTACCAAACAGAGTATTAATTCTCTATTGAATCTGAATTCAAAGCTTTTAAAATAATGATATATTTGGTAGTTTGATACTTATGTTTAGGTATCACTCACAAAATAAAAAAAAAAACAATACCTAACGATAGTCGATTCACAATTATTATTTAATGTTAAATATATATAAATATCAATATGACATCACATTACTCAAATTTACTATAAAATATAATATATTATGCTATACATCAATAAAATGTTTGTCGTTTAGTGAGAAAAGTGATAAAAGTTTAAGGATTTCAGGGTTTTAAATTTGTTTAGCGTTACAATTATAAATACAATTATCACCGATTGTACCTAATTTATTACCAAATTTCAATAAAACTAGTGCAATATTGTTCCAAATCATATTAGAATTCGTTAAATTTATATAAAATATTATAATTTTAAAATGTGATTATGTTACATTCTATACTATTATTATTACATCATATCTATGCATGTTCGATTTTAATGCGATTTGCATTTCTTGAAATTTTCCATTACAATTCGGGTTTAATACAATTATTTAATAAAACAAAAATAATAAACATATAGTTTGTTTTTAAAGAATTTTAACCAAATTATTTATTTAAAATAAATTTTCTTTTGTTAATATTTTTATGCAATTCATGTCAAGATTAATATCGTCGAAAAAGTTGACGGGATAATAGACGATTTTATACCTGTATCTAATATTATATTAATATAATATTGAATTTATAAGATGAATCTAGTTTATCAAATTTAATGATTTCAAATAACCATTGAAATTATCAGGAAAAATAATAATTTTGCAATGTTCTGGAAAATGAAATGATTTCCAGAGCTTTGTTAATGGAGTCGATTTCTATAGTGCAATACTGCAATTATAATTTATAAATGTTATAAGAGGATTAGGAAGGGAATTATTTCAAAACCATTTAATATTAGCGGGAATTCCTACAAAATCAAAAAGGAATATTCGAATAACTCATGCGTAGATACGAATCTGATGTAATTCAGAAATCATATATGGGTTTTGTTTAACACGGGAATATGACATGCGGAGGGTAGGTGTATTCAAATGTAGATTACTTATTGTAAGCCATATTGATGTATTGTGTTATGTTTTAAAATTTTGTACAGTCGATTGAACATGGTACAATAGGTAATGGTAAGATACATATTTAGGTAAACTCTATAAAAACAAATAGGTGTGTCCAGTTATGTGAGTTGACAATTTTCAGACGATAGTCAATTCTGTTGAGTCAACAAAAGATGCAGAATATGAGTCCACGTATTACGTTAATATTAAATATTAGTTTAGTTAAGTACACTGAATAAAATACAAAAGTAATAAAGAGGGTACTTTCATAAACTATGAAAATAAAGAGACTTATTTTCTCAAACATGGCTAAATATTCAACACGATAAATAAAAAATTAATTGGTCAATTTACGATTTCCGGGTGTTTTAAAATAATGGTATTTATAACAGACTAGTAAATAATGTATATTGTTTGATTTTTTGCAAAAAAATAGATATAAATATAATTATTACTTTATAACCAGAATAAAAAATAACTTAAATGTGATTGACGATTTCGATTTTAAAAACAGAGACGGTGTTAGGGCATCTCATTAATCCCATCACTTAAGTTATCATAACTCATTGAATAAAATAAAATTTAAAACAAAGGTTCATTTATTATTATTGAATATTTTAGTCAACTATCAAAAAGTTTGATTAAAATAGTGTTATATTTATTTTAAAATTAAAATTTGAAAAAATAATACAAGTTTTCAGGACTTATTGGTGTTTATAAAATACTTGGTTTGTAGGTGAATGGACAATAAATAATAAAATTATTATTGTACATGGATATTATAAGCATCAATTAAATCAATATTTTAAGATAATTATAATTTAATATTGTATACAATTATCAACAAGTTTAAACTGTCACAATATTGTATTATAATTATTGAGGAAAATTGAAATAGAAGTTAGCATTTGGTTTTTTTTCGTTATTCTAAACGTTTGAACATTTAGTTCAAGATTCTTAGTAAATTTCCTAAAATCATATCTATAACGCTATAATAACTACTAAGACAATAATATGAATAATATAAGTAAATAAGTTGTTTAATTTGCGTGTTTATTGCAGGTAAAAAAAAAAAAAAAATAATAATAATAATAATTAAACAATACACTATTATTATTATTTTTGATAGTTGTTATATGTTTTTTAATTGCAAAGAAACAAGAAATTAGTTACCTTCTTGGGTTAAATAATTTATAAATAATAAGCTATAGTACTATTTTACTTTTTTTTTTTCAAATATAAGTATTATTTTCATATTGTAAACTAAGTATAATTAATGATTATTGAAAACTGAAATATTTTTTTAACACACTTATGAAATTAATTCAATTCTGTTTATTTCAAATTTATAATAAATAACGTGTAAATATACGAGTATAATATGATATTGATAATAATTTTTATTTTACATTAGTTTTTAAGTAAAACCCAAAAGATATTCTAGTTTCTTAAGTTCTAAGATCCAATTGCTTTAAATTTTAATTTGTAAAGACGTTTTGAAAGGTTATATCGAAATATATCGAATATTATGTATAGGTACCAGATGTTTAGCAATAACAACTATTGATTTTTATTTTTTATATGGTATTTTATGATTTGAGTATAGTATTTTTCTGTTGATATTTTTATACTATTTATTAGATTCATATTAGATTACAAACGTATTATTTAACAAATAACTATATAATATTACAATAATGAGTATAATATTATACATTTATAATTTATTTTATTGTATTTATTTTGTATATTATTATTTAACACAGTTAAATTCATAAAATATAATGCAAAATGACTACTCATTGGAAACTTAACACAAATTGTACTTTAAGGAGTTAGTATCTAATTCATAATCATAGTTACGTCTTATAAGTCAATAGTTGTTACAGTTTTCATAAAAATATGAAAAACAAAAAAAATACATTTTAGGTAAGCCGAAAACATATCTTAAATTATTCATTTTTCGATTGCAATAAGAATTATTTTATAGTGGATTATTATGATTAAAATCTGTTCTATTGTAATTACTACATCGTATCAAGCAATATGAACTTAACTTGAAATCAATATTTAATTTTTATTTCTAGGTAGTTTTTAATGTAACATTGTTTTATATTATGGGTTTTTTTTAGTTTTTTAATAGAAATAATATTTTTATCCAATTTACCTTCAAAATAAATGTCACATAAATAAAAATATACGTGAGTAGTATTTGTATTTTGTAATATTATAGGTACTCGTATGTTAGGTATTTTGATAAACTATAATTTCTTACAACAATAAAGAACTTTAAATTTATTTTCATGTTTATTATAATATAATACAAAAACGCATTTATCAGTAATAGTTAATTTATTATTCTGAGCACTATACAAACTGTCAAATACATATATAGGAGTATGCGTTAAAATATTTAACACTATTATACGAGTGAAGTTGAATATTTGCTTTAAAATAGCATTTACAATTAACTACATTCATTATTTAGCTTAGTTGTGTAATTTTAATTATTACATTTTTATAATATAAATTATTAACAATAAATCGAAAAGTTTTAACATAGTTATTAAATAAATAGGTGCTTTCTAAATTAAATTATTTCATATAATAAGTATTGTATAATTGATATATTCTAATACTAATTGTTATATAGCATTGTTGTTTTTTAAATATAGATTTATTTAAATTTTTAATATGATATCTTATCTTACATTATTAACACTACAATACTATATTGATATATTTTTAGTTTGTACTTCATTATTCAATAGTCAATATATTTAATTTGAGTTTGAATGATTTTAGTATTATATTTTTTTAATGTTCTTATTATTTTTATGAATGGATTTTTTATTGATAAAATAATATATGAATTTCATGCATTAATATTTAATTAACATTCGATCAACATTGATATTAAATAAATAAAAAAATAATAAAAATTTAAATAAATGATTATAAATAAAAATATTTATAAAAATTTTCTAACAAAATATACAAAATAATATCAACACACTTTTATATATTTTATTTTTTTATGCATAAGTTATTCTGTTCAATTTTTTATAGTTAATTTAAAGATTTAATTTTTTTTAAAGGAGATTTTTAACGATCAATGATATATATTTTTTAAGTTTTTGTATACAACTATGAGCTTTTTGCAAATATTATCACGAAAATAAGTATGAGAAGATTATATTTTGAAAGAAAAGAGAAAGTCAGCTGAATACAAAGTTACATCTTCAATATTTATTGCCGCTTTTTTAGTAAAAGGAGTTAGTAAATAAAATTATAATCCTTTTGAACAGAACCTTAACTCGATATGTTTTGTGTGTAATATTTGTTGAAGCAACTTTATTTATACATTTTATTAAAAAAGCATTTCATAGCCAGTTAAATAGGTTAAAATTAATTCTAAAGCAATTTTTACTCAATTAGTTGAAATTCATTTTAATGTCTTATTATTTCATTTTATTTGTAACCTAGAACTTTAGACGATTAAAAAATAAAATAGTTCTACAATAATGGCATATTTTGGGTGTTTTTTGAAATCAGATGGGTATTGTTTTTGACATCTATATAAATATTTTACCAACTAAAAGTGGAATGAATAGAGGTAAAAAATGCAGAAAATTAATATTATACACTGTTTATGTTTGGTATATTTTATTATAAAATGACTAATAAAGGTGTGTAGTGGTTTATTTGACAGTTCCTAAAATAATAAAGTAGTATAATACTTTCATGAAAATTCGTATATGTTAAACTGCAGTGGTGTATTTATTGAGAAGGAGGGGGAAACAGTACTGGATCCCCTCCAGAATTCCCCCCCAAAAAATAAAAAAAAATAAAAATAAAAAATAACTAAATATTTTTAAATATTAATTTAATATTATACTATAGTATATCTGAGGTAGCGAGCCGCAAGTTGGCTACCTATGATTTATAGTAAAGATACTCTCTCATTTCATGAAACTTTGGATGAACTTATTAAAAAAAAAATGAGTAGATTTTGTACTCCAAAATTTCAGAAATAATTTTAAATTAAAATATATACTATTTTTTTTAAATCAGTCATGCAATTTTTTTTATTATAATTTTATATTTATATAATATATTAATTGCTATTTTCTAATATCAGTACCTATATAACGTAAGAAATAAAATGTTGGACCTCCTTCTCTCCAGAAAAAATTTGAAAATATGCCACTGCGTCAGTGTTTTTGGAAATAAAAAAAGAGAGCCAAACTGCTGAAGTGCGTGATAAGCCCTATATAGTTTGTTGCGTATAAATCGCGAGAAAAAGTAAATAAACGTGTAAACATTACACAACAGTGTTATTGAAACATCTCTATTGTCGAGGGATTTTGTAAACAGTAACATGTGTACATATATTATACTAGGTAGCAAAAAATTTGTTCCCGTGGAGAATTTCTATATGTGACCGGACAATATTGAAAAGAATGGAGATAAAGAGAGAGAGAAAGTGTAAAAACATATATTTCACAGCAAAATAAAGCATCTACGTAGAGTTATCTGTAAATCAAGTTAACACACGATGACGTCCACATGGCGAAACACAATTCGTAGGAATATAGTTTCATCTACACCTAAATACAACACGGTCGCGGGGTGTTTGGGGCAGTCGGATGATATATTTCCTGTATCTACGTCTGTTGTCGCGACGTGTTTCGAAAATCCATTAGCCACGCCATATTATATAATCCTATACAATAATATAGGTAGCGTACCTCCTACTGGTCATTGGCATAAACTACAGCGTTTCGGACAGTTGAGCGTTTGCGGTGTGATGGGTGGCGAGAGAGAAGAGGTGGTACGGCTTTTGACTAGAAACAAGCGCAAACGATATAGTTCGACGAATGTATATAATAATAATTTGAAATCCACTTCGTTCAGTCGCCCGCCATTGCCATTATAATACTATCATAGCGCTGTTGGATGAGTGTACGTATAAAAGGGAGGAAAGGATTTGATTTGTTTCGTACTCGTCGTTATAAAAATACGCACCTACCTGGACCTAGCTCGAATTTATTTCAAAACAACCGTGGGCGAACGGTGTGAATAGATGAAATGATTTAGGCTGGACGATACGTCATACAACCATATTATTATTACGTCATGATGTTGACCCGGAGTGGTGCAGTGGTGATTTATAATAATGTGTTCATAAATATATTTCACCACACGGTTATAAAGCCCCGTTGGGTCATCTCCGTTTAAAATTGGATCGACTATATTACATCCAGTCGTTGACGACGACGACGACGATGATGATAATGATGATGATGGTGAAAATACACTGGTGTAATAGTATTATACATTATAATGGTTGATTGATGTTTGATAAGGGCTGTCAGTGTTGTCAGATGTCTGTGTAAGTTCGTGTGTGGCAGAAATGTATTATAGTACAACACATGTAGAAAAATACATGTTGAAAAATCAACGTAGATATCGGGTTAATTTATTTTTTTCAAATTTCAATCGTCATTATGATGATCGCAGTTTAGACAATACTCGGATAGACATTTAAGTTATTTTTTTAATTTAATTAAATTTTTTTTTTTGAGTAATTGTTGCTGTGAAATAAATTATGGCCCAAAATAAGTTAATGTAATATGCTGCGAGTGTTCAACGGTAATAAGACGTTAACATTATAGGCGAGACGTTATTGAATTTTCAGGTTCATTTTTTAAAATATTTACCTGTAAACTATGACGTCCCATTATACGTCCCAATAAATATTAAATACTTTTATAAAAGTTTTCATAA
Organism: Melanaphis sacchari; assembly: GCF_002803265.2. NCBI lineage: Eukaryota > Metazoa > Arthropoda > Insecta > Hemiptera > Aphididae > Melanaphis > Melanaphis sacchari. The sequence continues at coordinate 1,685,757 of NW_020271560.1, read as the reverse complement.
ACAAAAATATCACATTCTAATAAATTAATTTTACAAAGATAATCACAATTTAATTTGTTACTTGTATTATCATTCATATTAAGGACATTTAATGTTCTTGAAATGTAATTTAGTTTTGTGTTGAACGCTGGAAACAATTAAAATAATAATAATAATAATATTTGAAATATGTTTTTCTGTTACAACTATTTAAAATTTAAGTCAATATAATAATTAATTTATAAACTATACAGTTAATATATAAATAAACAACATTAAGTTTCTTTATGTTATAAATTTAGAACAAAATATTATTTTTAAATATATTTTTTTCATTTAAATTTGTAGTTTTTAAATGGTGGTGAATAATATTTGAAATCATAATATTATTGGTATACTTAGTATTAGTCATTGAATAAGAATATCAACTACTGGATAATTAATATTATTTGATGTTGAAAATATAAAATAATATTTTAAGAAAAATTATTTTTCTTAACAGTTTAATACATTGTATTTTTCTATGATGAATATAATATTACCTAACTTTCAAAACAATCATATTATTTTTTTTCAAAGAGAACACTTTTAATTTGAATTGAGTACTTAAAGACTTTAATAAAATAGCATTTTAAAAAGCTGAATTAAGCTGATGGTTTGAGATCATTTTTCGATGTTCTTAAGCACTAAGAAAAATTCCTTATTTAGTTGAATATTTTTACAAAACAACCCAAACAAGAAATTTAGTCTTAACCAAACTCTGATAAAATACACTAGTTAATTTTTTTCCATAAACTAATTATATTTTTGTAGCATTTATTTGTATACTTCTTAATATTTGTCCCTGTGATTTCAGAATACTTTTTATTTTTAAATCATTAAAGCATGAAAAATGTAATTGAAATTAGTAAAAAAAAAGTGTTGTATTTTTAAAATATAATTTCTAGAATGTTGCATAAAATAACAATAAATAAATTTTACAATATTATTAAATTGCTAATGAATGAGTGTCAGTTATAAACTCATTTAGTAACTGGTAGTAAAAATAAATTACATTTAAATACTGTCATGATGATTTATATCATGCTCGATTAAACCTATTATATTTTTAATTGTTTTAATGTCGCATAAATTTTAAATAAATATTATTTAACATATGTTAAAAAAAATTGTTAATTTTAGCGAAATATTTAAAAGTTAACATCATATAGACCATTCATAATTTATTTGCACTAAAAGTCCTTGGTACCTTATAAAAATATATACAAACAACTTAAGTTACTATGAACAAAAAGTTAAATAAAAAAGTAATTATAATTTAGGTTTTGTAATATATAGTTAAGTTTTTTTTTAAGCACTATTAAAATTATGTTCAAAATTACTTTTATATATATAATGGTAAGCCAATAAAAATAGCATAATTATATAAAAATGTTAAGTTTTTATTTTCAGTTAATGATATGAAACTATAAATGTATTCAAATTAAGTTGTTTAAATTTAATCAAGATGTATTATTACAAAGTAGTTTTTTAATCACCTGATATTTATTTTCACTGCAAAAATAATTTGTACACTAATCAGATCTCTAATATTATAGAACACCATTGAAGAATATTTAAATTATTATTACTCATTAGTCATTAATATTTCTCTTAGATGAATTTATTACTATAAAATATACTGCCTATCTGTTAGTTAGAAATACATAAATTGATTTAATGTAGATTAAAATTAAACCCACGATATTTGTGTACAGTATAATAAAGTTATCGTATAAATATATTATAATATTATTAAAAATTAGTGTATTCTGTTTGGTATAATTATGCTTACGTATCTCGATATATTTTTAACAGTCCAATGAATATTATAGTGTTATATGGTGATAAAAATCATACCAACGATTAGAAAAATGTCATGATATCATGTTAATTTTTAGATGATAAGCATAATAGGTAGTTTGGAAATTTAAAAATAACTCTAGATAGAAGTTATATAGTGATGGTAGTACGAATATAATACGACTTGGATTAATGAAATTATAAAGTTTAATATTATATAATACATATTTATTTTTGTATAAGAATGTTATAATTATGAAAACTAGCTAAGAAATACCGAATGCAAGATTTTTTCTTGAATTTATCTTGATCATTTTAAAAAGTTTTCTGGTTATTTTCTGTTTTAATAAAATTGTAACACGGCGTTTTGATTAGGCTATTTAGCTACATTGTTGACATAAGTATTTTACTATATATCTAAAATCTAGATTTTAGATAATCTAAGAATGATAATATATTATAATAAATTGCAACAAAAAAGGTTATAATCAAATAAAAATGTACGTGATAAATTAGTATGCTGTGCACTTATATTAAACATATAATTTAATAATTGACTAGATACAATTCTACGTACTTATGAATAAAGTAAATGGACTGTTCGTAAAAGAAAGAATTTTTGTCAATTTAAGATATTAATAGTTTACACAATAATTTTGTAAACAATCACAAGCTAAATTAAATAAAATAATTATAGATAAATTATGTGAGATTTAATGCATGCCTATTGTGATATGCCGTAACTAGATTTTTTTTATAAGAAAAGGGCTAATATTACCTTTTAATTCTTTATTTTAATTTTTTTTTTTTTAATGCTTAATTTATTCTTTATGTCTATTAACTATAATTCATTGAAAATTTCTAAAATATTTATTTATTATTTTTAATGGCAATAAAATTGTAAGTATGAATTAATTAAAAACATTCGACAGTTTTTATTAGTTTATTAGTAGATAATTAAATGATAAATACATAAGAGTTACATGATGAATGCTTAATTTCATTCATATTTCAACGTTTAAAACAAAATACTTTTAGTATAAAAAAATATTATATTCTAACATAAATTTATAAAGTGTATGTAATGTGTCTCGATTTTTTGTAGAAACTCTATATAGTTATAAACCATAAATTCATGATTTCTGATCATACCAAAATAGAGTATAATTCTGACTATGCCAAGATTTAAAAAAAAAAATTGTACTCGTCTTCAATAAATTATCTTTTTAATTGGTCACTGTTAATATGAAATGGGTAAAGAAAGAAAAGTTTGAGTTCAAAGATTAGAATCAATTTTTATGGTATTAATAATATTTTAGGAAAATTGTATAAAATAAACAAGACAAGTAAACATGGTAATGAATTTATATTTAAAGAAGTAAAATGGTTACGGTAAAAAAATAAAAAAATACGATTTTCTATAAAACTTATCTTAAGGACAATATTTTTTTTAAAGGTTAGATTTATATTGTACTAAAACTAATACAGCTATTAATTAAATATATTTGACACTCTACCTTAATATAAATTTTAAAAAAAAAACATTTAATTTAATTTATTATAATTTATAGTTTTTCACGAATACTATTAAAATTTGAAGGTAAAAGATATGTTACTGATCCATTCATGTCAGTTGAAAAATCTGACTGAGGTCTTAATTAAATCGTTATCATTATTAAATTATGAAAAGTTGTATTTATTTTTGTGATAGTTATATAAATATTGTATACTTAAATATATTAATAAATATAATATTAGTGTTTTAATTCATTTTTTTTTTTTTTTTTACAAATACTTCCAGTTAATAAAATAAAATATTTAACTAAATGAAAAAATAAAAGTTTTTAGTATTTTTTTTTTTTTTTGTAGAAAATAATTATAAAATGTTCATATTTATTATGTTGATTTAATAAGATGTAGAATATACTCTTAATTTTATTAGCCTATTTAGAATTTTTGTTATTCAATCGTATGTTATTAATTTTGTGCTTTTTACTGTACATTTAAAATCAAATCAATAGAAATAATACGTTTTTTTCAGATAAATACAAACTTATAACAATAATATGCGTTAAAATATATAACATTATGTCTTATGAAAATACATGGTATTGATTTTAAGTCATAATGCAAAAGTGCTCAAATCACTTAAAGTTTATGAAATAGGTCTTAAGTAATTAATACTTAATGCTTATTAAAAATGTGATATGTTTCATAGAAAAAAATTATCAATTTATTTAACATGACTGTAAAATGTAAATATGAAAGAAAAAGTTATATGTTTTTCGTGTTTCTTAAAAAGTAGAAATTGTTTTTAAGTTCTTTCTCTAAAAACCATCAAACTATTTTATGGGAAATTATTAGAGTACTAGGTGATTTTATTACCCCTATAAGTTTAATTTAAAACTACTATAAAATGAAATATTATAGTTTAAAATGAATGACATCAAATGGAAAATCTTTCAAATATATTTTATATATAGATAATATGTGTATGATAATATAATTATTATATGTATTTATATTATATTTCAATAGTTTGTTTCATCAATTTAAGAGCCACGATATCTGGAACATTATGAACATTATGTATGGACTATTATAACGTACAATATCATAGTTTATATATTTTATCTTAAAACTTAGTAAAATTAAATTAAGTTAATAATATTTATCGTGTTTATGAATATTGTTTCAGAAAAACAGTATAACCTAACCTTTATGTTGGAATTGTTATATGCCCGAAGAATAAACTCCGTGTTTTTGGTTTAATACCGAGTTTTCATTTTCACAATTTTAAGAGTAATAATTTCCGTCAGATCGTGTTATTGATTTTGTTCGACGTGGACGATAAGAAAAAAAGGAGAAAAAAGGAGCGTCATCACGATCATTATACCAACAACGCAAGCCGTGACCGGAAGAGCTACAGTAGTCTGTTGAAGAGAGCGCAGGCATATGAATGTGTGTTTATGTGTGTGTAAGAGAAAAAGAGAGAAATAAAGGAATTACATAAGCGACTGACAACACCATAACGAGCTGATGACTTTTATTGTAGCACGCTACGCTGCAAAGGACAAGAAACAACGATTCTATAGATTTGATTTGATTTTTCTTTTTTTCTCTCCCATTCGTTCATTTTTACCGCTTGGTTTTTCTTCTCAATCCCATTCTTCTTGCTGTCTGCTCCTAATCCTGTTCCTAAACTCTTGATTCATTTTGTCAAAGTCTTGGTCGAAGTCAGGACCTCGAGGATGTTCCGAGGGCCCGGTGGGCTCTTGCAGGCATATCCATTCGTATGACCGGCCATAGCCTTCCGGTAATCCATCGGCAACCATTGCTGCGGCTGCCGTCGGTTTTTGTAGCTTGCTATTGTCCAGTATTAGGTCTTTTATAACACCGTTAGTGCCGCTGGACGTAATTTCGTCCACGAAGTCTAAGTGTAATCGGGACGTATAATTTTGTTTTTATTTGTATGTATAAAATCGTTGATGTTATAACAGTTTTATATACATAACGACGTGCGTTTGGATACATGCACGTGTATGTTTATTTATTTTCATTTTATCACTATGATTAGATAGGTAACTAGTTATAAAAACGTTGTCATCAATATTTGTTATGACTCATAAACTGTGTTAGGTCTCTTTTACGACAAAAAAGAGATTTTAGTATCTAATCTATACCAAACGATTACTTTCAACCATAATTTTATTTGATTAAATATTTGAAAATTAAAAATTATTTTTGAAAAATTAAAAATTATCAGTTAAAATGTGCCAATCATTATTTATCTGTGCATCATTTTTATGATTCTAATGCACTTAACAGTTTTTTTAACCCTTTCTATTCTTAGTTTCAATACTTTACAGTACAACTCAATGCATGAGTATTATTTATGTGTATACAGTACTATTATATAATATATTGCCACTATCTTTGAATAAGTGATAATTTTGATAAAATATCTTATTATCTCTTATGCCAGTGCAGTTAGGTACTGCAAGTTAATTAAATCATTGTTCACCATATTTATTTTTGTTTCATTATACTGTTTAGATTATATTACGTTTAATAAGTAGTTTTAATTCCAACGTATCTTTTGAAAAATTATAATAATAACATACATTATTAAATCCATAAATTATAAAAGTATGTGATATTAATTGTTTTATATAATATTATTTTCTTATTGAAGTTTATGGAAAATTTGAAAAATATTTATCTGTCAAAAAATCGATACGATATTTTTTTTCTATACACGGTTGTCTTGCACAATACAAAATTTCTGATTAATGTGTTACAATTACGGCTTAACACGAATCAAGAATCTGTTTAGAGGCACTTGCAGAGATTTGAGAATTTCGCTGATGTTTACGGAAATTGATTTGATGCAAGTGGTAGGAAATAAGATGATGGATCGCTGAATACAACTATGATGGCTTCCTTCGCTTCTCCCCCATTAATATTCGATAACATTTTCGCAAAAATCCGTCATGGAGTTTTCTACCTCATCGAGTTCATATTATTATAAAATTTATGTTAATTTCATAGTTATAATAAATAACCGTAAAACAAATCAAGATGCAATAAACATTAATATAATGTTGTATTATATTAATATAATTTTTTAACATAAAAAAAAAAAATGTTATATTAATTATAATTAAATATTTATTCAAAGAAAACATTCTTTATTTTTTTTTTATATGTATATTTTTTATAACTTATTGAAGTATAGTTATAGTTTATAAGTTTAATTTTAAATAAATGCTATAGAAAATAATTGTTAAAATAATATAACTATTTTAGAAAAAATAATTAAATTTTGTTGTTATGATAATACAAGTTACTTTTGAATATTTATAGTATATAAAATATTATTTTTTATTTTAATTAACAGAAAACTACAATAAAATTGAATACGAAACTTTTTATTATACAATTATAAATTTATAAATAAATTAAATTAAAAAAAATAAATTTTAATTGTTTTATCTTATAATTATTTTGTTAAAAAGACATTAAAAAATTCAGTATTATATGCATTAAGCAGTTAATTCATAATATTTGGTGAATTTTGTTTATGACATAAATAAGGTTTCGTCGTCGAGATTTTAAGCACTGTTGTTTCCTGTCGGAGAGATCAGTTGTTATTTTTTCTTTTTAAAAGAAAAGTCATCGAGGGGCAAATAATACAAAGAAATTGTGAATTGTTCTTGACAGAATATCAAAATAAACAGAAGATTTTGCCTTATTCGGAAACCAATGCGTAAACTGATAGTATATAAAGCGCAATGAGGTTGTGACGTTTTGTAAAAATTTGATGAGACAGAAGAAATGAATTTTTGAGAACATAAATAATAGGATGAATATAGATGCCAAAAAAGGCGGACAACGGACGACGGTGGGTGGTAAAATATTTGAAAGGCTGCCAACTTAAGTTGGGATCATATATTACGATGATAGTAGTCATGTTTATATACCAATAAACACCAATGACAGACTTTCATATTATTATAATGGATTATTCAAGAGAAATGTATAGATTGCAAATAAAAAAATCGCATAAAATTCTGGAAATTACATAATGAGTAATGATTTATAATATTCAATGTCTATTTTTATAATATTAATTTTTTGTAAAACTATAAGCCTATGCTTTAAATATGACATTATGTTATAAAAATGTTTTTTATTTATTTAAAATAAAAATACCAATAAATATAAAAGTTATATAGCAAACAAAATTATACGAGAAACAATTTTAGTTGAAAAATTAATATTTTATCTTTATATCTGCGGAATAATTACTAACAATTTGTTAAAAAATAGATAAATATCTATAAATATAACTAATTATTTTTATTTAAAATAGCATTATATTAATAATTGTTATTATTTAATATACATAAGAATTTATAAAATATATATTTTTAATTATAACTTACAAGTGGCTACTTTATTAAATAAAAAAAAAAAAAAAAATGTTAAAACTGTAAATATTTTATACTAAAAATGTGTTTTAATTATTTAAGGATTTTATTGTCTAAATTATTTAAAAACAAAATATTTTTAACACAGAAAATTTTTATATCATATATTATTTCCGATCTACAATAAAAAATTAGATGTATTGATATTTCGAAAGTTTGGTTTACAATGAAAATGGAATGGAATATAGATTTTTTTAATTTATATGTTATTGATATAGTTATATAATTAAATTAATTTTGGTTTTTTATTTTGCTTATTTTTGTTATTTATTATCTTTATAATTTCCGTTATATTTATTGAATTATGTTTTTTTTTTTTTTAAATCCTTTTAGTTTAAATTGAGGTATACCAATCAGACAAAGTCATGACGTTATTGTCCATTACTGATTTAATTTAGTAAATAATATTTTCTTATTTTTTATTCTGGTTTTCATTATTTTTAATTATGGCATTAAATGTTTTTATTGTACTACATCAAATTAAATTTGGAATGAGAAACTGTACAACTTACTATTTATAAGTATATACATTTTAAATAATCTAAATAAGTCTTAGTTCATAAAGATATAGAACTTGTGTATTTATTTTAATTTAAAAAGAGTTTTATTTAATACGATTTTAAAATAAATTGAATTTTTACCTAAAAAGGAAGAACATTGTGTGCGAAGTAAAAAAAAAGGTTTATCATAGTTTACTTGTAGGTATAAATCGGCTATAATATGATTATCATTTTTTTACATAATGTACGTAATGTTAGTACATCTGAAAATAAATTGTAAAAATTATATCGTTCATGGCTAAATCACCGTTTACAAAATATATTATATGACTTGTAAATCGTTTGAGGTCGATCGTCTATAACATTTACTCGGTAAAATATTCTGATAACAGGATTCACTATTTTATTTCAAACTTTTTTATAAAATACCTCTAATCGTTAAACATCTAACCTCAATGCTGCTATTACTAGCTGAATCATATACAATTTATTTTTATTATACATATATAAATACACATAGAAATATATAATCTCGATCTTTATTGTTGACAGGATACGAAATGACTGGCTGGAGGAAAAGAGTGTTACATGAAATATATGAAAAGAAATATGAAATATTACTCGGTTAAGGAGTAATGCGAAAACTTGTGTGTCGACCTTTGAGAAGAGGTTCGATGGTTCCCGATTAATCTTGCGGGAAACTTACGTGTGAGAGTGTGGGTGCGTATTACCTCTCACATGTGCGTTGCGTATGAGTGCGGTTAAGGACACGACTTCTTTTTATTGGCCCGTAAAGTTATACCTCATGGATATGCAACACACTCACACGCGTTGTATTTTTAATGTATATATTATATATAATATTATCCTTGTAGTCAGTATGTGTGCTGTGTAGTCTACAGTCGTGTGTCTTTATATTGTACTTGAGATACGATCTGGGCTCCAAAATATATCCTCAATTCTCCTATCACAGGTACCCAATGAAATTGGCTATTATGCAAGTTTTGCGGGGAGATATAGACACGGTAAAGTTTATTCGAATTGAAAATCGTAAAATATTTTGCTTTATTTCAGTCCTAAAAACTCAGCACGATATCTTAGAGTGAAAAAAATTTGATATAATAATATATTTTCGGATGAGAAATAATATGATATATATATATATATATATCCGTGGAAAATTCATGGCTGTGAAACAAACTAACAATATTATTATGATTACAAAGTTTTAATGAGTAACAAATTTACGATAAGCAATTTAAAGTATCATAATTATATACGCAATGTGAACACCTAATAATGAATTATAAACCTTGTTATATATCAGTTTAATCAGTTATAAGTTATAACTAAGGTATAACTATATTGATTCTCGTCGTTGTAGTATTAAAATAAAACATTATTTTTAATGTTATTAATCTGTGTCAAATATTCATTTAGAAATTATTGTTTGTCATATATTTATTAAATACAAAATAAAAATACAATTTACGTATTTAGGTATATTATAATACATATATTACATAAATAAGCATGTATAATAGTTAGTATACAAATAATACTAACGGTTAACCAAAAAAGAATACAAATATACATACCAATTTAAGAAATATTTACAGTGCCTATCAATAAATCTTACTAAAGTAATCTCAAATGACTTTTTTTCAACCAAATTATTAAATCCTCTGTTCTTTAAAGGATGATATAAATCAAGATAAATGCGTTTCTATATATATAATTTTACTCGATTCTTATTTTAAATGTATGATTATTCATTATTTATCCAATTCACAATACGTTTATAATTTTTATTTAAATTATATGCTTTACGAATGTTCATATAAGAAATACTTCCTATTGGTATATTAAATAATATACTGTACTATTAATCTTTTAGAAATATATTTTACAATTGTGTTATTAATACATGTTTTATTCATTACTGAATACTGACACTATCACATAACTATATTTCGAAGGGGGTTAAAAGAATAATCAATATAAATAACAAATTAAAAGTTATAAATAATTTATTATTCATTAAAATAAAAATATTCTCATAAATCCTCAGTATACGAATATGTATCGATAATTAGTATTATATAAATAGGATTTACTTTAAATTATCCTAAAACATAATAAAATATATTGAAAATGCTAATGTTTATAAAAAAATATAGAGATCTACTATAAAATTGAACAAAATTTACTAAACCAAAATACATAAATCCTGTTTTTAGTATGAAAATTAACAGATACAATAATTGAAAATGACCAATCATACTATTATAAATTACTTTCAAACCAATCAATAGCCTTTATAAGTTATAGCACCATTTCATAATATTTGTATATTGTGTACTTTGGTTAATTACTTTTAATTATTTTTAGTATAAACTGTTTTTAGTTAAAACAATTTTCCATTAAACGATTTTATTAATATTGTAGTTGTTTGTTATATTAAAATTAAAAATTTTGTCAATAATTTCTATTTGTTATTTTGTTACTTTTCATTAATATATTTTTTTTTTAAATTTGAATTTCTAAGTTAATAATAAAAAAGTACTTTATTTAATAAAAAAAAAAAAAATGTATTATTTATGATTGTATGATGTTGACCAATTTTATTGAACAAATAAACTAAATAGCATAAAACCTAAATGCATAGATATTAAACGGAAATAGGACCTATGTATTTCATATTTAATAGACTATTCCAAAATATAGTATATCATCGGTTTATTCCATTCGATTAACCAGAGAAAAATGGTTGATTTGTTTTGTATTTTTCTTATTACTATATAGGTAGAAGAAGAAAGATGTTTAAAGAAAGAAAGTACTACCAAAGTAAATTTACTGGCCAATACGTTGGAAAAGTTTCATTTCATTTTGACCGTGCTGTGGCGATGTACAATTATTTTTTTTCAACATATATTAAATCGACTGACATTCGCTCTCACTGTTATCCGTTATTTTTCTTTAACCAAACCATCTGCCGTTTATAGGTTGTTTTGATATTGTTCGTCGTTTCGTGTTTGTTTCCCATCAAATACTGTTCGTTTGGATAATAAATAATAACTTTCACCCTAATTCCTTCCAACAGAGCTTTATTTTTTCTCCATCTCAACATTAATTCCTTTTTTGCGACTATAATAACGATGGTTCGGTACACTACTTAATTTTTCTTTTTAAAATGTTTTTTTTTTTTTCGTTGTTGTTGTTGTTGTAATTTACGGATTATAATAATATTGTGTAGTTATTGTGATAATATGTGCTTCATTTTTTTTAATATGCTTTTTTTCATAAATTAAGTGCTGTAATATTTTTTGGACTAAGAAAAGAAAAAGTGAGAGTAAAAAGTCTTATAGTATCTCGTGACGTTATTAATGGGATGGTTAACCTATCTCAAAAATGCTATCAATAAAATTAAAATACATTCCTATTTTTTTTTTTTTGCATTTAATCAAAACCTAAATATTTCTTTCCAAATTTGGTTAATATACCTTATCTAGTTTAAATAATATATGATATTAAATTAAACGTTTATTTGAGTTAAAAATAATGACTTATAGCTAAAAAACTTTAACTTCAAAGTATCAGATTTTTATTTTATTATTGTAGAGTGATTTCGTTGAATTTAATTCGTTCAATTTTCATATCCAAATCGTATATATTTACATTATATATTATTTATATTGCTTATTTATTATTCATAATATTAATAATCATATTGAACTTTTAAAAGATATATATTTTTTTTCTGTTTTATACTTTCTTAATGTGTACAATATACATATTCCTTTAAATATCATAATTTTTATTGTCTTTTCTTGGTAAATCTATTCTTTAATTAAAATTGTTTAATAAATATTCAATTTTTAAACATAAATGTATGAAATCAACTTATTTCAATTAATTAAAAAAAAAAAAGCCTCACTGATTAAACAACCTATGGTTACTGTCTCAAATCAAAATTTTCTAAGGACTTTTTCAATTTGTAAACATTTATGATGCACAATAGAACTTTTACCGTTTATGTTTTATGTATAGAAAAACAAAGCGTAGTGAATTCAGCAATAAAAACCATTTAGTTTATAGATAGTTGAATAAATAATTAAATTTTATTTATAGTCTAAAAATGTATGGTAGAGATTTAATAATTTACCATGATAGAACTGAAAAAATTTTATGTTATAATAATATTATATCCAATTAGTATTTCATATAAATAACAAACAAAATATTATACAACTACGGACATCAAACACCATTCATATACATTATTGTTTATTATTTTCTAGTAATATTACGTATGATCAGTTTTTAAAAAAAAATTGATTCTTAGAGTGCTCCAAAGCGTTAAATTTTTACCATGGACTGTAATGACTGAATATTTTAATATGTTTTTAATGTGGTAATATCATAATTATTTAAAAATGTATCGATATCCAAATACTTGCTAGACATATTATATTTTTACATTATAAATTAAATTAAAATAATTATTGTTGATGTGGGTCTGAAAACCTATCGGATGTGACAGTTGACGTAGCTACCGGTCGAATTGTAAGGCTACAGCAGATTTCGAATTAATGTTTAAACTGTCAAGTCCATTTTCTTTATAAGATTAGTGGTATTTGTTTACGTTTAAATTTGGTTAAGATTAAAATCATCAAGTATGTTTTATTTTATTGTACGTTCAGTGTTTTTTTTTTTTTTTTATAGAACATATTAAATACTATTGATTGTTAGACTAAATAGTATTCTTTCTATATTTGAAAAGTTATAAAAATTAAATATATTATTTACCAATTAAGTTCTGATTAAAATAATAGCAAATCAATGTTTATTTCAATGAAACTTTTTAATCTTATGTGGTTGTCTATAACTTAAAAAGTTTTAACATTAAATGTAAAAAAAAAAGTGACAAATAAGACAAATAAGTAACTGCTTTGCTGTATAACTGGTGTCGTGTGTATTTTTTAATTGATCAAGTCATTACAATGTATATATTCAATTTGAATTCAATGATACATTTTTGAATATGAAAAAAATTTTTGAGTGAAGAAAATCTGTTAACCTATATTAATAAGTAAATTTAAATGTTGTGTTTGGCTTTTAAAGTAATTAACATAACTATCGCATAACGATAAGATGATTTAAAGTGTTAGAAAAATTGTATTTATTATATATTTTTTTTTCAAAAAAAAAAAAAAAAAAAAATCTGACAACTTCTTATAACTAAATATAACAGTTGGAATTTTTTTAAGAGATAAATACTATTTCAAATAATCGAAACACTATGAATAGTAAGTAATGCAGAACATAATATTATTATGTCGTATGAATAGATTTTTGATCATATATCTATTAGGTTATTGGCTTGTACTACATGATACTACAGAATACATATTATTGTTTTAAACGTATTGAAAATTATATGAACATGACCAAGAAAAAAAATATTACTCATGTAAATTCAAGCATTAAACCACATGTATCATTAATAATATATTAGATTGTGTTAGATAGAAAATGTATAAAAATTGTAAAAAACATTATGGCTGACTTTAATAGTTTAAAAAAAAATTGACTGTGACAATATCTTCGATGTACTATCGCAGTATTCAAAAATGCATCAGTTGTATCTATATATAAAAATATACAATATTTCAGATCTAAGATCAAAAAATTAATTGAAAATTATTGATACTTCATTGCATGCTTAATTATTACCCATTTGTAAAAATAATATTTGTATGTACCTATGTTAAGTATTTGAATATGATTGCGAATACGTATACACGTGCATTATGGAAGTTACGATAGAAATTAATATACAATTTTACTATAAGTTGATGACATCGAAAATCAGATGGAGGATATTATACGTTGAGGGCACTTGTTTGCGCGCTATCTTCGTTCTGTCTAATAAATCATTTACGGTGATCTATTATTTATCTATACATACACGGCGTAGTGCGAATAATAGTGTAAAATAATATGGATAGTATCTACAATCGTCAATTACTAACGCTGAATAGCTAAGCAATTTCAAACTATAATAGTGAATAAATAATAATATATTTATTATTTTTGAAAATTCATTAAGTATTAATTGTAAGCGAACGTGCTATGAATTTCATGTGTAACATCAACATTACACGTCAGTTAGTATTTTTTTAATTCATTAAGCTTTTCCATTCTATTTAAATACAAATAACATAAAAGAAAAAAAATATTTTTATAACTATAATTTATTTTAAGAAAATTAGTAGAATAACAGTAACATTAGGCTCATCATTATAATTCCTAGAGACTAATTTTGGAATTTTATTGAAAATAATTTTTATAGTTTTTGGTTTGTATTACTAACCAATATTTGTATAAAAAAAAACGACAATTTTACAATTTATTATATTAAATAAGTTCGTATTAGTTTCAAAAATATTTTTGTTCAATTTTACTAAGAAGTATTTCTCAATACAATAAATTAGCTTAGATAAAATACTGGAATTAAGTATATATAATTATGTTTCAAAACAGAAAACGTATGTATATTTAAAATAATAATTAACAAAAATAATATTTGACTATTTAATCTAGAAAATATATTTTGTTCTTTTTAAACTTTTGTTGAAAGTTAAACATATATTACGTTTATGGCTTAAATAATTAAAATTTTATTGTAAATGCTAAAACAAAGCTTATAATTTACGAACGCAACATAATAAACAGTGACAATAACACAAGTTATAAAGTAATCTTACATATTCAATAAGTGACAGAGAATAATAAGATAATAATACAGAGTTAGAAATAGAAGTCTATTTTTGTTTTTCATGTTTTAAATATTATAGTAAATATTTTAATACATTCTAAAACAAATTCAGGGGAAAATAAATGGAATTACATGCTGTAAATCTATGTAGTATAGCATGATATTTAAGAATAACTTATTTTTTTTTCTAAAATACTGTTATGTAATTATAATAATAGCGATAGTTTTGTATTATAATAAAACTAACTTTATTATACATACATATCAGTATATTTGTACATGATACGACTATAATTTTAAGTTAAAATAAGTCAATTAAACGATAAAATGTTAGACAAAAATGTAGTATAGATTTTTTTTACCCATTTTTTTCAAAATATTCAATTTTAAATATTTTACTTATCTATATAATAAACAGACATAATCGTTTTTTTATAACGTACATTGTTTATTGAGTGTTTTTTTACTTATCTATTAACAGTCAGTAATTATTATTTTACTTGTATTTTTGTTTAAATTTTTATTGGTTGTATAAGTGCCTGATATTGATTGAAATTCGAATTAGAAACGGGTTTACTGTATTTAGAACCTACTTTAAAAAAATATGATTTGTGACAAATTATTAAACTGTAGTTATGTAAACAAAACAAAAATAAATATTAATTATATTTTGTATTTGTATACATTTTAAGCTAGACTGAATAGTTTACTTAAAGTAAATGTAGGTAGAGTTAAACTTACTTTCATAAGTTTATTGCTTTTCAATGTAATAAGTAACCACGCATAAAAGCAAAAAAACTTTGTTAGAAAGTTTCATAACTGCCTAAAATTAAATAATTTATTATTTTTAAGAAATATAGTATTATACTTTGTACAAGATTAAAATAATAATGTTAAGATTTTAATTATTATTATACAATGATTATTATTTTAATATTTAAATGTTTAAACTTGTAAAACTTTATTTTCTGATTTGAAGTAGAGTATAGCTCTTTATTTTTAAATTGAAAATATTTAGTATTATAAAAAAATAAAAAATAAATAGAATAATGTAAGAAATACAATTTATATTTGTGCATTAATAAATATGGTAATATGTAAATCAAGTTAAAGTAGTTTAATTTCATTGCATTACCACATATTGAAAAAAAAAAAAAAATTTCTTAGATTCACACAGTGGTCTCAAATATTTGCAATATGAATTTAAAGAATTAAACATAACACGGTGTGTGAAACTGTCAAATTAACAACACACGAATACAATTTTTGCGTAAAGTTAATATAACGTTATACTGATTATTGACATTATTATAGAAATCAAATTAAAATTGTTATGTATACCTCGGATGATGTTATAATAATACCATACTGTGTGAGTTTTAAAAAAAAAGTACTGCAGAAGTGTAAGCCCATTTAACTCCATTATAATTTATTTTATATTGTTCACTTTACCAATGAACATAGAATATTTAAATAAATGTATAATAGAAGTTAGATGATACACAGTAAACAAACATAACCAATAAATTGAACTGAAAGTGTATGAAAACGCCAAATTTTTTTGATATATATATTGTTAAATAATAAATAAATAATTATTTTTTTAATGGCTTATGGTATTTACCTATTTTAGGAATATATTCTATTAAAACAAAGATATATATAAAATATAAATATAGTGTGTATATACTTATACTATATTATTATTATTTTTTTTTTTTTTTTGTTTTAAGGTCTTACGTTTTAATAATTTATTTAAAGGATATTTAATATATATAAACAATCAAATTTATAAGCATGATAATACAAAAGACAACAATTGTGTGAACTAATTTAACTGTTTAAAAAAAAAAAAAACACTGAGTACTTAAGTGATATATTTTATTCAAATTAATAACTTTGTTTGATTTTAAATCAATGCACTTAAATGTTTATTATATGCTATGATAATAATAAATACACTTAATGATATGGACAGATGAAAGATGAAAAAAAGAGTTGTATTAAATGTACATGGAGATATGAGAGAGAAGATGATCTATTAATATTACCTCTGATATTTATTATGCTTTAAATTAAAATTAAAATTAAGTACCTAGTTAATATGGTAAATTATATGTAATATTAACATAAGATAATATGTATAGAATACCTCCTATATTATTAATTGATAAACAAAATATTTGTTTTGATTATTCACAAATTGAAACAACACATTAAAAATGCAACATTTTTGAAAGAAAGTTATCTGCATATCTGTGTATTTTTTAAGTATAAAATTGTACAAACAGACATCTCTTGAATATATCATATTCCTTATTTGAAAAAAAAAAATGCAATCATATTAAAAACATTACAATAATGTAATGTAGTTCTATTCATACGAGACTTCATTTTCAGTTGAATTATAATTATAATACATAGAACATGAAAACAAGATTATGTTGGAATAGCATTCACCCCGAACGTCACAATTAATATTTTTGTGAATAAAAGCATCAACCTCACATTGAATGGGACACTTCACGTCCTCTTCTTATTCTATGAACAATGAATAACCAAAAAAACCGAGGTCCAACATATCAATGATACATTCTTGTATTAAAATGCTTAGTTTACATCCAATACTTAGATATAACAATAAACATACTAATGCATATATTGGAGTTAACCAATAAATTATAATTTGTATGAAAACATATAAAAAATTATAATATTTATGTACATACCTTTTTTTTTTTTTTTTTTTAATTTATATTGCATCTTTTAAAGTAATTAACATAATATCCAACGAAATTTATTGACGACCATTATATCATATTTTCATAAGTTATATGAAATTGTATTTTAATGTATTTACTTCACATCATAATAATTGATATTGCATATAATATCGGTATGTTATATAATACAATTGCGGTATATTTACTACATTTAATAAGAACCATAACGCATAAAATTAAGCTGTGATATTCAATATTATGGGAATTTCTCAGATGAGTAAAAATTGTAACTGTCACCGTATCGAAAAATAGATTAGAAAAATGTGTTAACAAATTCTATGTCAGATGTCGTTAATCTTTGTTCACTGAATTTCAAACGGCTTGAAAAATAAAACGAACATGTTTTCTTTGTTTTTCGTAACATTTTAATCGCAGAGGGGTTAATGATCATATGTGTAGTATTGCGTGCATGTGTTTTTAATTTATCGAAGTGGCGTGGATCGAATTGATTCCATTATTACGAATTACTTTTTAAATACGATCGGATCGGGGATTCGTAATAACATTTCTTCTGTGTTTCGTTTGATGTTTTATTTGCCCCGTTTGGACATTTATGACGATGACGATATGACTTTAGAATAACGCTAAAATAATTAAAATACATAAATATAAACAAGATTTTTAAAATTAAATGATGGAAAATCACGGTTAATGAACCTAAAACTTACCCTCGGTTATGCAGCTGTATGAATAAAAATTCGTTTATCGAGTAAGTTGTATATAATGTAAAAAAATCAAAATTCATCAGACGTGTATTATACTTGCGTATAATTACTATAAAAACAACCAAAAGCTAATTTTATTATTATCATTATTTTTGATTAAATTTCTACGATAAACGAACGATTTATCATTCATCATCACTCTTAATGATAATAATATGCCCCATAAGGTAATGTCAGATACTGGCGTGCTAAATATTTGTACAAATTATCATATAGGAATAAGTTCGAGCTCTTTGTGAAAATATAATTAATTCCATCGATAATCGAGGATCCACTAAAATTGACAGGGATACGATGCAAAGTTTAGTTCACGCGGTAAATAGGGGTTAGGCTTAGGATAACAAATGTCAGCACTCGATTATGACAAACCTATTATTATTATTATACAAAGTATTGACGTTATTCTTCATTCACCGGATAAAAATCACGAGATTGTTGCACAAATTATTTTGAGGTATTATGTATGAATTATGACAAAAACCCATTTAAATCGCATAATGTTATGATATTTATCGAAAAAATATTTAAAAAAAAAAAAAATAAAAATAAAAAAACAATAGTTGAAAATGTCCACTGTCTGTCTGTTCTTTTGTTTTTTTGTTAACGTGTTTATTGGTTTAAATCCATCATTTGATCTGGGTTGGGTCTCATGCGCGTGATTTTAATCGATTTACGCTGAAAAGGGTAGTTCTTTTTATTTGGCAAAGTGTTTTTTATCGAAAATAAATTGGGTGAGGAATTTTGTTTGATTTGGTTTTGGGTGCATGAAATAATGGCAAATGTGGAGGGGTTCCGAAAGAGTATGGCAAAGTAAAAGTGGTGTCTCTTCGGTTGTTTTTGTTTTATAATATATATATATTTATTTTGAAATGCATTTTTCTCTACCAGCAAACGAATCATTTGTATTCTATTCACGTGCGTAGATCCCGTGAATTATCACCTCGACTCTTCGGCGTATATATAATATACATATTATATATGCGGTCAATAGACCATGCCACGCTGATATTGAACATTATTATGATTTACATTCTAATTGAAATGAAATATCAACAAAAGTAGATAGGTAACGTCGAGTTGAAATATATTCCAGATTGTTTTTATTACTGTTTGAATACGTTTTAATTATTTGATCATTTGATTTCTAGAAAAAAAAACACCAGAATACATTTTAATCAAATAAAATTTTGATTAATTTATTGTGTCAATATTAGTCTTTTATTTATTTAAAATACAGAAACTAACAGGTTTTGAATTGTGATGTATCGTTTAAATTAAAACTAAATAATTTTCATTAATATTATTCAGTTTTATGTTGGGCAGACGTGTATATTGGTAGTACAATCAAAATGCTTAGGTAAGTACACGACAAAAATAAAAAATCTCGATTTTTAATTAATATTAAACATATATGCTTGAATTTCATAACATGCTACACGTATGCTTATAATTTTAATAAATTAGATTCTTTTCTTATTTTATTACGTTGGAACTTTTTTTGAAATGTGATATTAGATATAGTATATTTACGTATGAATTTAAACGGATAATATTATATTTTGAAATAATGTTACAAAAAAACATTTTTATATTATTAGTTTCTTTTTAAAGATTTGTTTTGCGTATAATTATAGAGGAATAGAAGTAATTTATTTGTTTAATTCAATTTATTGTTTAATCTATATTTCAATCCAATATTTATAATACAAATAACAAATAGTGGTTTTACGGCTAAAACGTACATTTTATAAAGATAATTTGGCTATTAAGAATAATTGCGTAAGGGAATTTAGTTTTATTTTATTTTCTATTCAGCTAATGATTAAATTTAAAAAGAAATAATTTAGCAAAAATACCAACTAGACTTTTGACATTTTTTTTGATTCTGTTACCGTTTAACCTTTCTATGATATGTGATGAAATTCAATTTTTACTTTCAGTAATAGTCAGAAAAAATCACTAAAAAACGACAAGATAATAATTATTGCTATTATACATTAGATCATATAAAATTAAATCAAGAAAACAATTATATAATAAATAATCAAATTTAGCAATAAGTCTTAGTCAGTAAATAATAATTAGCTAATAAAGATCATGTACATAATATCAACATAGGAAAGTAGGTTGTGGTAATAGGTAATAAGAAATAAGAAAAGACGAAAAAGGGTACTTCAGCGATGATCGCTTTATGTAGTCGCAAAATAAAATACCATGCGATTTAATAAAATGCTTATATTTTAAATTATGTGTGTTTCATTTTTATTCACGTACGTCGAAATGATCGGCATATTATATAACATATTATATAATATAAGAAATTAGATGGAATTGATCAAACATTTTATCAATTATGCAGTTGCCGTGTTTAAATTGTTATTTAAAAGTAAATCATGATAGTATATAGCAATTTATACAAAAATAAAGTCAACACAGGGTATTTGTTGTGCACGACAAATATCAAAATAGAGTCAACTTCGTTGTTAAAAATAAACAAATAAACAACCAGAAACGCTTGTGTCCAGGGTTAGAGTTCACATTTGATTGATATTATTTTCTCAAAAAACAATTTTTCTCGTGATTAAATAACGTTGTTTGCGTGACAGGCATCGTTTTCACCGGTAATCGTCGATGTCATGAAACGAGATTAATCACAAAAAATAAAAAATACATAATATTCACACATGCATAACAATTTATTTAGATTTTATGAATAATAATAAATTTTGATATCCCCGAATAACATGATATGTGTAACCCGGTATAGTTAAAAATAGAAGTTTAATATACAAATTGTTTGTGATTATTATTATTCAAACTTTAAACTCAATTCTCTTTCACAATGTTTTAATAATAATTTTTGATTTATAATGGGTTGTCATGATAAAATAATAATTTATGCATTTAATTTTAGTATATTAAAAATATATTAACTATTTATATTAATTATTTCATAGAAACATTTTTAATGTAAATAGTACGATTAAATAACATATATAACGTATACATTTGTCTAGTTCAATAATCAAGTACCTAGTAACACCAAAAAACTTAATAATAGATCTGTGCCATGGATATTTTTATTTAGTAATTTAAAAACGAATCAAAGATTCAACCTAATGTGAAATATGTAGTTTAATGTATGATAATAAAAGTAAATATAATAGCATTATAGATGATGGGTTCTATACCTGAAAGCTTAAGCCGTAAAAACCTATTTTGAATCACTTCAATGGCTTTAGCCTGGCCAGATATGAAGTATGAGATTTAAATACATAGTTAAAATAAAATACGCATTTCAAAAACAAACAATAAAGTGTGAGTTTGTTGAGGCTTTTTTGGAAAAGTTATAGGTATTTTACTAAAATAATTAATAATTGGGAATAATTTTAAATCATCAGCAAAGAATAAATTACATGAATTATTAACCTTGACATAATATATATTACACAGCTTAATAACACGAGTCTATATTAATTTTAAAATACTTTTAGTTACTGTGAATAATGAACGATCTATAAAATTGAAAATAAAAGTTGATTCAAGTGAAAGGAAAGTACATACATACTAAATATTCAATATAAAATAATATATACTACCCAACGTGTTTTGTCATTAGACCGACACAGGAAATGAGAAGTGAAAAAACACGGCGGCATATGATATTATTGTTATTTATTATTTTTAGTTTTTTGATTTAAACATATTATATCAAAATTATGTATAGACATATAGTAGATAAACAAAACAGGATAGCTATCGAGTATCGGGCCAGGAGTGGTGAAGACAATATTATATAGTTTCGTTTAAAACGTATTGCGTTTACGACTTTTCTGTGATGGACTTTAAACGATTAGAAAACACTGCTGCAAAGCGCCATCGCGTAACCGTGACACATCATTTTTCATTCGGGATTCTATGCCCGCGATACGAATATTAAAGCTTTTTCCCTGTCGTCGTCGCTGCTTGCGCCGTAATTGTCTTGCCGAAAACCGGAATAAAGATGTCTGATAATGGTCGAGAGGGGTTAAAGAGTTAAGACAATGGTGCTCGGGTCTGTGTATACTTACAACAGCTTCAATGTTAACGTTATATAGTTATATATATATAAAATATGTTAAGCAGTGTGGTTTTTGTTTCTTGTTTTTGTTCTTTGGTCGAGGAGCTCAGCGAAAACGATTTAAATAATATTGTAGTCAAATGTCGCGCACAGAGTGTAGATCCCGAGCCGAGAAATATCGAAAGTTGAATGGAAATAAATTTTCATTCGGTGAAGGCAATTTGAATTTTCATGTCTCGTTGATACGTGATATAAAATACAGTTCCGTTGGTATGTGCGCGTTCATATAAGCGAAAAAAAAAACAGAAAAAACACGTTGTGTGCTATACGAGTATTACTCATTCCCCCACCACTTCTGCTAACGCCCCACGAGGATTTCTACTGCTATTTAGCGTTCCAATAAATCCACCATTGTTTAAGGATTTATATTTATATGCAATGTTCGCCTCATTAGTTTATACATATATATATATTATAAACATTTTTTTTACGGGTTATATAATAATAATAAAGTAGATAGTGTATGCCATAGAGATCCTAAGTGGTCTCTAAAAGACTAGCGCGCTTTATAGTACCTAAGGACACATATACGATATTGGAAGTACTTGATTTATGTAAATATAATTTGTTTTAATGCCAACTCTTTGCGTCTGCAAAAACTAACAAAGCATAATCATCGATAGAGCTTTGTACCCAAACTGTTATTATTACCATACGATTTTACGTCATCCATTCTTTCGATCGAAATAGGTATTATATTTTGCTGCGTAACCGTTTACTAGTCTACTTTTCCTAGTGGAATATACATACAAATGAACATTTTTATAAAATTATGGATTTTAAACATGATGCGTTATTCGCCCGATAAAATTCGGTGAACGTATTCTTGGATTTTTTTTTATTCATACAACCTGAACTAAAATAAAATTACGTACTAGAAGTCAAAGCAAAGAAAATGTATTTCAGTATATGTATTATGTTATAATGTTTAATTACGCGTAGTTATTTATTTCTACGGAAGTATAACATTGTAGTTTTAGTAAAATGAATTGTAAATAAAGTCGTTTGTTTATATTACGTTATGTACTGAGATAAATGTATTATATAACCTTTCTATTGTTCTATGCCAAGTCATAGATTGGTTGTGTTTTAAAAGATTGTTCTTTTTTTTTTTATCTAGAGCCTAGTCCAAGTTTAATAGTGAGACAATATATATTGTGTTTGTTCATTGAATTTATTAATTTCTTCAAGATGAACAAACGTGAATCTAAACTAATGCAATTTTAAGATACGTATGTTTAGTACCTACTAATTTATTGCATTTACCAATATACTACAGTATAACACAATATTATAACATAATTTACTTCAAAATATTTTATCTAAAATAAAAAAGTATTCCTGTTCGAATATATTTTTGAAAATTAATTATAAACAATTACTTATATATTAAATCTATTATATATTTATTCTAAACAAACAATTGTTGATATTTGATATTGAATAATTAACCTACCTTAAAGAATAGCGATAATATAACAAAGGAATATGAATAAAATTCAACTTAAACTATATTTTATAAGCTTTATTCATTAATAGCATACTGAGAAAAGATTTATTAAGTAAGTAACAATATTAATAATTGATAGTGAAATAATGAAAAATTAAGGTGTCTGTAATTCGAGTAAATATTATTGACAAATAATTAATATGCATTTTTTGTGAGCAATTAAAATAAACCATACTAATGTCTATACTTTTATATTATAATAATAATATTCTGAAAATAATGAAAAAATTGATATTTTACAGTTTTAAGAAATTCTTTATGCAGCATATTCAAAATTTTTAAATTTCTACTCAGTTTAAGAATTAAACATGTTTATGATGGAGATACTATATTAACGGAGCTTTTTGATTTATTACAAATAAATATAAATATTAAATCCTTGTGACTTACTACAAATGTTAAATTAGTTAATTTATATCTGTAAGTATTGCAATGATACCCTTGGCAAAGCTCATTTCACGAACTTAATTATACATATTTTGAATTTTGGTCTAATTGGATAGGATTGAGTATAAAGGTTGCCAAGGGTATTCTGTCACAATAATCAGAATCTTAGACCTTTAATAGTGACCGAATACTCTGCCAACTGATTTAGAATTATACGTTTTAATTTCAATATCTATATAGGTTTATTGTAATATTTGAATCAATATTTTGACAGTTTAGATCATTTTCATGTATTTTATTATTGAGTTAACAAAATGTAGATTTTATTAAATTAAACATTACTATGTTGAATATTAGAATAAAAATATTCTTTATAATATCTGAATATATTTAAAGTAATATTATAAAATAATAGCTAAATACAAAAATTAACTATACCTGTTATAGACATTATAGTATAATAATATATTAATTAATAAGCTGATTCAATGGTATATTTTTAAGACTGAGTTTTAATACGTTGTAAAAATGAATAAACATATATTAAAATTTAAATTCTTAAAAACTCTTGGAATACTGTATACCGATTGATACATATACATAATTATGCATTTTAAATTTGAGATATTTATTAAAAATTAATAGCTTTGGGGTATTCACTTGTTTTTAAATAAAACTCTTACAAAAGTGGCTGGAATTTTTTGCTTTTCAAATTGTTCATGCTATTCCCGCTTATTATCATAATCATTATTTGTTGAAATTATATAAGGTGGACTATTTACTCAAAATTATAATTCACACAATTATATTTTTAAATCTTTAAATATTAGAAGTATAATAATTACTCTATATGATTTATCGATCAATATAGGGTCATCATTGTATAACCATTATCAATATCCATCAAATGTTTACTCTTAATAATGTTCAAAACATTTTTGTTATGTTAATATTTCCTTTGAATTGTAAATAACGTGTAAATGCGTATTATTATCTAAAATCTCTAAGGGTAAGACACGTCTTGTATGATAATTTATTATGAATACTGAATACGTATAAAAACAGAAAGTACAACAAGTTATAGTAAATTATATAAAAAAAATCCAAATGTTCATGATATCTGCCTATATTCAGAAATGAAATGACAGATTTGTATAATGAAGGTCTTAAATTTGTTTCAAAAATTAATTTTTATAACAACTCTAAATCAAATTTGAGTAAAATTAATTGAAATGCATTAGGGAAACCATAAGATTCTGGAAATAGAAATTCCATTATAATTTCAACCAGTATTTTAAAAATGTATGATAGATCAAATTTTTTCTTAATAGATAGAACCAATAATCGAGTTTTAATATTTTTTAGTGAAATGCTTACATTTTTAATAATTAGTTTATTGAACAATGGTTGAATAACTTATATTAACTATTGCTTTATGAAATTGGTTTTCACGTTGTCATTAAATCAACAATAAATTAGAATTCTGAAATGAAAGATTAAATGTGATCGTGTAGAAAAAAACAACTCAATTGAATAGCTTTAATTAAAGATTAAAAATTTATAGAATGCATCGATTTTATCAATAGAATATTGAAACTTGGAGTACGTACAAAAAATAAAAAAAAGTCGTATGTAAATTTAAATCAAATTATTAAATGAAATAAAGTCAACTTTGAAAAGATAAAAATTTAAAAAAAAAAACGTTTAGTCAAATTACCATTTGTTCAGAAATTAAATTAGATTTTAAGCAATTATAAAAGAATATCTATCATAAATTGACTTATAATATAGTATACTGATTACTGAATGATACATTTGATAATATAACAATAAGATGACGTTAATTATAATTTTGGGCGGATAGTTCACTTCATATAATTTTAGCAAGTAAAGATTATGATAACGAGTGAAAATACCATGACAAAGGCGAAAAGTGGAAACTCGCGGGCGGAAAGTGCACGGCGCCTTTACAAAACATGTTTACTTATTCGATGAAATATAATGTTATAGGTTAAAGGTACTTTGAAAATGTATAATTAAATAGATATTAACCATAATATTATGTTGTTATTTTTTGATTTAATAGTAAACTGCCACTTGATGAAAAACTAGTGTGTGGTACAATAAGCTAAACAGCCAAATAAGAATAACTAAATAACTTTAAATAAAGTGTATAATAATAAACTTAAAAAAACAATAAAAGAAATGGAATTGAA
This sequence comes from Melanaphis sacchari, assembly GCF_002803265.2. Taxonomy (NCBI): domain Eukaryota; kingdom Metazoa; phylum Arthropoda; class Insecta; order Hemiptera; family Aphididae; genus Melanaphis; species Melanaphis sacchari. Next base: position 1,658,921 of record NW_020271560.1, on the reverse strand, counting down.
TAAAATAAGATTATATTATTTAAGGCAATATATTTGCAGTTATAAGTTATGGTATTAATTAGCACAAAGTTTCACAATTTAAATTAAAATCATTTTAATTACGTATGTTTAAATAAAATAAATCAATAACAGTTTCAATTTTTAAAAGAATTGATTTACATTTCAAGTATGATTTACATGCAGTTGTTAAAATAACTATACTAAGTACAACTTATGTTGGCGATACCATCTCATAAATAATTTTAGTTCACAGGCAGTTTTAGTAAATATAATTGTGTGTACATTGCATTGGGAATTGAAAGAATCAGAAAAGGTTTTCTTTTGAAATATCACTAAATGATGTTTTTGAATTGAATGTTGAGTTTTTTTTTTTTTTATTAAGTGTTTTTTTATAGCTCATCTCACCCACTTCCCACTTGGCCGATTCCTTAGTAATTGAAAACCCATGTTATATTTATCCGAAGTTTTTATTTTGATTTGGCCAATTGATTTTTTATTGAACCAAAATAATTGACTGACTGCTCAATACACATATCAAAGAACTTTATTCAGTAAATAAAAAGCAAGAAAATGCATTTTTTTAAATATTGTTTCATGTGGACTTTTGAACTAAAAATGCATTTTAGTATCTATATAAATTTAGAGTATCGTGCTTTTTTTGGTTTGTGAGGTTTATTCAAGAATTACAATTTGTTAATAGATATATATATATATGTGTAATTCATTTGATATTAGTTTTCGATGAAAAATATAATGAAAGTACTGTCTGTATTTTTAGTATTTGAAATTTAGTATGCAATTTCAAAAACGATATAGTATAATACGTATTGTTTCATGAAAGTATATTTTAAAATTATTTTAATTTTTTATATTCATTCAGACTTTTACTAATGTTTAACTTATTATATTTTAATTTCAAAATATTTTTTTTTGTCATACTGTTATTAATTACTAAGGTTTGCTTAGTGTTATAGTATTTTTTACGTCAGAGTAGTGTTTTATAGATAAAAATAATATTAAATAGATAGAATATACACTTAAGTATAAATAGTATTTATTTATAATAATAGCATATTATGTTTATATCATGACATACACTTAAATTGGTTTTTATATGAAAATGTATTTTCTGCTTCATTTGTACCGTATTCCAATTCTAAACACAACAACTATACATTTTAATTTTAAGTTTTTAAAAAAAAATTGGCAACTTTAAATATTTATTCAAGAAATAAAAATAGAACATTTACTGTAGAATAATCAATTTCCTAACCATGATGAATAATATAAAATAAATGCTTAGAATATTTTGTTGTTTAAATTATATTGACGTAGTTAAAGGTATTTAATCAAATAGTTATTATCATATATTTATTCATGTACTTAAATGATTTATTTGAGGTAACTTTAACAAGATAATGTTCAATTTTCAACAAATTTAACCTATTATATTTTATAAATTATAAATTTTATACATATTTTTTTAAAAAACCATAAGTTTAAAATTTATATTTATTTTAGTCTTAAAAGCGAACATGAAGAACGATTAAATCTGTCACTGATGAAATACTTTATTTTTAATATCTTATATATTTTACAAACATCACTAGAAGTTAATAGACTAATTCTCTATTTTATTCTTTATTTTTATTTTAGTGTCTTTGAAAAGGACCTGCAGTAAATCTTCCTGTAGATTTTATCACCTACATATATCTAAAAGGTTAGCGTTATATTTTCACTGATATCTAGGTAGGTTAAAATTATGTTTATTACGTTGAACTCGAAATAATTTATATGACATCAACTTAAACGATTTACATAATATGAAAAGCCTTTGTACAGATAAAATCAAGGTTGAGGTATAAAAAATCATTTTTAATATTATACTGTAATATCTTATTACTATATACATATCTGTTAAATATAATAATTATATGGATAATATATACAATACAAATAACCAACTAGTAATTATATATTATGTTATAATGCTATATGTTTATTTTGAATGTTGATATTATAAATAATTATTTATACAAAATCAAATAATAAACGTAGTAATGCAATTAATATTAAAATTAATTAGAATTATGATGTATACTAAATAGTATAAAAATACATAATAATCACATTAAAACCTATATTTACAAAACCGAGCTATCTAAGTTAATGTTCATTAAAAAAAAAAAAAAAAAACAAAAATTAGATGTAGAGTATTTATGAAGTGTAAGTATATTAGAAGACAACATGCATTTATATTCACCACGACTGTCCCTTGATATTATTATTATTATAAGTTATAGTGTTACTGTAAAGAAAACAATTGTCAACGACTCTATAACTGTATAAACATTATAAATGTTGAATAGTATTTCGATAAATATTTATTTATTGCCATTGACAGTGTTGTTATACTCACATTTTTCTACAGCACAAATATAAAATAATTATCGAAGCAACATTATTGTTTTTTTCTTTCATGCAAAGGCACTAAGTGAATATCGTCGAATAAACGAGTGGAGTGTGAATTGTATATTTTTCGTATAAAAATAAAACGTTTATAAACATAAATATATACACGATATAATACATATTATACATATATATTCGGCTGTTGTAGGTTGACATTAACATTGATTGTATACATGTTTTATATAAGAAACTGCGTAGTCGAACGATATTATAGGCACAAAACACACATTTAAACATTGATATACGTACTTATGAGTATAATGTTGTATAGCAGTTGTGTAGTTTTTATTGAAATACACTTTATTGGTAAATATGTGGGTGCGACCGCCGTCCGTATCAGCAAAACCGGCGGCCCAAACAATAAAGCTGGCAAAATATTATTGCGTGTGCATTAACTCTAAATTGTATTTTTATTTTGACAATCCACCTCCTCCCTTCACCGCCGTTACATACGTAGTGTGGTTTAAACTACGACTATGGTAGTATGTGTGTATGTGAGTGGATAAGAGGGATGGGGAAATACAAATTTAATCGAATTGAGGGTCCGTGACCGCACACACATACACACACGCACATATGTACGTCCTCTGCGCGGTACAAATATCGGACTCGGGACATATGCCCTAAAGGCTAAACTGTCATAAACACATTCTCTTAAATATATATTATATGTATATATAGACTTTCAGTGTGTGTGTGTGTGTGTGTGTGTTTAGGTTAACCGATCGTACCAGTACCATGGTCGCAGCCTAATATGGCGCAAACGAAGTCGGCCGGCAATATACACACGTATACATATATATATATTTATATATATATATATGTGTGTGTGTGTGTGTGTGTGTGTGTGTGTGTAGACTTCAGGCCTGATTTACATAATAAATTCAATATTCCAAGTCAGTATTGTAGGGGAGAAAAAAAGATGATATCCGTCGGCAGTGAGTTTTTGCGGTACTAATACGCTGGACGAGTATGATAATATTATAATCGCTGTTAAAAATTGAGCGAAACATGTGCAAAACTTTAATTCAAAATTAAAAAAAAAAAATTTCTATCGTAACGATAATCCCTCTTTTGTAATATGATATACTACCAACCCATGAAAACGTAATAGACTCATTTATACCACGTGATTCGATTATTTAAAATAAGATCCACGCTGATGGCTAGAACTCGTAGATATTTGTGTTCTTTTCAACTATAAATATTATTCCACGTGTTTTTTAACTACTTTACTAGGCGTTTAATTCAGCGTAATAATAACTAAGTAGTTAATAAATAATAAAACTTGAAAAGTTAATTAAACGAAAAACATTGAATAAAACGAAAATTCACAGTTGTCGATTATATTTTGTATACATTTCATTCAAACAATACCAAAGTTGAATATTATTAAAATAATTTTTTATTTAAAAAGAAAAAAAAGCTTATTCTATATTAAATTATGTGTATCAATATATTATATATACCTTTGAACATTTACATTTAATTTACATTCTTCTATGTTCAAGTAATTAAAAAAATAAAAAAAAATACGAAAAAACTGGTACTTAAAGTTAAGAACAATACACTAAGAGTCTAGAATACTTAATATATATATATAAATAAGAAAAACGTAAATTAAATTAATTATTTATGAGACTTATATTTTATATAATAATAATTTAATGAATCATGTTTTTTGTTTTGTTTTATAATAATATAGTTATGTGTGATAATAAAATTAAAATACAATTAATATTTTCAACTAAAATTTATAATTATCGCAAAAATATGAAGTTTAATCCTTCTTATGTTCTTATAACGTTCTTATATATATTATTTTTTTATTTGTGTTTTCTTCAAATAAGATAAAATTGAGTATTTTGATGAAAATTAAAATATCTCTAGAAAAATATATCTATTGGAAAACTCTTTGGGCCGAGCTACACATTTTCCAAAAATATTTTTTATTATCTTAAAATATAATAAGTATAAAATATAGATTTTTTTTACAATAATTATAAAAAAAAAAGAAGTTGGCGCAATTCTACAAATATCTTTTATAAACATTTAAAGTTCAAGTGTTGATTTGAATTTGATATTCGAGCGTAAGTTAACAATTTTATCTTTCTTATTGTAACTTAAAAAAAAGAGAAAAGAATCATCGTAAAAACTTGAAATAATCACTGTTATTACAACTCTAATTTTTTAAGTTCCATACAATCTTAAAATATTTCTACTAGTTTTAGGCTATTAATAAGTGTTTGAAATATTTATAATTTCTATTTTTTTTTTTATTTTGATAAACATTTTTAAGATCAGTAACGAAGCTTGAAAATGTAATACAAAATTTTACATAAATATTTTTATTTTTTTTTTTATAGCTATTACAAATAATTAAAAATAATTTAAACAATTATTTTTTTTATAAGTATTTGAAATTAGTTGAAATTAAATATTTAAATGAAGAATAGCAATTTTAGTTATCTTGCTGTAATTCAAATACTTATATTATTTATAAGAATTAGGGACTTGAAACTTGTATTATATTTTATATTCGCCATGAAATTTTCAAAATATTTAGGTTAATTTTTAAGCTATTATGTTATATTTAAACCACAAACGTAGTTATTGTTTTACGGTAAATCGATATAAACTCAAAAGTTAATAACAATGATAAATTATATAAATACATACTAATACGAGTATAATAATATCTATAATAAATACTATGTTTTAGGTAAAAACTAATTCAATCTGCAGTTTTACTAATATTAAAATAAACTACTACGATAGAAATAGGTATAAATATAGAATAAAATATATTTAATAATATAGGTTAACAACTGTTCCCACTTAGAAACGTTTTTCGTTTAAAACAATAAATCATTTCATTTAAATTTAGAACATCCATTATAGTAACCTCTTATCAATGACGAGCTTCTCTCAAAACGTACTGTATAGTAAACCGTAAGTACCCTACTTTTCATTTTAATATTTCACATCAAGACTAAACATAATTTATTATTGATGAGAATCTCATGAAATAATCAACTAAAGTGACAACTATTATAACTTACAATCGTAATAAATAGCGATTAGTTTAATTATTTTTTTTTTTTGTAAGATAGATAATATTGATAATATTTTACATTAAAACAGTTTTTGATAAGATATATTCTTTTTTTATTTTTATTTTACCAGTATTTAAATATTTTTTAAATATTTTCCAAGAATAGATTATAAATATTGAAATATACATTAATTTAACATTATTAATTATAAATTTAATATAAACGAGAAATATTTAGGGTCGCCCATTTTAAAATGGACGCAAACAATAAAAATAGACATAAAGAAACGTGCACAAAGAACAAGACTGTAAGAGAGTAAGAATTAATAAAGATAGCATGGAGTAGTGGAAGAAACGAAAGCCTTTAAAGGCTATATAAGATAAATTAGAAGAATTATAAATTAAATTTATGTAAGTAGTTACTTAAGTTTATTTTATACTCAGTAGTAATCATAAATTAATCATAGAGAAGATGTCTCATAATAATATGATGCAATATATTAAGAGTAGGATTATTATAATATGTATACAACTTACCATCTACCTATCCATATTTAATATGATATAATGTGTCTGGAATTTGACATTTGATTGATTTGATGTGCACGTGTTTGCGGAGATTGAATAACATAGGTTAGGGTATTATGGTTAAAAAAAATATGAATATAAATATATATTATGTATCAACTTAGCTCATATGATGTGTTTGGGGAAATGTGGTATCTTACATTGTATAACAATATACATTCATGTCCAAAAAAACACGGTGATATAAATCATTAAATATATAGCAACAATATTTTTCTATTTTCCTGGCAATTCTAAAAACGAGTGTAATAAATGCATCTGAAAATTTCTCTGATAACAAAACTTTTTTTTTTTTTTAATGCGTAACAATATGAAATGGCATTTTATATTTAAAAAATGAATAGTAAAAAAGAAATGAAAACATGTAAACATTTATTTATTTTTAATATGATACTTTTATTTTTATCACAATAATGTATAGTTCATATTAATTATTAAGTTTATAAACTTTTAAAACGACTTTACTGAAGTTTATAGTAAACAAATAAGTTTTGTGTATGTAATATTTGTTATAAATTATAAACGAATATTTTAAGATACATTAACTATTAACATAATATTACATTTTATAATAACAACTTTCATATAATTTTTTCATTCTTATTTTAATTTATTAATACTTATGGGTATTATTATTTTTAATGCTATAATTTTAAATACTGTAGTAAAGAAGTTTAAATTGTTTTTTAAATTTCTTAAAAAAAAAAAAAAAACAGAAATCATATTATTTTAGTCTTAATATTTTTGCTCTAATAATCTCATACTTAAAAAATATTTAATGCGTGTGATATTAATTAGAGAAAACAAATGGCTGACATTTTATTAACAACCAAACCAAAAAGTTTTAAAACTATTATTACATTTTAGTAATTTATAAAAATATATAAGTACTTATTGTCATTAAAATAAACTCAATATGCATTTAATTTACATACTCGCATAAAAATAATAAATTATTAATGGTGATAGATGATTATTTCAAAACAATATTATTGATATATTTTACAATTTAATAACGTATAAATATGATATAATCAAAATTTAAAAAATAAAGTTTGTTTAAGGATATTAAACTAAAAGTAAGAAAATAATGAATACATAATATATGCATAAAATAACCTAATCATTTTTTGTCATATCTTAACGTTACTATAAGGTAGCTACTATCCTCACTATTTTATCATGTATATTATATTTTTCTACGATCATATGCGTATTATAACCATTATTATACATTATTTAAATTTAAAAAAAAAATATGAGATATAATAAATAAAAAAGTGATATTTTTTTTAATAATACAGTGTTAACAGTTAATATATACATATTATTCTTTTCAAACCAAAGCTATAAATGATATAAAAGGTATATACATATATATATATATATATATATAGTTTTACCTAATTACGCATTTAAATATTTGATGAAATAGTTTACATTTAAACAAACAGGTTTTTTAATTTATAACCTATATTTTAACTTGGTCATTATTTTTATAAATTAACTATTAGTTAAAATTAGAAGTATGGAAAATTTCTGCTAATTACGTGTGTTTTAACTTCTAACTTTATTAGTTTTTAACTTAACCTAACCGTAACTTAACTTTAATTAGTTAACAAAAATGATTGACTTTCCCAGCTTTGATAGTTTTAAGCTGTAGTGAAATGAAGAGTAAAATTAATATAAATATCATCTGATGATGAGTCGCTATTTTAAGTATAATAACATGATTAGATGGCATTGATTTAAGAATCATAAACATTGATGAGATGTCATTAGTTTTATTATTTTTTTATTTGAAGAGCAGTCTTTTTTTTAATACCCTATCAAAGGCTTGACGTGATTTTTTTTTTATCTCAAATGTTAAGTACCAGCTAAACTAAGGAAATTCCTAGATTACAAGGCTTATAATACTACTACTGACTCCGTTCTAAATTTGATCTTCAAATAAAACCGACGAAAGCAATCGGCTGGAATTTATTCACCTCTTGGCTCCTTCTGAGAAGTAATCAAAATGCGATGACTTTTCCTGTGTAAAGTGCTACAAAATCTCACACTATAATTATACTGAGTGGGTGGGTATTCTAAATGGTCACCATAGACAACAATTCACTAGATTACCTAGAAACCTTGCAACTAAATTGATCTGTATATAGGTTGCAAACAATAGAGTAGAACACTTAACACTTCACAGTCATCGATATTATTTTCATATTATTATATCTTTTTATTTGATCTATATTTATATATATATAAATATTATACTTATGTATAGAGTGAGTCTTTATCTAAGCCAACACTAGTTATCGTGAAGCAACAACCGTCATTAACCTTTTAAGTGTAACCTATCTTTGTGAAGTGTCGTACTGTATCAGATGTAACTTAGTTTTCTAGTTTCATTAGCTTAGAAATAAAAAATACATTATTGGTCTTCATATTGCGGAGAAAAATGAAAGATGTAGAATTGTATTTTAAATATAAGCAAGTGTTGATATATTTTCCTGATAGATTCTTCAATACTTCAATTTTACAGAAGAAATAGCCACCGTGTTTTTTTTTTTTTTATTATATATTCTCAACCAAGTAACATAAATAAACCTACTGTTTTGTCTAACGATGGTAATAATTGAACATCTAGCATTATTGATATAAAATATTAAACCTTATTATTAAATTATTACCAAAAATATTTTAACATGACTATGAAAACTATATACTTTTAATCACCACGTGATATTATTGAAGTACAAAGTAATTTATAAAATCTAATGAAAATTCTGTTACGTATCAAAATGCAATTTACAATCACTTTTTACCACAATTAATAATTATTCTTCGGCGGAAACAAAATCTTTAAGAGACGGATCATAGACTCAAAACAGATATTAGATTCAAGTGATTTAATTGAATAATCTTTCAAAACTAACTTAAATCTTTCATCATCGTTATAAACTTATGAACAATAATTACTAATAGTTAAAACTTGGATTTTAAAACAAAATAATTAATAAAAAAAGCATTTAATTATTTGAAAAAAGCAAAAAAGTATATTTATTAAAAAAAAAAAAAACTAAAAACAAAAAATAAGTATGACCAAAACTTAATTTAGATTAGGTATAACGTATAAAGTTCAATTAAAAAAGAATTATAAACGATCATGTATTTTACTAGATTTTTAGTTGTGAAACTAGCTATTATCTCAGATAAAATGTTTTTATACATAGAAAGCGAAGTGATTGGTACATACTTTATACAAGCTGTTAGATTGATAACTGTATATTGTGCATACTATTATACCAGTATATAAGTAAGAAACATATTTTTACATTCTTTACTAATTAAATTTAATTGTTTTTATTATCATAACACAATAAACATATTAAAATGCCATAGCTGGAATGATTTCAAAGAAGCAATAAGAAACCATTTACATAAAAATGTCGATTAAACGAAATAAAATATTGGTCTATTTGGTATCAGAATAAATCAGAATGATATAAAATGAATTCATATATAAAAATTGGATTTCTATCTTATATTATATAAAAAACATATGTTTTAAAATCCGGGCGATCATAAAGAATTTAAACTTCATTACTCTAACTATATATATATTTATAATCTGATAAAAATCTACTTTGACAACTTTTTTCAAAGAAAAAATATTTTTATTTAATCCTGAAATCAAATCAAAAATTAAAACAAATTAGTCAAAAAACATATTATACATTTTGTAAATAAAAATAATAAAGTATTTAATTAATCCACAAATTATATGTATAATTTAATTCAAGTAATTTGTATTAAAAGTTGCGAATCACCTTGTTTTAGAATATTACTTATAACTTAATTTATTCCATCGAGTTTTAATTTGATAATTCAGTTTTAAAAAGTTTACGGGTTTATATTACACATCAATTCCAAGACAACTTTATCAAATTACATTCCAGAGTTTTTATAGAATATTTGATGACATTTCAATGACTTATGTTATTAAATTAAACAAAAAACTTTATTCGTACATCAGAAATAAAATGATTTTACCTAATATCACTGAAATAAATATAACTCGATCCTTAGAAAATATTTTAATATAAATTCCAAAGAATAAAATTAATAGTACGACGTTTACTGAATCTCTAAGGGTTGGCGATTGTCAATTTCTTAGGTTATTGATGAATTGATTTATTTATTTTATGTTGGAAATTTTATGTTAACCTGCGCCGTGGAAACATACAATCATTAAACTAAAAGTCTTGAATAAGTGTCATTGGATTATAAATTTATATTGTAATATAATTGTTTAATAATTAATAAATAAAATTACAAAAATATTGTAATAATGATAAGTATTTTGTTCAACGTTAGTTAAATTTAAATAATATCTACAGTATTTTAAAATTATTAATGATTATGAAAACTATATATCAAATTTATTAATTTCTTATTCCCTATATACAAATGCTTAGTAATATTTACACTGTTAAATAATAAATAACTTATAATTAATAAATAGAGACAGGATTAAAATATCCTAAAAAATACCAAAAATAACCAAATATTCACTAAAAATACTTTATACTTATAAACGAAATAATATCCTTAAAAAATGATCAAAATTTAATATATAGTTATTTTTGAATTAATTATAAACATTTTCAGTCTTAAATTTTTTTTTTACATTCTTTTAAATATCGATGAAAAATTACTCGATGTGTAAAAATGCTTAAAAACTTGAAACAAAATCCTACACAAGACGTTCTTTTAGATGTATATATATATATAAATATTTAATAAAAAATATATACACAATTTATTTTAACAAGTATTTGAAGTTTAAATGTTCTAAAAATTTGTCAAAATTTCTCGAATGTGCAAAATATCTAACATTTATTTTATATAAACTTTGGAAATTATAAGTGTAATGCAAGTGTTGAAGATTTAATAAAAATCTTTTCCATTAATGTTTAATACTGAAACTAACTTATCTAAAAAATGTATAAGTATAACTTATTTTTTTAGACATTTTTAGTAAATTTTAAATTATGAATAACAATATTTTATTATAATTTTTAAACATTATTTATGGGAATATATAACTTTACGTTTATTATTATATTTTATACATAAATTGAAATTTTGAAATGCAATGTTTTTCGTAAAGAATAATTTAAACTAGGTACTTTATTAAAAATAGTAAAATAAGTTAATACTTTATCTAATAATAATAATATTAAATTACGTGATATAAAATATACTTAGTGGTTTTGGCTAATAAACAGTCTACATTCAGAATTGATTTTCGTATACAATGATATATAATTGAATTCAAATTTAACACATCCATCACAGTGACCCACTCTACACCTTATGGTAAAATTATATGCACATGTTTACCTTTTTAATACTTTGATTTAACTAAAATAAAAATTATACAAAAATAAAATATAGAAATTAGGCACATAAAAAGAAAGAATATTTGTTTAAAATTGATTTTATAAACATACTTATCGCTAAAAGATAAATTAATACTTTTTATATGTTTGGATGAAGAAAACATTTTTAAAAATTATTAAAAAAAATATTATGTTTTCACATTTTTAAGATTTTTTAATATAATATTTTAAATTTACATTAAAAGTTCGTTTAATGTATTAATAAATACACTAAAAATTAATTAAACTACCTAAAAATACTAAAAAAATACTCTAAAAATGGGAAAATATAGAACAATGCAAAAAAATGCAAAAAAGTTTATCCTAGAAGTGTCTATTATATGAAATGAATTATGTACTTGTAATGCATTGTCCTAGATTTTAGAATTTAGAGCACCGTAAAAATAATGTTCTTTACGTTTAAATCCAGGCCCATCCCAGTATATAATATGAAGACATACCTTGCGTAAAGTAAAGCATTACCTACCTATATAAATCAAAGAAATTTGTAAATTCATAATGAAAAAATGTCACGACTTAACCTCTAACTAATCTTACCCCTCAAAATATTAATTTAATAAAATATTTACGCGCTGGTAAAGCCAAACACACATTTATAGTGTTTAATTGGGCCTAGATATATTTTATTGATATGGGAATAAAAATGAATAATCGAATACAAAGGTTTATCATCAGTGTAGTTAGAATTTTAATTTCGATGTTTTGTTTTAATTTTTCTGAATATAATATAAAATATACATTCAAATGTGTAACTTTACTTATAATCATCTGTATTAAAATTACTTATTTAAAATTATAAGCATATGTGTTATGATATACATACATAATATAAATACGTATATTATAATGTTTATAATATAATATACATTTAAAAATATAGATATAAACGTACATAATACATTTTAAGCCACGTGTAAATTAAACATTAAAATTTAAAATGTATAATTTATTTATTTTTGACATGTTTATGTACGAGTATAATATTATTTGTTATCTTCATTATTATTTATTTATAGTTTCAATAAAATGAGTATAATTACGTTTAACACTCGGATATACAGCAAAAATACAACTATAATTTTTTATACGCCACACACACCATTATTGTACGAAAATGTTTAGATATTCACACATTTTCTAGTGATCATAACCAATAATAAAACAATTCAATAATTATGGTTAATTCTATTAGGTTAAATTATTAGGTGGATCACATTTGCGATGATAATTTTTAAAATGATGATTATTTTATTAATATTTGTTGAATTATTTACTATTTATACTCGTATATACAATGATATGTACATAATATAATATACTAGTTGACCCGGCCACTCGTTGTTGTAACTGTTATAATCCGTTGAATTAATGCTTGGTACTAAACTATTTACAATGTTCTTAATTGATAACATGAAAATTTAATTTTATAATTGAGATAGATAACGTGCATTTTTAACTATTTTTAATAATTTATTGTTCTTATTATTTTAAATTATAAACATTTTTAATGCCATTTATGTTATATTATGCTCGTCATCCGTTATTTGAGGCCTCTAAATCAAAATTATTTATACTTTATACCTTAGAGTTATTTTTGAGTTATAACTAGAACTATAACAAAACATCAGATGCACAATTCCAAAATAAAACCGGTTATTATTTTCTTCCTCTCTATCACTCTCTCTTTCATATATCTCTTTTGTTTATCTTTAATCGAAATATGATCTATTCTATATTTTAAGTTTGACCAAATCATACACATGAGCAAAATCATAGTCAAAATCGATTGTGTAGTTTTGGAGCGCATTGCACACCCGTTGTACGTTTAATCTTTATATATTATATTAAAATTTAAACTGGAATAGTTTACAATTATATTATATAATGTTACAGTAAATTGAGTTAATTTAATCGATGTAATATGAAGTATTTAAGTTAATATGTACTATTTTATCTTAAAATCTACTTTTGAGTTCATTCGCACATTTTCTGAAATACGATGTTTTTGCTATTAATATAAATCGAAATGTAATAATGTAATAGAGATTTTCCAATAAGATTAAAACGTATTTTGTTCATTTAAACTTTGTAAATCATTTATCCATTGAAACGTAATGTTTGTAAAACCATTCGATTGATTATACAATAATCTTTTTAAATGAAAAGTTCTTATGTGGTGATACATGTTTCAGTATATTAGCCCTTAACAAAAATACAATAGTATTAAAAACATACCTAAAAATATTTAAAAATCATTATTCTAGTTTTTAATAATGAGATATTATACTATTTTTCGTTTACAGGTATACTTTATTCATTGAAATATATAATCAAATTGAGTACAAATTTATGTTCATAAACAATAAATTAGTATATGTAAAGAAAATTAATGTGTGCATGCAAACATGTTTTGAGTGAAATAATAAATTAGTATCCTAAACAATAGCGATTTTGAATTTAAAAATATTTTGTTTAAAACAAAATAAGTTGAATAAGTTTGTATATAAGTTGAAGTTGGAGTAATTGGTTATTTTCTATTTATATTTAACAATTAGAATTTTTAATTATCATAATATAATATAGTTGATCAAATGTGTAATGGTACAATTTACCAATCGAAACACAGGACATAAGAAAACGACAATGTTAAGGGTTTATAAGCGAGTTTTTAACTCACCTGATTATCTCACAGACCATTAGAATACGGCTATGGATAGGGGTAGTCAAAGCGAAAATAACAACACCCTCCCCATAGCCGTAAGTACAAAAGTGACCCCACAGTAACAAAATCCGCACTGACAGTAAACATGGGCACGCATACTACGCATGGCGGCCCACTTATAGTTTACTAGTCGGTAAGGATCACAGTACATATACTAGGCATTCTTTAATATTACTACCCGACTCTGAAGAATAGAAGAACCAAAGAACTGACAACCAACGATACCAGTTACCGACCCGGCCTACGACTCAGAGCAAGTAGTTCCGACACTCTTCTGTCCCGAGAAGACCGAGCAGACGACGAACCGCGGGGTCCAATGATCCCAGCGAACATCAACGGTGCTCTACCGATCAACAGAGAACGAACGGCCATCGAGGGAAGTATTTAGGGGTGCGGATACAACCGCGATATCGATGATAGAAATAGACGTCAGCGTACTGTATCGTCGATTCGCCAAGTCCATCGTTTCCCCCCCCCCCCTTACTACTTCCACTTCTGTAGAACACCGCACCGAGTCCGACTCGTCGAGCAATAGTCATTGTATAGTTTCGTAATGCCCGTGGTCGGCTCCGTTCCCACAACTTGTACTAACCCGACGATTAAATCCTCCTTAATTGTGTCATAGGACTGATCATTGCGTGATCGAAACTCTCGTCCGCATCGGCCCACTTAATTAGTCTGGCCGACGCACTCGCGACGTTCGCTGCCCCGACCAATGTACGTACAACATGGATTTACTTCGAAGGAACGAAACAAGACGTGATAAAATAGGTTATACCTTATTATTTCGCGGGACGTTCCGTCCCTCTTCTGAACTCTGTTCTGTTTCAGATGATCAATTTAAGCAGTTAGTTTTATAAAAACTGGAAAACATAAATTTGTTCATATTTTCATAGACAACTTTAACATTTATTTAT
The DNA here is from genome assembly GCF_002803265.2 of Melanaphis sacchari. NCBI lineage: Eukaryota > Metazoa > Arthropoda > Insecta > Hemiptera > Aphididae > Melanaphis > Melanaphis sacchari. Next base: position 1,643,708 of record NW_020271560.1, on the reverse strand, counting down.
TAAAAAATTATTTTTATAAAACTGAAAATAACTAAACATCTCATATCTATATATTAATATTTATTAATAATTTATACTTTAATTATATAGGTACTAGCTACTTATATAGCCAATTTAAAATTAAAATTAATTTAATAATTTCATTAATTTCATAAAGTAGATAATTAAATAATTCATAAAATCAACTAATTAATCTTGGAATATATTCGGTGATTTAAACCAGCCTGTGGACTTACTAATAATTATAAATAGCCAATAGAAACTTTTAAGGATTTTTATAAGATTTTAAGATTATGCATTTTTAAACAGTTATGCGTAAATATTATCTTTATGAAATTTTTTAAATAAAAATATTTATACTGAAAATGATTACATGATTTAGTTATTATGTAAAACGTTATAAAAAATTAAGAAAAAAAACAATAGTTGATTTCTTTTAAATAAATAATAATAAATCATCTAATTGACCGATTAAAACTTGCGTATTAAAATAAATGAAAACGTCATAAAATATCCATAAATATGATATGATATTGATAACTATATGTTACCTATGTCACCTATTTACCAGTGCAATAACTACACCTGTATAATTTTTTATTTATTTTAACTACTGTCAACAAAATCAACACACTGATAGTATCAGAAATGCTTATACAAATTTTTAATAACGACTAGTGTGAACTACGACGAATTAGAAAACATGGCAACAATAAAATACTGTATCGTTACTTCGCTAATGTTTCACCGAGAATGAGAGTGCAATAAATATCGGAATACGGCTATATTCATTTTGCTGTTGGATCGGGGTGCAGCATGAGAAATGAAGCGTTCAATCAAATATTCCCTTACTGTGGCATGTTGAGTGCTCAATCTGTATTTAACGAGAAGCCCACACCAGAGCGTTTTACTTGCCGTTACGATCCCGATATAACAATTCACTCGGCAGCGACACAAGAAGAAATTTCACTCCAAAAACTTGTTCAATTTTTGATCATCGTGGAATTTCTTAATAGCCTTCAGGTTTTTATACGAGTCATAGTTTATTTACCTTTTAGGGTATCCTCTATTATAACGTTAATATCTAAAGTTTGTTCTTTTGATTTTTGGTCCACAGTTTTAGTTTACGTTTTATTCAATTAAAAATTGATCAAGTTGAAAATTGATGACAAGAATTATTTCAAATATTTTATTTTTTTATTTTTATAGTTTCGAGACCATTTAACTTTGTTTTCAATGAAAATTATAAAAGTAAATCTACATAATATTTAATTTAAAAACATGTAGTGTTTGTGTAAATTAATTTGTGTTTTTAAACACCACGTACAGTAAAGTGATACATTTTTTTTTCAATTAAATTACTAAATATACATAGTAATATTCTTTGCATATAAATCCATTATGGAGTGTTTATTTGCTAAGTTGTTTTTATCAGAATTATCGTTACGAATAAATAAGTAGTGACTAAACTCTTGAACACGTTTCCACTAAGCCATGCCAAGCAGAATTGAATATAGTGAACTTGTGGGCATCGTGTCTTAATATTTTTTTATCTACAATAAAATTTAAAAAACTGACAATATGTGATCACAGAACCTATTAAAAAAAAAAAAAAAAAAAAAAACGGTTAATGAATAAATATAGTATTTTTAATTATTATGTACTCATTATATTATTGAATCGTTTAAATCTAGAAACTGAATGTTTGCGAATTTGCGATAAATGAACATGCACAAATATAATATTATCAAATAAACATAAAAAGAAAAAAACGAATATTTCTTCAAATATCGTATTGACCGACAGATGATATTGCGTCAAACCAAAACAGAATCGTCAAAATCTATGGATTTGTGATCGAGGTATAGTTATTTGTTAGAGAATCAACCACATAATATAATACACATATTTATGTATAATATTTGATTTTATTAACCAAACTTGATCTGCATTGACATTATGTTTATTTAATAGCACGCTGACTCCAGTGAATGTGTATACAAGAAAATAAAAAATAAATAAATTATACAGGATGAGCTATCGAGGTTAGGTTAGGTTGTTTTGTGTTAGCTACGTGAAAAAAGGAAAACATGGTAGCTCGTCCTGTATAATATTATACTTAACATGTACGTGGTGGTTAGCTGCTAATTTTGCGTGGCAATATAATATAGAGGAGACCCGGCGGCGACCGTTGTTTGTTGTTTAGGACAGACTGCACCGCTGGCTCTCATTCCTGCCAAGGAGACGACCCCACTGGGACGAACGGGTTGGCGAGTCAGACCTTTTAGCGTAATATACGTTTTTATTATTGTTGTAATACGTGTGGTGTTAGTTATTCTGTAGAAATATTCGCTCGTTTAAACACGCGGGGACCACCGCCACTACGCCACGTTTGATTACAAATGCATACTGACCACCAAAGTCCTCTACTGCTTTAATAAATAATATTATATTCAGGCGACACTTTTTCAGTCAACCACATATGATGAAAAATAAAAATAACTTACATTATACTTTAATTATAGTAAGGTATATTTAATCACAATGCTATAATTATAAATATCTCTAATATTTTATTTGTATCAACCAAATTATGTAAAATATATTCAGTCATTTCTGAACTCAAAGTAATCTACTTACACAAATGAATATATCTAATGTGTAATCGCGCCAAATTCACAAAGTAAATAATTCAATTTTATCTTATTATTGTAATATTTATCTAATATTAACATAATGACCATCTTCATCGAGAAATATAAGTAATACAAAAAAATATAGTATATAAATGTACTAGGGTCATGAAACCTTTACATTGCAATTGCGGAAGCAAAGAGCTTAAAGTCTGTATACTTGTTTATATCCTCCTGAAAATTTCACGTAGATATATGATATAATAAAAGACGTATTATAGTGTAAGAACTATAAATTATTTACGTAAAGATAAATAAAAAAAAATTAATCTTGTTTTATAAATTTATTTTAAAATTTGTTTTTTGCATAAAATATATTGGATGATATGCTTCATTAAGTAGGGTTTTCAATACGCATAAAAAATGACATCTATTCAAAATAAAACATGTAAAATATGTTCTCATCTTGTCCGAAACACAAAATTATTGAAATTACTGGAACAATTTATATGGTATTATTAATGTAAACCATTCAATGAATATTAATAAAAAACACACTTGGACGCTATTCTTGTATTATTTTTGAATATATTATAAATTATAACTGCTTTTATGATGATTTTTCTAGAACTCAACGACTTGATAACAATAAGTCAACAGTGAACAATTACAAAATGTATACTTTTTCATATTATTGTGATATAATTATATAGTTAATCTCTCATTTTACCCTGATACACCTTATGAAGTTATTAAAAAGTTTTCGCGACCAAAGATTTGGTATTTTCATCACCACATGCCGATCTCGCCGGCAGAGAATCGAACAGTCTGAGCGTTATGCATACTGTTACTAGTGTGGTCGTTAGCTAAAGCGTAAATTGCATCCGTCGACGAGTTATGATCATATTATTATCGTTTTTATATTATGTTAAATTATTATGATACAGTCCAAGAGCCGTTCGCGTATATACAGTGGTGTGCCGTAAAGCATTTCGGCGATCCATACAACGCGCACCGTACCTAACACTGATGACGACGCCACCATCGGTGCGTATTAAACTTTCCAAAGTCGTAACTATCGTTATTATTGTTCACGGTCGTATTTGATATACGATAGGTCACAGTATCGGGTCGCTGTACGTGTGTTATATACCATAATATTATATTATTATAAAATATATATACGTAAAACTACTCGGCTATATAAACGTATTATTCGCATCGACCGATCACGTACCACAGCCACCGCGTGTGCATATTATACTACAACAATCGTGCGAACTTCAAGCGAAAGTATGACCCTGTTTTATTGTAGGTATATAAACCTACATCGAACGTGTGTGATATATTTCGAATTTATCAAGACTCAAAACAATTCAAACTTTATGGTAAATGAACGTTGACAAAATATGAAAAATTTCGAAATCTATGACTGGAGAGAAAAAAATAAACCTGTGCGTATAAAGGTTTAAATTTGTTTTTTTTTTTTATATATATATTTTATCAAACGATATGCTTTTGAGAAGTGAATACACTCATAATCCTTTTATATTATATTATACAGCACGTAATCGAATATCACCGATATTACTGAATATAATAATAAATTATATAGTATTAGTAATATGAAATCATATAATAATATAGTTATAGTATATTTTATAATATAACTATCCTTATCGGGTCATGAGAGGAATCGCGATTACGAAACGCAATTCAATTTTGAAAAATGAAAAAAATGGTATCAGAATTTGATTAAAATTTAATTTAATTTTCTAAATTCGACTACAATTTAAGTTTTCTTTCTTTCTTTCTTTTTTTTTTTTTTTTTTGTATAAAATATAAGTTTATGAACGTAAAATATATGTTTAAAAAATACTTTCAAATTAAGTATTAATAAAACTTATAATTATCAATAAATAATAAACAATTAAAATATTATGATATTATTATCAAAAAAATATCCTTTCTTTCACTGCACTAGTGTACTCATAAGTCATAAATCATAATACATAACCATTATGCTGTGTTCTATTAATTTATTATCAATTTTAATTTCTATATATAAAAATAACATAATATGTTTGTTGCATTTTGATGTTAAATTTAAGTCTTAAAGTATTTTAATTCTTAGTAAATATGAAAAAAAATATTTTTATGGTACCTACATATTATTCCTAAATTCTTAGAAAAAATTGTAGTTATCTACGAAAATAAACTATTTTTTTATTTTTTTATTTAACTAAATTTTTGTGTAAAGTTATATGTAAAATTATAAATTTATGAAGACTAAATATTTTAAAATTTAAAAATAGTTAATTATTCACCACTATTCATATTATTTTAACAATAGTTATACTAATAAGAATCATTGAAAAAAATAAATCAAAATTTTCTGTTTTAAAATATTAAATAATTTTACCAAAACCCTTAATGTTGATAAAAATTGAAATATTTAGTTAAGTAAATATATAAATAATAAATTAATCGTGTTTTATTAAAGTGTAACGTTTTATTTTGCTAATAACTAATTTGATTAATTAATTAAAATGCAACGGCGTTATAGTAAGTACTAAATCTTAACATACTACTCGTATATTATTTTATATACAAAAATATTCCACAGTATGATTCATATTTTTAGAACTATGCAATTAAATTATAATTATTATAATATTCAAGGTTATCTGATTACACTAATTTTAAATGAAACTTCTTCTATAAGAAGTCAGTTGATACTAGGTAGTAAAATATATTTTATAGGTAATATTGAATGAAAATTGAAATAAAGCAATATATTTTAAGTTTTAATATTTTTATAGAGTTTATGTTTATCTTACAAACTGCTTTTATAGTATACAATATTACAATTAAATACATAATCATATTATACTCACCATATTTGGTTATTAAAATAGCATCAACGCATCTTTCAAATCTGCAACAAAATATTATGCACGTCAATGAATAATTTATTTTTTTTAATATTTTGATGATTATATATAATAAATATGTGATAAAATATTAAATTTATTTTTTGAAGAGAGTTGATTTGTTATTGTTTTCTACTACAGTCGAGGGTATAGAAAACGCGCCTGTATCATTCGCAAAATATATCATAACACAAAATATTTTTTCTTTTTTTGTCTTTACTAGGTACCTAGTGTGATTGAAAAAAAAAATCATCTAGGAAACCATGTAAAATAATGTAAAAACCATTTAAAATGAACGCACCGTGCTTCAGAAATATAGTATTAAACCAATAATTGTAATAAATTAATAGTGTTCGTTTGAAAATAAAATTAAAATTTTACTCGCCTGATTTATGTTGGACAGTTGTCAGTCATGACAAGGCTTGCAACATTTTTTTCAGTTTAATTTTGGTTCACCATGATTCTGGTTATACTTTACGATAGGGTAGATGAACAGGTACGAATATAAAATAGGTGGGAATTGGACATTGGACATTGTCTAATGTGACAGATGTAGTATTGGGGTAAAGGAATTCGAACCAAAAAGAACGATTCGGTTTCACCGATAGTCCCTCTATCGTTATAACCGACCGACCTCTCACCGCAATACATAATTCATTTGAACGATCCGCCGGAAGTGTCAGGGAGGGTATGGAAGTGTCGGCATAAATTTTTCCGGCTGTCAAACAGTTTGTGTCTGTTATACCTACTATGGCGGATGTCCGGATGGATTGCCATGTTTTTTGAAACTTTGACTATATCTACCAGACTAACTGTTTTTTATTTATTTTTTAGTGTTATAAGAATTTTATTTTATGATTGTTTTCAAATGATTTTTTGACGCGATAACTTCTAATATAAAGTACTATAAATCCATTCTTCTTCAAAAACCATTCTTTAATAAGATTGTGGAAATTGATAGACGAATCGTTATTAATTTAAGATAAATTACCATGTTTTTGGTGTAAACAAAATAATAACACGTTTGTTTAATATTATTAATTTTTTATAATATTTAATGATTAAATTATTTATCAATGAAATAAAAAAATAATATTATTTTTATTATAATCATACTGCTCTTACAGTTTTTACAGTTTTATAAGTCATTATTATTTATTACTCATATAATGTACTAATGAAATTATTTTTAAATTAAATTAAATTAAACTTGGATAGCACTTAAGGTTAAAAATTATTATATTATTATTTTTATCATTATTAGGCTTATTATTAATTAAAATTTATTTAAAGTTCTACGTAATCTTATTTTTATTTTAAAAACATACAGTTTAAACTATAAATTTAGTAAATATAATATGTGATAATTTAGGAAAAATGCAAGTTTTTTTAATTTATTGTTTGTACACATAAAAACACTAGGATTTTATTTTTATAAAATTCAATGAATAGAATACTTATGCACTATATAAAAACTACACGCATAGATATTTTACTATAATAACTGAATTTTTGATGTGATTTTTTTTATTTTCATGAAATATGTGATTAAAATTTGGATTAAATTAAATAGTGTGGCACTTTAACTTTATAACTCACAAAAAAGATTAACACCTATAACATGATCCGTAAGTGAAAGGATTAATATTTCAAAACTTAAATACCTGTTATTGACATATTATTTACAATAATAATTATTCTAATATATAAATATTACAAATGTTGTTTATACACATAGAAAGAATATTCTAAAATTGTAAACTTATAAAGTTTTTGTATTATAAGCGTTGCACGTCATATAGAATATATGATACTTACGTAACTTGATAAAAATAAGTAAAGTTTATAAGTTAAGTGTAATTGTTCGACTTAAAGATGAAAAAGAAAAAATCACCACCAAATAATTTTAAATGGATATGAATTCCAACAAAAATCTAAAAGAATGTATGTCATTTTTTAAAAACCACACTTCTATAATCCATTTCGAACTTTTTTCTGAATAGCATTCTTTTTTTAAAATTATTACTTTCCAATAAAAAAGTTACCATTCATCTATTTTACCTTCGATGTCAAAATTACATTAGATACAATAAGATAAGTATTACATATTTGGATGACAAAGAAAAAGGTATAAAAATAACAAGCTGTGTTTTTCTTCAAAAATTTACCATTGTAAAAATGTCCGATAAAAACTTTCCAAATCACTCAATGTATAACTAATATTAGATAAAATTTAGTAAATATAAAAAGTCATTTAAGTTCAATCGTGTCATGAGTTTTTTGAAATATGACATTAAAATTATGTAAACTTTAAAAATAATATAAATTGTTGAATGGTGATATGTTTAATATGATTTAATCGAAAAAATAATTATTTATTATTAATTTGATTTTATTCTTTTAAAAATTAATTTGTGCTTTATAATAATATATTATTATTATAAGTTATTGAAAACTGTAGGTTAAAATAATAATTTAATATTTATAAAATATGTTCTCAACAAATTATCCATTAATACTATGAAACACGTGATTGTCATGCATTACAAAACTTTTTAAATATTATTTTTTCATAATAATGGTAAGTCAAATATAATCCAAAGTTCTTATCAAAAATTAATAATTTTATTTAAGATATTGCAAAAATAGAATGATTAATTATACGACGAAAGTGACCACATCATCATCAGCCTCTAATCATTATACATGTTAATGATATTCAGTAAAATTTAGAAGACAAATTGTTATAACTAGGTACTCTCTTATATAGTTTTTTGCACATTTATAATTAAAATTATAAATAGAATTTATTTTGTTTATTAATTATTATAATTCTATTCTGATCGGAGCAATTAATTTACCTGTATTATAAGTTTTTAAAATGTATTATTATGTTTGTCATTATTTTTGGAGTGTTAAAGATTTTACATTTTGGTGATGGTTTCTGGTAGAAAATTTGATCTATTTAGTACTTATAGGAGGAGGGGTTAAATGTAAAAAAAAATAAAAAATGATCAGTTAAGCGCCGTATTTTGTTAGTATTTGAAGTATCACATGAAAAAAACTCACTAATAAAAAAAAAGTATTTACAACATATTATAATTTAGTCAATTTATTTTTTAAGTAAAAAAAGTGCATCAAAAATACTTTTGATCATATTAATAATACAACTGTACTATAAAATAAATAATATTTATACACCTACATACCTATCATAATATGATATCATTATTCACTATGTTACAACAAATTTTACATTATTAAAATATAATATAATATAGTGAAATACATAAAACATATATAACTAATATATGCAAGGGAATAAATAGTGATTCCGATCACTATCTGGTAATATAACATTTTTAATGAGCTAGAAGAAGAAAAACACTAGACGTTAAGAACTACAAAAATTAACACTGATAAAACAAGAAATCCAGAAGAAGCCAAAACATACCAAATTAAATTGAATGATTTACTTAATCGAGGAAGTTTGCTAAAAAATTACATTCAAGTATGAGTTAAGATCAAAAAAATAGTGAATGAAGCCGCAAAAAACTTACAAGTCTTGAAATTGAAGAAAAATAACAAGTGTTTTAATATAGAATATTATGAAGCAATTAGAAAACATGTTAAAAAACGCTACATACATAGACCATACAGAAATATCAGAATGCAAAGGTCCCAAGTTCCTAAAATATTAAGACAGAGTAAAAGATTAGCTGAAAAAAAACTTATAAACAATATCAAAACATACAAAAAGAATCCTAGATTTTACTTTTTCTTGAGAAATATAAGTCTGTAAAAAAAAATTTACTAACTAAAATCGTCAATAATAATGGATAACTAATAAAACTTTATAATAAACACTAAGAAAATCGGACTACACTTCATGACATTAAAAAAAAAAAAAAAAAAAATTAAATAATATACGAAATAACATAATAATTTTATTAAATAATAATAATTATCATAATTATTATTATATCATAACATAACCCTACAAACAAATATCCCTATACTGGTACCAGAAATCATAAAACCCACATTAGATGAAGTGAAAACTATTATTAATACTCTAAAATTTATTAAAACTCCAGGATAGGAAAACATAAATTCAGAGTTAATTTAACTGGTGAGCAAACATTTAACTGAAATACATAAACTAATTTCTATTATTATATGGATTAGAGAAAATAAAACAATGGACTAGAATGGCAATTATCTGTCCGATCTTCAAAATAAGAGATCCGGCAAAAGTCAAAAACTATCGAGGAATCTCTCTTTTAGATAAAAGTTACAAGTTTCTGTTTCGAAAATATTTACTAAACTAAAGAAAAAAACAACTGATATTATCAGAGAATACTAAAACGGTTTTATAAGAGGGAAATTAAAAATAAACCATTTATTTATTATTTAATAAATTATAAAAAATATTATGAATATAATAATGAACTTCACATGACTTGTGTTGATATTACTCAAGCTCATGACAGCATAAATAGAAATAATGATAGATTTCTTTGATAAATTTAGGTACTCTGAACAAATTAATAAAAATAATTAAAATGTGCAACTTTAACATAGTATGTTAAGTCCGATGTAAGCGGAGCTATCCCTTAATTTTGAAGCAAAGTTGGGAGATAAAGTAGGGAGATGCCCTCTCTTCTATATTATTTAACCTTGCTTTTGAAAAAGACCGAATTATGGAGCTTAATGAAAATGCGACGATATTGATGTATGTGGATGACGTTGTCATACTAAGAAATATTCTCCAGGAGGTAATATACACCATGGAAAAATTAAATGCACCCAGTCAGAATATGAATCTTATTATTAAAAATACATAATAGTGATATATCAGATGACCATTAAGAACGATTTAATAATCAAATGGTTTGATTCAAACCGTACACCTTTGAACATGTCGCTGAATTTAAATATTTAGAAGTGAACATCAATGATAAAAATATATGAACAGTAAAGTAAAATTTAATATAAGTTTGTACATATTTCTTTCTCTAAATAAATTGTGTTAAGTTCAAAAATTCTATCAAAGGTGACATTTACGATTTCTCAAAAAAAAAAAAGATAACTAAAATCTAACAAATAAAATTCGACTGCGCATACAATATGTAAAATATATGGCTGCTAATGGTCATATAGTTCAAAATAGTAGTGAATTTGAGAGAAGATCCTGGGAGGCGAGAGCCCAGGTACATCTTCTCTCCATTGGAGGTTTTATTATTTTTGTAGCATCTAACATCAAATCTTAAATTGTGTTTATAAAATTAACTATTAAATATAAAACTTTGAAACTGTGTGCTTACCCCCTAAAAAAAAATTTAGATACGTTACTGATTTAAAGTATATAATAGTTCATAGCAAAAGGCAAGGTACTTTGTTACTTTAATAGATTTGATGTACTTAATATTGAAAAAAAAAATCTCTGATTTAATTTGTAAGAAATTATGTTCATGATATTTTTATGTAGTAAATTTATAAATATAAAATAGAGTTCTCCTTCAATCATTACGTGTATTTTTAGACACTTTATAATATTCTATTATGTGTATTTTTTACACACTTTATATATTATGTGGCATAAAAACAGTAATTAATAGTGCGTGTACTTTTTATTATTTAACTTAAATTATTTAGTTTCAATATCATGATTTTGAAAATGTAAGAGAGCAGAATAATTTATTATAATAAAGTAGCACAAACTAATATCGAATAACATTGTTTTTCAATATAATCTAAAACTTTTGCACACACAATAATTGAGTATCTTTTCTTATGAAATCACTACAAAAACTAATGAGTTTGAAATACACTTAAAGAAAACATAATTAAATTGTCTTATAATCTTATTTTGAAACACTTAAATTTTTTGTTATAAATTTTATTTTATTATTTTTGATTAGAAGTAGGTTTTTATTTTTACTTAGTGCCTAAGAGATTTATTTTAAAGTAGATTTTTTGAACACTTATTTTAAGACTCACCTAAATATATTTACATGAGGTGAACAAACTATAGGTAATTACAAAATAATTTAAAAAAAGTATCTTAAGAAAAGTTCTAAAGAAACTATATTTTCACTTAAACAACAAAATAAAGTTACATATCTCAAAAAGTAAAATACGTATAATATAGCGTAAAGTTTCGACAAAACTTGTTGTAAAATATTTTAAATATACATAATAATACTATACATAGGCATAATAATGTATTTTTATTTTGCCAAAAGGCATTTCAAAGAATAGACTTTTAGGAAAATGGGTATTTCAACAAATGGCTTTTTTTTTAGTAAAATAAGAATTTATTTATTTACTTTTGCTTGTTTAAAAACAAAAACTCAAAAATTTGATTTAATACAAATTTGTTTTTTTTTTTATGATATATTGTACAAGGCTCAAAAATACTTATTAATAATTTTTAATGTATTTGATTAGGTGTACATTTTACATATTATGATTGATATACAGGTTATTATCACTTAAACAAGTTTTTATTTCAAACAAATACTATACGTATTTATTTTTATTGACTTAAAAATGATTTATTAAAATATTCTTAGTGATCTCTTCAAAGGTGATTAAATTCTTAATGGTTTTAAAAACATCCACAGATCATGCTATAATAGTGTAATGTATTATAAATTGATAATTTTCTCACTAACGTATTATCACATCTAAATTCGACATTATAATTTTAATTGTTGTTAAGTTATTTAAGATTTTAAAAACTAATTATGAATAAAAACAATGTTACCGATAGCTAGAAGATAATTTTTGGTAACATAATTGTAGTTTATTATTATTTATTATTTTTTTATATACATAGATATTAACTTTCCTTCGAGTCCTATATAATGTTACCACGGAATGACTACTTGGAAACTCGCACTTGTACATACTTTTGTTTTTAAATTAATCATAAAAATTGCATGAAATTACTGAATTCATCGTATTTGTAAATGATATCATTGTATTATGATTTAGTATTCACTAAGAAGTTACTTGATTATTTTATAGAAACCGAAACAATTATGTGTACGTAAATAAAATAAATATAGAATAATACATAGGTACTATCCGACTGATATTAATGCATTTTAATTTTTAATCGTGTATAGCTTGCGTGTGTATATATAAATTTAAGAGAATAAACACCATTATATTATTATTATTATCTTAAACAAGTAAAACAATAGGAAACTAAAAAAAAAAAAAATTTTAATTGGTAAACGTATGTGTCGTGGACAGCAAATCGCTGCGAAATGAACGTTTATCCATGAACACGTATGTTAATGTATATTGACAAATTAAAGATAATCGATTAGGCTTTAATTCAAAAGGTTTTTAAACATTAGTCGCGCTCAAATGAAATGATTTCTGAACATGATATTGCGCTAAATCAAGCGTGGTGGTAATACGACTAATACTTGTGCACTATGAACTTTATGGCTATGCTATGGAAACATAGTTCATCTCTATCTTCCGATCGGCGTGTTTCGTCATAAAAAGTTTATGTAGCGAAAAAGATGTTTAAAAATGAAAAAAGTAACTAAAGTATACCAGACTATTAATACCATCCGATACTTACACATGGTTTATCAGTTTTTTTCGTAAAGCTAGATTAAAGTATAATTAATTTATAGTAAATAATTATTAATTATACTTTAATTTGAATATAACTATTAGTTTTTATTTAGTATACATAACACAATTTTCACAGAACATGCTAATTTCGTCTAAAAGTTATCATTCACCATTTTCGAGAGGATTTTTATACGATTAGAGTGCCGTGACTGTTGAAAGGCTTTTAACTATAATCGTCCACTAAATATACATATAAATAAATATGCATGTGCTTTTAAGTCTTAAAAAAATAACATTATTTTAATAATAATGGATAAAACAATATTTTTGGACTAGTATAAAATTTCATATGTGCTATTTAATTTATTTGAGTTCTAGATATTTTTATTAATATTTATTTAAAAAATACAATCTGTTAAAGTCTTTTTAAAATAATCATACGTGATGTTAGGTATAAATATAATAATTTATCGTTCATTTATTTCATTTTCGTATAACTTATAACTCTTTTTTTATGATTATTTTTTTTTAACCAAATCTTTGAATTTATAATTTATATGCCCTCACTAAATATAAAATGTATCATTTCAGACTATTTTTTGTAATGCAATACTTCACCATAATGTCTAATATAACTTAGTATGAAGTTATTTTTATGATTATAAATTAATTTAAAAACGGAATTTCAATCATTTTTACAATGAATATTATAAAACATAGTCTAATAAGTTATAAATTTAACTTTTATATTTTGAAATTTAAAATGGCAAGTAATTCACTTAATCTTAATATAGGTCTCAAAAGAAAAATGAATATAAAATACTGGTTAAAAACCAGGATAAAAACTAATAATGTTCAAAATAAAAATAATAATGTTTAAAGTCCATATAAATGATATTGTAAGTATAAAATTAGAAATAAAAATAGTAATAAAAACTCATAAAACACTTTATATAAGTAGGTATTTATATAAGTAAAATATAAACAAAAACCGCTAATATACAAATGTATATTATGTACAGATTAAAATAAAAATAAAAATTAAAGTTTTCAAATAATTTTACTATTTTTAAGAATTTTACTGCTTTTTTTATATTATACATTTATGTGGTTCAAAAAAATTACCATAAATTATTGAAAATTTAGAAAATTAATATATAATTTATATAAACATTAATATTTTTAGGGTAAATTTTGAAAATATTTTCTTTTTTTTTAATTATTATAAATGTTGTCGAAATTCTAGTTTTAAATGATTATAAAAAAAAAATATGTGACAATATGTTTTTGATATTTTTTGAAAAACTGGAAAAAAAATGTAAATTTTGCATGCTTAAAAATAATTTAAAGTTAAAATATTAAAATATTGTATCGTAAATAGAAAACTATAATATAAATACCTGATAAAAATTTAAAGTGTCTTCAGTAGTTATTCATTTTTTTAATTACACCAAAAGAAACAAAATTGATTTCGTTGTAAATTAAGTTTGTGAAAAAACCTCGTTTTTCATCATTATTTTTTTTTTTAAAGTTTCTTCTGATAATAAAACTGACTCTGAGAAACATTTTACTTTTGACCCTCAAAGTACTCCAATTATAGTGCTATCTTTTTCAGAGACTATTTCCATTTTTAAATATCGAAACATTTTTACTGTCTATTAAGTGTTAAGATACATAAAAAACAATTTAATACATTATTGTAAATTTGATACGCCATATTCGTTGCTCTACTTAAAATCTAAAAAAAAAGTTACAAAATAGTATTGATATTATTATTTGTGATTAAATATATCAATACCTATTCATTATTATATTACTATACTAAAATGTATTAATCTGCATAGATGAGAGGAGTTTTTATTGCCAACAAAATTAATATCCCCTTACAGTGTAATTTTCATTAATAACTGATTTATTAACACAACTTTTTTTTTAGTCATTTATTTCCTGAAATTTTTTTATGGATAACCTTAAGATTCTTTGGATTTATTAGAAAGGAGATTAATAGTTGTACTCTGTGAAACACTCAAATTAAAAATGTAATTGAATTAGATTTTTTTCAGATAAGAAAATATTATAATATATACTTAATAAAGTTATAAATTAATGATCAATTACGTACTATAAAATTAGAATCAATTAATATATATATATATTATATACTTATTTTATTTTACTGATAGTCTTAATAATAATTGTCGTTATCGAATTATATGCAGGAAAAAAATAGAGAGAACATTTTTTGATAATATAAAATTATTATTAATTAATAATACAATAGGTTTTTTTATTTTTTATAATATTTTTTTATAACTCTGAACAAATCTGTATTTACAGTACAATTTAAATTTAAGTTTTCTATTTTTCGTTGAATCTCTTAAAAGTTTTAAAATTTGACTGAGAACAAATATATACACACTTTAATTTTCATATTTATATGTTAAGAATTTTTATTATAAATAATTATAAATAGTATAATGAATAAATAATATGAATTTAGTTTTTTTTAATTATTGAGTTGGTATTAAGTATAATAAAATATATTCTTAAAAAATTAAAAACATTTTACAAAAGCTGATGATTAAAAATTTAACTTTTGTACAATTTTAAGTACGATACTGTTTATAACATGTATATTAGGGAGACTAATAATAATATATACTTTAAATGTTTATCTTGACATGTTATCAACGCTTTCATTTTTGAAGTTGTGACACTTCCAAACAGATTTTAGGTATAGCTTATCATGTGAAAACAGTTATGAGATAATATTTATCCACTTTAAATTTTTAAAAATTGACAGACCGACTGAAGGGGAAACTTAATTAAAAGCATTTTCATCGTTTTTTGAAAATGGCCAATCTTGAAGCTTATGTAAACTGTGTAATTACCCACTTTTCAACCATCGTTTAACAAAAGCAATCAGGATTAATTAATTTTTAGGTGTTTGACGTGATCGACATCAACATTTTTTTTTTCATTTACTTTATTTTCCACATGTCAGAACTTTCATATAAAATATGAATGAATATTAGTCTAGTAAAAGATACAATCATGATAGAAAAAAATAGAAAACGTATACATAGTGAAGTTTTTGTTATACATACGTACATGTATATTATATATATATAGCTGTAAATATATTAATCAACGGATATTAAAAAAGTTAATATATTTATTAAATCACCCAATAAAAAAAAAAAAAGGTATGTAAGTGAATAACGTTTTGTTGTAATCAGGTATCAAGTAGATCACTATTAAAGGTGTATTATATTTTTAGATTTTATGGTTTTGATATTAACTACTTATAAACAATCTGGTATTCAATTTTTAAAACTTTGATACAAAAAGAAACATTTTGTATTATTTTTTAACTACAAAGTTTAGTGATTTTGACGAATTTGTCAAAAAAAAATTCCAACATTAAATACACATAAAATAATTGTGCCTATTTATTTTTAAAGTGTTCATATTCATATAAAAATAATATTTGTGTTTTGAATTTAAAACACTAATTAATTTCTTTGTATTGAAATTAATTTGCTGTTATTATTTTAGCATATACTTGCATATATATTTATTGTGCTTATAAAAAATTCAAAAAAATTAATTTCTACTTTAAAATATATTGTTATTTTATTTACGAGCATTTAATGTAAAAAACACGTAATAAAACAAAGACGTGAAAAATCATTGTAGTTTGATGTGTATAGCAACAGTTTAAATTACTTTACTTTTGAATTTCAAATTTCTATAATATGAAAAATAAATCAACGTCAGACAATTTTCTTTTCCTATTTTTTCAATAAAATTGTATTATAAATATTATTAGATTATAAAACTACTATAATTATAAGTTATTAGATTTCATTTTTATAGATAAGTACTAGGCAATAAAAATTATACGGAATTATATAATTTTTTTTTTTGAATTTCAATCAAAGGTTTTAATGCTAGTCCAAGGAACACTTGAAACTGTTGCCTTTGTATACGAATAAAATTTGTTGATAACAATTAATACCAATAAAAATGAAATACATTTTTCTAGGTACTCAATTACCATTTGAGCCAAAGATAATTTCGTGAAACAGCTGAGAATAATGAGAAAAGTTTTCTAATACGGGTCACTGTCGTCGTTCACTGTCTTACGGCCAACTACAATGTTACTAATATATGTACTATCCAAAGTATTACTGTTACTGATACAACCACAACTATTACTACCACTAATGTTTTATGTCATTCCAACGTATGACGGAAAACTCGTGACAGATTTACGAGCCCTATTGGTAATGCCGCTTATCAGTCGTTTCTGTGATTTTCTTTAGTGATTTCGTTTCAGCATACAAAAAAAGAAACACAATAAATAAATATAATTAAATCTAAACGACTCAAGCTGTTTCAAAATAATTTCTACCATTTTTAGACAACTATTAATCGATAATTCTCCAAATTGTGTTACGGATTATATAATGATATGTGTATTATGTACAATACATTATTTTAATAACATTGTACCTATTGTGTTTTTGGTTGATGTAAATCACCTTAGAAAACAGTATCTTTTACCGACAACATCGATTAAATTGGTGTTAGAGTGTAATTTATGTCGATACATATATATATATCGGAAAGATCGAATACAGAACCATACAAACCCCAATTATCTACACAATCGCTGAAAATATGTTAAAAAAGTAGTTTATGTGATTAACTAGATACATAATATATATATATATATAGAAAGAGATATTTAATTTTTTTTATTTATTTTAAAGTTCAGCAATAGGAGCGTAAGCTTTTCTTATGTTATTTTATATGAATAAATATGTAGTAAATATGTTTTGAATTAACTGTATTTTGAAAATAAATTACAAAGCATAACATTTTTTTTATTAAAAACATGTTTCTAGTTTGGTTCTTCTAAGAAATGGATTGACGTTTTAAGATTTTCAATTTAAGCCGATTATTTAATAAAGATTTCCACGTAAGCTGTACTCTTGTTTTTTCTATGGTTAATATGCATTTTGTAAATTATGTTTTTTGTTATCAATGCTAATCCAAACTTAGTATAATCTATTTGGTGTTGACTTCTCGTCAGATATATAAGATGGGTGTCACAATTTTTGATAGATTTATTAATATTTCTGTTTTTTTTTTTTTTTTGAATCATTAACAAGACTTCATAATTTGTTATACAAGGTATAAATGGTATAATTTACTGCTATAATAACATTTATAACGTTAACTTTTATTACTACAAAACTTCTAAATTAATTTTAATCATTATCCGTTTATTCGATTTGATTATATTTGTTAATTATTTTAGTAAAAAGCTAAATTTTGTATTTAAGACACTAAATTATCAATATGATTTTTAATTTTATGAATTGCACACTCACAAAAAAAAAAAAAATTAAAAATATACCTACACAAGTTAAATATTGCAATCAAAAATACAAATACTAATATTAATGCCTTTTTAATATTTTAATAAATTAAAGATACAAATTAGTATAAATATATATATATATATATATATAGATGCATATATGTGTATGTGTGTAATAGTAGTAGTAGTAGTAGTAGTAGTAGTAATAATAATAAAGTTAATAGTTTATTTTTTACTATCATTTTTGGTCGTTGAATTTTATCAGCTATCAGTTTGCGATAAAAATGTATTGAAAAATATTTATTCTATTATGCTGGAAACCGATTTGTGTGGTTAACCTTAATCCAAACATACTTCTCTGCTTTTTTATCAAATTAAATGGGGAGATCGTATTTTTGATTATATGTCAGTTAAAATCTATATCGTGCCTATTTCGTATTAAATTAACCAAAAAAAAAAAAAAGAATAAATATGTAACGCCATATTTGTGTATTTTTCACCATCTTGATATAGGATTTATCTTTTTTTTTTATATATATACTCATATTGTTCTACTAAAAAATAAGTCACTGTAAATTCAATTCAAACTTAGTTTTATTTTTACTTCTTTTGACTATAGAAATTATAACTATATCATCATATATTTACATATTATTACTACCTATATGAAAAAATTTCTTTAGATATTTTTTTATAAATTTACAAAAATAATCAATGTCATACATTTTTACACTAAAGAAAAAAAAAAACCAGAATATTTTAAAAGTTTTAAAAAATACAAAAATAAGTAACATTATATATAATATTATTTAAATTGATAGCAATTAAATAATAATAATAATAATAAATCATTTGGATAACATTTTTTTTATCTATATTCTATATTATAATATAAAATACAGTAAATTTAAAACAACATTTGCATTAATGAGACATAAGAGTTAGTTCCGTATTTTGTAACACTATATGTTATTTTAATAGTTACTGATAATATCTTTAAGATTATTAATCGTTTAACGGTAGTTTTCTTCTCTAAAAAAAGTTTAAAAATCGAAATTTTTATTAATACAACATTTTTGTTTGATAAAAGTGTTGCATATAATTTGGAGTATTTAATTTTTCTAAAAAAAATATATACAAAACATTCTATTATGCAGGATGCACAATTTACATAATATCCAAAATCTATAATAACAGTGAGTATTGAATCATATTTTTATGTTTAATTAAATTTTTATTCAACTATATGTCTATAATATAAGATCCTAAAATAATTTTTATAAGCATACATATCTATTTTGTAATAAAGTAATACAATTACATTATACAAATATAACATTTATAATATTTTCGTATTAGAGTAAAATATTATTAGATTTGGTCTGTCTGTCCGATTTTTTTCTAAGGAAGGAGATGAGATTGTTAGAGATGTTTAGACCAATGGCTTCATATAGCTAGATTTGATTTGATGGTGCGTTTAAGGCTTGCCTCTTTGTAAGATTAAAAGTCTTAATTTTTATCACTCCACATCAAATGGAGTTTTTCGGATTTTTGTTTTCCATTTGGTAGCTCTATATTAAGCGGATATAGCGATTTTCAATCTATTGATTATTAATATTTTTCTTAATGCGAAGATAGGGTAGTGCAGGTATTATACTTCATTTTATCTCATTTAGTTTGGTGGTTTGATTTGACCAATGGTTTTTTTGAGTATTAAGCGAATAATTGATATTTATGGAGATGTGTGCCTTGTCGGTCTTCTTCATTTTATCGAATATTTAAGTATCTAAATGTCTAGATATGGTTAATATTTTTATTTACGATTTAAGTTTTTTATATTCTATTAGTTATTATTGTTGTAATATCATTGAGATGAAAATTTTTTTGTATGCTATGCATTTTTAATGTTGCTGAAAACTAAAGTTTATGCAGTATACTGTATAGAATATTCGTTTCTAAGATAAATCTAAATTGTTTAATAATACTGTAATGATCATTCAGTGTTCGATTTTTGAGGCATCAGTATAAATATATTTTCTTTGTTAAGTGTTTTTAACCACACGAAAGAGGTTTTAGTAAATTCTTAGAGGTGTTTCGTTTTTTTTTTCTTATAAGTTTTAAGTGTTATGTTTTTGTTACTTTCACTAGACAAAAAAGATATTTGAATATTTGTGAGTTAATGTAATTGATATTTATTTAAAATCTATGTAATATATTCTGATATCAAGTTTTCTTTGTCATTTTCTAATAGTTCTGCTACGAAAGCGAAGGTGATTTTTATTTGTTTGATCAAAAGGATAGAGAATTAATAAGATCTATAGCATCCTTAACAATTATGTAATTGTACTGATTATTTTTAATACATTAGAGCTTTGATAGCCCGGACCTTGATAATTTGGTGAAAGCGTTAATCCATACGACATAAGTTCATTTGTTCATAAATACATTTATAGTTAATTTGGAATTAAAAATATTATTAAAAAAAAAAAAAAAAAAACTGACTTCTTTATTTATCTTTTATTACTAAACATTTTTTTTTTTTTTGTAATTCAATGTGTTAAAGTTATTTATTATTTTTGCAATTTAAATTGCAACAAATATAAAATTGATGAAATTAAAAATAAAACTCTTAGTTATTAGAATAGGTAATTTTGAAAACTCTCCGATGATCCAGACGATACTAGGTCTTAATTCTACTGAACTATCAATTATCTACTTATGTGGTTTTTGGAAGAATGGTGTACCACAGAATTGAATGCTAATATTTATATTTTATTAATACTTTATATATATATTTATATATAACTAAAATTAGTTTATTCAAAAATCTTCAAGTCCTGCGGAATAATACTTTTATAACGTAGGACCTTGATAATTTTACTTTTTTAATATTCTTAATACGAGTTTTTTTTATTAGCTGTGGCTCCAAGGATTCTGATACTCATAGTGTCTTTATTATGTATAAATTAATATAGATCTTGAAATATGTGAGGTCATTGTTATTGTCATTTTATTTTTTTAATCAATTATTGTTCAATGCAAATTTAAATAAAATAGCTTCGTTTTAAAATGCCTGAATACCTACTAAAATATTCTTTGTTTATTATCTCTATAGTTATTTCTGAAACAATTTTTAAATTCAAACTTTTTTCATTAACTGTAAAAATAATAGTACATCAAAAAATTCAAAATAGACAAGAAACAAAATATATACAGATATTATTTACTGTGTATTGAACAATAACCTAATTCAAGTTAAAAATGTTTTATTACTATTTGAAAGTTTACACTGGTTTTGTAGTTTTTTTAGTATTACTTTTTTATTTACTAAAAAAAAAGTAATTTTAATTTAGTTTATTTTTTTTATTACTTGAAAAAATATTGTATTTATTAACTACTGAAAAAGTCTAAAATACTTTTTTTTAAAATGAAATGATTTTGTTAATACTCAATGTCTATATATGAATTCAATATTATTGAAAAAAAAAATAAATTACAATAATTATTCACTATATTAGTTTAATTATTAAATTCAACTTTAGAACTTACCACGAATATCATGTTCGGTAACCATTTACAATATAAATAATTACTAAATCTTTTGTTCATTAAATATAAACGTATTTATGTGTCAAGTGTTAACATTTAAATGTCAAAGCTTTATTAAAAATATATTTTTTCAGTAAATTTAAAATATTGGTTATAAACTCCCACTAAATTAATATTTATTTTCCAAATGTCATATGTAAAATATTTTTTTTATTATTATTAATGTTTATATTTTAATTTTCGGTGTCATTAACACAATAAAAAAGGCCAAAAAAAAAAAAATACAAACAATTTTAAGTACATTTTTTTTTGCACAGTTTTATCATATTGCAACTATATTTATATACTTATAAATAACGAATTAAATATCTTTAAAAGTTACATTTTTCAATTCACAAGATTAACTACTCGATATATTATAATAACTTACATTGTGTTGCATTTAGTTTAACTGAAATATTTTCTCATTATTTTGAATTACAATTAAGATTAGCGATGTTGTTCGCTTGTGTATTTTTATGACCTTAGTAATGAACATAAAAGATACTAAGATACCTATAGAGTATAGAGTATAGTCTACTATGAGTTTGTAGTAAATTAACACGATATAATTATTTTTAAATACAAAAAGCACGGATAAACTTAACCCTTTCAGTCCCCGATGCCATTAGAATAGCACAATGATATAAAAATCGTTATAAAATTGAATTTAAAATATTCCGTTGTGTAATACACGAATTTATACGTAAAAACACGTGTAGAACACATTAAAAATGATAACAATACAATTCGGAGTTTATACAAAATGATAATGACAATTTATTGATAACAAAAATGTTTACTGAAATATTTATTTTATTATTTCACATTTGATTTTATTATAAAATGTCAAAGACGTTCTAAAAATCCCATATTTTTTTTCATGTGTATACACTGATACTGTAAACATATTATAAAGTAATATAGTTATTAATATTAATCGTTATCGTTTTATCGTACCTTAAATGTTATGCCATTAGAATGGCAATTGGGCGTAATGTTGTAATTCTATCAACTAATATTTACGTTTTACATCACTGATAAACAGTTGTTATTCGTCTCATTTTCCGTACGTCGGACGTTAGTCTACGGTCGTTACTGCATAGTTTGAATTTCATTTTGTTTAACGTAAGTATTTTATAGATTCAAATTTACTACATACATATAAATAATTTTAATATTGTGTTTATGTAATATGAAATAATTTAGGTATTTATTTATAATGTCACGAAAACAACTCCGTGATTTTGATATTTTGGAATTGCTTGGTAACGGCCGAGACTCAGATTTATCATCTCTATCTGGTGATGATTATGAAAAAGAAGAAAATAGTTTTCCTACATCTGAATTAGACCAACTTTTAAATTATTTTACTAATTTCAAAGATGGTGATGATGGTAATGAATTGTTTCCTGATTTGTTTGATGTTGATATTCCTACTGATAATGGTATGTTCAATTATAAATATTTTATATTTTTATCATTTTTATTTTTAAACTACTCATGTTTAGATGAAATAAGTGAAGTCAATTCTATATTCCAGTCATCTCAAAATACTGATTTTTTTCAGTCCATTTCAAACACCTACTATATCACCTATGGTGAATTTACCATTTGTTGACAAAAAAGATATGAAACCAATGCTTTGTAGTGAATTTGACATCCAACAACCAGTACCTGAATTATCTATTTTAAAAACATTAAATCCATTGGATTATTTTATGAATTATTTTCCTGAAGAAGAATTTGAAAAAATGGCTAAATATACTAATATTTATGCTGAACAAAAAAATAAATTAGTTATGTTATTAAAATATTATGTAACTTACAAGACTTATTCAAAAAATTTCTTTTTATGTATGTGATATGATAAATAAAGTTGTTTTTATATTTGTTACAATATTATTATTTTTTTTTTTTTTTGTTACAATTAGTTATAATATTAAAATATTATATATGTTTAAAAAGTTTTTCAAAAAATCTCATAGTATGTATGTGATAAATAAAATTTTTATTTTACTTTCTATATTGTCTATTTTATTTTATTAACAATTAAGACTAAAAATTAATTTAAAAAAATGCATAACTAAAAAAAAGAATTGAACAGACTTTATTTATAATGTTTAGCATTTCATTACTTAACGCCCAATTGCCATTCTGATAGCATAACAAATTATTACCGTTAACGCCCAATTGCAATTATAATAGCATAATTCAATAACTCATGACTTGGTGATCAAAAAATTTTGAAATAAAAAATAATTCTTAGTTAGGCATAATATATAAGTAATTAAAAGTCAAATATTTTTTTTTTTTATCAGAACTTAATTTGGGATTGAAAGGGTTAAGTGACGCACTATTTACACTGCTGCAATAGTTATTTTTAAGTACCTAAATAAGTGATTATGAATGGAGTTTTAATTAATAATTTTCAGTTGAAAATAATAATGTATAAAAACAAAAATTACATTAATATTAATCCATATTTTGATGATGATCTTTTGTATTAAGTTTAACTTCTATTTTCTTGAAAGATTATATTAACATTCAACTTTTAATCATATTAATATTCTTACACTTCAATGTGGGTTTGTAATTTACCACTTTTATTAACTATGTTACATCAATATTTATTTTAAAGTATAATTGTGTACGTAAAGGAAAAGATTCAGTTCTTAAACTTTATAGAATCTAAAATTATCAAAATAATCGCTTAAAAATATATTATTTTTATAGTTTACACTATTTATAAAAACCATTGGAGCGTTTAAAAATATTAAAATAAGAAAAAATATTCATGTTTTTCCTATAATATTATAAAATATTAAATTTGATATATGATAATTTTATTTTTCATGCGAAGACTAAACAGAAACCATTAATTCAGAATGATCTATTATTTATAAAAACGGCTTTATTACGTTTATTTGATTTAATACTTAAAAAAAATAATATTTTTTAACTATAATTTTTAGATTTTCTTGACATTTGGTTTTTGAAAACTTTATAATTTTTGATCTTTTGGTAAACAATTCAGAATTCAGAATATTTCCTATTGAAACCAGTAATTTACAATTAATTAATAATTATAGGCTTTTCTCCATATTACGATGCAATTATTAGAGAGTTAAAATATTCCTATTATCCTTTAACACTCTCCATTGACACTACAAACAGATAATAAATACAAATAAAATCGAATACTTAACTCGTTTATTACTTAGTAGAAATTATACAGAAATATGTTAAAAAAATGTATTTTTATTTTTAGGTATAACATAAACACACATTGATAAAAATAATTATTGAAAATAAACGCTGGATTTTTGTTGGTTATTATTAGTTATTGCTGTCTGTATCATTTAAAATTATTTTATAACTTTATATTATATTTTATTCAATATTTAATTTTTTTTTTTTTAAATATAAATAAATAATAAAAACGACCATTAATGTTAAAAACTTTTAAATTATATATTTATGTCCTAGTAACATATTGATTTACATAATTTCCATAGCACTGTGCTAAATTTTATATTCATTTATATAAAGTAAGAATGTACTTGAAGTTTCATACAATGATCATTATAAGTACACATTAGTATTTTTGTCTCAACAATTATTGAAAAAAAATTGTTTATATAAAATTAATTATGTTATAATTTCATTGCTAAATTAAAATATTTGCTAATATTTAAATTAAAATAATTAAATAAATAATGTGTGTACTGTGTTGTCATTTAAATGGAAAACTTTATTAAAAAATACATACAACACAATTTTAAGTCTATACGTTACTATCTACGTAATTATGTTATCTCACGCCTGTCACCTTAAAATTTGGTGAACAGCTCGTGAAGGCCATTTTGTTTCATAGCCTATTTATACCTATATCAGATGAATGATTTGATTGGATTGTTTGTCTGGAAAAGGATTAGATGTGCGACAGAATGGACCTGTAGAAAGCAGGAAGGATAATACGTTGTATTGTGAACAGAAAAGCTGAGGACCTACTTGCGGTTGTTGTGAACCATAAACCCCCTTATATCAAAATGCAAATCGGTTTCTCTAGGCATTGCTATCTGCAACGAGCTATGGTAATCTTCGCCAATGCCTGGATTTATCTAATTTATGGATATGTTTCTCTATCGATATTACAACACCAACCTTACTCTAGTGATGCTGATAATAGATAAAAATATCATAATACATCCTGTGTAATAAACTGATAAATACAAATACCAAAAGTAAATACTGTTTCATCAAAACATGTACATAATTAATATTATCATTCAAGGGTTAAAAAAATCTAAATAATTTTACTACATGATATTATTAACGTTACTTATTGTAATTTAAGTTTTATTAATCATGGAGTACTTATTAGTATTAAACACCTACCTATATGATATATAATCATACTTTATTAAGTTCGATTATAACTATACATACGTATAGATATATGTGGTTATAAATATATACTTAGAAATTCCGAAGACTAATTTTATATCACACACACACGTCTGATTTAATGTTTCATCGTCTCCTTGAATTAAGTACAGTTCAGGTCACTTCGGAGGTTGGGACTTTATGCGTAATTACTAAGGTAATCATAGTGTTTTACATTAATTTACACTCAGGTTAACAAATGATTCGGACACATGCGCACAATTGAATATAATTATTATAATTTTATTCGATAATCAATTACCTAAATTGATTTGTCGACTGAATTTCTAATATGTCTTGAATAATGGATTGTGTAGGATTCAAGTATAAACCAAGTGTAACCGAATGATATGTGTATGTTGAATGTTGATATTATTATCTTAGTGAATTTACTAACATATTTTAAGTGATAACGGGACACAGAGTCCATTATTCCATCGCTTTAAATTAGTAAAGGTGTAGTATGTACAGATAACTACTGAATGATATATGCATTATAAATCTCACATAGAACACATTTCTGACTTATTAATATAATGAAATCAGTGCAATAAATTAACAACAAAGAGAAAAGAAATACCTGTATTACCGTAACAGAATAATAAAATGAGTGTCAAATCAAGTTAATTTTTTTTTGTATGTATTTATATAAATTTTTATTATTATTTAGTTATTATGTCTAATTATTTAACAGTTCTATGTATTTATTTATATACATTATGCACATTATTAGTATTACTGTTACAACTTATATTTTAATAACCTTCATGTTAAAAACACCAGTTAGAAGATCAATACCTCATAAATTCTTGTAAGCTAAACATTATTTTGGTATATCTAGCTATTGCCAATATTTTCATCACACAGAGTGTGTAATATTAATGCATATTTATTATTTAATAAAATGTCAATTATACTTACATCACATAACCAATAATAAATCACTTAAATATTAAAATATTGGTATAGACATAGAATATTAATAGCAATGACACCAAAAAATTAAATATTATTTATTGGGAAATAGAAAATAAAAATGTTAATTTAAAATTGAATAATTTATCACGATTGAAAATATTCAAAAGCGTGTATTATATATATACTATTAAAAAAAAATAAAATAATTTTTATTTAAAAAATTAAAATATACTGATCTTAATTCAGTGCAGGGTAGATGAATAATCAAAACTTCATTTAAATAAATGTAGTACATAACAAGTAATTATTTACATTATATAATACAATTAAGTAGTATAAATTAAGTTAAAGGCTTATTATAAATAGGTAGTGAATTTTTATTTATTTCTATAAAGTATGAGTTTCAAAATATTTTTTGGATTTTTTTAGAGTTATGATTTATGACTACTTATTCAAATTTATACCTACTTAAAATTAAAACATATTATTATTATTATTATTACTATGATCATTATTATAACCGTGTTATCTTTAAATTGCCAATGTACAAGGCTAACTTAATATGCAAATCTTTGAAAGGATAAATTATTAATTTCCATTAAGTAGATATTATTTTAATTAGGTGTGTATGTTTTAAAGTTTAAGCAGGATGTGGTAAGACATTATAAAAAGGTGGTTATAATACACAAGAACGAACATAGTAAGACAATTCATATAACCGCCGTGTTTTGTATATAATTTGATAAAATTAAATTATAATTGATACACTGTCATATTTATTAATTTGTTTTTAATAATTTAAAGCACAAGCATACCTTTTAAAATTAATTTAATAATATTATTTAGATATGTAGTGCTGAAATGCAATTAACCAGTTAATATAAAATTATAAAAAAGTAATGATTATTGATAAAAACAAATATGGGGTATTTTGGGTTTTATTTAAATGTAGAAAAATATTAACATTTAAATATAGTATAGGGTTACATTTTTGGCACATAAATACATTTATCTTATTCCTGTTTTTTGTAAACAGCATAAATATGATAAGTTTTGGTACTAGTTTATTTATTTATTATTTTTTTTTTTATTAATATTTTTATTTCAATGAGCTAATTTAATAACCAATACTATAAAAATCATAAAAAATCTTTATCCAGTTATCTAATATAAACCGAAAAATAGTTGATTGTATAACTGTGTTTATTAGTTTCACAGTACAATGTTTATAGTGGAGAAAATATAAAGCTTTTGATATTTTTAAATGCATAGATACATATCTTTTTATGAGGATAATAATGTATGTTTACAAATTATTAGTAAATTTTAATATAAACGCATTGCAGTTTATGTAGTTAAAGGTTCAATTCAACATTTATATTTTTTTTTTTAGAATTAGATAAATTATGAACAATTGTTTTTTAGTGAAAAATATACTATGAAACGTAATTATTTAACATACTGTATCATTAACATTAAATACAAAACCAAACATTATCTATGCTGTAACAGTAGCAGTTATTGTTGATGATTTTAAGGTCGATTTAATACGGAGCATAAAACACGAGTAAAACAAAAACGGCCATTGAAAATGTATAAACCATATTATTATAACTGTGCATACACATTCAAAACAATAATATCGTTGACGCGTATTGTACCGTGCGTACAGTGCATAGGTTACCTAGTAGGTACCTATAGCTATATTTCTGGTTTCGGGATAACACCAGCAAAGTTGTTATTCAAAAAATACCAAAATAAAGGACCAGGCGGAATGTATGCGGTGTTGTAGAAATGTATTTCCACGCTATACTCATTACGGACATAAGTTATGATGTATTGCGGTTTGTGTATCTCCACCCTGTATAACCAGAGATTTATAACGGTATATGTTGGTGGGTACCACGAAATAGGAATGTGTGAGTGTGGTGAAGAATGGGAGGGGGGTGATGGGTGGCTCTGCCAACATTATAATGTACATCGTGGATAAAATGTAACGACCCGAATGGCCGTATCTTCTTAAGCTTGGTAGATGCATATGTATATATATATATATATTGTATATTTTTTCCGATGTTTCACGCCAACGATTTTTAGTGTCATTATATATCTTTTCGTTATTCTACCACATAGACCTTTTGCGCGGGATAGTTTTAGAATCGAAAATATGCGTTAGGTACACGAAACCTAAGTATATATATGTACATACTTATATTTGACTCGACTTATATTATATGGTCTGTTGGTTTTCGTATAAATTATTTAAATGTTTTTTTTTTTTTTTTTTTTTGTACGTGTATATGACACAAAACGTGTATATACTGTATATATATATATAAAAAAAAAAAAAAACATTGATTTGAATACAGAAAAATTGACAAGTTATGAAAATATATTTTACCTATATACTTAGTTACATAGACTATATGTAAATCATATATTACACGGGATATAACCTATCGGCCGATAAACAAATAGGTGAAAAATTCTCTCAGTGACATTTCAAAAATATTGTTAAAATCATCAATAAATTAGATTAAATTAATAATATGAATGTACAATGTATTACATTAATATTAAAATTAAATATTAATAAAATAAAGTATAGATGAAAATCTCCTTTAAGCAACAAACAATAATTATAATATGTTTGATATGAATATGAACTTAATTTGAATAAAGTATACAATCTTTTAGTTACTTATATAAGATAATAAATAGTATAATAAAATTAGGTATTTGTGTCACAATCTAAGCATTACAAGAAAGAGGTTCATAAAATGTGTAAAGTATATAAACTCAAGTCTATATAGGTTACCTATAGTTTTAGATTATTCATACTAATTTTATGTAATTCTTCCACAGCAAATAAAAAGGTATTATATTGTTATATGTTTATAAATTACACTCTAGTCAATCATATAAAATTAATTAAATGCATTATACAGTTTGATTGGTATAAAAGTTATTAAACAGGGTATCAGAAAGTTTTTCAATATTAAAGAAAAAAACAATTTATAATTTAAATGTATTTTTTAAATTTTAATTATTTTATTAGTATTTTATATAAATATTATTATAAATTATTATTTGCATACATTTTGTACAATAAAAATTGAATTTTTCAAGCGAAAAAATTATTATTTCTTTTTAATGAAATTTCTATTTAACACATTTTTTCAAAGAACCTCCAATTCTGTTAAATAGAGATTCCAGTATGATATATTTATATTGATTAAATTATTAAGTATATTTTACTTTTTTTTAATGATTGCATATTATGTAATCATTATTCATAAATAAAAATTATTCAACTTTGAAGGTTTTGGTGGTAACAAATTAGATTTATATGGTACTTCTTTGTTAAAATTATAATATTCCCAAAATTTTTCAAAACAATTGGGTTACCTACAACAGTAGGTATGAAATTGAATATTGTCTAAATTCATGTCATCAGATAATCTATAATAATTGACTTAAAAAAAATTGGTATCGATGATTACGAATAAATAATGATAAAGTATATTCAGCATCAGCTAAACGTCATACAATATGCAGAACTAACACATACATATATTAAATAAAAGATTTCAATATAAAAATCAATAAAATATGAGAATTCGGATTATCACTGCTTTAAATTCTTGGGAGTTTTTCATTATATAAATCATTTCTTTTTCTTTTTTCAATAGATCTCGCTTACTTATTGTCCAATGCTTATTTATAAAAATATTGTACATTAAAAGATATTTAAAAAAAATTAAAAATATAATTTTTCAGAACAATCAAAATTAACGTATTTTTTATTCAATGTGCATTTTATTCTGTATGATTAATTTATATCTATGTTGAATTGTAATAACACAATTCTATTTATAATATGTATTTCTAAAAATGAAATACAATTTTAGAAATATTATCTAAAATAAAATAATAAAGTTTATGTATTCTATTATACACTTATATGTATATATAATATTATATACTCGTATTCACCTGTTCCTCACTTTATATACATATTAACAGTAAAATAAACACCATTTAAAAATCAACGTGTCATTATTATAGACGTAAAACTTTTATATACGTATATTATTTTTATACGATATTGCATATTAGATGTTTAGTTAAACAAAAAAATAATGTATTGGAATTAATTACAATCGAATGTTTTTGTTTTAGTACTTAATATTGAGTTTGATAAACACTCTTTCAGTAAATACAGTAGGTACATACACGAGTAGGTACCTAATAATTCAAGCACTCAATAATTAAATAAAACACATCGTTTTTACTAAGTATTTTCTTTTATGTGTTTGGATTTACATTAATAATCACATAACAGTGATCAATACTAAAATGTATTAACTACTCTACATAATATTCTCTATTACTTGTTTGTACCTACATTTAAAAAGTTAATCTTAACTTTGTAAAAGTTATAGAATTAAATAATATTTAAATAATATATACATGATACGTAAATATGTTTTTTTTTAACTAAGCCGGTAAGTTTATTTTAATTTAATTTTTTTTTTATAATATTATAATAATCTAATGATATGATAATATTAGAAATCATATGTAATACAAAAATAAGATGCACTTTTATACTTTAAATTCATAATTTACGTACAGGTATTTTATATTTAATTTCGGTAATTTTTTAAAATTAAAAATTGGTTTTATAGTAGTTTCTATCATAAATTAAAATGCAAAGTGTGAGCATATATTTTATACATGTATGTAGAATATTATGACATGTATTTTCTTTAAAACCTTATACTCCAAATTTATACTCATTAGTCATTTAACTATCTATTATTCAAAAAATTAATTCTATCGATGTTTCTTAAACCTAATATTATAAGTAGTTTCTGTAAAGAAAACTTAATTTATTTGGAAATTTTGTGGACACATTTGTATTCAAAATGTATGTACTCTCATTTGCAGTAAAGAAACTATTTTCTTCATCTAAAATTAGGTTTTATAATTTATATAGAACATAATATTGTATTATTTAATAAACTAATGATTAATTAAAATATTCCAATTTACATACGTTATAAATAAAAAATAAATATATTTATATATATTATCAAATATTAAATATATTAATTATTATTAACGTTTCTCCAAAATAAAATTTGAAGTATTTTATGGTAACAAACAAGGGTGAATCATAAGATATCTGTGACAGTGAATTAAACTCAAAGTCAATTCAATTGAATTGTAGTAACTATTAAAAAAAAAAGTCGGGTTCGGACATAATAAAAGAGAACAAATTGTAAATTCGGTTTAAATGATTACTGAGAACTGACATTTGATTGAAAATAAATACCAGACTAAATAAAATAAAACGAAGATAACTCAGTAAATTTCACTAAAGAGAATAAAGACACCTTTTGTTTATCGAGTCCCGTAGATTTTTAGAAGGATTTAACGAATTCTCGTATTGTGATATTGTATGAATAAAACAAACAAACAAACAAACACGATCTTCTCTTTCCATCTATTTTTTATTTATTTTTTCAAAATTGAAAAAAAATTAGGAGCATCCACTTGCAGACAGTCAATTATGGGACCAAACACACTGAACTCGAAGACACTGAGATAACATAAATAATATTGTAGGAGTAGTAGGTAAGTCTAAAATAAAATAAGATACCGTTTCGTAACCGAATTATACAAAGTTATCCATTAAGTATAAACATATCTCTATTATGTTTTCCTTTGAATTTATTCAAATTCTGATTTTCGGAATTTTTAACTATACTAAATTATTATACAATATTTTTAAACACTTAGATATATAATACCATTTAAAAGTATCGTATACTAATACAAAACCATTGTATTTATATGTGAATTGTCATATTAACTGTAATATTTTTAAGTAAATGGTAAAAATAAAATTATGTACCAAAATTGAAATTTTAACAAATAATTTTTAAAATATTATAACGCTATAGTAATGTTTTAGAGATATTATTATTATAAAATTGGAGTATAGTAATTAATATTTATATGTTAATATTCAAGCTATATTAACTAAATTAAAAATATAATTTGTAAATTCTATCTGAGCATAATAAGTATTTAAGTAAATAGTATATCTGTTTTATTTTTTTGTATAAAATCATTATTAAGCACTATTATTACTAGTGCGTACATTTTATAATTGCTCAATTTTCGATTTAAATGCATCATTATTTAAAAAAAAAAAGTTTGCTAATATTTTACAGTAAAAAGGTTGGTCATATTATAATTATTTTTAAAAGTACTTAAGTAAATTATTGTAAAACATTCAAAAATTATAAAATATTATTAATAATCATGAAATTGTTTTAATGTGCTATAAATATCGTGTATATAAAATATTGGTTTTGTGAGTATGAACAATGGCTAATTTGAAACAAATATGTACAATGTACTATCATACTCGATTATGCCTTATTAATCTCTTAATCGAAGTTTTGAATCAAACAAATACTTTCAAGTTCTTTACTAATTTCAATTGTTTGAAAACTGTTAAGAACCAAGATGGATGAGTTAAAAACAAAGATAAAAACGACTACATTCATTTTTAAACTTTATGATGCGTTTAAAGGAAATTAAATCGGGAAAAAAGACAGTTCAAGCGAAAATACACTGATCTAAAATATTCCTATAGTGTCTGGTGCTCCAGATTATACAAACTTGATACAAATTTAAAGAGGTTTTACAGCTCATTGGAGCTGTAAAGTATACTTTTGGGTAAAAATATGAGTTCGTTCAGCATTAATGAAATCAATACTTTACCATTTGAATATAAATGTAGAATAAACATAGAATTATTTAAAATAGATGATTATTTTGTATTATTTTAATAAATATTTAAAATTATGCATAGCACTTCCACGATTTAGTATTCACGTATAATGGAAAAATTCAAATAATTTAGAGAAAATGAGTTCGTAAAATTAAACATCTGGTGTATTTTATGTATAAAAAATTAAAATTGAATCGACACTGAAAACGAAATGAAGATCAAATATTATAATGTATAATATAATAGTTCATTGTGTTTGACAACTTTCATATTTTATAATAACAAGTGTAAACAGTGTAATATTTTACTGTTAGAATTTTTAAGTATTCTGTATTTTAGCATGCACAAACTAAATTCTTAAGGTTATTCATTTTGATTTATATCTAAAACACGAAATCGATTTTGTCTAATACTGGTTTTGGAAAAAATATTCCCATTTGTTTTTATTTTTTTATTTTGAAAAGTACTTTATGTAAAGGAATTTTAACTTTACTGCCTAAAATATTGACTAGATATTATTTACTGCTATAAACCACTCCTAGTGTAATAAATAGATGTATTGAAAGTAGTGTTGGTAACAGATAATTAATAATTTATCTACTGTACTATGATGACTGTACTAATTTTTATCTATATAATGATAAAGATAATAACTCTAAATTTTATCTAGATAAAAATAAAAATTAATACATTTCTTCTAGATAAATATCAGACAATTTCATTAAATTTTAAAATATTCAGTAATATAGGTACAGGTATTAGGGGGAGATAAAATATATCAATTAAAAAATTTTAAAATTTAAACATAAAATAAAATAGTTAATTTTTAAATAAGCTTCATTATAAAATAACAGATCAATCTTTGAGTTAATAAAACAAAAAAAAAAATAAAATAAAATAAAAACAAATATATTTGAAACTATAGAATTTTTAATTTTAATTTTTTTTTTTTTTAGCTCATAAAAATAAATTATCTAGATAGGTACTCATAGATAAGTGATAACTAGAGTTTTATCTAGATGAAGACAAATATAAATTAGTTGAAAATTACCTAGATAAGATATAAGATGAATTAATTTTATCTAGATAAATTTATCTAGATATCTAGATATTTCCCAACACTTATTGTAACTATTTCAAAAGATAATAAAAGATAGAAAAGAAAATACATATCATCGTAAGATAAATACATTCGTCGCTCGGAATCTAAAACAAATAATATTGTTGAATTTTTCTTTTTAACGAAATCTTCAAACTACGATAAGTAAATGTAATACAAGTATAATTACATACACATTACTAGAAAATGCATTAATATCCTTAATAATAGTACATAATACGTGACTTTTTTGAGGAAAGTTGAAATTAAATTAAATTAATTTTCACAGTTTCACCAATAATATTTCATTTTCTTATATACATTTATTATATTATTATTGTTATTAAATTATTCGTAATACTATGGTTGAATTAATTTTTGTTAAAAATATTACATTCTAAAATGTGATTATTTGTATACTCAATATTTATGAATGTGAAAATTTTAAGTCCCCGAGAATATTTATTTATTTATTTTTTTTTTGAATTACAACAAAATAATGAATATTACTATGTATAATTTAAATAAGTAATTCAATTGATAATACTATTATGTACTTAATACAAGTCATTTTTTTAATGTATTTCAACAATCTTAAATTTTTTACAACGGTTCTAAAATATGTAAAGGAAAAAAAGATTTTATTTTATTTTCAATAAACTAATATAAAGTACAATTACAGCTCGTTATATATTATAAACCATATAAATAAATGTAGTTTTTAAAGTTTACTTAAAATTACCATTAAATTCGCTTTATTAGTTCAATAAATTATTTAAGTGTTACAATATATTCGTTTTCATTTGCGGATTACAACAGCACTAGTCAATATTTTAATGAAATAATATTCTGAAAATTACATTTATTAGTTTTAATACAATGATCATGACATACGTGAATTATAAGAAATAAGCTTTTACATATCTTGTTAGAGTGATGTGTCAAGGTGTATATGTTTTGATACAATTTACATCACAAAACACAATCAATATTTGTTACAAAGTCTTGTTTATAATATTATATATTTATATAGAAGTATATTCACTTGTTTTGAAAATAAAGAATAATGATAGGAAATGTCTAAAATGTTTTAACTTTAACTAAGTGATGGTATGAAAATTCCATAGTTTTACGATATGATTTTATTTTATTCAGTAAACACTTTCAAAATGCTTTTATGTGCTCAACTTTGTAAAGTATCTTAAAAGGCCCAAGGTTTCTTTCTGTTGGTGATTTGGATAAGAAAAAAATGAAAGTGAAAAAATATTTTATCACGGAGCGTTGGAGTTTCATTAAATTATTTTACTTAAACTCTTTTTGATTTTGAATAGTATAATATTAGAATACGAGTTATCAACAAAACATTATATAACTCTATAATATATGACATCTAAG
Organism: Melanaphis sacchari; assembly: GCF_002803265.2. Classification (NCBI taxonomy): domain Eukaryota; kingdom Metazoa; phylum Arthropoda; class Insecta; order Hemiptera; family Aphididae; genus Melanaphis; species Melanaphis sacchari. The sequence continues at coordinate 1,606,888 of NW_020271560.1, read as the reverse complement.
TATTTTTTAAGGTCATGTAGTTTCCTACTAATATTACGTAACTTTTTAATATTATTTATTTACGGAATGTATCGTAGAATGTTTTTTACAATGTCAATGGTGTATTTAAACTTAATAATAGTAATAATAGGGTTTTTTAAATAATTCCTTAATTTTTTAACAACTTACTTTTCAATGCATAATAGAACTATATTATATATGAATAAGTGTGATATTAAAAGTATTTCCTTAAGATTTATAATAATTTACTTAATAATTAATGCATTTTTGACACCTAGTATAATAATACTGTGTTTGATGATGAAATTATACAATAGAAATGCGCAACCAGAATTCGTCGTGAAATAATACATACTTAAACTGACTGTAAAACGTCAAGAGATCCTTTATAATTAATATTATTGTGATAATATCACAATTAAATGCTGGTTTCAATAGCAAGTTTTGAATTGCAGCAAAGGTATAGAGTAGCAAATACTCACTCCATTCCACTTTCGATTCAAACAATTTGAAACATACTGTACGTATTATTAACTACCACCTCCAAAATATTAAATATGTAAGAATATACGTGTTCGGTAAGAGGATAAAAAAAAAAAATAATAATAACTTTCTATGAAAACAGGAGATTTGACTTTTTTTCTACACATTGTTGTTATGCATAATGTAGTATATTATAATATTATGTATCGTGATGATATAGATACATTAAAGAAACTTTCACATGCGAGATTGTAATCAAATTGTATCCTTAGAAACTTTTTCTATGGTAACATGTACAAATTATATGGTTGAATATTTTATTTTCCATACTAAGCACACCAGATTTATCGATTTAGTATAATATATCTATGTTGATAGTTGTTGTTTTCAATAATAAAACATTTTCAACTATATTCAAATGTTAAATTAATTTTTTTCTAGATAAAAATTGTAAGTATATCACAAATATTTTTATAAATATCTGAAGATAATAAGATAGGATTAGATCGGTGAAATAGATACAATTTGTTTAAAATATTCTTGTAAATATATTTTGAATGGGAAATAATAGAATGCGTATGGTAGACCAGCATATACTGTAAGTTTCTTTTATTGAACCTAAAGGTAGCTAATGTCCGTGTGCACTATGCAGGCACTATTTTTGTTGTCGCCCTGCATACTAAGTAGATGGAAAACGAAGTCTTTATTATATTTGGTAGAGCGAAAACTGTTCACATTTTAAACTTTAAGAACAATGCTAAACCGTTCTAACCTCGTACTATATTTATAAAATACTAGTACATTTACTGTATCATTGTCATTCATTATCATATATTTTAAAATAAGTATAATGAAACTGTCGAGATAATTTTTTATTTTGAGCATCAAGATGGATATTTTATACGAATTAAGGAGTTTCGATATTTAATTATTTTAATTCTTATTAAATTATTTACACCATAAATAAGTATAACTTTCAGTGAATTTAAATTATTCATTAATCACATATTATATTATTTTAATTACTATTTAGCAGTTAAAAAGTATCATTTACTATTTTAATTTGTTATTAATAATTTTGTATAATTATTTATAAAATTTGAATATATTATATAATAATAATTAAGTGCTTTCGCGATGTTCTCATGAGTTCCAATATTTTTATTATTTTAAGTTTATTTAATTTAGATACTAAGAGAATAAAATTACTAATAGAATTTTAATGCTATAAATGTATTATAAACTTACTAATGTTAAGAAACGGAATTATGTGAACTAAAATAAATATATCTAATGTAGTAATATTAATATACAAACATTTTACATTGTTTAAATTTAAATTTTGGTACTTCGTTAAAATTAAAAAATGTGGCTGTTATAGATACACTACACATGATGACTTCGTGGTTTATAATAATAACAATAAATTCTGTTTAAATTAACTTTTCATAGAGCGTCCTATGGTGGTATTAATTTATTTTTAAATTATAACTATCCTTTTTAGTATTAAGCAGCTGAGTTTTAAAAAAAAATTATTGATGCAAAGATATGAAAATACATCAAAATTCAAACGAGTAGTATTTACCTTAAGTTATTATATTTTTAAGTTTAAACATTAAGTAATAATAATGTGAGATATGGATATGGGATCTATGATGATTTGAAAATTATATTAAAATTAATATTATAATACCAACATTTTAAGATATTCAAAAAAAGGTAAAAATGTCCAAGTATAATAAATATTATAGTAAATAGACTAAAATTAATATTACATAAGCATATCTTATATTTTATGTAAAACCATTAAAATAAATATGGCTATTGTCTTTAATATTTAAAGATTAATGACTCAGACATTTTTCGTTAAAATGTTGAATTAGATAATATCATATAACGATTTTCAAAAACCTACTTGCTCAAAAATTTACAATGAAAAGTGGTTCTTGTTTAAAATTTACTAATTTATGTTGTTAAATCAAGTCCATATAATATACAATTTAATGTATTAATAAAATATAAATATCTAAAAGAAGATAAAGTATAAGCAATATTTTTATCGGTATTCATAAATATATACAAGTAAAAGTTGTATGAGTAAATGATAGAAATAATGTTTCTTCCTAATTTCGAGATATTGATTCACGGAAAACAAGCACACTATTAACAAGAATTATTTTATAAAACAAATAGGTAAACAAAATAACCTAATATTTATTTTTTCGGTACACATAAAAAATGTGAAATATTAAACAATACTTAACCTGTTTTATTTTATATAATTCATACAAGATATGATAAAAAAATTTTATTTTTAAAAAGACTTCAATAAAAATTTCGAAAACTGTTGCTAAAAAGTATATTATTAAGCTAAAAATGTACTAATATAACAATGTAACTCAATTACCTATCAAATATTTCACAATATATAATGATATATTTATTGATATTACTATTATTGCTATTGAAAATGTGTTTATACAGATGATTACAAGTAAATAAATATTTATATAGCAATATCACATTACTAATACGACAAAATGTAGGTTTTTTATACTTAGCTTAATAAAGTTGAGTTTTATTTTTAAATATTTTCCATGTTTTTGGCTATAAAAATTAGCAAATGGTAAAGTTTTTTTTCTATTTTTTTGATAATAATATATTTATTCGCCAAACCGTTTCATAATAAATCTTAATATTTGATATACAATTTGGTAATTTTGAATTTTATCGTATGTAAAATAATAATCAAAATACACTATTTGTTTATTACAGTTATCACACCTTTGATGTAACGGTCACGCAAATAAATTATTTTTTTTTTTGGATAAAGCATAAATATTGGTCATTATAATCTATCACAGTAATTATTATGTTTATAAATAATAATAAAAAAACACTCTACTATTATACAAGTAACTAAACCCTAAAAAAACTTATTTGCGGAAATATTATGTGTTTTAAATTTCAATAAGTTCAATAAATATAACGAAACTCGGTGAACTATGCATAAATAATTTAATAATGATATAATGTATACGAATACATTATTTAGACGTTCATTGCTGTTGAAAACTGACATTTAATATATTGTTATGAGTTTATGATTAAGTAGTTTATCACACAATGTCACAATGTGTTACATAATAATTATGCACTAAGAATAATTATTTATGTTACTATAATAAACAACAATATTTTAAAAATTCAAAATATTTACATTTTATAATTAATAGTGAATGAGCCAAAGTAAGTTGAAAGTGGGTCAGATTCATCCAGAATCTAGTTACGTACCCTAGGTATCTGCAATAAGGAAAAAATTCAAAAAATAAAATACAAAAACGTCTTCTGGATAATACATTTAATATTAATTTAATGACGACGACATTAACAATTGAACATAAAATAATAAATTATATTAAATATAATAATAATGATAAAAATAATAAACTCAATTAAATTCATAAATACAATAAAAAATTAATACAGGTGGTGGAGGAGGGATAGATTACAAATTAATTTACGGTTTTACTAAATACATTACTGCATTAAAAAAAAAAAAAAAAAAACAACAACAACAAACAACTGTGAACACAAACTTGCAATTACAAAACTTCAAAAGACAACAAACAGAAGCTGTACTGTTAATTAATTTAAGTATATAATAATAATAATGGTATAATGCGTATTAACTTCGTGGTATTGCGCCAAATATGCATAATTATACTCTTGTAAAACAATTTATTAATTATAATAAAGCAGTAAAGTACCTACATCAATATACATGTGTAAGTATCGACTAGGTTTCCATTAAATCGTATTTCGTAGAGTTGAATATAATAAAATAGTAGGTTATCTAGCGAGTTTTGTTATCACTGCGTTAAATATACGGAAAAGTACGACACGGTACAGTGGATATCTGTTAACGTCAATATGTCACAAACCCGAAAATTGTTTTTGAAAACTGTTTCATATTAAAAAAAAAACTACTCTGGAATTTAGGCTACAGTTATAGTTGATGCATCAAATCTACACACGATACAGAAGAATAAGTTGCTATGTCATTATAATTTTATACTATTAACATCATTTATAAAACCAGTTATTTAAATGTTATGATCGATAAGATAATAAAATGTTAAACAACCTTTGCTCAAATTTTTTGAATTAATGATTATATCTTAAAATTTATGAAGGATTCAGTGTAAACAATTTTAAAAACAATTTAAGTAGGATAAGGAAAAACACATTTTGCAGTGTCATAGCATTTTTTTTTTTTTTTAATTTTAATTTTAATTTTGTTATATTTATATATTATTAACACAAATGTCACAAATAGAGTAATAAACGTTTTAAAATCTATTTCAATGTAATTTATTTAATTAACGTGATTGTAAAGTATTTGATAAGACGTAAAATTCATGAGGTGGGATGTGATGAGACGTAAAAACGTGAGTGGTTCCTTGTGCAGTCATGTTTTTTTTAAACTTGAATAAAACTGTTTTTATTTTAACGGGATATATCAAACAGAAAAAAAAAATTGATATGATATTGATAATAAAATCCTCTTCTGTACGACTTTTCGACCACGGCCGTAGCCTGAGAGGAGGTTTTTTTCTCGCGCGCCTAACGGTTTTCGCAAACAGTTTGAGGGCGCGCGGGACGTCAAAGCCCCGCGTCGCAGCGGTCGTCGTCGTCGGTCATCGCCGGCCGTCATCAGACGTACCCGCTGTCTGCCATGTGTTTGGCGATGGACGCGAGCAATCGGTCGGCCTCCTGTCCACCGGACTCGTTGATTAACTGGATGCGCTCGTCGGCCGTGCACTTGGTCAGCCGCTGCACGTCGGGCGGCTCGGCGTTCACCATGGCCGGCAAGAAAAACGAACTGTGCGCGTAGCCGTACAGACCGTGTGCGCGCATCTCGGCGTGCACGTCGGCGGCGGTCAGCGGCGCGGGCCGGCCGCCGGGCGTCACGTCTGCGACGCCGTCCAGGTAGGCGGCCACGTACCGGTCCCAGTGCGCGGTCCGGTCCGCGTCCGTCGTATTCATGTAGAGAAAGAACGACAGGTCGATGGCCGGCGACGCGTACCGCGCCTGTGCCGGGTCCAGCGCGACGACGTCCACGGGCCGCCCGGTGGCCGGGTCGTACCGGTACAGCAGGTTGTTGCGGCAAAAGTCGCCGTGGCACAGCACGGCCAGCGGCTCGACCGGCCGCAACAACGCGGCCATCGTCGCGCTCTCGCCGCTCAGCGTGGCCCGCATCCGGTTCATCGACGCTTCGTACTCGCCACTCGTGTCCGAGTCGAGTAACGCCTTCACGCCCCGGTTTCCGATTCCTGCGTTTACGCGCACAAACATAAATATTATTAATATTATTATTTTTATTATAATCGTTGTACATCTGTGTGTGTGGCAGGATTGCGACGACGGACTTTAACAAGGGAAACGATGGGCGAACACCTACTCGATATTTGGAAAATCCGATTCGACGATCCGGGCGATTGTGGCCCAATAGTGACGATTTTTCCCGCTTTCGATTACCGATCGCAAACCGTGTACAAAAACTGTTTTCAGTAGTTATCAAAAATAACTATATGCCTTTGCCTTTAGGATTTGTACGTAAACAGGCGCAATAACAGCGTATTCACATGAGCCAAAACGATAATCGGCTAGAACAGTGCGTCTTAGTCTAATGTAGGGATTAAGAAAGCAGATTAATTGCTAGATCGCAAAACTAGTGAGACGTGGCTATACGGTGATACAGATACAAAAGAAACCATAAAAATCGACTTAGGTATTGATATGAAATTGAAAATTCACATTTTTATTTCTTGCATACAATAATAATTAATTACGCCCTTTACTAAATCGATTATATAATATAGGTATATTATAATCTTTTTAATATTTTTATTTTTTTTAGATAAGTATTTTTAGTATTTTATTGACTATTGGATGTTTTAATGCATGTACCACTACACTTTGCATGACAAAAATTCATTTTAGTTGTCAATAAATAACTAAAATTATGCACTTTAATCCTATAATTTTTTTTTTTTTATTAAAAACAAAGTATTTTTGTTCACTATTTGGCGATTTGTTAAAATTTGATAGATCTTTAAAATATGTTTAAATGGAAGCCCGAAGTTTGAGCGTATTCAGATAAGTCAAGTAATGAGCGCGATTTCACTTACCAATTTGGAAACGTTATGTTTGTTAGTTGTTTTATTAATGCAGCTATTTTATAATGTTCAAATTAATTTATATTTATAGAGCGTTTAATTTCCAGTAGGTACGTTAATCCTTTATTGTGTTCATTTTATTGCACAATGTCTACATGCGTATAATTCGTTTAGTAAGTTTACTTTAAACTAACGACTGTTGTTACAGCTTATTTTATCTATAAGTACAAATTAAGTTCATAATGGAGCGAAAAAACAAATAATATTTAGTAATAAAAAAAGTGCAAAATTGATTATGAACATAATTCAATTAGAACTTATAAAAATTAAATTAATAAATACAACTATTTATTAACAATAATTTTATTAAAGAATTAAAAAAAAAAAAAAGAAATCGTTTCTAAATTATAAAATATATACAGAATGACAGAATGACAATTTAAAAAATTATCTTTGTCTCATATGAACCAGTAAAAACTGAAAATTTAAGCTCATAATTGTAAAAATAAATCCCAAAATGACTTAAAACAGTTCTAAGGTAAAAGAGATACCCTGGCTTTAATGGTAGGCAGTGTGACACCTGTTAAAATATTGCTACGGAGCAGACACATACACAAGAACATAAGTCTTATTCAAGACCGTATTACACAGGGCTTCTATCTGTCGCAACCAATCAAAAAAATAGGCACCACTAAAAGGCCAGTTTCTAGATACCTGTACGGACGACTGCCAAGTAAGAGATATCGACGGACAGGGGAAGTCATGTCCATTATATAAATACCAAATCTACCCTTGTTAAATAAATATATACCGAATAAAAATAAAATCGTTATTAACCGTAAACACACTACTAGGAGCGCATATTTACTAATCGGTACGACAACGCAAATATATACGAGGACATAATAATATTTTGAATCAATATTTCTTTCTGTCTACCTTGTTTGAATCTTTAAAATTGCTTCACAATACTGAAAAATAGATGAATCGAAGATCTAACAACCAACAATAACAGACACCCGACACGAGCTCAACGACCAGCGACGAAGCTAACCGTAATATTATTCGCGAACGCCAATTACTCACTAAAGTTCGGTCAAAATCTAGTAACCAGTCATCATCACGGACGCTCTTGACGGCGAGGGCTAACTATAGTCTATAACTCTACAGGAACGCCAATCGTCTATCATGAATCTAGGTAAGAACTAGTTAGAGTCCCACCCTGCGCACCTGCTTAGGTCCCAAGCACTTTTCCGATCGCTGAAAGATAGGGTTTGAATCCTTTGATTCCTATATAAAATAATTAACCAATATACATCAACACATAATATGTATTTTATTGGGGTGATTGTAAACTCCGTCAGAACACAGGTTAAGATAAAAAGGTAATAAAAAGTCTAATATAAACTTCGCCAGTTTGTTTTGCTTAGCTGCTCAGTGCTCATGTTGTCTCATACCTTCTCACATTAAGTACGTTAACATCAATTGCGATTATATATACTAATGGAGTAATATAAGACTTAAAATATTTACAAATTGTATCACATCATTTTAGTTTATATAGTTGTAGGCATATGATAAAATCAGGCATTTTATTAAATGCCTAGGCATATAATAAAAGAATTCAATGTTTATGCAAATTCACTATCTGCCTAGACATTTAGTTAAATGTCTATTTCATGCCAAGCAAATGATAAAAAAACATTTCGTATTATTTTAAAAATTTAAATATATTTTCTATCAGTTATTTATTGCTATTTTATAATTAAAAAAAATATGTATTATTTATTGATATGAAAAACACGTAGGTATATGAAATAATATGTTTAATTTCGTGTTCATTATTATTTAGTATTGTTTTAAAAATGAAATCATAAATATAATATACAAGTAATAACTAATTAGATGTGATAGACGTAAATATATTGTAAAGCCTATAGTCAGTATAGTACGAGTAGTGAGTACTATATATTCTTATTAAATAAAAGTAAAAGTTCCATTGGTTTTTACCTAGGAAAATTAACGTAGGTACTAGGTTGTATGAGAACCTTATCTATATTGAGTACCGTGGGACAAATTATAATCTTATCGATTATAACGACATACATATGACGTTACGGAAAAAGATACAGAACATACGATTAAATTGTACAATAATTTAGTTTAATACATGCATTACATTTACGTAAATCGTGTGTAGTGTGACAACAAGTAATAGGTAACAAAAACTTGTAGTAATAATATAACTTTTTTATTTATTTCTTATGATTTCATTTTTAAAACAATAGTAATAGTGGACACGAAATTAAACATATTATTCCACATAGTTATTATATTATTATTATTATTATTATTATTATTATTTTATTTTCTACGTTTTTTACATATCAATAAATAATACATACCTTTTTTTATATATAAAATAGCAATAAATAACTGATAGAAATTATATTTAAATTTTTAAAATAATACAAAATGTGTTTTTATTATTTGCCTGCATGAAATAGGCATTTAACTAAAAGTGAAATTGCATAAACATTAAATTCTTTGACTATATGCCTAGGCATTTAATGAAATGCCTGATTTGACTATATTCCTACGACATATACATTACATAACTATATATTTTTGGATTATTAGGTATAACGATTATTTACTATGATTTTTTTTTACTACGATTTAAATATTTAATGTAAACGATATGATATTATATTAATATATATTAATTAATATTGCATATTTTTTTTTTAAATATATATCATACTAATTGTATACTACTATTTGATTTTCTCAGTAGCGAAGTTTACATGAACCTAATTTTATCTGTTTTTTATTTTTTTCTGGCGGAATTAACAGTAAAAAAAAGTAATTGTGGCGGAGTTTACATGCGTCCTTTTATTTAACGTCTGTTCAGGTCCGATACTACCCGCAACGATTCACTTGCTTAAACCAATCATGCGGCCCGGACTCAAATCGTAAGTTATTAAGAGCTTCAAATAAAAAAAAAGTAATAAAATATATCACGGTTTTTTTTTTTTTTTTTTTTTTTTTTGGGACAGTTGATCTATCTGGACTACACTGTTTCAATATTAAATGACATTAAAAAAAAAAAAAATTATCTACGAAATTCCTGTTAAAGCATCAAACGGTTGATAACAAACGATTAAAAAGAAAATACAATTTTAATACATTTCTAATTTGCTAATCAGAAATGTTTGTTTCTACTGTAAAAGCTGTATGACGTGAAATCTTAAAAAAAAATCATGTAACAAAAACGGTATGATTCAATCAATGTTTTACATCACTAATCAGTATACTGATTTATCACAAAATAGTTTTAAGAAATAAGATGATTAAATAAAATTTTATATTAATAGTATCATGAATTTAAACTATATATTTAAAGACAGCATTAAAAATATTCCGTTTATTATTTCATAGAATTGATTAATTTTGATTTTAATGTTAAATTTTACTATTTTTTTAATTTAAATTATTTTTGTTTTTTTTTTTTTTTTTCAGAAAATGGAATTAATATAACAATTTAATTAGCTGAAAATAATATGTTTAATAAGATAGAATTTTCTTTTTTATTCAGTTAACTGGAAACCTATCTCAAAAGAATGTTTTTGTTGGCCCATTATTGCGATTACATTTAAACAAAGTTCACAGCAACATCGCAATGTCATTAATAAATTAAAAATAATAGTCTTGCTTAAGAATGCAGCAATATTAAATTTGCTGAATTTTTATTTTTAAATTATAATATTGTCTTTCAAAAAATACCGATAAAGACATTATCGTGATTTTCGGTTCAAGTTAACTTGACTATATTTTAAGTTTTTGATAACTTTTAATTGAAAATATTATTTATTATAATATTTTAAATTGTTTATAGTTATTTTATGTTTATCCTGGTAATATGAAATTGAAATTGATTAGTATTAAGTTGTTTACCATTGTACAAATATACGTGAAAAACTAGATATTATTTACTATTAATAATATTTATACCCTTATAGCCTTAAATGATTATGACTCTGATTGTATTTACATTTGGGCTTCGATATAACAGAGTTTTTGGAATACGTTAAATCTTAGTACCAAGTAGTCATAAAAAAAAATCTCCATTTATTTTGTGACTGTAGCGAAGTTCTGAGGTAGTAGAGGAAACGATTTCTCTAGACCGTTAAATTTATATTAGGGTTACAAAGTTTATGAGACATTCTAGACAGAATTAGTTTTCTGAGAAGCGCAAAATTTCATAACGTAACTTTAACTTTTGACGTATTAAAATAATGTGTACCTCGTTTAGTTAGTAGTTCGTCAGTAAAAAAAAAAAAAAAAAAAAAAAAAAATACACATACAAAATAATACAAAATTGCTATTAGTAACCCTATAATATAATATATCACCTACATGTTATCGGAGACAAGCACAATGTATTGACAGCAAACATCAAAAGATTTTTTGATGTTAATCTTCTAATAATATTGTAGGTAAATACATTTTTTTTTTTTACTTCTCTGACCAGTAATCTGAGTTGAATAGAATACTGTGTAATTATCATTATTTAGAGCTTATATATGCATGCATTATATAATTATACATATTAACAGAAGGTTTATTATATATAGGTACAATATACATTATTCAATGATGTCATTCAACTGTGATACTTAACAAAAAAAATATTGTTATTTTCTTAAATTATTTCCATTTCCATAAAATTATGTTTCTTTAAACATAATTCTATGAAATAAAAATTTAGCTATGGTAATTTAACAATCAAAATAAGATAATGGTGCAGTACAGTTTTAATGATGAAAAAAAGAGTAAACGTTTAATGTAGATATTAATTATGTACACGCATACTACAAATATAAATCTTTTAATTATCAACTTTGAATTCCCATTATTGTAGCACTTTATTCCTAGTTGACATAGTGATAATAAGAAAGAATAAAAAGGGTAAAAATTAGATATTTGAGAATAACTAACACGCAAAAGCTATACAATCAAAGAAAACCAGAATTTATTTTAGGCAACAAAGATTTCGACAAAATCGATATTTTGTTTTTATTTATTTGTGGTGAGCAAAAATATAATCCTAAACTTTAAATTTTAAACAAAAAGTTATTTATGATTTATAAGTATAATTATATGATACAAATTTCAAACTATTTTGGTTTTAGTTTTAGCAAATTATAGATATTTTAATTTTTAATTTTTTTTTTTTTTAATTTTTCCGAGCATTTTTTTAGGTGTCATCACTGGGTGGCTGCTTTTATCAAGCCTATTCATGTATTATATTATCTTAGCTAATACTCTTATTGTACCCATGTGGTACAGATTGTGTACAAAATAATAAAGAAAAAAAAACAAAAATTTTCCGAGTATTTAAAAATCAAATGTTGAAGGAATTAAAAACAACAAGAAAAAATAATGATTTTTCATTACTAATTTCAGAAATGTTGTTGTAATTCAAAAAATATTTACTATACAAACTTTTTCACCATTACATTTATATATAATATATATATATATATATTATTATATTCTAAGCACAAAGTATTTTTATATATTTAGATTAATTCAAAGCTATTTATACTTCAATTTTTTTACACTTTTACATAATATTTTGGTATTGCTTTATCGGTTAGTTATTTTTTCAATATTATATTATATTAAAACAATTATTTTATTAATTATTATTTTAAATCAAAGATTTTTGACACACCAATAATCAGTTTCACCTGCCCCATTACTTAAAGGAAAATAAATATTCATATAGATAAGTTATAAATTACACTTTGACATAAAGGCTGAATCTTGAAATTATTTTTTGTACCTAAGCAATTATTAATTCAACATGAACACATAACTTCATTATTAAAGTAACCTGCATAAGTTCATAGTACACTGTACTTAATAAATGATAAAATATCCTCGAAACCTATTCTAAAGCAAGATATAAAAATTAAAAATATAATGTATTTTTATCAAGAAATAGTTTGAAAATATTAACAATTTTGACGAATTAAGTGAATATTTATATTCCAAATACTTAAAAAAAATAAGACATGTATTTTTGACAAATTTAGTAACTATAATAAACAATTGTGAAATGCCTTGAATATGTTTTTAAGTTTTTTTTACTTAAAAAATAAAAGTAATAAACATAATTCAAATAAAAATTAAATTTATGTCTAGAAAATGTTTTTATAAATAAAACATGCTGAAAATGTCAAGTCACTACAAATATTCGTTTTTGAATCACTGCAAAAAAACAAAATTGATTTTGTTTAAGATATGTTTTTGCGTAAATATTCCGATTTTTTTGTATTTTTTTCTGAAATATCTTATATTGTTATATTATACTCATAATATTGAGAAGGAAATTTTTACTTTTAATCCCTTAAAGCACACGCTGTATCCGATTTCTCCTATAAACTCCCTTTGGAGTTGAAGATTTTAGCACTTTTTCTACTATAAAAAGTACAAAATAAATAAATAATAAACACATTATAATTTAATATAAATTTATATTAAATTTAAAATTAAATTCTCATACATGAAATGATTATTATATGTAAGTGGCTTAATATTTGTTTTGTTTTGTCTTTTTTTTTTTTAACCGTAGTTGCATTTTATTAATATTCTAATTATTATATATTTTTACACAAATTATAAATTATAGATACAGAATTTAATCAAATATTAGATCAATAGAAATGTCTTGAGTAATTAATTTCATAGTTTTTTATATAGCTAGAACAGAAATTAGAAAGTTTTTCTCAGTTTTGGCCACGTCTCGATTAGCTAAGTGGTAATACAGCGTAGTGTTCTCTGTTTAATTTTTCTAAAATTTAAAACAATTATAATACACAAGAGTTTCTTTTACATTGCAGTGCTTATTTTCACTACAAAAAATAAAGATTTTAATAGTTTGAACTTTGAAGTTAACGTTATGCAAAATATATATACTTTAATATGAACATACTTTTCTAATGTCTCAAAAAAAACCACCTGACGTCTACTAACTGTACTTCGCATCCAAACAATTTTTCACGATATTCCCATTTCATTTTTTAGTTTCCTTAAATTAATGCTATTTTAAAATCATTTTTGTTTATTCAACTCGTATTTTCAAACAGTTTAATTACATTTATATCTGTATTCATTCTTACTAACTTCGAAAATGCAATTCAACTGTTATATCATTATTCATAAAAAAAAAAAATATATATATTAAAAATATAACTAAAGTTATATCAGAGCAAATCTATTTATTTATAAATATGACGCTATGACACAAACAAAATTATATTCAACATTTATTAAGTTAATCTAATTATTTTTACATAACAAGAATGACGTAAAAAAAAAAAAAAAATGATAATTTTTTTTTTTAATGTATTCAGAGTTTGATTAATTTAATAAAGATTGCAAAAATAAAAAAAAAAATCATAGCATAAAATACATTCCTTTAAAACAAAAATGTCAGGGGATTTATTATAGTAAAATGTTTAGTTTTAAATATAAGTATTTGAAATTCCTTTATTGATTTGAATCAAAATTTTCTAAACCATAAAATCACAATTAAATTCATAACATAACTTATGATTTAAAAAAATTAAGAGTTTTAAATGTTTTAAAACTATACCTACTTGAATTATAAAAATATAATCATTAGATTTAGTGTTCAAATAAAGTTTACCGAAATTATTATTAAAAATTTTAATAAGGTAAAATAAATATTGTCCAAGTAGTGTGGTAAGTTCTACGGCGGTATATTATGGTGGTTCAAGAAATTGGAGCGTATAAATTAGATTAATCTTATTTACGGCGAATACAGATGTTGTATAATATGTCCGTGTATAAACATATCGTTTAAATAAACAATAGAAAAATAGTGCTCAGGTCATATTATTTCTATTTATACATAATAATAAACATAAAATATTATATATAAAATTGTTGTTCCTAAAACTACACTACTGTCTTTTCATAAGTAGTTTTTAAAATAATTTTACCAGTTAAATGGTTATCTTAGTCACTTTCATATTTTGGTTTCATTGTATAGTGAAAAGCTGAGGTAAAGTACGTAGAAACGATTAAACTTTATTATTATTACTTATTTTATTATTATTTTTTTTTTTTGGCTATATTATTATTTTGTTCCTATATACGCCTCCTGATTATTGTAAAGAGTGTAGGTGCTAAAAATGAAAGGGAAACTTCGATGGTGTGAACGACTATAATAACGCACAGTTAACCCTCATAAATTCTAAAACTCCAAATGTTAAACGAAGATATTGCAAAAGGGGACGCGAAAAAAATAATGCGTATCGACTATCGACGTGCAGCAAAAACTTTATTTTCTTCAGTCAACAAATCTCGACTTTATCCAAGTAGAATGTACGTTTAACCCCATACCGCTTTTTTTTTATTACTTTAATACTGATACCATGGCTACAAAATATAATTATAGCACACGAACAATAAACAAATATTTTAAATTTTTTGTTTGTGCACAATAAATAAATAACATGTAAACTATTTTTTTTTTTTTTTTTGTTAGAAATTATTAAAAATTTATGTTATTAGACAGGTTTTTCAGGATATTCAAAGTGTAGAGGAATATTAAATGTTTTTTTTCAGAATGATATCTGAATCACACTATTTTGATTGTAGTTATTCAGTTGTTTTATAATAAAAATATTTAATTAACTTGCAGTGAAACAAGTTAAAATTAAAATTATAAAGGTCACAGTGCAATCGATTTGATAATAAATTTTCGATATTGTAAGTGTTTAAAATTTTTTTTGGGTGACTATTTCAATAATTACATTTTTGTAACACTATAGATAAAAAAAAAAAAAAAACTGTCATGCTTTTTAAACCTATGATTTAATGATATGGTTATTTATTAATGTTTTCTTTTATTAAATTTGATTATTAGTAGAAAATACACACAACTATAACGCAATAATATTCATTTAATAAAGGTAAATATTATTAAAATAATTTTTTAAATATACCATATTATGAAAAATTTAAAGAAAAAATTAATGATTATCAAATCTTGTAAAATGTATAACATACGAAGCCTGATATAATTACATTAGGTATACTACATCGTATACGTAGTATTATGGATAATTGAATAATATTTTTATTGAGTACTAAAAAATACATAAAAATAAACAATAAAGTTTTCTAGAAAATACCTAACTGTATGTAAAATGATTTTTTAAACATACTTTTTTTTTTTAATTCAATTTTTATCAGAAAAACTTCTAATAGTGACAAAGGTAATATAATTTGTTTTTAATACATATTCATTTATAGACTATATATTAATTCTTCGGAAACCTAGTTAATTTTCATCAATCAATAAAGACAATTACGTTGAAAACACGATTGACAAGTTTGATTGGGGTTTCAGTAATCAATCTTCAACCTTTTTTTTCTCATAAAAACGACTTACTTCAACTAATAAAATCCTAAAATTTGTTCATGATCATTTAACTTCTCTAAGAGTTTTTTTTATTTATCTCTATAATATAATAATATTATGAATAGCTTTCAATTATATTAACATTAATTGTTTTTTTTTTTTTTCAGAAAAAAACAATTTATCTTATTTTTCTAATAAATAAAATTGAAATAAATAAAATAATTTTCTAATTTTACATAAAATACTATGATTTTATTACTTATTATTTAAGTTTAACTCCATTCAAATCTTGTTTTGTTCAATATAATATAATAAAATGTATGCATGTTCTTAAAAGTACGCAACAATAAATTTCAATAAATAATGGTTTGTATTACAATTTTAATAAAACCGAAAATAGTTGTTGTTTTTAATTAAATCAATTACACGATTCCTAAAAACTCAGCACCATATTACTGTTTCTAAATAGTCTGAATCCTGTTGACAAAAATGTAGATTGTAATATTAACGGTGTATTTGATTTGGAGACACTACTTTAAATTTAATTAGTCAAATTTCACGCTAATATGAAAACCCCTCGTGTTTCTCTTCATTGTGGTAGATAGAATTTCTGTAATCATCATATTATTTCATTCTCTCATCTAATTAATGCTAATTATTTAGTATAGTGTGTAAAATAAACTACGAACATATTCGTTTATTCAATATTATTTTACATTCTAATTGAAGTAAAAGCGTAAGATCAACAATAGAAATATAATTTAATAATTCGTATTATTATTGTAAAAAGGGTAATACATGTATAAAATATTAGTATATGAAAAATCATAATAAAAAAATATTATCAATAACCCATCGTGGAAGATCAAAACCAATAATACGAGTATGATACGTTGAAAAATATTTATAACTGATTTATAACATGTTTTATAATTGCCAATGATATTTCTAAACAATACTTTTTAACTATGAACATTCGAACTTGATTCTTAATAACTTATTTAAACAAATCGTCAAATCCAAACTTTAAAATAGTATTAAATGTATTTAAAAATGTTTATATAAATAACTGTACAAAGTATAAGAGTTAGTTGAAGTATTCAAACCTCTTTAAAAGATTGAATTCTTTAAGTTCAATTTATGACATACCTAAAAAAATATTAACGTGTTTACGCTTATTTTTTATTTATTATGTTAACAACTTGAAATGTATTTTATGTATTATGTATTGCTTAGTTATATTTATAAAATATAAATATCCACATTATAAAATTTAATAAAGGATTTAAACTTAAACTCGTATAGAATTTATGTAAAAAGATTAAAAGATTTGATTCTGTTGTATTTAATTCAAACATCAAATATAAATAAAAAAAAAAAAACAAAATTTAATACTAAAATTAGTAAAGTAATTATCTAAAATAAATAAACAAGTAAAAATCATTTAAACTATGAAAATATTATTTATTTCATATTCTAATTTGTAAAAAAGTCAGTACTTTAGTAACTTAATATAAAGTATTGAGTTCAGAATATAATATTGTTTTTTAATTAAAAACCCAACATTATAAAAAGTTATAAATAATACGCTTATAATTTTGGAACAAATATGAAAATGACGTTTGCTTAAGTTATTAAACTTCTAAAGCCCGCATACTTAAAAAAATAATAACAGTGATTTTAATTATATTTAAACGATGTACACTACAATTCATTATGACATACGTTTCAATTTTTTTTTAATGTATTTATGACGTTTTGTTTGCTCTAAAATTTAGTGTAAAAAAATATATATACACTTTTTAGTTTTTATGTGGTGATATCTTTTACCTGCTTCATATTCTAGAAGCAGCGGTTATTTAGGTAGTTTATTTGGAGGTTTTTATAGTTTAATTTACTTTTTTAAAACTCTTTTTAGAGCTAAGTATAATTTTAAGTTTGAAAAGAAAGATAAAAATGTGTTTTTTTCTCATTCCTTATATTTATTTTGAGGTAAGTATAAAATAAATGGTAATATATATAATTTATTATTCACAATTTTTTTTTGTTAAATTTTTTTATTATTTTATTTTTTGAAATGAAACACTTTACCCTTACGAGTATCTTTCATTCGATTAGCTGAGAATGATCGGAGTGACAAGGTATTACTATACACATCCAGTAAACGATGCAATTTTTAAAAATCGATAACTATTGACTTGCCAACTAATACCATT
The DNA here is from genome assembly GCF_002803265.2 of Melanaphis sacchari. Lineage (NCBI taxonomy): Eukaryota > Metazoa > Arthropoda > Insecta > Hemiptera > Aphididae > Melanaphis > Melanaphis sacchari. The sequence goes on along the minus strand of NW_020271560.1, from coordinate 1,588,544 downwards.
AATTCAACGTGGTAATATAATGCGCTTATATTTTAGAGAATTTTACTGGAAAAATATTTCTCACAATCAATATTCAAATCATCAAAACGACCCATTCTTAAATATATTAAATCCAATGGAATAAGCAGATTGCTATACCAACGACAAAAACGATCCTCTACATTCATAATAGTCAACGAATCCCGATCATATTTATTTAAAACAACTGTTTACATGGCTAAGAACTTATAATATAAACTTGCACCATTAATGTACCATCAATATACGACAAGAATCAACATCTAAAATCAATTGCAGTAACCATCACGTAAGATTTTACTTGAATAAACCATCGATGCTCAATAATTTCCTTTGAAAATACTATCGTTTTCACTGTTAAAGACTTATATAATACCTTCTATTTCACATCAGTAACATTGAAACTACAAAACCACGAATCGATACCAGGTCCAACCAATGTTACAAACTACATGAAGTCATGAATAACAAACCATTGACATTCAAGTTCAATTGGAGAAACACTAAGATTCACTACCTCTTGGCGTGCCCTCTAATATTCGTCCACAACCACATAGTTATGCGGTTTTCTATCCCAAAATGACCCTACAACATAGTTTTAAATGCATTCCGAATCATAGTGGGCCTCAGAAAACCCACATAGTTGAGTGGTGATTAGCTGGAGAACATGGGGCGTCCCTAAGATAAGTTTATACATAATTCGACTTCATCGTTTCATCCTCGCTGGATTGATTGTAAACAGAAATGTAAGTTTGTATTACACAGAAGTATAAAACTATATTATATAAGGTATTAAACACCTAGTATAAAATTATTTCATATAGACGATACAAAAAAAAAAAAAAATAATAATAATAATAATAAGACGTTATTTTTAGTTATTATTGTCATAATAATATTTATTATTTTTATTATTTATTATTATCATTTATAATTGTAACATATTTATTTAGCATTCATGTATTAGAAATGACTTAAATCAATTTATTGTACTATTATAATATTGTAAATATAGGTAAAGTGAGATAGTATATAAATTATAAGTATTAATTATGGTTTTCGATTTATTTCTATTTAAAAATTTAACATAAAACAGATTATAACCTATGCTTTATATATAATGTTGTTTAGTGTGTGTACCTATTATGTAACATATGTAGATGAGTAAGACTATTGAAATTACTATCATATTATACTATATTATACTCATTACGTAATATGTATCATATACAATATTTATGAATTTATAATATGTTTTAAGCTGTTAAATAAATTAAATATATCTATTGATCAATTCATCGTATTAATGATACACGTTTCTCTGAAAATATCTAGATGGACACATAAATATATGTATACTATTAACTACTATATAATTCTTAAATAACAAATAATTTAATATTTCTAAAACTCTACAATGAACACAATGTCCAGAGTTGAATACCATTGTTTTCAAGGAAAAAGTTTTAGCAGTTAAAATTTAAAACTGTAAATACTTATTGCTTAAGTTTTATTTTTCAAATATACGTGAAATGTATTGATATGACATTGTCACTGTTGTTAAAACTATAAGAGAGAAATACATTAATTGTAAAGAAAAAATTTTCAAGTGATAAAACTTTTTTAAATTATTTGTCGATAAGCCGGGGACTGTAAAAACAGTTAATACTAAGTTCAACTATTCACAGTAGGTAATTGTATTTTTTCTTTATTTACATTACACACGTACGTACATAGTTAAGTGCGTAGCTACTCAAAAATTGCAAATATTTAAGTTTATACCGAGCTAACATTGACCGAGATTTGATGTGTTTGTTTCCGTTGAAAAATAAACAAAAGTCTGCACTGTCAGAAAAGCCCAAAACCACAAAGCATTTTCTAAACCAATTTATACAATAATTCAATAAACATGTGAAAAATACGAGACCCTATACAAGCGTGCGTGAAAGAGGTAGTATTAATCATAAAATAATTTAAGGAAAAAAAGTATAATAGATATAAAAGAAGGAAACATCTTTAAGAATAACGGAAACAGATCTTTTGTTGGCTCTATTCTGTGTAGTACTTGTATTTATGTGAAGAGGTAACCTAGTATAATATTACAATTTCACTAAAACAACCGCATTGATAGTCATAGGTAGTCCGTCGTCGAATAAAAATAAAAATATATATTGTTTAAAGTACAGTCTTGTGAAGAATTCAAATTTGAGCATTTTAATATTTTATTTTTTCAAATACAATTTTGAATACATTTAAAAAAAAAAAAAAAAAAGTATTCAAATATCGATGTCGGACGTGTATTTTTATTCGTGAAAAACGATTGTATAATATTATATTGTCCGTATTGACGAGTAGATATGAATCTTAAATTTCGTTTGAATTTACTGCTAAACAAACATACCGAAAGTCGCGGAGAAAGAGAATCGACATATTATTATTATTATTTATATCGATCGAGAAATCGTAATCGATAAAATTGTTCTCGTAATATTATGACGTAAACACGGTGCGATATCCTGAACACCGAAATATGTCGCGTCGTTTAAACGCGCCGCGGTATGAACGGGGGGGGGAAAAAAAAATGAAAGAAAGTATATTCTTCACAAGACCGCGGAATCTCGAAATAATAATATTTACAATCGGGCGCGGCGATCCGACCGGTTGCGCGCCCACTGTTAGATACCAACCTGACAGAAAACGCGGACTCCTGTACCAGTGCCCGTCGTACCATTGGGTCTCGACCAGTGTGGCGGTGCAGAGGTCGGCGAACGGCGTACCCGCGTCCCGGCATTCGGCTTCGTTGTACGGTTCAGCCCGTGCAGGGCGCCCAACTTGCGGAGCGCCAGCAGCACGTGCTCGGCGTCCAGGAACACCCGTTCGTCGGTCGGGCGGTAGCCGGCGGGCGACAGGCTGGCCAGGACGATCACCTGCGGCTGTCCGTCGGCCGCGTCGCCGTCCGGTGTCGCGTTCGAGTACAGGCACCGCGGGAACAACGCGAACGCGGCGGCCGGGTCGGCGGCGCGCGCGGCCAGCTCGGGCAGCAGCCGGGCGTAGAACACGTACTCGTTGTAGAACTTTTGGTGCATGTTCATCATGGCCGACAAGCGGGCGTCCGCGTTCTTGAACTTGACCACGACGGGCACGCCGGCCGCCGGACACTCGGCCCCGGTCAGGGCGACCGTGCCGAAAACGATGTCGGACATGAACTGGTCGCCGGCCGCCGCCGCGACCGCGCCGTCCGGGTCGTCGGCGCGGAACGACGCGTACACGGCGCCCGGCCCGAACGCGCCGTCGGCCACGGTTCGCGGGAACACGACCGTGCTCAGGTATTCCACGCGGGACGACCACGTGGCGTCGTCCACGGCTTTATCGTCTCCCATCGTCACGCCGAAGTGGACGGACAGGGAAGAACGGCGGTTGGCGAGGTAAGAGTCCACGCAGTCGCTGTGCCGGCGGCAAACGATTTCCCGTTACCCGGGGTTTAATCGTCCGGAGCAGAGTATCGTTTGGCGCCGCGGAGGTGCACCGACCGATGCGACAGTGAAACGTATTCTGCGCCGGCGATCGCCGCGTAGTGACGCTGCTCCTCCGGCCCGCGCGTCGGACTGTATAATGTTCGAGTGTAGAGAATCGGGTGTTAAAAAATCGGTTAGTGATTACATAATTGATTTTTTTTTTTAACTTCTCCTAATTTCTTCAAACTCTGCCGTTGCGTGTGCGCGTTGCACGAGCACCTATTGAAAATCTAAATCGTTTTGTCCTTTCGTCTTTGCCTCTGAATGCCTGCAGAAGCATAATCCGTCTCGGTTAATGATTCCTAAACCTATTCGGAATATTAACAACAAGTCAAATCCAAAGACGATGTTTCAACAGTCTATATCGGTTTACCCGTCATAGCCATTCATTAGTTATGTTTTAAATGATATATTATGATATCTTATGGCGATTGATTTATTGACATTTAATATTTGTGCGTAGTTAAGCCGTGTTCAATACATCCCGAACTGATTATGAAAAAAACATTTTTTTTTCTTGGCCTCATGAAATATGCCTGCCGTCGATTGATATCTCTAGTCGGTACACTGTACCTTACTTCCCTAACACCTTAGGTTATTCACAATTTTCTATTATGACCGCATATAAATATTTATACACTTGGTCCGATTGCTCGAATTCCACGTCAATAATAATATCGTATTCTTGTTAATTACAAATCGTATTATATAATATGGTTTTATTTTATTATTATATTATTATTATCATTGCGTAATTGAGTAGGTTAAATTTTTATTTATAGAGTGAGTGAGCATTTTTTTTTCTTTTTTTTTTTTTTAATGGCGTTAGTCTCGTATAATAAATGATGTGGACTAATGGCGGTTTTTCATTTTAGTTAGACACACGATAGTTAGATTCATAAAATATTCATAATCTAATAATTTTTTATATGTAGTTGACTTTGTAGTGGTTATAGACTTTATACATCACACGAATCACCGTACTCAAATATTATCATCTAAATAAGTTACTTTCACTTGTAAGTACATGTTATATACTCAAACACACATGTAATTTATTTTTTTTAATTTAAGAAACTTAAAAACGGATGGCGATTGTACCGGTCAACTCTAAGTTTAATTTTGGGTAAAATTCATAGCATTATTCCACTATGATAAAAATAAATCTAACATTACATTAACTCGTTTGGGCTATTATTTTTACACTATGTAAAATTGTACACATTATATCAATTATAGTGTAAACTTATAATAGTATCATATAATTAACTAAATTATTGTAATATGGAGACGGTATAAGATTTTTTTATTGTAAATTAGAAACATAGTTCAACATTTCCATTGCTCAAAGATAAAACATATTTTGTAATTGTAAAAAAAAAAAAACAGTTTCTTTCATCAGTGTTTAATACGTATAAGTATATATAATGTCATGTTTATTATATTTATATAATAAAAATTATAAGTGCCGTCGTCGATTTAAATTAATGGCGTATAGACGTATAGTGATAAAGGTATGTAGATAATAGCCATAATCGGATTCTGAAAAAAAAATTCTAGTAAAACTTTGAGCAGTGTAGAATCGTTGTTATCCCATCAAATATTATAATGGACCCAATAATTCAATATAATACGAGCTAATAAGTCTAAGGGATAATCTATTACGTTAGCATAATACAGTATAACAAAAATATATACCTACCTGATTACAATAATCTTTACTCAATCAATAGTGTGATAATTTTTTAATTGCTGATTTGCTGTAAATTTGTATAGAAATGTACACCGTTCACAATAGTATTATAGTATGCTGAAACTGCCGCATGATAATGTAATAATGTAGTATGATATTAACGTATAACATGCAAAAACACTAAATAATCGTTAAAGGTCGATCATCATATTTATTTTTGTTGTATCTAAAACCTGTTTTATTTAGATGATCATTTTGCTAATGTTTATATTATATACGGTTTTAGAAAATATTAAGGACTGATTGTATTGATCAAAATTATCTTAAATAAAAACAGCACAATATTAACGTTTTAAAATATATATATAAATAGCAACGGTAAATGTATATTTAATTAAAATGTATCAGATTAAAAAAGTATTTCTTTTAAAAATCTTCACAAATTAATTAATTATACATGTAAAAAGAATTCACTTATATTTTATATTACTGTAATTTAATCAATTATATTGAAGAAGGACAATATAGCAATATAAAAAAAGCTAAATAATTACCAATAGATGTTACAGTCATCCGTAATAATACGTATTAAAGGAAATAATATAATAAACAACTTATCATCTGTAAAAGTTAAGAATGTCTACAAATATTGAACTGTTGATAGTATAAAGCTAATTGGGATTACTTTCTGCAAAACTGTAGGATTATAATAAACTATTTCATTTTGATGACAAATTTAAAGGTTTTAATGTAATTATAGAAATAATTATAATACATTTAATCTGTGGATAACTCATTTAGAATAATCGTTAAAATATGAATAAGTTAAGTTATTTTATTTACAAATTTATTTTATACAACTCAATGTTCAAAGTATTCAGAATAATTATTAGATATTTATACAATGAACCTAATCATCCTTCTATGATAAATCAATATTGACCTAAATATTAGCAAAAGAAATAGCCAGTAGAATCTAATAATATTATAAACAGTGATATTCTAATAAATACAACATATTATATATGCTGTTTATTTTCGGTATTAATTAATTCAAGATACCATATTACTATTAGTCAAATAAATTACTTACAGAAGTACAAAATATTTAAGCAATACGAGTATTATCTGACAAGTCGTCTTCGCTTCGCACAGAATCATTTTTCATTGTGCACAATGATTTATCATTAAATTCGAAATTTAACCGATTGACCACCTATTGAATGACTAAATACGCTTGACATCTACCATACAGTAAAGCGACATTTTCAAATGTGAAACAATTTATTTTATTGTTAGTTATTAAAGAAATCATTTTTTTTTTTTTTTATGTTGATGTATGTACATTTATATTAAAATGATTAATTTCTGAGTTATAAACACATAAGTACAAAAAATAAGAATCTTTTATAAAAGTATCACAATATAATAAAAATGATATATGTATTTAGTATTTAGTCTACTAAAATTATTATACGTATATCCAGACAATATTTAAATTATTATAGCCTTCATATTTCCCAACCATACTGTTTTTAATATACATAGTTAATTAATATTAAGAAACTAGTAAACTAATCGTTCAAATTTTGAATCTTGATTTAGATGCTCAAACATTTCAAAAAATATTATAATCTTTTAAATAAATAATTATTTATATTAAAAAGAGTAATTCTCGTATTTTAGAAAAAAGGAGTTCGTATTGATATATAACACTTCTTTAATGGCATCTAGTATGTAAGTAGTTATCATATATGCATCAATAATTTTTTACGTTATATATAGGTATATATTTTAATATTTTAAACTCGCCAATAGCCACTGTTTTCAAAGTTTTTATTTAAATAAATTAATATATATAAAAAAAAAAAAAAATCATAACCTATCATTGGTTAGTAAAAAATTGTCACTAATAATTTTTAACATTCTGTTATCATAATGCAAGTTTACTCACACCTGTGGATTGCGTCTAACTATTAATATACATATTATAGTTTTAAAAGATAAATACAGTGATAAATAAATAATTATTTGTATTATTTTTATTAATATTTTACAAATGAAATTGTTATAATCATAAATTACGATAATAAAATAAAAAAAAAAAAAAAAATAGTAAGTTTGGAAATTTTAGTACCATATATATTGATGCACCGTAACATTTCCAACCACAAACACTATAAAGACGGCATAAGGCCAAAATTGTTTTTATCATGCGTATCATTGTCAATACCTATGTGTTTAAAATAGGAGGGCAACCATAACCTTAAGTCTAAATGTTAATGAACACGAATGCGTGGCACATGGCACTGTATATATTTTATATTTTGTTACTCTTATTTTAAGTACACATCGAAATGTAATAATGTCTTAAGAGAATTAAAATTCAAATAATAAATCATTAAATCAAATACACGACAACCTTGCACCAATTAAAAAATATAACGATCTAAACTATTGGTTTTTACAATATTCCCAGTCATAAATATATTTATATTGTCAATGGTTAATAAAAGGACAACGGTGCTGACCAGTAACGTGACTCAATAACATGTAGGACGATGAAACAAATCCAGTCTATAATTTACTCGCAATCGCGAAAAAAAGTTTTTTGCCACATCAACTCCCTGAACATCACTATACGCAGACGTGTTAACGTAACCCAAGAGACAAGAAGTATTTGTTTTTGCTTGTTTCATGAAAAACAAAATATTATACTTTTTAAAATAGGTACTGTAAAATATAATTTTATATAACAAACCCTTTTACGACTAAATAAATACATATTGTGTTACCATAATGTTATATATATATATATATATATATTATATACAATATATTATAATGTATGATTTAATAAAACATTTTAATATCGATTATCCCATTTTAATAATTATACAAGAAACCAACCAATATCGTCGTTACGAGGAGAATAATAATATTTACTAATTAAAAACAAATATTTAATGTTAATATGGTCCTATTTTGTTGTTATTTTTACATTATTATTTTAACGACTGGTCGTCTCTTGAACTTTAACGGTATTTTTAGTCCCACCGTTCCAAAACTCTTTTTTATCTCACTCTCTCTCTCTATATATTTATATACATACATAATATATAATTCATATAGTACGAAACATTTTAAGTGTTAGTATTTTCCCTTTTTAAATAACTATGTCAATAGCCTTTAAAGCATATTTAACATTAAGTTCATATTATTATATATTTGAACGATTTTTTTTAACTAAAAACTATTATAAATTACATTTAAATATAAATAAAAAAAACATTGTGTTAATAATTCAATAAATATTTTATTATAATATTATTGACTGAACTTATTTTATTTCAATAATATTATTTTAAACTTATTAGTTGAATTAGACTTAAGCTAAAATTTCTAACTGTTGATTTAAAATTTAATTATATACTACATCAACAATTTAATGCTACAAACTAATTTAACACATTGAATCCGTAAAACTAAAATTATTTATTTACTCAATAATTTAACAGTGTTAGACTATATTGAATATTTTGTCATTTTTGTCATACCTAACTAATTGAATAATTACTATTATAATTTATACTTATAAAATCAGTATAATTTTATTCTGCATTAAAATGTAAAGCATTTTGTTTCTTTTTGATATATGTAAATATTAGAAAGTATTTAACTAGTATTTTATATTAAACTAGATAATAGCCAATAAATAGTGGTAAAAATATCTAAGATTCATTAACATGACTTCTCGCCATTTGTGTGTTGTCTCTGAATTTCAAACATACTACATAGAAAAAGCGCATTTTTCAACATCAATTTTTTATTATTAGTTTTTAGAATATGAGACACGTCCAGAACATAAGGTTTCCTATAGGTGCAAGAGGGAAATTTTTAAGAAACAGTTTTAATACCACTTTGCGATAAATGTTTTCGAAACAAAAATACAAATGATGACATGGTGTTATTCACTTCAGTAGGCGTGAAACTTCGAGTACAATTTAAACATGAGCGCGTCTGTACAAAAATTCGCTCTGTGCAAAATTCATTCTGTAATTCATTTTTTTTGTTGCGAAGGGTAAAACCCCAGTTTAAATTGTTGAAGAATTTGAATCTATATATGGAGAAAGTGTTATGACTTATGAGTGAAGATAATGGAAGTGGATTCGTGAATTTAAGAGAAGGGGACTGGAAGTTTAAGATGAACAAAAAAGAAGATACCCCTACATTTCGACAAATAAAAGGCTTATAAAAGATGAATATTTCATTCATGAAGATCGTCGTTTAACGTTGGACGAACTTCGCGTATTTATCCCTGAACTTTCTCGGAGTCCAATTCGTGAAGCAATTACGAAAAAAATTGGGATTTCACTAACTTTTGAGTGCGATTAGTTCCAAAATACTTGATTGAACAACACAAATGATTCGAGTGGTTGCTGCTGAAGAATTTTTACGTTTCCGATACGAAGGTGACAACTTTCTTAAGTCATTTATGACGAGATATAAAACTTGGGTTGTTTTTACCAAATTGAAGGAAGCTTTAGGACAGAAACGTCATGAATATGCCGACGAAATTGATTGTGATGAATTGGGGAAAGAACATGGAGTGAAAGTTCTTCAAGGAAGGAATATTCAAGCTGATATTTAAGTACCTACAAAAAGTACATTGAACGCAACGATGACGACGTCGAAAATTAGTTAAATATATTTATAAAATTCACTGTAATTTGTTTTTCAAAAATAAAACAAAGTTTAATTTTTAAAAATGTAGAAATGTAGAAACCTTCAATTCTGGACGTGCCTTGTACATTGGCCTAATTTTCAGTCATATTTTAAGGTAAAATTATTATTTATTCATTATAATATCAAAACTAACAATACAAAATTGGTTTATATACTTATGCAATATATAATTATATTGTATGTATGATAGATAACTTATATTGTTTTTCAATAAAAACAATTATTGTAAAAATTACTTTAAATAATATTATTTAATTATTTAAATGAAATCTATGTTATTGATATTTTAATATTTTAATATAAATATCTAACAATAAATTAACGCATTAAAATTGATTTACCTAAATAAAATACACAAACATAATTTTTTCTATAACATTTTAAAAGTATTCCCATAAAGTTTAATTAACTAATTGTATTTTTATTCATCTAAAAATACGAGTTTTATTATTAATTGTATTTTTTTTTTATTTAAAAAATAGCTCTGTAAAACGCATATAATCATGCAATTACACATATATAAATTTTTTATACTAAATAGTCTAGTGTATTTTTGATATTTGGAAAGGCTCAAAAATATATTATACTTACTCTCTTGAATTAAGTAATAAACGTACTTAATTATAAAATTATTGACATGCATAAATGTTGTTTTGTTATTTTTTTAATTTTTTAATTTTTTTGTTCTATGTATTAAATTAAAATTTAACAACCCACAATTATTATGTATTCAAATAATCTATCAAAGTAATTGAAATTCTTGAAAGTCTCACTGAAATATATAAAGCAATACAACACAGTACTTGTACTATATTATTTAATATCGATAAAATGTTATAAAAATTATTATTGTGAGAAAAATTAGATCAAAGATCAATGAAAATATCGCAATTTCAAGTCTCGGCAGACTTATTCGTATACCCGTAGCGAAGAAACATATTTAGAATGACTTTTTTCCATTACCTCGTTTTCGAGCCGGAATCGTTATATATAAGATGAGTACTGGTCTACTCACAATGTGATTAAATTGCACAGAGCGTAGGCACCTTTTGTTGACCCGATTTGGCGTCGTGGTTACTAAGTTTAAAGAGAACAGAAGGCCGCTAAAGAAAACCTTGGTATAGAAAATAAAGACATACAGAAAATTAATAGATCATTGTCAAACATTTTTTTATATTTTATAAACATACGCTTTATGCATAATGACCTATAATAATGTGGATTATATTAGTTAATTAATTTTAAAAACGATGAATAGTTTATTTGACTATTTAAATCGTAGCATAGTTTTAAAAGATAAAACAAAACCCTTTAAAATTTGAACCGATTCATAAAATGTGAAATAATTTAAGAAACTTACAATGTTTCAAATCTTTTTCTTATAAAGTATCGGAATGATACATCTTTAGTATATAATATAAATTCCAAATTTTATAACGGAAACGCAACGTCTTGAATTAAAACCTACAAAGTTTTTATTTATGGTTTAACGGTAAATTGACATTATAAGTAATATCATCTAATACAAACAATTTTGTTCTTAATTTCCTATGTTAACTATCATATTTCTAAATTCCGCACAATTTTACAATAGTTAAAAATGAAAAATTTCTTGCTGTAAGCTATTTTATATTCATAAATTTCATAACTATTTTTACTTATGAAAATCAAAGAAATTCACTAAAAAAACAACAAATACATAATATATTTTAATAGTATTCACTAAATTTGTTTAAAAATATTTTTAATTATTTGTTAAAAATAATGTGATATTAAAACATTTAGTAATAATATTAAACAATGAACATAATACTTATGAGAGTAATTAATTAATGTAATTTAAATTTATTTCTTATAGATCATATATAACGTTAAGTGACATGTATTTGTTATGTTGTAAAAACACTATAAATTTTATAAATTTGATTGATTTGTTGATATATTAAAATCAAATTTGAATATTTAAATTGGTTTAAATTATCAATATTTAGTGTTAATAAAAATCGTATCTTCCATTAATAAAAAAATATTTTAAGTGAAACTCGATTTTAAAAATGGGCTTATTACCACTATTTTTTAATTTTTTTTTGCTAATTTTACAATAAAAAAAAATAAATAAATAAAAAAGTAGACTGTAGATCTCAAAGAACATTTTTTTATAAATGTGACTTTGGTAAAAAAATTTCCAAGTAAACCAGTTAGCAGCTGATTTAACTGTCAACAACACACAAAATTAAATTTTAATTATTGATTTCCTAGAATTTAAAATTTTAAAGTGACAACACTTAATTTTTTCTTTGAGAGTTTATATTTTAAATAAGTATACAGGTTGTTATTCATATTATATTCATTAATATAGTATTGATAAAATAGATTATAATAATACAATTCACTAAAATAAACAACGAATATTATATATCGTGAATACTAAATTATTTTAATGTAGTTTGATGTTTTTAGAACGAAAATTGTTTGAACACTAAGTTTTGGCTTAAGAACAAAATAATATTTTCTTTACCTTATCACTGTTCATTCCGCAGATATTTATGTATGTATTTTATTTGTACAAACATCGTTCAACAACTTGTTTCTAAGAGTTTGCCAATATTATTGTTTAACAAATATTTAAATATGGAAAGTATGTATTTTCAACGCCTATGTTAAGTAAAGTTAGGTGCTTAATATGTTTAAGTCGCAGTGGTAATTGGGTCACGTCTCTCTACAGCTTAATGTTTTTGTTTTTTTGACCGTCTGTTATATGTTCTATTCGAACAACGTAATTCAATTTTATAACCCTTTTGTGGATGTCCAGTAGGTAGTGGGTTTGCTACGACTTCACTTATATTGTTATTCTTGTTTTCAAACCATGTTGTCATTTACGAATTTTGTATTTGATTTGTACGAATTGTACACTGTTTGAAATTCGACTTTGGTCAACAACTGGTAAATACAGTTCAGCATTTATAACCTTTTTTTAATTTGTGTTGCGTTGTTCAAAATGTATGGTGTGATTTTCTGTCGTGAGCATTAAATGCTAAATATAACTATAATACTCTTATTGTGGAATTTTAATGACTTTGAACAATTGAGCAATATGATTTTAATAGATAGATATAATGTATTATGAATAATAATTTATTTCTTATATTTTTCATTGCTTTTCATTTTTAATAAAATAATATTATTGAACATGGTCACGGAACGTGTTTTTTTTTTTATTGTATTTTTTTAAAACTTAGTATAATCTTGAATATGCTTATTTTTGTCATCAGTTTATGATATTTTTTTCTATTTAAGGTATTTTGAACGAATACCATGAAATAAAATATTGTGCAAACATACTATTAAAAATTCCATAGATTTTTAACAACTTCTATGGATGAAATATTTTATATATATCTTCAGAATTAATAAACATGAAAACTCAACCAAAAAATATTTGCGTACATCAGTTGTATATCAAATAACAAATATATTATACATATATTATATACATATAATTAAACAAAATAAATAAATTTTTTATTTTTATTCATATGACATATTCGTGTTTTCCATTTCAGTAGTCTGCTACAGTTGGTTAACGTAAAAGTTACACAAAGTTAAAAGTAAGTACTTACTTGAAATATTAAAATGAAAAAATGGAAACAAATTAAATAGTTTCTCATTTCAAATAGCACGTAGTTATGTTTTAGTTTCTCTGTGTGTAAAGCAATATTATATTCACGGATATGTGATCTATCGTGTTACGTGTATAATAATATCAATACGTCTGTAACAAACAAATACAAAGCTTAACGATATTTATTTCTAGGACTAATAGCTGTGTGTTTTCAGGTCAGGTTTGGCAAATCCCCAGAAAAACTGCAAATAAAATCCTCGACCGTCCAAACATCGACGTTTTGTTCATGTCAATTATCGATGATCCCTGTATCAAAGAGTATTTTTTCACGCATGTATACACATAAAAACGCTGCAATATACACTCGTTACATACTAAGTTACAAACGTATCGGACGTACAGATGATAAGGTTTTCACATGTGTATATGTGACAGTGATCCATGTTTAGAACAAAAGTTTAAGACCATCCACCAATCATCAGATATACGTGCGATAATTCATAATATTCTTCATACTATAATGTACGTTCATTTAAGTTAAATATATTTAAAAAACGCATTATTTTTGATCTCGAAATACAATTATTTCAATTATTCGATGTATTAAATCATTGTGAGTATTCAGTAAAATCTACAGTTTGACGCGAGTTGATGTTTTATAGTCATATGTATAAATATGGAAAAAAATAGTATGTTTCTTCCTGTGAATAAATGATCTTTACTTTTGGTTTTAATCACATAAAATCTCATAAGTTATTAAAATACTGAATACAGAATATTTTGTGTTCAGTAAAAAAAGGTTAAATTAATTATAAAACACAACTGATAATAAATAATATGTTTTTCAAACCATTAATATATAATGATTTTTATTTATTTCTAATAGATTTTAAGGTAAACTTGTTTTAAAAGCATTTTTTAAATCTTATGAAATTACTTATAAAATGCATGCTATATTTAAATATATATATATATATGTATAAATTTAGCTATTATTGTAATTTATAGCTACTTATATGAGATTATATTATTATCATCATATTTACTGTAAAAAAGAATTTTCAGTTATTTTTTCAACAGATATTCACTGAAAAATTACAAAATATTCCTCGCTAAAATAAAAACAAAAACTGTAAGTCGATTGACACCTATGAAGTTATCAAAAGAAATTTCAATAATTTAAATTAAAATTGCTGCTACGTAAACTTAGGTTATAATATAATTTACAATATACGTTTTATAGCACTATAAATTGTATAGTTTTAATAAAATTATTTATAAAATAATATGATATAATATTATTGTTTTTATTACTAAAAATAAATTGTAGTTAAAATAAATTTCTATTTAGATAATACGCTTCATTAAACAATAAGAGTGAATTATAAGAATAATCAGATATATTTATATTTAAAGAAATTTGATTGTTAAAAATTAAAACAAATGTTAATTTTTATATTATATAACTTATGATAGTTAGAAAAAATATCAGTAAAATAATAGTTACAGGATGATGAGTTTAAAATATATATTATTAATGTAAATATTAAATATGAACCTTTTCTGATTTGGTTTCAGATAACAAATTGGATCTAGTTAGTACTATACAAGATCAAATTGTAAAATATTCCAGTACTTTTCAAAATGACCGGGAAAAACAAAACAAAAAAATTTAAAGATAAAAGAGAATCTTCACACTTAACCAGTTTTCAATAAAGTTGATTTTATTTTTTAGTATAATTCAAAAACAAATAACTATAAATACTTATAGTTTTCACCAAATTCTTAAATGATAATTTAATTTTAAAAATATTTTGACTATTAATGTGCCATTTATAGACATTTGAAATTTTACTTTAATTTTTTTTTAAATGCAAAATTAAAATTATTTTCTAGGTCAAACTTCTTTAAAATTGAATTTAAGATAATCCTTAGGTAATTGCAAATTTTCTGTTTATTCTACGTCAGTCAGACCTAACACGCACTCTTAAAACTTACTCAGGTTGTTGTCACTTATTAAAGTACAACATAGCAAATTTGAATTCCGTAGAATCCATTTAATGTTGTTTGATTTAATATTAGAGGAATCAATTTAAGTATTATAAAACTTAAAAGTAAAAATATTTTCAAGGGAATCACATAGGATTTTATTAATATTTAATTTTAAAAGGAGTTAAAAGCATTTTATTTTTTTTTTAACATTAATTTGAATTTATACAATCTGTAATAGTAGTTACAATAAGCATATGAGCTAAAAAGTAGAGTTGGCAGAGAAATCGTGAGGAGAGTAGCTACCCAGCAGTAACACTCGACAAAATAAGCATTTTAAAACCATTATTTATATTTTACATAGTTATAATTCACTTTAAAATTAAAATATCAATACATTTCTATGATATTCTTTACACAATATTTATGTTTAATAATAGACAAGTTGACTTTAATATTAAAGCTAAAAATACAAAATCTATTAAAGTGAACACAAATATACTTTAATGTACCTGCCCTACGTTAATAATACGAGCGGAATTAATATATGCGAGTGAGCATCTTCTCAAGAGTTGATCTAAAATACGATATAGTTTAAATATAATAAACTAAAATTACTAAAATTCTAATTAATTTAATTATGATTTATATTTATGAATTATAATACTGTGTGGTATTCTTATTAGAAATTAAAAAATTTTAAATTATAATAACTTACCGGTCTGCTATAAGAAATTCACTTGCCTTTGATTTCCAAATGTCAGGATAATTAATCTAAAACATATTTATAATATAAATAAATACACATTACAACCATGAAAAAATTCATATTATATACATACAATTATATAAATATTTTGTTTTTAATTAATAAATAATCTAAATTAATTGTATTTTAATAATCACTGTAAAAGTACATGAATCATGTTTTAAAGTCAAATGTACGTAATACACTTTACAATCTAAAATATTATTGACTAAACACGATGTGATAATTTAATTATAAAAGCCTTTTCAAAAATTGAATAGTTAAAGTGAGTTTTAATTATTTTTAAATTTACGAAAACGTAAATCAAAGTGAAAGTACAAGAAAACTATGAAAAGGGTGGTGGACCTCGATAAACTTTCTTTACTTAAACTTATTTGACCGTGTTGTTTAATAACCATTATCGTTATTTATTATTATAACATGTTGATGACATTTTTTCAACGAACATTCTAAACATTTTAAATTTATCATGCTTGTAATAACTACATAATTTAATTTATTTCAAATAATAATAATTATATAAACTTGTGTAATACTATGAATATATTAGATACATTTAAAAGATCAAAACATTAACTGAGGGCGCTATTAAAAAAATCTCAACATTTTGAAATATTGATAAATATATACATATATATATATATATATATTATTTATTTTTAGAAAACGACTTTTGAAATGTTGAAATTTTTAAATCAAATAACAATTGAATTTATTTGGTTTTAAAAATTTAAATCAATAATAAATGGACAGTAAACGAATTTTGTTTTGATAATTTAATTTTAGTCATTTTAATACTTTATTACCTTTGCATATTATTGTAAACATTTTTAAATCTTATTTTTATCTAAGATATCTTATTTTTATAATTTAAATATTTAAAACTTTTAAAGAAATAATTGTTCTTTAGTTTTATTAACATTTTTATATCCTAATATTTTTTTAATTGCCTAATAGATTTAAATATGTATAATCTTTTAATAAAATTATTTAGTGTCAACCAATAATCATAAAGAATGACCTAAGTATTATTAAACCAAACATTGTTTTAATTATTTTATGTTTTCAATGAACTATGAATTAATTTGTATATTCTAACGAACTACCTATTTAATATTAAATTTGTTTTATTTTACATAATACATAAATAGTTTATTATATTTAATCAAGTGTTATATTTCACATAATGCAAAATTAATAATTGCCGATAATTTTTATAATTTACATTTAAAACAGTTAAAACCGAATTCATTAGCAGGTGATAAACAACGATTGAACCCTCTTTGCCACCAAAACACGGATCCCTAATACCGGAGCGTTTTATTTGTTAATGCCAACAGAACAACCACGGGGTTGTAAATCACACGAGTATCTGGAGGTGGTGGTGTACAGGGTGTTTTCTGCTCTTTTTCTTCTCTTCTATTATTTCTTCTTCTTCTACTTGTTCTCCTACGACAACCACCACCGCTTCTCTCAATCGGATAATAATATACCATTGCAATACTTACTCGCTGTCTCTTATTCTTTCTCTCTCTCTCTCACACACACACACATACACACACACTTACATATACACATACATGAACAATTCCAAAGTTTCACACCGAAGAAACGTTGTTTATAGCTTTGCTTTCACCTTCACGTCCCTATACAGTCTATACACACACACACAGATACACACACACCTGTGTGTATACATAATTTTCATCGCAATTCCCACCGGACCATCTACCTAAGATGGCGACAACGATTTTATAACTTGGTGGGTATAGTATCTCTACCTCTACTCCCACCTGCTGAAGCTTGAAACCACACAATTCTATGCCTGCACTCCGCTCGAAGCGACACGAGCTGTTGCGTCACCCTCCGGGGTTCTACAACCCACAAAGTTCATGTTCTTTTGGTTTTGAAAAGTAATAAATATAATATAATGGTTATTTTATAAAAAATATGAATGAATTAAGTTCAAGATTAATTTGATCTTAACTATTTCATAATTTATCATATAATTAGATTAATAATATAATTTGCATTATTATTATATTATGCATAATTATTTAAAAAAGGAAAATAAATTTTGTTTTAATCGTTTTATAAATGATGAATTCTTATAAAAGATTTAAATTAAACAGCCATTTTTTTTTTTTTTTTTTTTTAATCATATCAAAGTTTTTAAGTAATTATTGGGTATATCATGTATATCACGTCCGCGAATTATTAAAGCTTACTTCTGATTTTTCCCAATTGACTCGTTAAACTAATGCGAATATCTTGAATTTATCTATTTAAAAAAATTATATTAATCATTATCGAGGAAATTATTAATTTTCAAACTTTATTTTCACTGATAGAGCTTTTTTAAATTCTAGAAATAAAATTAATTTAAACAATTGTTGTACATTAAAATATTTATTGTCAAATTCCTTTTATTCGTTAGTGAATCAAATCAATGTTATTAGAATATTATAAAAAAATATTTCATTGTTTATAAAAAAATTTCTAAATTATTGATTTTATTAGCTTAGTGAAATATTATAAAAATATTACATCGATATAATTATATGTATTGTACATACGATTTAATAACTCCATGTTTACATACGGTATTTTGTTTTAATATTAACAGTTATATTACACTTGTATTAAAATATATTTTATAATTAAAATATTTTATAGTTCAAATAAACTTTACATATTATTAATATGCCGTTTAAATTATTTATATAATGAAAAAAAAAACAGATTTGTGATACAAAATATAAAATCAACGTAGACAAAAACATTTTTAATGAGCAAAATTGCTGTACCTACCTATATATAATATATTATATAATTAATATTTTTTATACTTCCATTTGGCAAGTATTGATAGTTTATTACATAATAATCACTAATCGATACATGATTACTTATCCGACTAAAGTTTACATTAATTTATTAAATTAAAATAATTCATAAGGACCAGCAGGTGAACATAAATAATATCAGTTTCAATGGTGTATAATAATTATTTTTATTGCAATCGATTTAAAGCCGAACTAAAAACCCCTCTTTTAACAATGTTGAATTATTTTCATTAAGGACCATTAATTTTAAACGTTCTGGAAATAGAAAAGATGGCTGAAAGAAACCAAGGCAATAAACTAATGAATATAAGGGTAGTTAATAATAATAAAGAAAAGCATATAATTACTAATAAACTTTATAGAATATTGGCGCCATTGCTTTCAGAATTTAAATCTAGGTTTTTTTCGTGAAGCGTGTGTTAATAAAATGAAATGTCATTAAAATGGGGTTTTTTATGTATTTCATGGTACGTTATAGCCATATGCTTTTTACAGATTCGTAAATTATTATTTACTACACTTCCGTGTTATGAAATTCAAAAAAAAAAGGAATACCTAAATTATAAAATAATTATATTGAACAACATTAAAATGATGTTTGTAAAATGACAGTAATTGTCATATACGTGATTATTCTTTATACCTTTATACTCAATTATACTATTCCAATAATAAAATAGCACGATAGCAAATATGTGTATTTTATTTAATTTTTTTTTATATTTTTGACTCACTCTAAGTACTAAGTGTTATTTTTCGTATATTTAATTCTATATATTTTAATACTATTTTATGAATTATTTTATTTTTTGTAATTTAATTGATATTAACATTATAATGCATAAACTATATTGATAAAAGAAATTACATTTCCTGGGATTTATCTGACTAGAATATATATATATAAGACACAAGACCGTCTTTTACCTTTTTGAGGCCCTGAGCAATGGTATAATGGAGCCTCTACAACTTGGACAGAATACTATTTTATTAAAACAGGTAAATAGGGAGGTAATAGATAAGAAAAAGTAAATTAATTTAACTATAAATGATTTTTATTTTTTCATTTCACATTAAATTTAGATACTTAGTATAATATTAATTTTAAAATAATCTGGAAATTTTTAAAATTCTATTTTTATTGAAAAAGCACCTTTCTAGATTTAAGATTGGCAAAACCGTTAATTACTTCTTTGAAGTCTATGTTTTTAAGCATATCACATTCTATTGACATCAATGACAAACTGTTCAATCTTTCTTGTAGCATTTTACTTCTTAATTCATTTTTAGTTCTTTTCAATTTGGAAAAAGAGCGTTCTCTTCTGCAGTTAGTTGCCATCATACTTATAAATATTCTTAATGCAATTTATACATTTGGAAATGTGTCTTCAATTTTATTTTTCTTCAAAAGATGATTTATTCCCAGTATATTTTCAGTTTCTTCTTTTGGGTAGATTACTCGTCTCAAGCATTCAAGCCTATATATTTACCTGACGCAACCATATTATGCTTATTTTAAACTATTTTTACAGATTGTAAATATTCTATTAAATGTTAAAAAAAAAAAAAAAAATAATAAATATTGATTGGTTGGTGATCTAGCAGGAATTAGAGAGCCCCAACTATCGCAGGGCTCTGGGCACGTGCCCAAAGTGCCCAATGGGAAAGAGGTGCCTGAATTAGACATATAACTATGACAGACTGCAGATACATTTAACTTCATATTATATTTAAAATAAAAAACTAAATTATAATAAAATAATAACTGTAAATTGTTATATATATATAATTAGAAATACAACTAGAGAGCTTTGTCCACTTCACTTACCAAAGCAATTGGAAAAAAATAAAATGATATTTTTGTTATACTATCAATTTATATTGCCTTTATTTCTCTAATAGTAACTGATATTTTTTATAATTATGTTACTATGATAACCGGGTTGACAGATTATTTATTTTTTTTTTATGTATGATTCAATGTTTTTTTATTCCATATAGCGAAAAATATATCAAATAGTATGCTACATTTTAACATATATATAAATGTATTCTTGGTTGAGTTAGGAATATTTTTATACAAGTTTAATGCAAATTAGGAGCTTAAATTTTATAATTGGACGTAGTAAGTGAAATTTTTAATTACATTTTTCTATACAAAAACAATTTCAACCTATTTTTCTGAAAATTTGTTACCTGTCTACATTAAAAAAATTGTAAACATGTATAAAGATGCATGTTTTATTATTATTTCGAATATTTAAACATGTCAAGTATAATGTTTAACGCGTTGACCAATCTGCATACTTGCATTTATCGTAAAGATAACTTTGATTAATTTTCAAGGTAAAATGTTAATAAGAAAATACAAAAGACGAGAAATGAATTAATTTTACTTACTATGTTGAAACATCACACAAGCACAGAATGAATCATGTTTAATGGGGTGCAATGTGGTGGGTATGAAAAGATAAAAAATGTATACTTCGTGACTGAAATTCTTTCAAGATAAAATTTAATCGTAAACATTAACAGTGAGGATATACATGAATTTGTATTTCATAACATATAATTATAATTGTTTTAATATACATTTAATTTAAAAATATTTAATATTGAAATATTGATGTACAATATGCATATTATTTGTATTTAAAAAATAAAGTACTTGAAACGAAGAAACATTTAAACAAGATTTTTTTTAGATGTTTGATATTTCATGAAATATAGTATTATTTATACACATTACAAATATATGAATAATATTACGTTAAATAAGTATCAACAATCATTATTAATAAAAAAAATTTAAAAATTATTTTAAATATTCATATATTTATTTAGTAACAATTTTTTAATTACTTGTATATATTTCAATAGGTATATCAAAAATTATATTGTCTATGTTTTTTTTTTTTATCTATTTATTTAAGACATTATAAGAATAATATAGATTCTCTTTATATCCTCTACCATAAAAGAAGAAGTCTACCCAAAAGGAACCAATGAAGAAGTGCATCAAATTTATTAAAAACTCAACATTAATAAATACCTCATAAATAAACAAATTTAGTGGGTAACTCCACTGTCTGGAGGTCAAAAAGAACCATAAAAAATTCTCTAATCGGAAAAAGACTTAGACTATCGTATCAGATTGTGCTAAATATACAGGGTCAATGATGTTCTAAGCAAATGCATACGAAGAGCAACAGTAGGTGATAATATGAATATAGTTAGCTAATAGGATATATTATTAGAAGTAGAGAAAATCCTATGATGACCATAAAAGACTGAAAATAGGAAAAAAAAAAATATGATAATTTACAATCTGTATAGTAAAGAATAAATACAATAAGCAAATTTGATGAAGGTGAGAAATTATGAGATGTGGATGGAAAAGTCGCTTAGTATTGGCGCTCCAATATCTATTCTTACAATTTTTTATTATTTTTATAGCTAGATTTTCTATATTTTTTTTTGTCTCTTTTTTATTATTAAAGTATTATATTTTAACAACTACTGATATTATTGCTGTACGTTTTTTAAATTTTATTTTTTTTTTCTATTTTAATGACGACTATTAATTAATACGATTGTTTATTATTTCAGTATAAATGTATTAGTGATCTTATTACTGCCTTAGAATTTCATGAAGTGTAATATATAGAGCAGCGGTTCCCAAACTTTTTTGAACGCGGTGCCCTTTTAGGGGCACCATGTTAACCACGGTGCCCTGCTGTATATAACATGAAAGATAGAACAAAAAAAGTACTCATTGAGAACCAATGAAACGTAGACCACGGTGCCCCTAGAAAGTGCTGGCGGTGCCCCTAGGGCACCGCGGTGCACAGTTTGGGAACCGCTGATATAGAGTAATTAAAATATTCTATATAGATACTTATAAATTATAATTCAATATTGAAAATTCAATGTATAGCACTTTGAATTATCAAAAAAGTACTTTGAAAAGGTAGTTTACGAAGAATATAATATAATTTTTAAGTTTTTTGTTTAAAAACCAGGTCTATAAAATAATTAGTTACTTTTTTTAATCATATGAGATATTAATAATATCTTTTTTTATCAAAAATAAATACGTTTTAGTTAATTATTAGCTATTTAAAACTATTGATATCATTTTATATAATTCAGTTGTGATGGTAACAGTAATTACACGAAAAAATTAATTGTTTGTTTATCCTTGTAAATAGAATTAAAAAATATTTAACTTCATTTTTATTTTGTAAAATTTATTAAGTTGGGTATTATTTGAAAATAGATTCAAATAATACCTCGTTTAATATATGGTAAGAAATATTCGTAGACTATTTCTCAGTAATATAAACCTTTTATATAATATACATTTAAAAAACGTAAAATGTACCATCTGTCAGATAAAAATGTACATATATTTATATTTTAAATTTTTGATAGAAAAAAATTATAAAATAAAATAATATCCTAAAGCTTTTCAGAACACTTCTTTTTTACGAAGAAGTACTTTAAACTTATATTACTACGTATTATTACAATTATTATATTTGAAAAATAAATTATCTTTATCCAATACAAACTTTAAAAAAAAAAATATAATCAGTTTATATAATTAAAGAATTACATTAAAATAAGTATGATGTACTTAATATTGTTTATTATCTAATTTACAATAGTAAATATAACCTTTATAATTTTCTAGGTTACGAGTATATTGCCTATTTCTTATTAACTTAGTATTGTTATATTCAGTTTCTGCAGGACTCTTAAATAAGTCAGTTTTTTAGAGTTTTAAAAGTCTTGTAGATTTAGATTCAGAAGCTTGCAATGTTCTTTTAAAACCTAAATAATAATTTAATAGTAAAAATGAAAGAAAAATAATAATAAAAATGTTTGAATATCTATAGCTAAATTATGTCTTCTAATGGATGTTCGTGATAGCCATTTATTGATAAAATTGTGTAATTCGATCTCATTAGTATAGTAACTGAACACATTTTTCTGACACACTTTAATTTCATCAAATCATCTTTTTTTTTCATTAATTAAGCAATATTTAAAATTATTTATTTAAAGTAAAGTTTTTTTTTAAACAAAATAAAACACCTACTTAGTTTACTGATTCTGTAACGATAACTGATATTTTTAGTACAGATATTAAAAAGTAATGTAATTATATACATGTGAATGCTTACAATTTATTAGTTAGAAATTCAAAATGATGACAAAATATGAGATAAATACGACATTAATTATCTTTGAATTTATACTATCATGTTATTAAATTTGATAACGTTGCACAAACGTGTATTTAACACACGCAATCGTAAACCAAAAGTGTAGACGCGCAACAGTAATGCGAGCAATATTGTATTATACCCAAATATGAAATAAGGTACGCTAATCTTCGTTCACAATAATGAATGAACTATACTTTCCACTAATTTGTACTATGTTCTATATGGAACACTTATATATAATACGTATAGATAATTTTTTTAAGCTATAATATTTATCATTTTAGTTTTATGCTGAATAACATACAAAACTTAAAAAATTAATTTGACAACAGGTGCTTAACATTTATTAAATTTCTTCAATTAATTACACGTCGTATTGCTATGCTCAATATTTTAACACCTCTTTCAACAGCTGAATTTCATATAAAATTCCACTAAATATATAAAATCTCAAGATAAGTAAATTGGCGAATGAATAAAATCAAAAATAATAAAAATACCCTAATATACCTACTAACTAACTCAATCCATTACCCTCTAAGTATTCGTAGTTTAGAGAATTATGCAATTTTTGTTTCAATAATTGTAGATAAATATATACAAAAATATAAAATTTTTGTTTCAATAACTGTAGATAAATATATACAAAAATATATCTGAATTGGCTTAATCAAAGAACGGTATAACCTCTGCATTCATAAACACGTAAAAATAATTATTGAAAACCCTGAAAACGTTAAACATTTACAGTGTATAAGCTTATATAATATTATTTACTATAAAAGTATATGAATTCTTCACACTTAATATTAAATTTTATTATTACTCTGTGCACTTGAAAGTCTTTGAAATCCCATCACTAATAATTAAATAATATTAACTGCCCAAACAATAATGGATTCAAATAAATATATTACGAGAATCTAACAATGTAGGTAAAAAATATAACAAAACAACTGATAATCATAATAAGACAAACAATAAAATGTGATAAATGCAATAAATTATAATAGACAGTTATTCAAAATTCCAAATCATATTGAAAACATCGATCGTCATCGGGAAACTTGAAAACATTTTTTTTTTTTTTTTAATGATACCTTATAACTGTATTTAGTTTAATTAAAATTAATCAGCATATGCCGGTGAGCAATATTTCTTTTTATGAACTTTTTCATATTTAATTTTAAAAGTTAAATTTGATTTGATTTTAGATTTTTTATTTTTATTTGCTTTTTGAGTGTCAAAAAATAATAACAAAACTTTTGCTATTATTGCTTGCAAAATATTTTCAAGAATAAATTAATTCTGTAAAAAAAAAAAAAAAATAATAAGATACTTTTTTTGTTAAATAAAACACTAGTCTCTATATATAAATTTAAAAAACATAAAATTTACATTTGATAATTATAATTTTTGATGGTAATCAAAAAACAGTTACTTGTTTTGTCTAAACAGAAATGAACGTTACACTTGACGCAAAAAAAACCTTTTTTTATTTATATAACATCGGTTCTTACATTCTGATGGAAAGTTTATTTTTTTCAAATTCAAGCAAATGATCAACTTAGTCAAAGTAAACGTCATTAATTCACGAATAGAGTCAATTTTTGCCGCCTTAGAAGTTAGTTCATCTTCATTCTCCTTCGTTATGGCCATTTTATTTTAAATATTAAAAATCGAGAAATTGGTTTGTAATAATTTTTTTCATTCTACAAGTTATTTCTACTTCATTTTCAATTTTATTAATTTAAATTTATTTATTTATAGATTTAAATGTCTTAAATAACGGTAGATTTGCATTTAAATTTTGGACAAAAATTAGTAAATATACATTTAAGAAACAAAATAGCCATTGTATTATTTATGACCAGAGGGCGTTTGCTGCGTTGATAAATGCTAAGTTCTCAATCCTTTAATAGGTGTGTCTTTTAAGCTAATTTGTCAAACGTAACCTTTCTGATGTTCATTCAAAATATATTTTTTACCCCTTTTACGTTAATTTTGCATGCGAACTGGATACAGCCCCTTCATAATACATTGTCTAAAACTGCGGAGACCGTATTAGTTTTTGCGTTCAGATAATTTTACATGACCATAAAATGCGCATCTAATTTATTTTCGTTTCAACCATTAGTCACGCATGTCACCCTTTCTCGTCTAATTGCAACGTTTAGGACGTAAATTAAAATCAAATAAGGGAATATTTAATTTGTAAATCACTTATACCGAATGACGATTATACTTTATTGTGAAACATTTATTGTTAAATTAATTAAATAATTATTCCATTTTGGCGATTATACAAAGCTAGATGTTCAATTATGAAAATCTAAGTTTCTTAGAATATAAAGCTATAGGTACGCTCAATTATAATCACATACTCGTATAGCTGGTATAAGATCATTGTTTATATTCGGTATTCTAAGCATTACGAATGATTTTAGCTTATTACAATAATAGTGTTGCGATTGTTTCAACGAACTAGATAGACAACATTATACAAATAGAAATAATCAAATTATTTAAATTTAATTATTTAATATTTAAAGTTTAATTAAAAATATAGAAATTAATTCATTTGTCGATAATATTAAATTAATTTAAAATAATAAATATGTTGTAAGTGCATTTTAATAGAAGTATTTATTTTGACAAAATAAAAATAATACCTTTTAATTTATAAAGCACCAACTAAGTTACCCAGCTTACTTAATTTTATCAAGTGCTAAATAGTAGTAGTAGCTGAATTATAAATAAAACAAAAATGTAATGAACACTCGTAGAAATATTTAGTGCAACTCTACGTAAAAAAATTAGAAAAATGATAAATAACGTCGTCACAAAATGGGAACAATCAAAATACAAATCTTCCCCCTCCCTCAAGAAAAGAAAATCGAAAATCGGGCAACGTGGTGACACTCAGGAAGGTATTTTGAACAATTCTGTAAAAAAAAAATTGGAAAAATGTTAAATAGTATCGTCACAAAACAGGAACATAAAAAAGGGCTGTTCTTTTATATATATATATATGTATTATATATATATATATAAATATATACACAAGGATTATGAAATACATGAAATATAATTTATTATAGTGCTCAAATTATATTCGAGACTATAAGACGAATTATTAAAATAAAGGATCTAATACCAGTTTTATAGTTTACATGAAATATGTATCAGGTGGTCGTTCATTCATGTTTTTAATACAATTAAGAATTTTTACCATCTGTTTCCTTTGTTACATAGTAATTGATATTATTTAGGTATTATATTTCATAATTTTCAAAATAAACAATACTCAAAATCATTACAAACACTTGCCAAAAGTTATATTTATGTATTTATAACATAAAATATATAAGTAAATGAGAGTTAAATTATATACAATAATAGTTGTAAGTAAAGCTAATAAAGAATAAAAACAAAATTGAGATACGAAATAGTACTAATACAATAAATGCACTTAGAGTAAATTAATATATATATATATATATATATATATATATATATAGTTATATTATTAATTACTATTTACTAATCATATTTACTTAATAAAATACTTCGATAAAAGATATTATTTTAATGACTAAATACATGGCAACCAAATAAAGAATGTGATCATTCCAAATAAAGAAAAGTAAATACAATAATGTTATAAATTTGTTAGTATTTCATATATTTTAAAACTGACTTCATAGGAAATAATACAATATCATTTTTGAACATATTAGTTTTATTTTATCATAAAATCATAAAATATGTTTATTTGGCATTGTCTTTTAGTATAAAATATTACTAGTGCATTTAATATGTAATAAATATTATTAATTTATTGAGGAACTATGGTTGCTACTCTTTGAAGTATACACTAAAAATATTATTAACTTAAGGCATGATTTTTAAGACTTAAGTCTTTATTGGTTTTTAAATTCGTTTACTTTGAATGACAAATGAGCTCAGGACCTTTGAGATCAATATCTGTTGATGAAGTTTTTCGTTTTTTTACACACTTAAGAATAAGCACACTGATAGCATTTAATGCTAATCACCGGATGTGTGGCTCTTCAAGCGTAAAAGGGTCCAAATGAAAAGATATTATTTTTGTTTATTCACTATATTATATAGTATACCTATATTTTATGGTTTTTAAAAAGTTACTTGACACAATGGTTTTTAGCCCACTGTATAACAAAAGCTTTTTAGAATAATACATAGTTTAAATAATTTGAATAGTTTTTTAAAACTAAAATATATGTTATTACAAGATATTATTTATATATCCACTGAAATTGAATCATCCTAATAGGAATATTTTTAAATTTTGAATAAAACAAATTAATAATTTCAAATTAAACTAATGTATTAATTGGCTGTAAGATGTGCAATTACTTTTATACAATGACTATGTATATGTATCAAATTTTTATTAATAGGGAGTTAGTAGAAATAAAATTGAATCTACTTAACATCATATTATTTATTATTTGGTTCTGAGAAAAAATCGCAAGAATAGTTTTACAACTTAATTGTTTTTATTGCTTATTTTGGTGTAAATATAATATTGAGCATTATTAATAATATTTCAAAAGTTGTATGTAAAACTTTAAAACTCTTGAAAATTTGGAGTATAATTAATAATGATTTAAATCAAGCAACTAAAAATGTTTTGATACTATGAATAAAAAAAAAAACATTATAATATAGCAAAACTATAACCTATTACTATTAATTATATACCGAAAACAGTAAACAGATTAATATTGGCCAGTGTCAGAGTTACACCCAGAATCGCGTTTAAAAATATTACTATCAAATAAAAACTATATAAAAGTGTTTTTTTTCTCTTGATATACTACTTTCCATTGCATAAAGTTTAAAATAAAAAAAAAATGTATAAAAAGATTAATCAGCATTTATGATATTTTAGAGAAATCGTCGAAATATTTCTTATTACGACATACACACACACACACACAAGGTACAATTCTCTTTATGTACTAAAAAATGTATACCTTTAGGTCATATTACAAGCTTCGTTTACGGTGGAAATTGTTTGTTTTTTTTTATACTTGATGGCGTTTTTGGTAAATCGTAAGTATGAAAAATAACTAGTCGTCCGAAAGCTGACCTACTGAAAATAAGTATGGTTTGTTTATTCAGTTTATTATGATTTCTATAATAATTTGTTTTAACTAAAAAAGGATTTCGCTCTTTTTACAGGTTACAGTGAGTTACCACACATTATTTATTTAACAACTGCACTTGACTTTATTTATAAACTATGAAGCATTCAATAGTTCAATGAAACTTATTTTTTTCATACAAGTCATTGTATTTATCAATATTATTTAATAAAAATACATGATAGTTAAAATATACTAGTGAGAAATTCAATTGGAATCAAATTCTAGCATACCTCTTTAATAATAAATAAAGCTAAAAAACTATTTTAATAAAAATAACATTTTATATCCAATCAATAATTTATTGATTTATTTCTCATTAACGCATTTTGAGATTAAGTTATGTGTTTAGCTTACTCGTATTATTATTGTGTCATAAAATCAACAATATATTTTCATTAAAAAAAAAAATATATATATATATATATATTAATTGAATAAAAGTTTAAATCATATAGTAAAAAATGAATATTGTATCATAGGTCCTATTAAAGCCAATGTCGATTATTAAATATTTTAGAATTATATAAAAATATTTTAAAAATAACTCATAATAAATCAACAAACATTCTATAGTTATTGAAGTTTTTTGATGAATTTAAATATTGACAGAAATAATCTTCAAAGCTGTCATGCAAAACAACATAAAAAAGTTAACGTAATGAAAAAAATAGAACTGAATTATTTATTTCGAGTCGTCTTCGACTAATATAATACACTGTTTGCATATATTTTACGAAAAACATAAAACATTCAATATAAAAACAAAAGTAGATTTTTCCGAAGAATATAACAAACATTTTACAAATCACTTAAGCGAAAAGATATTTGAAATGTTTAAATGAGTTTTTAACACGATTTACCCATATTAACGACGTTTTGGACTTCATAATTTTAAATCGCATCAACTCATTTTATATATTAATCAACAACTGTACATACTGTTAGGTAATAAACTTATTACATATTATTGGTTTATATCATGAAAAATTTAATTATTAATCAAAACTTAGTTACAATAAACATAATTAAAAATTATAAAATTTAAGGCATAAGTTGTAAAACTTAAGTCACATATTTAGACCAATTTATTTTTTGTTTTAAGGTGTAACCAAATACTGTTATCAATACCTATATCATATAAACTTTTCTCTTATAAATTACCTATTTTACTAATTTTATTTTTAACTTAAAGGTTTTCAATTATTTATAGCTGAAAATTATAACTTTTAACTTAATGCGTATAGCCTCCAATAAGAATTGTGTTAAATGTGGTCATCATTATCATAGATTCTTAAAGTTTTTTTTAATTTTATTTTTTAATAAATAGTTTCAGGCAATTATCATTTCATTTTAAAACTAAAATAAAACTGTTCATTTTTTGAGATACATAATATAAACCTGGTAATAATTTATAGTTCTTATAATTTACTGTAAGTCAAAGTAAGGTGGTTTTATTAACATTCTGTTAGAGTAAAGTATTGATTGCAATCAATAAATACCAATGAAAAAATGTGATCTGAATTAAAAGATTAAGTCTGAAGTCTGTTACATACATAAGCACTAAGCAGTTTTATTATTTCTGAAGCTGAATTTGATAAAAAGTGAAAAAATAATAAAAACTTATTTAATTTTGTAGAATATCAAAGTTTTCGTCAATATTATGAACCTCTTCGATTTTATTCATACCCATTATCAAGCAAAAATATGTAACTATTTACCTATTTCTGGTTTACAGAAATATTGCCAACCAATAACATACAATGTAAAGATAAAGATCAATAAAATAAAATAAATAATACTCAACTGGTTGGCAGTGTTTATTACCTAAATAAAATTAATAATTTTTCAAAATATTTGTAAACAATACGATTTTTGATAAAAATTATTTTACTGAAGTAACCTATTGAAAAATTTGATAAATTGCATTTAAATTTAATATTAGTTAAAATAATCTCTGAGCAAAGTACTAAAAATATGAACATGCATACCTAGTATAATATCTTGATGAATGCCATTGTTAAAATAAGATTTTATTCATATATTTACATAAACGACCAATGCAATGTGTATAAAATATTAATAAGTATTTAACAATCTGAAAACAGTTATTCAAATGGGTAATTTATAGAAACGTTTACATTAAATTATTAAATCTATACCTATTATAAATACCACTTGGCCATAGATATATTTTCGAGGTGTAAATGTTTCCACCAATCATCTTAATGCATTCAAACGTTACACTAACTAACTTTTTAAAAATGTATTATTCAAAAAAAACATTATCAAATTAAGGAGAGAAGTTAATTAAAAATCAAGAAAAGTCGCCATGTTGGCTTGATAATAAAAGTATTTAACACTGCTAGCATGCATAATGCATATCATAATATATTCCCGAACAGTATATTTAGATAGAAAGCGGTTTATTGCTACATTTTAATACAGAAACATTTAGCTAACAGACTAAAAGTTATATTATATTATGATGTCGTATAAAAATAAAACATATACATACATGTAGAATCCAGTGACGTTACTGGATACTAGAATAACTAGACTTTGTATAATGAGATGGAACATTAAATATTAGTGACTGAATTATATGCAATTTGTATTTTTACGTTCAAACTTATCTTATTTTTAAGGATTCAGTTTGATGCAAATAAAATCAAAGCTATGTAGCTAACGCAGTTACTATAAAGACCTACCTGATTAAATACAACTTAAGTAATTTAATAATTAAACAGTGTCTCTATATGAAAATGTATAAGAAACCTATAAATTTATAATTAAAAGTTTGGATCTAAAGACGACTAATTAATTTCCAACACAAATTAATAAATTGTAGAATATCTACATGGTTTATACTTTAAATTTAGGAATTATAACATATTTATTCAAAATATAACGATCTTCACAAATTATTAAATAAGAAGATTGACAATTGCGATAAATTAAAATACAAAATAACTATGGAAATTTAAATAATCTACTTCTAGTATTTCCTGACAAAAAACTAATGTAAAACGTTAAGTATGGAATAATAAATATTTACCAATTTTGTACGGTCGAGCATATGGCATAGTGCCCATATGTTTTTTTTTTTTTTTTTTTTGGCAGAGGGTTGTGACGCTGCGTTGATTTTATCACAATGATAAGAATCTAAAAATTTAAATAATGTAACGTAAATCGTAAAAAAAAATATTCTTTGAATAATTTCATTTCATTTTTTTTTCAAATTTCCACCCTCCTATCGGTATTTATATTTAGATATAAAATATTATTTCAAATATTTTGACGTATAAAATATAATACTTATTTTATCATAAATTTATAATTTATTATTTATTTTAAATTAGAGTTCACAAATCCGAATAGGTATGATGTCGTCCTCAAAACTGAGTTCCGTAAAAAGTGATAAATTTAATACATTAATTTTTGTTAATTCCAATAATTGCTTATGTGTCTGGTTTTAGCCTAGCAAAAAAATAATATAATCTAAAATTAACTTGAAACACGGTATGTACATTTCAAAATTCTTTGCTGTTATTTATTTTTTTCTATTGCGTTTTTTAATTTTTCAAATACTTAAATAATATATTAGTCGTATTTACGAAAAGAAACATTTTCATTTTATTTCTCTTTTTAATTGATAATAGCCAATACTTGCTACATTGTAGAAACTATAATATATAGGTCTAATTTGATTTAATTTAGATAAAGTCTACAAAAGCGCCACATTTTTTAACATTTCTCACATTGTCTACATACAACCTCATTTGCATTTGATGTGCAATACTATCTTTCAGTGATTATGAATAATTAAGTGAATAATTATTAAATAATACATAAATTGAAAACCGTTTAAATGTATGTGCAATATTATTTGTAGAAAACATCAGTTCTCTAGCCAAAGAAATGTGGATGAACTGTTATAAACGTGCAGGATACATTACATCTGCACATAATTTATATTAATACATTTACTTTGCTCGGATTGTTGTTCGTTGTCAACATTACATATTAAAATTTTGTCCTCAGTCTGAATAAGTTGACTTTGTATTAAATAGTTTCGACATACTTGTCACGTGTATTAAAATGTATAAAAAACACACTGTATTACGTCACAAAGAACTATAGTAATTTATATTAATAAAAAATAACACAACAATAAATTTTTAATTTAAATTAAACAATTATATAAACACATTTTTTTCCAAATTTAATATTGTATCGTGTATAAAAAATACATGTTGATACTTAGCTTCAATACAGCATATTTATTTTTACATTAAAAAATATGTAATCTACTGAGACACTAAGATAAATATAAGTTTCATGAAATAGCCATTGAAGTAAAAAAAAAAAAAGAAACATTAATTTCTAAGATTATTATTAAGAAAAGGGTGTTATTTTATCCATTATATTAAAATAATACCTTACATTTTTAGTTTTTTTTTTCTATTGTTTTTTGTATTTGTGCCAAATCACCCTTGTTTTTTTTTAATTTACATTGATTAAATCGGCGAATAAAAATATTCTTAAGACCACAAACAAGTGTATGTATGTATATATATATACTCGTATTAAAAACAAAAAATAGTATTTATTTGGCTGTTTCTGGCAAAATCACAAATTAAAAGTCACTTCGTTTAATACTATTAAAAGATTATCAGATAAGTTAGGTTTCTCTATCAGAAATGATATGAGACAGAAGGGGAAGACCATAAAGTAAACAGTCTCTTATAATTCAATTTATGAGTGATTATGTGCAAAACAATTACAAGGTTAAATCGGGTAGAAACCCATATAAATGGTTTTACTCCAATTCAGGTAGATATAATACATTTAATGATAAGCATTATGATTGGTTTTATTTTATATTTTTGTACTATTAAATATTGTCTATTTTATAATTTTATAATAATATATTAAATATGTAGGTATAGATACATCCAAATTGAATATGTTAAATATTTTCAATTTTATATAAAAATGTATTAGCGACATATCCAGAAGCTTATTGTTTTGGAGTTAATACAATAAAATTAATACAGTTATTTGAAAACCAGTACATCTTATTACCAAGTAAATTGCCTTTAGAATAAAATATCTTTAAAATTTAAGCTAATGATCCAATTCACTGGGAAAAAAGAAAATACTCGTGTATATAATATTTATGTAAGATTCATATCCACA
This sequence comes from Melanaphis sacchari, assembly GCF_002803265.2. NCBI lineage: Eukaryota > Metazoa > Arthropoda > Insecta > Hemiptera > Aphididae > Melanaphis > Melanaphis sacchari. The sequence goes on along the minus strand of NW_020271560.1, from coordinate 1,553,718 downwards.
CGTTAATTTTTTTCTAGAGAGAAATCAACAATAATTCTTATCCATTATGATTTAATATTTTTGATTTATAAATTCACTTCAAAACAGTATGTTATTATGCACTTCAATAATATACAAGATACCTTACAAACAGTTACTATACATATTAAATTGGTGACAGCAATGTAAACTTAATTACCTCACAACACTATATTAATAAATTGTCTTTGGCCGCAGGACATCCCGTATACTTTATGTAATGTTTTAGCATTCTACTTGTATGCATATGAAACTTTATCAGAGGAATATATTCTGCACATTATATATATTATAGAAGTACATTCAATAAGTGTAAATTAACTTTAAATATTCAAATCTAATTTTAAAATGCATAGAATATGTAAAATATTTTGATTTTTTTATTTAAATAGAGCAGTTCTTTAGATATATTTCACATTTCGTTTAAACAATACTATAATGTATTATTTTTTTTTTATAAATATTGTTATTGTTGAGAACATTATGATTTTATATAAAGTTATGAGTAATCATTTTAAAATGCTTAAATTCATTATCTTTTTTTTTTAGTACTTATGTTTTCATTGAATTCGGTGCTTTGTACTTATATAAAATAAATTGATAGCAAGTTTATTTATTGCTGTAGATGTGTATATAATAAAGTTTTAGTAAATATATACATATATTAATCCTCAATATTTTTTAATACTCTAAAATCTCTTTTCAAAACAATAGAAAATTACCATTTAATAATATGCATATGTAGTCCTATTTATATTGTTTACATCGTTTTCATTGTCGGGAATCTATATCACCCAGTTGCGCATGTGTTTGCATAACATTTACACGGTGAAAACAATAACACTTGGAACTCAAGTTCTGTTGCGTTAATATTTTTAACGTAAGATGAAATATTTTAGTTTTGGGCAAAAGTACTTTAAAAAATGTTCGTGATAACTATATCTTTGTCGTATCACTAAAATAAAAATACTGGTAGAACTAAACAATAAATGATTTAATTCTTTATGGTTAGGTGGAATTTTCTCATGTATTATTTTTACCTTTTCATATATTAACATATTAAATAGTGATTATAAATAATCATTTAAATTTGATAAGTTGACATTCATATTTAGATATTCATAATCATGTAAAATTACTAAATGTCTTAAAGATTGGGAAAAACAAAAATGATTGTAATTTATTAAATGGTAAAACATAATCGTATGAAAAAAGTAAAACTACTTAAATATTACTAAATTGAACATATCTATTAAATTAATTAATAAATAAATAATCTTAACATAATTTTCTAAAAAAATAGATGAATATCAACAAGTATCAAAAAAATATATATTTGTGTATTTTGCTGATTAGGCACAAATACTTTTTTATATATTAATTGTAACATACAATAAATTCAATATTAATATAAATAGGTCATGGAAAAATGTTAATATTTTTTTCATGTATATTAATTAATAAATTATTGTACAGGAGCAAAACAATTTAATTTGAATAACTTCATTGTAAAAAATATTCCACGTTAAGTTCATTTACTCGAGAAACAGACATCAAAAATACTTATCTCAAAAAACATTCATTAACATTTCATGTTTCAAATGTTTACTTGTCAAAAACTATCTAACTTTTACCCATAATTTTTAATTATTAAATAACAATTGTCTCCTAATAATAAATAATAAATTTCAAAACTATATTACCAATATTATTCTATTATGTGTAATATACATATTACATATATCTAATAATATAATGTTTATGTGAAAAAAAAAATCGTACATATATCTAATAATAATTGAACAAGAATTAATTTTATGTTTAAATAATAATATAATTTTAGTAAAAATCTTGATTTAATTTATTTGTTAATTTTCTAGTTATTAAACTAACTTAATTAATTTGTTGAAATATTATAATTAATGAAATGTCAATTTGAAAATCAAGTGATAGATATATGCAGATTAAAGCAAAAATGCAAACAAATATTAGTTTTCACGTAAAACAAATATCAATTATTAATTCATATTTCGTATGAGTTTAATTTTAAATGGTGCAAATTAATAAAAAATAATATTGTAGGTAATTTCATGAGCGTGTACAGATTAATAGCAAACGAATTTTCCTGCTGGTTGTTTTACTTGTTATTACTACAGTTTAAACATTATCGATAACACATTATTTCAATTAAAGAATTTTATTATTTAATCGTCCGTTAATAGAGTTAACATTCTACATAAACTTATCGCTATTGTTGTCGTAAATATACAATATATACATATATAGTATAATAATTAATAGCTCAATAATACATTAGAAATACGAACAATAAAAAAGTACAAGTATGTTACATTTTTTTTTTTTTTTTTTTTTTTTTGAGGATTATTAGAAAATTAGTTTAATTTTAAACACCGTCATAATATAGGATGATAAAAAGTATTAAATAAATATTATAAACAAATATTTGGGGACAGATCATAGCACCGTACCTATGTGACTTGCACTAGATTTTTGGCGCAAAAGTTACAGAAAAAAATATTTTTTTATATTATTTATATCATAATATATTAATTATATGTTAAACAGTAATTTTGTTAATTTAATTTACCATTATTTATTATGCATTGATGATATTAAAATTAATAAGATGTTTTATAAGAGATTATGGTGTATATTTGCATTTTTTTTTTTTTTTTACTACAAATATCAGTACCTACAGAAATAAACTTAAATATCCGTAAATAAATTTGTGTATAAGAATCACGATGAATCTAAATATTGCATTTTGTGGAAAAATTTTCTTCTCTTTAACGAATCATTCCCTCTTATTATTATAATTATCACATTGTTCTGAACCTCAGTAATTGGCACTAATTAATATTTTAATACAAGTACAAAATTGTTTTACCTCCGGCACCGACGCTATTGCGCATTTTGAACTGTGTGGCAATTGTTAGACATAGTAAAAAGGGTTCGAGGATCGAGGACGATAAATTAGTTTTGCTTGGTAAATGTCGTACAGTTGAATAAAGGTCGTAGGCGCGCACGCACAACGGATGTCCGAACGTGGTTGACGGAATAATGTGCCTATATTCCAAAAAAGAAAATGAGAATAAAATTCTAGACCGAGAAACTTTTTAAATTACTTTTATCACCCGTACTCAATCCAAAGTTAGACGATCGAGCAACAATTGTAATAATAATAACAACAATGATAATAAATGTTGTTATAAAATTCTCAGGATTTTTTTTTTTTTATAATCATACTTTTAGAGCACAGTTACTTATTGTTAATACAAAAAATTATATATTGTAATGTTCGAGTTCAATGTGAGATAACTACGACTACGACAACTGTAATATACTATAGATGGTGAGAATTTTTCATCCGACTTCAATATTATTTTCATCGTATTATACATTATAGATACATATATAATTTAAATTAAAAAAAATACCTATATGCATTACCACAAAATAATAAAATATATTAAGTTAAAGGTATTAATTAATAAGGTTTATTTTTATTTATTTTTTATGAACTATATTAAAAAAAAATTAATTTAAAAATAATATCAAATTGTATTTAAATTATAATTTTTTTTTTTTTAACATAATTCTTGATTTAGAAATTGATTACAAACAAATGAACAAAAATTATAATGAAATTAGATTATTAATATAATTTTTGTTAATTTTATATTTTCTATAATCTTACCTAAAAAGTTCAAACTTATCACAAGCTTTATCCATTTATTTATAAATTATTATAACTTATAGGGGCTTATAAATAAAATGTCAGTCATGTAATACATTATATTTAAAAAAAAATAGTTACCTTGATAAGTAAAGCTTGATAAAAACCTTGATTAACTGAGATTTATATTGTTTACATTTGTTAATAGTTGCTGATAAGGTTTTCTATTTATTTCTAGAAAAATAATTCAGAAATCAAAAACAACCACACCGAGTACTATTATTCAAACTCCATATCTTTTAGCAAAATCTAAAATGTTATGAAACGGACATTTATTTCACATGACTAAAAACCGAATTTCATTTTTGGTTATTCGTAGTATGCAATTTATAGTTAACTCGTATGACTTTATAAATTGTTTATTGCACAGTTATACATTAAAAAAAAAAAAAAAAATAATTTCAAATCTGAAATGTTTAGGTATCACAGACAATAGAATATGATAATAAATAGGGCTCGGAAGTTGTAGGAAATGCATATTGTTTTGTATGCTCTCAGTTTATAGCAGAACAAACATGAAATCTGAACTGTACAATGGACAGTTAAAAAATTTAAAATTTAAAATGCATATTTTACATATTTTTTTAATTTTAGTTAAAAAGGTACATATTTCATTGATTTTTTAATACGCATGTTATGCATATTACATAATTTTCTAAAAAAATGATTTTTTTTTCTTTCTTAACTTGAACATTTAAATTAATATTGAATATAAAACTTATAATTATCAATGAAAGTATTTATCGAAATTTAAAAAAAAATACTGAAAAAATATTCTTAATAATGTTTTTAGTTCAATAAGATGTCAAAATGCCAACCAGTTATAATGTTTTTCAATTTATAAACAATTTTTATGTATATTATTATTTTATTAATTTATTAACAAATGTTGATGTAATTTTTTTTTTTTAGAATTTAAAGTAATTTTTTGCATGTCTAACATAATTTTTAATGCATATTTTGTTATTTTTTCGTGCATATTTGCATATATTATGTTTTGCCTTTTTTAGCTCCTACAATTTCCAAGCCCTAATAATAAATAATAAATGTAGCATACTTTATAGTTAATACTATGTTAAATACTAACGTATTAGATTCTGAGCACAGTAAGAGATGTATTAATTTACAGGGTTAGAAATGATTTAATGTATTTATTTATTTATCGATATTATTGTCTGGAATAAGCTGTGCTAAATTTGACAAAAAATCAAGTTTATGTGGTAGAATTTTTCAAGAGATGGATTTTGATATTTTTAATAATTTCTTAATTCTATAAAAAAAACCTTCCGACAGATATTGAAAAATGTTAAAGAAATGTCAGCTCGTTCGATTTTATCCAATTACACAATTGTTATAAGAGCTCATCAGTTCATCAATACTTTCAGATATAATACCACAACACACAACTATCATATGTCAAGATGAGAAAAACTTAAAGATAACCTAGGTGTAACATACCCGGCTTTTTATACTTGGTATTATATAATATTATTATCAAAAATTGTTCCATGATATATCATAAAATATATATTTTACAGGTATTTTATTAATATTTACATATTGTGAAAGTAATAATAAATTTTACAGCTACGATATTTGTATTAGTAATGGAGGCATAAGACACCGTTGTCACGTCGTATGTAAGTTTTTATTCTTTCAAAACCATTAAATATTAACCACAGAAAAATAAAATATGTTATTACTATGTTCATTAGATGTAGATATTATATTATTGTAACTATTATATTTTGCATTTGATAATCATTATTAATTTATGTTATTATAATTGAAAATTAAAATCATAAAATGTATTAATATATGATATACATCACGCCATTTCTTTTCCGATTGTAAACCTTAAAAGAATGTAATTCCAATTTAGCCACAAAATGAAACAATAAGATCTGTAATTTCAACTTGAGAAATAAGAGAATAAGGTCAACATTCCTTTTGAATTCCCAAGTCAATAGACAAAAAGGAAAGTCATAAAACGTATTCGACACATTGATCTATGTTTTCCAAAAGTCTTAGCTTTATCTTTAACCAAACTTGAGTAGCACAAACTATGTAGGTATGTTTTTTCCAACATAAAGTTAGTTCAACTTTTTGGTTGGCTATTTTATCTATTTTTCTTAACTGTAGATTTTATTAAAATGTACTTAAGTTTTTTTATGTATGAAAAAATATTGATAATACTAATAACAAAAAAAAATCAACTTATTTCTGACAATTTAAATTACTATAGCTAATGAATCTATCAAGTGATTTTAATATGTATGTTATGCTGATTTGAAAACAGTTTTTATGATAAATATATATATATTATATACATAAACATACGAGTATAATAAATTAAAAAAAAAAAAAATAATTAAATTATTAACATAATTGATAATAATTTTATGAAAACTTATACTGATCAGCGCAAAATTTTAAGTAACTAAATTATCTAAATATTTGTTTATAATATCAATTTATCAATCGACAATAATCCTCTCTTTTTATATTCTGTATAAAATAAATGAAATGAGTGGACATCATTTTCAGTGGAATAATTTTTGGTTAGAACTGAAAGACTCAAATAGAAAATAGTCACGAAAATAGGTGGCTATGTGGAACCACATATTCCACGCATTCTTCCATGAACCGAATTGGTGACTAAGCGCATCGTAGTGTCAATCTGTTCTAAATTTGTTCTTATTAAATAAAATTTAATTTAAATTTTTTTCCTCAATATTTTATATGTTTATATTTTATGTATTGTATAACAAAATCAGGTTTTAGAAAATATTTTGGAAAAAAATAATTTTAGTACACACCTTTATTTTATTTCTTATATATCTAAATATTTTATATTTTAATTTAAAATTCGTTAAAAAATAATTTTCATTATAATATTTACATAGAACCAGAAAACAAGAATATAAAGAATAAATAATATCATCATGTCATTCTACCAAGACATGATTAGTTGATTGTAATTATCATGAAGTACTGAGATGTAATTTGAAAGATAAATCCTAATGTTAATTCACAAAACATTTTCTTGTAATATAGAGTTGGTCAAAGAGAAGACGATTAATAAACATCGTTAGTTAAAAACTTATAAATACTAATTAAAAATGATACAAATATGTGCTCTTAATTTATTTTAAAGACAACGATAAGCTTGAAAGATAGATCTTTCCGTGCACAAATGAAAATTCCGTCGCTTTAAGCTTCTATCCGGTTTGAGTTCTCTAAACGTATTCTAAAATATAATTTCACACTACTGCGTATTAAAGTATTTAAAGTTTAAACATATGAAAATTTGGTGAAAAATTATATAAAAGATAATTTAATGTTTGTTACCACATTATTTTATTATCTAATCAACGTCACAGGGACAGCGTTAGGTTTTGCAAGTCTCTGGGCAGAATACATTCCGCGAGACACCAAATGAAGAATTAATACAATAACCTAATATACATTATATTTTCATAAATCATTTACCTGATTTTTTATACAACATTATATATAATAATATATATGTATCATTTTTAATATATTGCAACCAATCTACAAAATCAATATTGTATTAAAAAAAGTATTTATCGTTATAATAAAACTAATTTTATCAAATATCGACTGAATGCATTGTTGTCTTTTACTAGTATTTCATGTTTTTAATTAAAATAATAATCATGCTCGTTTATAATAGTCGCATTGATTTGTACAGTATTAATTTTAGTTATAAAATATTTATAAATAAATATTCATATTTGTATTTAATTATTTCATAATGGTTAACGACGATGGATCGGCTACCATATTTTTGTACATCAGTCAATATCTGTGTATTATAAAATTAATAACGCAACATAAAATACAAACATCCAAATATTTTTATTCGCATACACGTGTAAGGTACGGCCCGCTCGAGCACGTGGGCTCTATTCGTCCGCCTCTAAATCAAATCTTGAACAACGAATGTAATCGTTGTATAATCATCATACTACATGATCGTATGTGTTAGAGATCAATATTTGTATTTTATCATTGTTCGTTTCTAATATCTGATCTATACGGCTGGATCTGTCTATTTTAATTAAACTAATATATGTCAATGAAGAAAATATACACATACTGTCTATTAAAAATAATATTTCTTCGTCTTAAAATATTAAAAATGTACCCACGAAAAATATTATCTGTTTTTGAGTATCTATTGGAAAATAATAACATTTTGTTAATTTATGTTTTAAAAAATGTACTCGTTTTAGATTTAACTTAATAGTTACTAATAGTCGTATGGGCTTACTATTTTAGCAGCTCAGCTAAAAGCTTACAGTTGAAAAGTATTAAACGACACAGTGACTAAAAGCGCTAGATAATGTAATTTTGTATTTAAACTGTTTTATTTATGCTATCAATACATCATTTATATTTATTAGTTTAATCTGTATTATTTAATAGTTTCTACAAAACTCTGTTATAGTAATTAAGGGTAGAAGTATTTTCCTCTTTAAATTTCTTGGGCACGCAAATCTAGCAGTATAGTATCTCAAAACCGTAACTTAAAATTAAAAAAGCATTTGTAATGGGCTAAAATTTTATGAGTTTTATTTTAAGATCTTAATAAAGAATAATAGTTTATCCTAAATGGAAATTATTAAGTAAAACTTGCTTTTTGAATGTCTTAATAACAATATCATTTAACTACTATAATTTATTATTTTTAATTAAGAACATTGTCTTAAACATTTATTTGTCCTACCTTAAGCATAATTAAAACTTCTAGTGCGCAATTTATACGTAATTTCAATAATTTGAATTTATTTTAAGCATATTAATATGAAAAGGTTGTAATACGAGTATAATACAAATATCTAGCATTTAAAATCAATAAACTTAATTTATAAAACACAATTCCAATAGTTTATATTACAATTAAATATTTACGAGTATATGAGTATATCAAGTATTAACTTACTTAATTAAATCTAGGTAATTAATATTTTATGTGTTTAATTTATTAATTATGTATATACATATAAATCGTATAATATAAGAGTATAAATAGAACCCAACATTATTAATTTGGATATTAAATAATATAAATTTAAAATCAAAATATACATTGAAGATAGAGAGATTAAATATATACTTTAACTAGATTATGTACATATTTTTATTATTGTATTATTTTTTTATAACGATAGATTAACTAAAAAGAGTTATATTATATTATGAGTCATAATTTATAATTTTTATTTATTTGTTATTAAATACTAAATTTAATTAAATTAATTTTATTAGTTGATATTAATATTTATAATCAATTATCACTGCTAATATTAACTTTAATTTATTTTATTTTAATGTTCATCTTATTCATTAAGTTTATAATATTTACAATGTTTATATACATATGTTCTATAAAGGCTTTAATGACATTACTTTTCAATGATTTTTACATCAACTATTGGGTCTATGCATATTAGGCCACCAATCACAATTATATCTTATTCGAAGTCTTAACCAGGGTTGTTTTACAAAGTTGATTTTAATTTAATGATTATTAATAGTCATATTTTATTTGACCTAATCTCATACTATACTACAAGTGCTACAAGTAAGTACTTATAAATTAGCTACAAAAATAATGAGTATGTTAAACATTTTATGCTTGAATTTATTAAATAAACATTTTATCAATTTAAAACAAATTTTTAAATGTAAGACTGTGTTGTATCTAAGGTGTATAAATTCTTCATAGATAAAAAAAAATAAAAATAAATAATTAATATTTAAACTTAGTAGAAAAATTGAAGTTAAAAAATTGACTAACGTAAGTACCTATATTTTCTTGTCATCATTTTTTCTATACTAACATTTTCACTTATAATTTTTATATAAATCAAGGCAAAAGCCTTATACATATTACTTTACTAAATGGTAGTGATTATTTTCTAAAGTATTTCAAAATGAACTTAAAATATTAACTATTAATTGAAACTAAAGAACAGATTAATTATTTAAAATTACGTTTTTGTTTGTAAATAATACATTAGAGGGAAAAAATGATTTTTATTATTATTCTGTTTGTGTTTTCAATATAACAAATGTATACATTTACTATATTACATATATATTATTTTTATATAAAATAATTATTATAAATTACAATATCCTATTACTAATGCATTTTATTATTTCTGTATCTCCGATTTGGTATAATATATATTATATATATATATATATTAATAAATTATATAATGCAAATATCAATATGAATTTATATATTGCTAACTCAATCTATAAATTATTAAATATTAAGTTAAATTGTTCATGGATTTCAAATCAAATCAAATTTTGCGAACAAACACTTAACTAATAAAATCTCTGGGGCATAAAGTTTTTTGTTATTTATGTGAATTATAGAAATAAACTAGGTTAATACCTTAAAAAAATTGAAATTTTAATAAATAATACTGTATGTATAACTGCACAAGCTAAGAATTATAAGATTATTCACGTAGTTTACAAACAAAGAATATGTTATGATATTATACAGAAGTTTTATAGGCACTATTTTATTCCACAGAAATATATATATATATATATATACTCAGTCAGTTGAATTTATTTTGAGTTTACTTTTATAAAATAAATAAAGTATTGTACTGATGTTTATTTACAGGTATACCTATATTATATTTTACGTGTTACTCTGTATGTCCACAGCAGTTAGTGAGTGAATGCAAATAGAAAACCGGTGAATGTCGACATAAACCTAAATTGTTAATGAATTTCGACAATTTGATTAAAACTACATTGTGTTTAATGTTTATTGTTTAATCATAATATCAATATTGCAAACACAATTTTTAATTCATTAAAAAATACTTTAAAACTTAATTTTTAATTGTAATTTTCCATAGTTATAATACATTTACTTCACACAACATAAAATCGTATTCTCTTAAGCCAATTAATAGATGAAAAAAAAACAAAAACAACAACAACAATCTGACTTCAAGTATTAACAATAAAAATATTACGTTTGTCAGAACATATTAAGTGTTTTCTATGCATATTAAATTCATTGTACATACATTCTCACCCTTATTACAAATAAACATGCAATATATTATGCAACAATTTGCATTGCAAAACATTTTATCTCTAAATATATTGGAATTTCTTATGATAAAAATATCATACAAGTTTGGTTTAATTTCAATAGGTAAAATAACTGAAAGATGTTTTCAGGTTTATTTAGTTTATTTATAGCATAGCTATATTATTTAAATTTAAAATAATTTTTAATAAATTATTTATTGTCATGAATTAATTTAATAAATAACACATCTATAATATTTTTAATTATTTAAAATGTTATGTAAAATGGAAAAATATAGTACCATTTTTTTAATCACATGGTACAATATAAATAGAAATATAATATAAAAAATAAATTGTTAAAAAATGAATAACATTAAACAAACAAAGATATATATTATTTTGCTGAAGATTAAATTTAAAAATGAAACATTCACACTCACACAAGAGATATTTTACACGTAAAGAGATTTGTGCACTATACACATAATAAATAAAAACTTAATATATTTCATTTAATAAAGACAATTTGTCTTTTTACCATTATTTCATGCATTTTAAAAAATTAATTAAACTAGTTAATGAAATAAAATTGATATTTGTAATTGTCCTTATTATAAACTTAGCATTGCTGCAGGGATTGATATTTAATCTATATATAGTATAATCACTATAATTCATAAAAAAATCACTTTTCAAACCTAAGAAAATGTTTCAAACGTAAATAAATAGATTTATCTTTTCTTCTTTTTTTTTAAGAAATTTATTTTAAACACACATATTTTTTTACTTTGATTAGAAAAAAAAAGTGTAAATCTGTCTGCAAAAGTGTAAATTATTAGCCAAAATAAAAACGACCATGTAAAAAATTGAAAGAACAAAAGAAAAGTTAGTGAACATAAGAAATAATTTTTGTGTCAAAAACAGGCATAATAAGTAAAATATCTGGTAAAAAAAGAACTGAAGTTTAAAAAAAAAAAAGATATTTTATTTCAGAAAAGTATAATATATAAATCTATAAAAAATCTTTTGATGTGTCTTACCTTAGGTTTATATTTTAATATCTATCGTTAAAAATAAAACTGAATACTCGTATACTTGTGAAAAACTGTAGAAAATCATTTAAAACTCTAAATCACGGGTTGCTTTGTTAAAAAAAAAGATGTTCATTTTTTTTCTTTGGATCTTAATTAATTGATAATTATTAATAATTTAGATTTATTTTGAAAAATAGAAATTAATAATTGTATGTTCTGCAATTATAATTTTATATTTTATCATTATTATTCATTATTAAGAAAACTGTATTTTAGTATTTTTTTAAATTTTCACATTATACAAAATATATAAGTGTAATATGTGTGAAAGCTTATGAAATTAGGTTCTAAAACAAATGTAACACTAATTATTTTTATCGGACATTACCTTTTGAATTGAAAAAAAAATGCTTTTATATTAAATGTTGATGGTGGTTTCTTGTAGAAAATTAGATCAAAACTGTAAATCAAAATAGTGAATATTGAAGAGTCAAAATTAGTAAAATTTTTACTACTTCTTTTAATAATCGAAAATTTAACAAAACAAAGTAAAAACGGAAATATTTTCGCAACACCTACATTTTTTAATAAAACCAATTATTTTTTTTTTTTTTTTTTTGTACTCGTACTTTAAAATGAATAAACTTATGTACCTACTTGAAACTTAAGCCAAATATTTATATTAGCAACTTTTAGAAATTAAATAGTTTTCAAAGTATTTTTACACTTTTCAAGCTATAATACTGTAAACACATTAAATGTACAATTTTTTTTCGATTTATAATTATAAAAAATTTTATCTAAGCATGAAATAAATTAAAAATTTAATGAAAATAAATACTAATAGAGTTTATACGATTTAGATTTTGAGCGAAGTGATTATTGAATTTATTTTACAATGATGTGTGTGGTTTTTTTTTTTTTTTAGTGTCTGTCATCACATTTTGAAACACTAATATGCCTCAATTTCCAACTTTGTTGATGGTCACTAGAAAAAAATTTTATCTAATTTGTACTTCATGTCAAAAGTACTTGTTTAATATTTATCTTAAAAAAATGAAAAAAAAAAATAATAGTAATAGGGAAAACGAATTTTTACACTTAACCAGTTTTCGACAAAATGTATTTATATTTTTTATTTTTTTATAATTTAAAATATAATTGAATAACCAGAAAAACTTGAAATTTTCTCCAATTGTTTATTTTATAATTTTCAATACATAGTATAATTTTTAAATATTTGTATTTAGCGAATTTACATTTTCTTTTCTTTTTTTTCTTTCATTAAATGTCTTAAGTTGTATAAAATTTTATAAAAAATTATTCGTTGGATAATTTTTCTTAAAAATTTAATATAATATTCAGTATAAATTGAACTCATACTTGTATAAAATGTTAAAATTAAAATTATATAGACCAATTTTTTTCTTCTTTTTTGATATATTATGGATTTTAAATTTGAATTTGAATAAAATTACATATTTGAACGATGAATTATGATATTAATTATTTTGCTACAATTGAAGTAGCTTACTCTTGAGGATTTAAAATATTTACACACATTATAAATTTAATTTTACACTTAACAATTTTCAAATTATAAAAAATCAATATTAAGATCTTATCTATTTATACATTACAACTTTTTTACACTTATTTTATGGTAAGCGGTATTGGTTCAAATGTTAATAACTATAATATAATATCGTATAAATTATATTTATTAGTTATTACGATGATACTAATTAAATATCAATAATGAAATAACGTAAAATATATCATAAAGCTAATATTAAACACACCCATTTAAATAGCTCAATCCGTACTAATTATACAGCAGAGTAGTACTCACTCCCCATTTTTTAATGCTTCTGTTAAATTTATTTATTTTACTATTAATATTTCAATGATTATATTTAAAGTTTTTTCGAAAGTATTACTTAAATTATTATAATATTATATATTTTACCATATTACCGTATTTACTTGTCAGTCAATACACCTGTACTGTACAGCAGTGTGAATAAGTTTGAATAGTAAAAAACTTAAATAATATCTTAAAAATAACACATAGTTGGATATTCAATGTGTCATAACTCATAAAAATAACGCTAGTAAAAAAATGCTGATAAAATTTTCTGGAAGACTTTTTTTTTTTTTTTAATATTGATTTAAAATTTTAGTGTAAATAATTTATATTATATTTTCAAGATTTTTGACAATGTAATATGTTTGTACAAAAAAAAATTAAAATTAAAATATTGTATAGTTATTTATTTTTAAGTTGTAATAAAATAAGTAAATCAATTTTTTCAAAAACTGGTTTAATATCAAAATTTCTATAATTTATTTTCCCGATTATTAAACAAGTGCTGAAAACTACTATCATAAACCACCCTCAAAATTGAAAACAGAAGTATTTAAATAAAAGATAATTAACTAAATAAATTACACACAAAATCAAAAGTATATGTTGTGTACAAGCATAACGTTATAATTATTTGAAAATTGTAAGCATAATTATTACTCCATATTTGTTATTGACGATCAAGACATAATAATAATTGTATGAATAGATTTTTTTAACAAAAACAAAGTATATATACTATATGATACTAATATTATAATTGGTACTTTACAAACTAAAAATTATTTATGTTAAAAATTATTTATGTCCAGGTTAATAGGTTTATAAATTACAATACAATGCTTTTTACGGATTTCAAACCCAATTCTAAATAAATCTAAATGCTTAATGATATAAATTAAATACAAATATGAATTTAAACTATATTACAACAATAACACAAATAAATAACCTGGCTATGTACAACATATTTGATAATGTGTATGTATAGTATGATAAAGGTATGTATGTTGCTTATGAATATATACGTATGATTTATACTTTGAACCACTGCTTCTCTCATATACTATTGTGAGTGAAAATTTATTTTATAATATATTTATACGTTGGGAGAGTTAAGGTTCTTTGAAGAACCGAATACATTAAGGTAGACGAATATATTTAAGTAAAAATAAAAAAAAAAAAACAATTTTATTTTTCGTATCAAATAAATTTAACTTTACGTGAGATTCAAACGTGATCTGTATGCTTTTGACAAACATGTAATATACTAATGTGTGTTATTTTTTCAAATTGCAATACCCTTATGTGTATATGAATATATATAATAAGTAGCAAAACACATTCATATATACACCTCACGTCTAACTATACAAATAATAAAGATATAAAAGTAAATAACATTAACTTTTTAAATGATTTGAAAATGAAAACAGATCATAAAGTGATTGTTTTGTATTTATCCAGTATATTTTGCAGAAAAATATAAATAATATGAATTTGAATTTTTATATTCGGTAGAGCAATTGAATTACGAATATATTATTATTTCGGAGAATATTGACTCATTACAACCTATATACTTATACAAACCTAAAATAAATTAATTACAAAAATTAAGTAAATTTTTAAGCTTTTAAACTTATGATAAAAATACTGTATACCAAAATTTGGATCATACTATATAGTTCAATGAAAATACAAAAACAAATCTTGTTCTAGTAATATTATTGTAGCAAAATTACAAAAATTTGAGGGAAAATGTTGAAAAAATATTGTTTAATGTGGTAGTTTCTAAATTGTGTAGTATAAATAATGTAAATTAATAGTAGAAAATGACCTGTACTCAAAATAGTTTTAAAATTGTATTGTTTATTTATATATATATATATATATATATTATAAGAAAACTGAGTGCTATGATCTTTACATATGTATATATAAATACACGACACTGGTTTGGGTCAAAGTGGGTTGATCTAAGTAAGAACCCTTTTATTTAAACATGACACTATTGACACCTAATAATATACTGTTTAAAAATGTATCTTATGTATTTCATAGCAATTTAAAGTTATATTAAGAATGAATAATGTTACTATTCGCATCTCTTATCTCGACAAAAATAACAAATAAAAATTATTGATTTGACTCTGAACATGATAGAAAAGTACAAATAGTATGTATAATAATAATGTATATCTTGGAAATAAGTTTTTCCCGATATCCCAAAAAAATATTTTCGTAACCTCAATGTATCCCAGAAATAATTCATTTTTTTTAATTCATAAAATATAATTTGATAATTTGTATTACCATTCTTATATTATCTGCTTTTGTTATATCCATTTTCATTTATTAGATACTTTATTTTATTTATTCGTGGTAGAAATTGAATTAAAATAAATACTATTTTGTAAACTTTTGGGTCAAGTTGTTTGATTTTTTTTTTTTTATTATTATTATTTTATTATCAATTTGAAGTTTATATCCTTCAATTAGCGCCGGTTTAATGTTATTTTATAATTTTTATTAATAGTGTAAATATAATATGTTTAATATTTCATAGCTTATAACTGATTTTTAATCATGTATTTTTGAAATTTAATTTAATTTAATCATCCTTAAGTTTTTAGGCACTAAAATAATGTTCTATAACATTAAAAAATTCCACAAATAATTTAATCGAATTAAAAAAAATAAATTTAAAATGTCAAAAAGTAAATAAGACTTGGAAAAAAATACACCATACAAGAAGTTTAAATAACAATGAGAAAACACTTAAGATACGAATGGAATTAATTTTCAACTAATAATTAAACAATTCGATAACAAAAAGTAACATTCGTAAAAAATAACATTTTTTTATAGGCATTTATTTTTGCACGATAGTAATTGTAATATAATTTCTACGAAAAATGTATTTGTTTTCATTTATACTTGGGAACACATTCGTTCACTGTCCGCTTTAATAGCATAACAGTTAATAGAATAGATGAACGTGTAATACCTCACGGATGTCGTCATCGACATCTACTTTTTAAATATCTAACTACCTATCTATGGACATTCAGAAGTTAAAATATTTTTAAAATATTTCCACAATGTCCAAAAATCAGGGCTTGTAAACGTTATAATAAAATTATGATTATAATGTTATATTTGACAAAAACCAATTGAGATTTGTAACGTAATTATAACGGAAAACAATAAACATAAGTAGTTAAATAACACAAAACAAAACATAACGATTGACAAAATATATTATGATATATCACAAAACAAAACATAATTCAAAACTTTAAATATAGTATATCATTAAATAAAATTATTAATTTCCAATTATTTAATAATTATAATTTATAAAATTTACTAAAAATGTTAATTTTGAATAACGATAGATTCAAAAGTTGAATAAGATTTTAATTCTGAATAACTATAAACTCAAATTTGTATAACGTTTTAATTGTAATTAACATAAAACAAAATTTTTTTTTCAAATGTTAGCCCCACCAAAAATACAAAAATAAAATAAAATATAAATTGTATATGAATATTTATTAAAAATTAGATGCAAGAAATTCAAAATAAAAATTGAAAATTATTAATATATAGTTTCCAAAGCTCATTTTTGAAAGGTAATACAATGCGCAAGTATTTAGGAAAAAATACATTTTGAATTCAAATTCACATCTTAGACTAATTTGTATATTGCTTAACTTTCAATTAGTGCAGAACAAATAGTGAAAGAATATGGCCGTGAGGTGATATGATGACATAATTTAACCCGTTTTCGATAGACATATTTTTTGAATAGACAGTATTATATAACTTATAAATTATACAGACTATATAATAGCTTCGTCACGAACATCGTTATTACATTATACACCATAAGCGTTTGTACACATGGGCGGCAAGCATCACTATAGCTGCCAAGTTTTCGGTCCATTTAAAGTTTGCCGATACGTGGTCCGGTAAAGTTTAAGTGTATTTGAATCTCTTTGACATACCCTTACCTCCACCAACCTCTCAGCCAATGCTCCACCAGTATTCGTTCAACTCACCCCACATGTTAGCGGTAGATATTTTTCCCAGAGGAATTTTCATCCACGTTAAACGGATCAAATGCTTTACTTCGTTTTACATTATTATGTATAGCCTTATTGATCAAACAATCCTCCATAAAAATCATCTTAGTTTAAATATAATAACTTTTATTTTTACCTGTTCAAAAATATTTTTTTATAAAAAAAAATGTAAGTTCATGATATTATCATTATTGTCTAAATGTAATTCCTTAGATTTTATTTTAAGTTTATTAGCACAAATTATTTTTTTAATACGCATATCATATAATATAGTCGGGTTCCAGATATTAATTTTTTTTGACAGATTATTTCCGTCCCGGAATTTTGGACTTAAATTACTTATTGACTTAAATGTTTAATGTCACTATTATCGAACTTATAATTAGATTAGGTTGTGGTTTGTCGTTTAAATACTGTTTATAATATACCCAATATAAGTCAAATTTTTATAGGTACCTACTTGGTACATACTACATATATTCTCATTTTTTCTACCTAAAAATATCATATCTAATTAAAATGTAAATCTAACATCCTTACTGATGAAATCATCGAAATCAGTGATCTTAAAATTAATATTGTGCAGGCTTGAACAGAAGAAAAAAATATTCGAGTATCAAAGATAGTTTTACATTTACTTAACATAAAGAATTATGTAATCTTATCAAAATATTCAAAATATGATGGAAATGTACAAAAGTTCTTCATTATTCAGCATAATTTTGAACATCGTCATAACTCAGTCTAACAGCAATATTATTACGACAAATTTTATCAGTTTTTTAAAAATTAAAGCCATCAAGAATATCTATGAATGACTTGCAAAAATAATGTGTTAAAATAGCTTTTCGTTTACTATGACTGATGTTTTACTAGTAGATACAATAAAATATGTATAACAACCGTCCACTAATTTTTCAAAAATTCTCTAAATTAACGAAAAAAATAAAAAATACATAACAAAGTATCAAAAATTAATATTATTAATTTATGACTAATAAAACAAAAATAAATATCTTATATCGGTAAATTATCAAAATAAAATAATGCTATATTATTTTTGTCAAAGAAAAAACAGAGTATATTATAAATACATATTGTGATATCTATATGTAAAGTTGTGATGTCGTTCCATTTTTTTTTTTTATTATTTATTATTCACTATCTATTATATAAAAATTATAATTATTTGCCTCCGAAATTTTTATTATTATCGAACGAGGCTACAAAATTATATGTTCATGCATTTAATTATTAGATAAATAATTAACATTAAAAATTAGACTAATAGATAATACTCAATTATTAATTAGGTGTCAAATGTCAAATTGACAAATGGACGTAGCAATAAAAAAAAAAAAAATAATAATAATAATAATTAATAAATATAAACATTATTAAAAAAAAATAATAAAATTTAAAAAATTACGAATAAAATTGTATAATAAATAAAATATTACAATTAATAATAATTATTAACGTAGTCCCCACCTCGGCTGATAAAATTCAAGAGAAAAAAAGTATTAATGAAGTTAAATATCATTGAAATAAATGTGAAAAAAATTATTATTTTATCACCAAATTTAAAATGTTAACTGATTTCTAAATCATTTGTCTCATATTAATATAATATATGTAATATAATACTTACATATATCATACTTTCAAATGTTGCTATTAAGGATGGTTTTGAAAAAACCATAAATAGGGTAGGTTTAATGGTACTAATAAATAAAATAATATCTCTTATATATAAGCGATTCCGAAGTTGAAAGACGTTGGTAACTTTGAACATCGATAACTCCGAAAAAATATTATATAAACTCACTAATAACAGCACTAGCATGGCAGTACATTATGAACCACAATCACTACAACATTTTTGTTTAATACGCCAAAATATAGTGGTAGACACGATATATTATAATACTTACTCAGTTTGACACAAAAACGAATGAGTTCGTTGATAGACAAATATTTTTTGGCTACTGTGCCAAACGGTTAACGAGCGTCGTATTATATGCGATGTTCTAATCATTATACTGACTGTGGCAGTGTTATTCGACAAACGTAAATGCAATGACCCGTAATTGTTATTACAAAATAATAATATACTCGTAATATAATCTTGTATTAATGTTTTAAAGTAAAAATAGTAAAAAACATTTTCCATATTTTATGAATCACAATAATAATTTGTATTTTTACATCAATAAAATTATATTTGATTTTTGATTTTTTTTTTTTTATTATTATAAGTTATAACTATAAAATTATCATACACTATTTTAATGTAAAAAATTCAATATTCAATGTGTCAATTCAATAATATACTCTAATAAATAAAAAAGTTTATGTTCAAAATATTTCAAATTAAGAATTACAGTATAATTAAATACCTACTGTAATATAATGATTAATGATAAATGATAATACCTACTCTTTATATCCAATGTTTGGTAATTATTATGCAAATTATAATATTGTAAGAATAACTATTGAATTGAACCAAGAATTAGACTCTTATTTTATTCATTCCAATATATAATTTTAATTTTTCTGTATTATCTACCATTATTTCAAACGAAATTCGTTTAAATATTACTTTAAATTAATGTTCTAAATAAAATCTAAACAATAACTTCATACGACATATTATTCTGATAAATAATTAATGTTTATATTAATAATTAATACCTAATACAACAAAATAAATATTAGTACATTTGAAAAAATTAACACAATATCAAACTATAATATGGATGATTTAACTTGTATAAAGATATCAAAGCTACAAAATAAAAAATAAAAAGTTTTAAAGAACATCAATTACCTACATAGAATTACATAAAAAAAGAAAACTCTAAAATAAACGATAATTCATAATATATAAACTCACTTATCACAAGTACGTATAAAGAACGTATAATTTTATTTTAACCCAAGCTTATGTATGACAAAATACTAGTATCAATATATAATGCTTGTTACATAGTTTTCTTTGATTTCAAAGTTTTATACGGAGATTTTTATTGTATACATTTTTTTATTAATATGCTTTATTAATTTTGATAATAAATCTATACTTGTGTAGATAATTACTATTTTATTATTTATTATTTATTTTAATATATATAAATCATAAATGTGATTACATTGAAATGTTATTTCTGATATATTTTTTGTTGTCCATTTTTGTCAAATTATATTATTGATGCATTTATAACAGGAAAGTCATTAAAAACTAATCAATGAATAATATTTTTCAATTTTTATGTAATTAAAATTTTTTATTTATAACTATTATTATACAATTTAAGATATTGAATTTTATTTGAACATGACGATAAATTTAATCAGTTATTATTTAGTGACAATCACTGGGAATTTGATTTCATTTAATATTGTTTAAATTTAATATGGATAATTTATTTTTATTAAGTTAACTGAATTTAAACTTAATTCTTATGAATATGTCAAAAATCAACATTTTTTACTATACACAATTACTAATAGGAATTCAATGGTATTTAAAATACTTATTTATAATAAATTGTTTTTATTATTGATACTAATTTTCTCCAATAATTCAATCTAAACGTTTTGTGGTAATTATAATCTCATTAATCTTCTTTTTTTTATTTATTATTAAAACAATAAAATTCTACATAAAGTACATACATATTAAATAGGTTGGCACAAAAATTTAAACAATTATTTTTTTTCTATTTTATATAAAAAAAATATATTTATATATATATATTTAAAATTCAAAAAATTAATGACTATATAAATACAAAATACATGTATACATGGTTATCGATTATAGTACTAATAAAAAACAATTAATGATTGTTTTATAGACGATCATATAATATTTTAGTGTAACTATGACTTATGTCAATTATCTTTTTGTCTATTAATATTTTAACCCCTTCCAATTAAGAAAAAAACTGACAACAATAAAAACAAATACTAAAATATCATATTAATCAAAAATCTACTTACTCAATTATAGCCGTCACATAGAGTATCCCATTTTCCTACAAATTATATTATATCAAAAAAATAAAATATTATGATTACCGCACAACGCCGCGAACAGTAAAATCAAATTAGATAACTCCTTTAATGAGAAAAAAATACCAATACAAATAAAAAAAAAAACGAAAATCCTTCGTAAGTTACTAACACAATAAACACGCGATATCTATACCGGGGCTAAACGCGAATAGAACCCCAACGATAACATGCACGGCACACGGTCGGTACGCGAAAACTGTCGGTGGTTTCCGCAAACCCAAAACCATGTTTCAAGCGGCGGCGAGTATTTTGAAATCGATTATCACCGTTCGCCATCTATCCTGAAACAATCAAACCAAACCGATTCAACACCTTCCTGCATACCCTCGTTTAAGTCTTATTAATCACCACACAAAACATTGTGGTTGATTTTATTATTATTATAGGATGCAGGTATATTTTTTTGCAGACCTTGTTCTAATTGTGAGGTTTAAATACAATTTTAAGGAGGAGAGGCTTAATTTTTATTAAACTAAATTAATATTTAAATATCCAAAAAAATATACACTGTCAGATCTCCTATACATTTTTTAAAAATTGTTATTTCCTTTATTAGATAAATATTACTTTCTTTTCAATAAATATAGAATACATTAAACATATAAATTACAGTTTAAAATAATCAAACAATTAATTTTATTAATGGAAAAATTGAAAAAAATTTTATTATTGACATTCTTTAGATTCTGAGCTCAGCAAAAATGAATTGACTTGACAAAAATGTATGTATTTTTTTTTTTTTTTAGTGATTGTCTAAACCTCGGAGATACTTTTTAAGATAAAAACAATTTCTTTGGTGCTCAACAAAACTTTTGTAGAATATAGGTTAAGACTGTTAAGAATGTTAAAGGTGTTAAGAGTAAAAATTAAAAATTCTCAATGTTTTTTTTTAAAATAAAATCAAAAAAATAAAATAAAGAAAAACAGAAGTTTTTACGAAAAACAAAGTTTTAAAAATCAATTATATTTTTCTATTGTAATTTAAAAATAAATACATGTAGAAACTTTAGTTTTTCAAAAAATATTTGTATTAGAATTCTTTAGACATGATATACATTTCAAAATATTTAAGTTCTTTTTATGCTATTTAAAGACATTTAAAATTTTTTTAATTAATTTATCTTATAAGGATATCATAAAATTTTTATTTTTAAATAAAATATTTAAAAATATAATAACAGCTTCTACGTAAGTTCTTCTTATTGCTAATAATTAATATCAAAAATACAATCCAATAATCCTATTGTTTCTTTAACACGTTTAAATTTCAAATATTTTAGCAATTTTATTGTTCACGAAAATAGCGAAAATTCAAAAATTATTTTATATTTATTAACATTTTCAAATTTTATATCTATGAGTTGAAAATATAATATATATTACAAGATTTTTTACAAGAATTTAAAAATAAGAAGTTTTATAAAGCCATTCAATTTTTTTATGAATTTTAAAATTTGTTAAAAGAGTCAAAATTATCAAAATTATTTTGTAGTCATAATATATATATATTTATATATTATTATGGGATGACAACCATTTTTAAATAACATAACAACTAATTTAAAGCGCGGGTAAAAAAAATTGTACATCTACAAAGAATATAACACTGCTGTTTTTAGCATAATGTACCATTTATTTTCTAGTTCTTGTAAAACCGATTGTGTCTAATAATTTGATGAAATGCGTCTGTGATATAGAAAAAATATTTACAAAATAATTATGAAATAATAAATGTTGTTCGATAAAATAATCATTCAAAACATATACATGATAAAATAATAAAACTCAGTAATTCTTTTAACAGTAAATAATCACTATTTCAAAAAGTGCTAACGGTTTTAAAATATTTTTTTCATATAATTTTAATTCTGAAATTTAAATTTTCTTTTTAATTTGTAATTTTTGGAATAACAATACATGTCAATTTAATAATTTTAAACATTTTTATATATAAAAATCAAATTTTAGACCTATGATTAACTAAATATAAGATATAAGTATTTAAAGTTAAGATAATTATTGTTATGTATTATCATCGTCATGCTATGAACTCTTGTGTCACTGATTCACCGTAATCTTTAGATGTATAAAAACAGTTTCATTTAATGTATGAGCCCTAAAAAGAAAAAAAAATGTATGACTTAAACTAAATATTTAGGTGATAACGGATTGATATGAACTAGTAAAATATTACTCCTAACATTTATTTCAAAGTAATTGTACTTCGTCTGGTAACTTTTATAAGTATAAAATGACATGTCTTGCGAGTTACTGATTCATAGTTGCCTAGCCGGAATCGCTGAAGCCTTAAGTATGCAATTTTATAAGTACCTAATTTATTCTATTCTATGATGTATAGAGACACACAAAGAATTTTCTGAAATTCATCTTCTAAAGAGGTTAAAATATGTAAAAAAAGAGTAAAGATAGAAAACGTTATTTATTAATCAGATTTTTTGGAAATTTAGCATACTTACTCTATATATCACAAATAATAAAATATTTTTACCTTATAAAAATATTTACATTTAACCAAGTTTAAGAAGTGGTAAATCGTCGTGCAATATCAGCTAGTATTATTATATAATATTAAAGTAAATTGTACATAATAAAAGAGAAAAATAGAATTTATAATATAAAATAAAATAAATGTTATGTCATTTTTGTTTCTTAAGTGTTTTTAATTTTAAAACTGTACACATTCAACAAAATATAAAAACCAATTATAAATAAAATCAATAGCTTCAGAATTTCGTTTTAATATACCAAATCTGGCTGTTATAGATTTAAATGGAAAAAGTTATTCATTAAAAAAGACTAATGTTTCAATAACAAAAAGAAATAGAGAAAACTTTTTTGCCCTTAAACGTTTTACAGTTTTTGTTCGTATTTTATATAAGTTACATATTTAACGACTCATATATAATTTTTATGTGATACCCCATAAACATGACAAGTTTTCTTCGTACATAATATTGTTTTAAGATAAGCGACATGTAAGGGCAAAAACAAAAATAATAAACTTATACATATACAGATAAGCATTTATATTATATAATATTCTATAATTTAAACATCGAATATTCTGATGATAAAACTTTAATGTGATAAACGTGACAATTTAGGAACATATTAAATGTAAATCTGTCAAAACAAACATTGAGGTTATCAAATTACTCGATTAAACAAATAAAAATAGTATACGTGATACAAATCATGTATATACACAGTTTGCTAAGCCGAATACATTTAAGTTTCAAGTTTAATATTTATCTTATAAGCAAGTTATAGACATAAAACATTAAATTCTAAAAGTCACTCTTTTATACAGTAAATATTGTTAACATTATTCAAAAAAATATTAACATTGTACGTAATTTTCTTTTTGAAAACCATAGTTTATTTTTTTTTCTCCTTAAGTTTATTGGTAATATTTCAACTAACATTAATTGGTTTTTAAATGGTAGTTTTTTTTTTTTTTTTTTGTATAGATAAATATCTAAGAACTGAAGATGCAGAATAAATTCATGGAATATTTATTTCAATATCACTAATTTTTTGAAACAAACAATAAAATATAGAAACTCGTCAAGAAAATGAGTGTTAAATATAAACGGAAATAATTCATTAAAATCGAAAAATCCAATGATTACTCCAAATTTATCTACTATAACAAGTATTAAATGCATACATATTACGATCTATCTCGATCTCAATAGTGAAAAAAAAGTCAGCTAGAAAGCAAACAATGTTAATTAATTAATATTTTGAGTATACACTAAACGCAAGTTAAATGTACAAAATGTAATTATAATTTTAGACTTGAATTTAATGTGGATGAGGGCATTGAGCAGATTACTAAGCGTTATGTTTACTTCATAGAACTAGAAATTTAGATGAAGTGATTTACAAATTATCATTGAAGAAGAGTTTACCAACTAAAAGCACATTATATTATATTATCTACAAAATTAGATCGATGTGTGTACTTATGTAGATAGATATTATTATCCATAATAATAAATTGAAAATAGTATATCAATGAACCATCAAAATGTTTTGGTATTACAAAATATCGCTATATTTAATAAATTTAAAAAATAAAGATAGTATACATTTGCTGATGTCGAATGATAAATTTTTTCTGCGTATGCAATATTGAATATAATTTTAAATTTATGAGTAGCACTATGTCCACTATTTCTTGATTAATAATATTATACATTATGCTATACACAAAACACTGATCCATTTTGAACTGTGCATTATATCAATAAATAATAGTTTTGTTTGTTTATTTTTTTTTTCTAGAGCTAATAATACAGTTAAACTCCAATTGTTTTAAAATGTAGTAAGTATTTATCGTATAAAAATTTTAAGTCATATAGTGGGCTATTTTTAAATGTTTAAGTATACCATAAAATATACATATTGACAATTAATGATATTAAATATCAGTTTAGTTTTAATTAAATCCGAAACTATTTATTTAGATTTAACTTATTTATTTTATTTTAATTTTTTAAATGATAATTAGAATCCATCACTATATTGCTTTCATTTTTTATTACGACATAAAAAGTTGTAAGTACGTTTGAAATTGGTGTTACCATCTTTTAAATCTAATGAAGTGAAAATAATTAATTTATGTGTATTTATTCAAAATGTATTCAATAGTAACCAAAAATTATAAAAAATTACAATTGTATAAAATGCATTATTATAATAATTTTAAAATGATGAAAAAATAATTCTTAGTATAATTTATGCTCATCTTACATCTGTAAGTTCATTTTTTAATAAATATGAGTAGGTTTACTATTAACTTCTCAACTAATTGCAGTTTCAAATTTGTTTTTTTGAATATTACAAGGATATTCGAAAGATTACCACTTTAAAGTGCCATTCAATTTTGTATTAATTAGTAGGATAACTACACGAAACTTTCAATGAATTTTTACTGCTATTATTTAAAAAAAAAGAAAAGAAATTACCTTCTTATTATATCTAAATTTGAAAAAGTAATTGAAAACAATGAGATTATACCATACAATTTAAAAATATCCTTCATAATAATACTGTTTTTCAAGCGTCTGAAACTTTTAATTTACCTTTTAAATAAAGAAGCATTGTATCAAATTAAAAATGTTAATTAAATTCTTGATAATACTATTTGAAATACCTGAATTATATATACATACATAAGTTCCACTAACAACAATTCCGAAATTAAGACACATATAATCACATAATAATGTATGCATAAATAATATTTTTTCTTCCACCAGTTCTCATTTAATAGTAACCATGATATTGGATTTATAAATGCTTAAATTATATCAAAATAATTTTTTTAGTATACATACATAGATTTATATTTTATAAAAATTAATAGGTATATCAATGAATATTTTTTATTTGATTATTATCGTTCGATACTTGGATACAAATTAGAAATAAAATTGAAAGAAGTATGGATAAAATATTATAAATACATTTTTATCATCAGTCGTTTAGGAAAAATGAAAAAAATCATTTCAACCAATACTAAGGCAGACATTTTTTACCGTTTCTTGAAAAGTAATACATTTAATTGAAAATCAAGATATGTTAAATTCTTATACAGCGGTATAATGAGGTAAGACTCTATAAATTAAAAATACTAAAAATAAAATTATATTATATTAATTTCTATACCACATTAACATTGAAAATTTTAGTACATATCCAATATTAAAAAATATTCTTCGTTTATTCAGACTTAGAACTGACAGCTTATATTATAAACAAAGTTGGTAAAGTAAAAATGGGTTTGTTATTATGTGATTATTTAATGTATAAATAATAATTATTTATAAATAAAATAAATATAAAAAAACTGGAGAAGTCATTCTACTACAAAGCAGGTATCGAGTGTAATTCATCTTTGACTAGATCACTGTAATGGATTAAACAAATTTTAATTAAATGATAAATTACGATAGAAACCATATTAAAAATATTTCAAAAATGTTTTATTGTATATTTTATTTCTGTAGAGTATAAGTAATAAAAATAATATTAAAAAAATACATAATGCATATTATAATACTATTATCTATTAACTATTACAGTATTGTTATACGTAATGTTACTATCTATAGTTAACTTTTTAAGTTAATACTGACATCTCATAGGGTGATGTAAATATTTTCAAAATAATTTTTTACAAAAAAAAAAAAAAAAAACATTTAAGGAATCTTAATTTTATTTTTCAAGCTTTTCACTTAAAAAAAAAAAATAAATAAATGTAATCATATATAAATCGAAAACAAATTAAAGAAGTAAAATATTTTAGATGTTCATAAATAGTAAAAGAGAGCCAAAATAATAAGATGTCTTTTAAATGCCAATATTAACATTTTATTGAAATTAAAAACACTTTAAAGTTATTTATTTTTGAATAAAATCAAAACACCAATGTCTTAATAAAATACTAGTTTTGGGTAAACATTTTTTTCCCTTATTTTTCTTTTCGTTGTATTTTTCGATAATTTTGAAAAATACTTTTTTTAGTAGATTTAATATTAAAATTCATCATTTAAGTTAAAAATTGACATATTTTACTTCTTTTAATGGTATTGAGTGACAGATACTAAACACTATAAAAAAACAAATTTAAAAACATTGTAAAATCAATACATTTGTTCAGCTTAGAATCTACTATTTTACTACCTGAGACAAATAATTACCTTTAAATCTAAAAAAAATCATTATATATTTCCTGAGTAGTTTTTTTTTTTTTTTATTATTAATTTTCTATAATCTTTTATTGTTGTTTATTATTATTTTTTTTGTTTTTTTAATTATACATTAAAAATTTATATTAAAAAAAATTTATATTAATTTTACTCATAATTTTAAAGAATATTGTTGTGGACTGTAACGTTTGTTTGGATTTTGGTTCTCGAATAGGAGTAATTAGATTTAAATAAAATGTAACGCACCTTGTTTCAATCGCAAAATATACTTTTTTTATTACGATTCCGCTGATTACATCGATCGTACGCGACTGACACAAAAGTCATACAATATAATATAAGTAATACTAAATATAATAATAATAATGTGTTATTGGGATATGCACGCATTACGTCTTTATCAAACCGAACAAAACCAACACAAATTACAACTTATAAATACAAATTAATAATAATATAATATCATGCGTCAACAAATATAATTAAAAAAAACAAATTTTAACTATGCCAATGTAGCATTAAGTTACTAGTTTTAAATCTAAGTAAACTGGGAAGGAAAATAAAATAACTCCATGCAAGGAATGTTAGTCACATATTTAATATCACATTTTATAATACAATTATATTTTCTTGTTAAAGGTTAATTATTCTCCTGTAAAAGGATTTATTGCCAAATTTTTTAATTGATGCTTCGGGGAATAGAATTATTAAAATTAAGATCTATAAAAAAAAAAAACTTTGCATACATTTAAGAATGAGTTTCATAATTATAAATTAAAATAACCTTTTAAAAATTATTTTGTAGAAATAAATAATAATAATGTTAATGCGTCGTGAAAACAACATTGTTCCTGATATCCATTTTCTTAATAACAAGAAAAAAAATAAAATTGTTGAAAATGGATAATTATAAAATACTATACACTTAAAATTATTTTTACTACCTTATGTTCGTTACCTTTTATATTTGTAATGAATATAAGTCATTAAAAAATAATAATTAAAGTTCTATAAAACCAATTTAATTATAAATATTACCATAGCTAATTATTGAACTTTAATGTTATTAAAATATTTGTTTCATTTAATTTATTTAAGTAGTACATATATTAAGCCCAATAACAATAGGTACATTAAAAGCGATAAATATTTTAAGATTGTTTAGTCCATTCAAAATAAACTATGAAATTACAATATGCTCAATGGAACCCTTATTATAATTCAAAATTGACACAGTGCTAATTAAATAATTTTAGGTTTATCTGCCAACTACAGTCTATGAGTATTTATATAGTATAATAATACAATTTTAAGTCAATATTTAAATTTTACAAATATATATTTTATTAATATTATTGTATAGTATCATTCAAATATAAAACATAGCAAGGAAACTTGAGAATAATAATAATGAATAGATTTTTTTTTTTTAATCACTTTATCGTATAAAATTAGATTAAAGATGTTAATTTATTTAACTATATTAGAAAAGTAATAAAATAATATATCCATATCTGTGTTTTAAAATTAATTGTATCTTTTTTTTCTTATAATTTAAACTTGGCATTTTTATTGGCTTAATCGGTTCAACAAAAACTAACTTTTTGTATTGTTTAAACATTATTACAAACGTTAAAGTTTTACATAATTTTTCACTAAAACGTTGACTTTTTTTCATTAAATATTGTTTAATTTTATCCTCTATTTTACTTTAAATGCTATATTAGAATATTAAATATGTTGATATTAAATAAAAAAGTAATTACCAGATCCACATAAGATGATTATAATTATAATAACACAGATAATTTAAATGAAAATACACCAATTCTTTATAGAAACAAAATATTTAGAAATATCAAAAATTATTTAATATTCATAAATTTATTTAAAAAAACAAAAATTACTAACTGAATATTATTTTATTTATTACAAACTCATCATTAAAAGACAATTTAATTTAACTCGTAATGAATAATTATTCAACCATTTTTTTATCATTTTCGTTTATTTACTTTATTATTAAATAAAAAAATAGAAAACATGCTTAAAATTTACTAACAGTGGTTCATAATTGGTTAATTTTAAATAAGGATAATGGATTTTAAATATGGTATACAAATACAATGGTATATTATTATATTATTATACTCATATTTAAATTTTAAATCGAAATTAATGTACCTAAATAAAAATAATAATACATTTTTGTTTATAACACTGCAATAATATAATAAAACTGAAAGAAATTTTAAAGCAGTTTCATTTTCTTAAATTGAATTTCTTCGCACAAAAATCCAATTGTAAACATCAAATGGCAACCCATCTCCAATCAAAACCTATAATTTTCAAAAAAAAATTTTAATAATTAATTATTACGAGTTTTATTCATGACTATTTTAAATTTAAAAACGATAATTTGAAATTACATTAAGAAATCTTCTTTTTTTATTATTGATCTTACTTAAGCCCGACAACTAAAGCCATTAGCTGTGCATAGGAACAGTAGGTTTTTTGTTTGTGAGGTTTTGGTTAGTAGGGTTAGAACACGTGTGTATATGTATGTGTGTGCCATGGATTTGTCACTAAGAACTCGGGTGGTCACCCATCCGAGAGCTAACGATGCCGGCTAATGCTTGACTTTAGAACACATTAATGACTGAAGCCAACTATCGCGCTTCACCAAGCCACTTAAGAAATCTATTCTATCTGAAATACACATTTTTTTTTATTTACATTTTCTTTTTTAGAAAAATAAATTTAAAAAGTAATATTTTCAGTAGAACATCTGTGTTTGGTTTTCAATATTATGAAAGTGTTAGAGAAATTATATTATCTCCAATTTTTTTATTTTTTTTTTTTTTTTATTTAAACAACTTAATACTTAATAACAGGTTATGTAAAACATTGAAGATATACATTTAATACAATTTTATCAAAAAATATATAAATTATACGTTACACGAGACTTACAATATTTATTCAATATACATAATTTCCTCATTTTTTTCATTCAAAAAAATCAACATAAACCACTAAAATAATTGATTATTTCTGTTTTAAGTAAAATTTCATACATTTTTTAACTATATTCATTCCAACACTTTAAATAAGCACAATAATATCTGTTGACATAAACTATTCTTAGAAATAATAACATTATACATGTTAGATATATTAACATACTTATAATCATGTTATATAATTTAAAAGACAAAATATCTTTTAAATAATGACGTTTAGAAATAATGTTTCTGAAAATTCTAAAAATATTTTTATTTTATACCTATATTTTAGAGGAACATAATATTTACATCAAAGTTTTAAATTTAATTAAATTTGAATTCAGCTATATTGTCTTCTGACATTTTACTCCTGGGTCCAACATATTAAATACATATCACTTTATAATGCATATATACAAGCAAAACGCTAACAATGTGCTAGAAACACAAGGCTGCTAACACGCCGTTACAGATTTACACGTTGCATACACTTTGTCGTTTATGGAATATTTTAAAAGCAACTAGGGAGCAGCGGTCACATTAAACTTACATCAACGCAACCGTATAATTATAACCACGTCGTATATTACAATAATATAGTTATTCGCATGCGAGTAGACAATGGATCAATTTTTGAGAAGATAGAAAATCTTTACTATCATCTAAAAAAAAAAATAAACTTTAGTTTAGGATCTTGACGTAAACTTGAGACAAATTTATATTGTTACATTTACATATATCCAAACAACTAAAAGTTTTAACAAGTGACGTATACCTCGTATTATTTTACTTTACGAATATATACAAAGTACAACTACAGACATTATATATGAACGCATTACTTAAATTAAAATAGTTTTACAATATTTCAAAAAGCTAAGTTTATTTTTATAAGTGAAATAACTTAATAAGTTTAAATATTTAAGAAAATACTAAGCAAAAAATATAACTAATAAACTTAAAAACGTACTATCATCAAAATTATAAAAATAATAAAATTAAGA
The DNA here is from genome assembly GCF_002803265.2 of Melanaphis sacchari. Classification (NCBI taxonomy): domain Eukaryota; kingdom Metazoa; phylum Arthropoda; class Insecta; order Hemiptera; family Aphididae; genus Melanaphis; species Melanaphis sacchari. The sequence continues at coordinate 1,521,012 of NW_020271560.1, read as the reverse complement.
CAATACATTTCTAAAAAAAATACATGTTGGTTCTAAAAATGAAATTTACACACGAAAAAAGTATACCAAAGTGATATGATTTAAAAGATTTATATAATAAATAAGGTTAAATACGCGATATTGTGTAAACTTTGAAAATTTTTATTGTAGATAAATGATAACAAAACGCTATGAAATTCGTTAATATTTAATTAAAACTTAGGTTAGGATGCTCTTCTTCTTTTATTAAATTTTATTAATGTATCAATAATATTTTTCGAACGGTATTGTTCTTCTTTTTTCACATTTAATTTCTGTGTACAGGATCTACATGACCTACAATTCATAAACACTGTATATTGCGGTAAATAATCTAAGTATTTTAATTTGATCACCACCATACCATAAAACTCATACCAAATTACAATTTTAACCTTATTCAATTCTCTTGCATTTAAATAATGAATGTACAAAAATATATTTTTAAATAAGGACCCTAAACAAATTGGTATTTCAAGGTATTTAGATTAAATTACACTTTTATCAGGTATAAATATTGCAAATATTGTATTTATATATACTTAAAATATTGTAAACGAATGTGGGGTGGCACATATGAGGGTTGTTCTGTATACTAGTAGGTATGCGATAAAGAGGATTAGACCACGACGAAAGTAAATATATTTGTAAAACTATTTGTATGGCAGACGTGAAAATGCCATTTAAGCACGATATATGTATAAATGGGAGAAAGACAGAAAGAGCTAGAGAATGAGAGAAGAGAGTGAATGAGGGAAAGAAACAATGAGAAAGAGAGAAACAACTAAAAGAATTTAAAATACAAAAATGTGTACGCAGACGATATCCAAAGCGTTCGCTTCTGTACGTTATGTGCATTATTTAAAAAGCCGTTAAAACGAAAACCGTGCTCTTGTTTTCTTATTAAAAGGGCACTATACCATGTTTTTCCTGAAACATAATCCACACCGTGTTACGAGTGCATACGAATAATATCGCGTTGTGTTTTCCCGGCCTTAACCTACAAATACGCGTTTAAACCTTAAACCAGTGTGCGTACCTACTATTCTCAATCGAATAACGGCAGCCCAATGGGGGCATATAAGCTTAAAATGGATTTTGAGGGTTGTGTATAATTATGGCGTTTCCCTAGCAAGTAGTTTTTCCTCGTCCGTTTGGGTCCATTTTGTAGCGGAAAAGTTTAGTGTATAACATTTTACAGGTCAACAATCCAAAACGCGCAATTGGTTATTTTTATCATTTTCAGGAGATATGAATAATTTTGTGTTTTAAAGGATTGAAATACCATATATTTAATAATAAATTAACAATTATTTTAATAAAATATAATATATATTTTAAGATTGCTTGTAGACTAAAATAATCTTTATAACTTTTATAAAACAATAAATCCAAGACTTTGAAGATTAAGTTAGGTCAAATACACTATTTATAAAAAATAGAGTAGGTAAACTTTGAATAAATTAGTTTAAACCATAGAGCTTTAAAGTAAAAATAACCAACATTTTTCTTTATCACAGATACTATTTCCAAAAATAAATTTCTTATTTAAGATAAAGTCATTTAATTTTTAATTGAAATCGTATACTTTTTATGATCATGCAAGAAGTTACTGACAAATATTTATTTATTATTATAGGTTTTAATTAACAATACGTAATAATGTATTGATATATTAAATGTATTCAATTAGTAGTAGGCAATATATAAAATGATACACCAAAGACCTCAACACATTTTTTATTTAATAATGAAGTTATACAAAGTGTTATTTTTAAAACTGTTAAATACTACACATCTTTGAAATCATATTATTTTCAACTACTTTAAATATTTCGTAATACTTTTTAAGTTATAGCATCATTGCAATACAAAAACCTCTGTATTTCAAATGAAAACCCCCCTCCTTTTTTTTAAATTGTTAGGCAGCTATTTTGTTTTTTAAATGTTGATGTATCTAGATCAACATTTTGAACAACGAAAGGTTTTGAGTGATTGTATATAGTTATTATACTTATAATTTATATGTATATAATAAAGATAATATTGGATCTAGTACTTATTCTACTTAAACAATTTTTATCAATTATAAATGTTTATAGATTAATATTAGTTATTCAAATGTTCAATCACTTGGGTGCCCAGGCACCAAATCTCTTATCTAATTTATTTCGTAAATGTAAACAATTTAAGTACTAATTGTTAGTGCTTTGACCATAGACAAGAACCATTATCCTTTATACTTAAATTTTAATAACTTAGAAACCACTTATTTGAATTTGTATTTAGATACTTTAAAATGTTTTAAAATATATCTGCCCACTAATTCATAGAAAGAAAGCAACCCTCTTTTTTCCCCTACATTAAAAAAAAAAAAAAAAAAAAACAGAAGTTAGTATCATCTCAAGATTATCCTTATATTATATAAGAAATTTTAAGTAATTGATAATAAGATGATCAAGTGTATTTAAAAATTAAAAAAATCAGATTTTAAATAATTTCTTTGTTACAAATGAATGGGAAAGTGCCCATGATGAATTTACGTATAATGTACCTACGTGTGTTTGATGTTTTTAAATAACCATAACAGTTTATTTAGGACCTATTTTATTAAATTTTCAAACATTTGAAGTAACGAAAAATTTTTTATCGATAATAATATTAAAAAAAAAAATAAAAGAATTGTTAAAATAATGAATAACTCAAAAATTATTAAATAATATTTATACATACGAAATTCTATAAAAACAGCTTTTAAAAATTAAATTTATCAAGAATTTGTAGAATTGTTAATTGTTTTTTAATTACGTCAAACAACAAAAAATATTTTGTAAAATGATAGTTTTGCGAAAAAATTCGATGTTATTTTAAAAAGAACTGGGAAAACAATTCATTGTAAAATCAATACATTATCGTTTCGCTAGAATCTAAAATATCAAAGTAGAAATGTTAGTTCAGTTGTGTATATTATACAACGTAGTTTGTTGAGAAATATCTAACATAATATTTTTTTGATAAAAATGAAATACAAAATTGTATGTGATAGGTAACGCTGTCATGTGACTAAAGTCAGCAACAATCGTCAATGGTTCTTCGCACTCACATTAAGTTCTAAATAACAGCGGTAGATAGCGTTACTATTAACATTAAAATGTGTTCATATTATAATAATACAAATATTACGAATTTAATATAATCATAAATTAAATAGTAAAAAATATTCATAATTAATCAATAATAATAACATAATAAGAAATAGACATCAACAGATACCAAAAGTTATAAAAGCAGAATAATTTCTAATTTAAATAATCGTGTAAGTTTTTACAATAGTCATTTAATGTAAAAAGCTTTTTAATTCTTAATAGCCATCCACGCCATGAAGTGCTATTACTGAATAGCTTCTTCACTCAAGCCAACCGTGACCTATTATATATCCCATCTATTGTGCTTTTGTGCTTATTGTAAATATATTTTATATAGATTTTACAAATAAAATAAATAAGACAAAAAAAAAAAAATTCTAAATAGCTATAATAAAAAACAAGAGTAAATTATTTATTTTTTTTTTTAATCCAGTCTTAATAGCTACCTTGTAATACATTTTTATAATATGATTCTATTCAAAACTTTTAAAGTATTAAAACTAAACAGAAAAAAAATCAATTCCATCTTTTTAGAACTTCCTTACTATATTATGTATGTACAAAGATCTATACAAATTTAAAAATGAATATTAAAAAAGGCAGGTTCAATGGCAATCATTGTATATAAAAAATAATTTTGATCAAAGATTATCTATCAGTTTATATCAATATGTAATATGTATATTTTATAATATTGCTATTAGCTATGTTTACTATGAGTATTACAGTAGATTAATTTAAATTTTGACGAAAACGTTGAATTTGAAAATATTATTTTGTGTATAAAATAATGTTATTAAAATTATGTACTTAAAAGATATATGTCTCAACAAATAATGTTTTTGGACTAAAACAAAATAATAAATATATGCGCTTTTCACAGTTTAAACATGTATTTAGTTCCAATTTAAACTTCAAATACGTATCATATACTTATATAAATAAAAATAATTTTTATACATTTTTTAGATTTTTTTTAATTTCAATATTAACCACTTATCAGGTGTTATATATTAAATTTTCAAGCCTTAGCTTTAAAAATTTCATATTTTATAAATTTTTAACTGCAAAACAATTTGCAAATATTTTAAATTTTGTCAAAAATTTAGACTTAAATATACTGTTACTATATTATAGTATGTATGTTATATATTTCTTAATTATTAAATAAACAACTTATGACAAATTTTATATTCAAAGTTCAAGCACTTTTACTCAACAAATACTTTTTTTTGACATTTGAAGAAAAAACTTAAGAAAACGAAATCCATTGCGTATTAGAGATTTTAAAATATTTTGTGTTATACAATCGTTGTAATTTTTGATTATGTATACAATGTACTTGTCCGTTATATTTTAATAAAATAAAAATTTAAGATTCATCTCAGAAACATTATATTTAGTAGTACCATTAATTTTAGAATATTACATAATATTGTATTCTAAAATAAATGGTAGTACACTAGTACAAGCCTATAAATTATACGCTGCATAGGTTGTTAATTATTTTTAAAAATTAACCAACCAACCCAACGTGGATCTCCAAAATTCTGCAATTTTATCAATTTAATTTTTCGGTGTAAAAACTAAATATTTATTCAAGTGAATGTTTTATTTAGTTATAATTTCGTATCACGTTTTTACGTTAAAACATATATGTACTTTTTATCCTAGATACATTGATAAAAAAGTATGATAATATTTTTTTTTTAAAGATTAATATATATTTAAATCTTTTGTTTTTGACTAAAATTGTAAAAATATAGAATAACTAGTGCTTAGACACTGAATAAAAAGTTTTCATAAAAAAACTTTACTTCTTATACAACATTTAATAACGATCAATGGATGTTTATTATTGTTATCATATTATTCTACAATAAAAGGTAATTTTTTTTGCAAACATGAGTTTTTCTATAGGTTACAGCTTTTTAAAAAGTAGTTATTATTTATGTGCTTTATACATAATTATTTACCTATTTTAATGCATATATATTTTGTCACCAATTTGTAGGGCATATTATCATGATAATGAAGCTATTAATGGTTGATAAATAATATAACGATCTAATACAAAATACATACATTAAAGTTAAACTGTTCAATTTTTTTCTTTGATTGTCTTTAATACATGTTATCAACAACGAAAATGTGCGTGGCATATTCATAATAAATAATATAGTCACAAATTACTACTAAGTATTAGTTAGCTGATGTAACCAACTAGTGATTTTGATGCATATTATATCACACCTACAAAGTAGTTACTTTTATCAATTCTGATTTAATGTATTTACCGTGTAGTACACTATCATAACTAGCAATCCAGCAATCCTAGACAAACAATGAACTATTAATTGACTGTTTTCATTCGACTAAAGATCGTAGGTACCTATTTATACAATTTTATTTACTTCATTAAGAAAAAAAAATCAAGTTATTTTTGGTACTATTATATTCTGTGAGTAAAAATTGTTATATTTATTTCGTGCATAAAGGGAAAATTATAAACTTCTGTCAAAATTTTCAACAACAAAGTCATTTGAAGGATTATAAATTATAATTAATTTATTATATAATTTGTAAAAGTATCTATATTATTATATATTATGCTAAAGTTTATTCCATTTCAACTTTATTAAGTGTATGTGATTAATGAGACACAAAATTAATACAAATTGTAACATGAACTAGTTAGACTGTGTATGAGACATAAACATTTGTATTTAACAAGCATATTTTTTAACTTAAAAATTAGTTACTTATTCCACTCATAATTCTTTAATATTATATTTAATTTTTAATTTGTAAAAAATATTATCAATCCTGCATTAAATGTAGAACACATAAAACCTAATTTCAAATTAGTTGACACACTAAATTAATAATAATAGTTATTGAACTACTAACCACCTCTTTTAGCTTAGAATTTCAAATAAATATAATATTTAATATAACGTATTACAATGTATTTAAAACAACATTTTAATTTTAAATTAATTAACAGTAATACTAAAAAATAAAAATATTTTTTTACTAATATTTTTATGCATATTAGTTTATATTTTTTAATTTATTAATATATTTATATATATTTACTATTTGTTTAATAGTCAAGGAACTTTAATAACAATGGATTTGCAGAATGATCATTCAATAATTAATTTGCAGTTTATGAAGATTACTGGATTTTATCAACTACTAATATCATCAGATGCTTCAAAATTGTTCAATATCAATATTTATAAAATTGCATTTATTGTACAAATATTATTAGTTACTTTTGCTGCTATAATGGGGATTTTTAGCATTTATTCTTGTAGAAATAATGTTAATCAAATAATTCATTATATTATAGTAATTTTTGCTATTTACTTCGCAGTTTTTAAGTACAAATTTATAATTCAAAATTCAAAAACCATTTGGGATTGTATGCATATGATGTCTACAAATTGTTTATCATATAATGACCATACAAAAGAAATATTTAAAATTGCTCGAACTAGATCCTCAAGTTTGATATTGATTTCTTTTAGTTTGTGGTCTTCTATTGTATTATATTGGAGTTTGTCTGCAATTTTAATTGATAACAGTTATTTAAAGATAAAATATGAAAATATTGTGTATAAATATCGCTCTAACGCTATTGGTTTGGTATTTCCGGTAACTGATACGTTTTACAATAAATATTTTCTTGTATTTTATACAATTGAATCGGTTTTATTGATATGTTGGGGCCAAATGATGTGGGTTTTCGATATTCTAATGATTTCAATATGTATAAGTATTGAATATCAACTGAAGACTATTGCTGACTCGTATAGTTTACTAGGACTTAAAGATAATCATTTAACATGTGAGTTATCTATTTAAAAACATTATTGATTTCATATTTCAAAATTGATTATCATTAAGAAATTATCGTTAAATATATTTTACTTGTATTTATTCTTAGATAATAATAAAACTAATAAAAGTACCAAAAAGATTAAAGCTATATTAGACTTAGAAATACTAATTCAAGATCAACAAAATATTTTCGTGTAAGTTAATACATATTAAATTTATTATTAATCAATAACAAATTAACATTAAGTTTATAACCATTTAGATTTATAAGTATAATAATTTTCTTTTTAAATTTATTTAATAATTTAAGCATTTTAACTATAATAAAACAAATAACTAATTCTTTATTATTAAAACAGTTCAATTATCAAACCTTTTAAATTGACTTCATATTGTCTACTTAGTACTCTTACTTTAGTAAATAAATGTCTCATTTATAAAAAAACTTCACTTACTTGTGTTATAATTTCATAAATCAGAGATTAATATTTAAAAAACCCGTAGCCTCTAAAGCAATTTTATGTGGTGGTTCACCAATATATGTTAAACTTTTGTGTCATTTCATAATTTATGTATATTAACTTAATAAATTATAGTTGTCAGTATAATTTATAAAATAAAATATATATATAATATGTATGACATTTTTACTAAAATCTAATTTGATCATTTAAACATGCACGAATTTTTCTGAGTATTAATGCGGCCAATTAAAAAAAAATATAGCCCGCATGGTTAAAATAAGTTACAACCCTTATTATATAAACAAAAGAATAATTAAAAATGTTTATTATTTCAGAAAAATGAAAAATATGTATCAAATACTTAAACCAGTTGTATTAATTCAACTAGCGGCTGAGTCATTTCAAATTATTTTACATGCTTGTATGATTTTAAAGGTGCATTTATTAACATTAAAATTAGATTCTGTTTTTAATTAATTCGATATTTGTGATATTATTTTTGTTTTAGCTATATTTCGATGGCTCAAAGTCACCAACAATTTTTCTTAAGTTATTATTTCCAGAAATAACGTATTTATGTCATTTATTCCTCACTTGCTACTTGTTTAGCATTGTTAATGAACAAGTATGTATGTTTAATAACTAAAATACTATTTATTTCATGCATTAATTATTTTCGAATTGAAAATTAAAATATATTTTAATATTTACATAATAAATATAGCATGAGTGTCTTCCCAATTTAATTTCAAACATAAATTATATACTATACTGCTTTACATTACAAGGTTTAAAATTTAAATTATTCTAAAATTAATTTTAGACTATAAATAAAATTGATCTCATCTTAGAAATCTGTATAGATAATGTACTTTAATTTTTAATTTTAGAAAGAGTCCATGAATTTTGCCCTTTATAATAGTAATTGGACAGATATGGATATTAAATTCAAAAAGTTACTATTGCTTACAATGCGTGTGAATAATGCTGAGAATTTGAAGATGAAAATATCAATCAACAGAATAGTTAATATGCAAATGTTTGCGGATGTAAGAAAAATTGTAGTGATTTAATTTATTTTATAATTGCCAATTTGTATATTTTTTATAAAAACGACATTGAATTTATTATACATATTATATTTATGTAAAATACATCCGGATATCCCAACCAAAATAAATTTATAAGCATGTAATTCTATACGATTGTACTAAATTTATTATTATCTAAGATATTATTGTAATTTTTATACTTCTGTTTTAGGTGATGCATATAACTTACAGTATAGTATCTGTGATGATGAAAAATTATAGTAAATAATTATTAAAGTTATAAAAGAAACTATGAAATTTTGACTTGTGTAAAATGTAACTTTTTTGTAGTTAATTACATTTTTGAATAAATATTTTTATTTATTAAATTAACAAAATAACTAACATTTCTGTAGTACATTTTTTATTTTTTACGTAAAAATTAATATTCATATAAAATTTCACAATACTAAAATATTTATATATTAAATATTTATTCATAGTATGTAGGTATCTATGCTTTAATCTATCATATTAATTAATATGATAGATATTTAAATTTTTAAAAATTATAAAAATAGGCACCTATTGTTAAAAAGAAATAGCTAAATTTTTAGATGAGAAAAATCTTAATAATTTTAACTAAAAACAGTAATTGCCAATAATTGGTATTTATAACTGTTACTTTGAATAATTTTACGAAAATCTGAAATAGAAACTAGGATTAATCTAAGGTACCCTTTAATCATATTTATTTTTACTTTGGATCAATAACTCGGGATGAAGTAATTATTTGTGCACATAATTTATATACTTTAAACCGTCCAATAAAACTATAGTATACCGTGTAATATAATTGATATTTTAGATCAGAGATGAGCAACTGGCGGCCCGCGAGTTTTTTTTATTTAGTCCATGCTACATTTTTAAATTACATCCTACAACTTTTTAAATTTGAAAATTCACATAATAAAAAAAATAAATGCTAATTAAAATGCATATTTTAAATATTTTTTTTTTTACTCTCTATCATCTGGCCTGATAAATTTTTAATTTTCTAAAAATTGGTACTTTAGTAATCTTGAGTTGCCCATCCCTGTTATAGATCAACAATCCCAGATAAAAATTTAAAAAATCATATACTCGTACCGATTACAACCATCAAACTGACATATTATAATAATATCAACAAAAATGTTCACTAAAATAATAAAGTTAATAAAGTGGCCATTAACCTTAATAATAGTCCATACGAGCCCCAAAAATACCCAGTCAGCTAACGCTCGCTTGATACATCTTATTATCAGGATAAATTAAATTCATTAACATACGCGCCATCCTGTACCTACACCGTTAAGAGTGATACACGGTCAAATCATTTGAATAAAAGTTAATATTACAACTCGTATTCTATTTATTGATAGCATATCTAGTTGAAAAGGGTTATTAATCACTCTCTGTTCTTGCGCCGTCGACAGATCTTACAAAATTTCACAGTTTTCTGCCTTGACACATGTTTTTGATTTAAAAGTATTTAAAATATATTTATAATACATAAAAAGTATTTAACATTTAAATATACACTAACAAGTATACTAATAATATAACATATTTTGCAATGTTGAAGTCAATGTTTTATTTTTTTTAGTTAACTGTTTAATATACTGCATGAAAATTAACACATTATAAATATATTAATTACCATCAATACATAATATGTTAATTCTAAACTAACAAACGTTTTGTGTGTTTTATTCAGTATTTTCGACGTTACAATCTAAATATTATATACCAGTAAAATATCATACATTTATTATTAGTCTTATATTTTGTAGAGTAGTATTAATTTTATTTTGATATTCTTACTTTACTTGACTTTTTTTTTCATGAAATAGCTTAACTATACTATATTGATTATTAAAATTATTGTATAAAATTTGTATTATAATAATATATATCTCATAAATTATGCACAACAATCAGATACAAACTTAGCACTATAATTAAGTTGTGTAATAATTAAAAAGAAATACATAATTAACGAAAGGTCTTATCTATATCACAATGTATAAATAATGGTATAAAAAGGAATGTTAATAATTTCTTTCTATCATAATATTTTTTAAAAAGAAAAACTTCGTGATAGATAAAAAATACGGACTCTCATAAAGAACACATAAACTTAAATCAAAATATACATTTAAAACAAATTATTGATTCCAGAATTTTACGTAAGTTTATTTAATAATTATATAAAATATTAAAATATCTCAAAGTAATTCAAGAAAAATGTCTAGATATTTTTAAAATTTTTAGTTTATACTTGTAGTATAGGTCAACACTACACATTATTTTATGTTAACTTGTATTTAAATATCAGTTGACAATTACTATAAATTATTCTCACAACAACAATAGTTTTAACTTCTTTTTTTTTTCATGACAACATATTTATTTAAATCCAAAAAAAATTGAGAATACCCTGAGATAATTAAGACCAAAGTGTATTATAAATAATGTATCAAACATTTTTATTTTTTGTGACACTGTTAAAAAATCATGGCACCTCTACACTAAACAAGTTATGTTTAAATTAAGTTGATGTTTCATATTTTTTTTTTTTTTAATTTTAACTTAATAGGTATATAATTTTATTTTTAACAGAAACTACAAGAATAAAAAATCAATTTCAATTTAACGTATAACGATGATGGCAGATAATAGAATAAAATATATAATTAATTTGAAATTGATGAAATTAATTGGATTATATCAACTATTAAACCCAGACACTCCAAAATCATTCGGCTGTAATATTTTCAGACTTGGTGGAACACTTTCAGTAGTATATCTTATATTAGTAATTATAATGTGTAATTTAAGTATATACTATTGTCTAAACGATTTTACTGAGGTTGTAAAGTATATTATGCTAACAATTGCAACATTATTTGCAACGATCAAAATGAGCTTTATAATTTTAAATTCAAATAAATTATGGAAATTTATCAGTTTCACTTCAATAGACTATTTGTCTTATAGAGGCCATCAAAAAAATATGCTTATTAAAGCTCGAAAATTATCCATATCAATCTCAAATATTTTCACAATAGCTTGGATAGCAATAATATTTGTATGGATTTTATCTCCAATTATAATTAAAGATAATATTATGCATGTTAAATCTAAAGACGATAGACACAACCAATATCGATACAACATGCTCAATTTAATATTTCCTGTATCAAATCAATTTTATAACAATCATTTTAACGTGTTTTATTGTTTTGAGTTAATATCATTAATTTGTTATGGCTATTCCATGATGGTTTTTGATTGTTTGGTCATTTCTATGTGTATAACAATTATATACCAGTTAAAATCGATTGCATTATCATACAGTAAACTAGGTTATAAGACCTCTAACACCGATTTTAAAAGTAAGTTTTAATTTTTATTTGTTCAAAAATATTATGTTAGCATAGTAAAATCATAGATGTGTAATAAAACGCTACAACCAAATATTTTATTACATTGTAGTATAATAATAATATTTTAACCTTTAAAATTATAGTATAAGTACAATAAAATTATAATTTACTTTGATAACTTTGAATATTTAATCTGTACTTCAAAAGTAGATAAAAAAAAATTAACTTTATACTCCTTCTTATACTATATAATTAAATACCGATTAAAATATCCAAAACAAATTTTTTTTAATATGTACCATAATAAGTTGAATTTATTATTTTTAAAGCAATTGCATAATTAATGATTATTCTGTTCATAAATAAATTACTATTTATTTGAGTTTAATATTCTTACACGTGATTTATCTATCATAACATTATAAATTATAATAATAATAAAATAATATAAACAAAAATTGTTATGATATATATATATATATATATATATTTATATTTTAATCGTGTTTTAGGTATGAAAAACAAACCATTAAATGAAAAATCAAATAACTTAAAAAAATTAATATTAATAAATCAAGATTATCAAAAATGTATGAAGTATGTTAAATTTTTTTTTCGTTTTCTTTTTTTTTTTTTTGTAAATTTTATTAAAACATTTCATAAAAGCCACAATTTTAGGACATTAAATAAAGTTTATAACGTGTTACGTCCAATTTTACTTTTTCAACTGTTCGCCGAATCAACATTAATAACACTACAGCCCTTCTTAGCTGTATTGGTAAGATTTTATATAATATGACATATTCAAATTAATTGTTAAATATTATGTGCATCTTAGAATCTAAATAAAGGGCTTTCACTGACTTCACCAGAAAGTATTAAATTAATCGCATCTGCATTAACGAACATCGTTCACTTATTTTCAACATGTTATATATTTAGTATAATTGATAATTGTGTAAGTATATTAAAATACCAAAATATTAACATATATATTAATTTTTATAAAAAAAAAATGAACACTTAAAGAGTATTCCTTAAATTGTGAAACTATTAAAATTATTATTTTTTGGATTTTATAAAACCTAATCTGTAACGATACAATTTTTAAAATTTGTTTTTTTTTCATATAAAAACTATCCTTTATTATTCAAAAAATTAAAATTTTAAGCAAATAATTATTTTTAAAATGTTTATATAACTAAAAAAAAATTATAACAAGTAATGTCTGAGTTATTAAAATGTAAGCACTAAAGATAAAAAAACCTTAAAAAGTTATTTAGAAAAATATGAATTATATATAATAATACATTTATTATATTATACCTGAACAAATTGTATAAATTAAAAAATATTGATAGATTTATATCAATTACTTCGATTTTCCAATCATTCATGAGTCGTCTATATTAAATTTGTATCGCGGGTACTTAATTATCAAACCCAAAAACATTCCTTAAAATAATATTGTAATTTTAAGTATTTGAAAAAATCATTAAGTAGATATACTAGAAATTTAAAAACCAAAATTTGAATAATTTCATCATTAAAGAAAAAAGTGGGGGAAGATTATTGTTAAATCAAGTGAACATTTAAACACGATAAACAAGTATATCATTATCTCAAATTATCTGAGATATTGTATATTTTTAATTTTTAAATTGCCTTATTTTTGCACTAATGAATGTTTAATTTTAATATAAATTTAAACAAAAATATATTTTTTCTATAATTAAATAATATATTACATAAAATTATACTTCAATGTAATTGATATATAATCATTTAATAAGTTATCACTGTATTTCAGAAAGACTCTATTAATTTCGCTTTATATAATTGCAATTGGACAAAAAAGAATATCACGTTTAAAAAATTATTATTACTTTCAATGCAAATAAATAATTCAGGAAATTTTAAACTAAAAGTATCGACACGAATAATAGTCAACTTACAGCTGTTCACAAATGTAACTATGAATATATTATTTATACAATGATTAATTTTTATTTTTATTTTTGTATTTAAAGATACTTTTTCTATGAGAACAAATGCTCTGATTAACAACTTCAATGGATACTTTATGTAGAAAATTAGATTTAATTGATACTTTTAGAAGGAGAACATTTTAAACTATCAGCACTTTTTAAAATAATTAGAAAAACTAAACAAAAATATGAACATGTTTTGTAGAATATTCGTATTTAAATAATTTTTTAGTAACCTTGGTTACCAAAAAGTTAAATATTATTCGCTTACGATCGTTTTTCATTGTACACAATAATTTATTTTTGAATCCAAACTCAATATAAAATTTAATTATACTCACTCAATGACGAGATAAACTTGATTCCTACTAACTGTAGAAGAATTACCAACTTTCTTCTCAGTTTAAAATTAACAATATACCAAGTATAGTGACATAAGATTTCATATACTGTAATTTAATTATAGTTATATTTTTATAAGAGAAGCATAAATTCTGATATAAACATTACAATCTTGGGTGTAGCAGTTTATATTGTAGTATTATTATAACTATAGTTCTTGAGTCAGTCAAGATCAGCAACCCACGGCTACTGTACATTAGTGCATTAAAATAATATATTATTATTATTCACAGTATTAAAATTTGTTTATTAATTTAACTTAAACGTATCTGGATTGTTTTATTAATCTATTCCATTCAACACTCGTTTTTATTACACAAATATTATGCACAATTATTATCGTTTGTAAATAAAATTGTATTATTCACAACTACATTTTATTTTTTCAGGTAATTCATAATACTTACAAAATAATATCAGTTCTGGTAAATCAATATAGATAGACACGCAAAGAATAATATAGGTATTTAGAACGATAGTACGCATATAGAAAATAGTTCACAGACTGCAATACTCGGATGGCATGGCTATATTATAACAAATACATATTGCCGACTATTACAACTTAAAAACACAGCAATACACTATTAATATATTTAAAAAAATAAAATAAATGTATAAATACTACATTGAAATTTTCTTTGTTTGCTTCTTGTTTTCTATTAGAATAATAAAATTATGAATTATCCTAATTGCGACTGCATACAAATTATTGGTTCGCATATCTGATAATTAACATCTGAATTTTATTAGTTACTAATATTTTCAAACACTTATAAATTACAAAACTGTATGTTATAATTTGAACAATTCGGTATAATAGCTAGACACGTTTATTATTTAATTATTATTTCTAATTCCCAAACGCTAAATAGTACTGTTTGGAATATTAATACAAATATATAAACAATTAAATTTAAAGTATAGAAATCATTTTTAAAGAAATTAATATAATTTTAAAAAAAAAAAATCAAAATTTATAGCAAAATTACTATTAAATGTATCAATTTAAAAAGTATTTATATGTTGAATGTTAATTTGAGGAATTCTAAAATTGATTTTGCATAAGAGTTTAGTGCATATAATTTTTTCGTTTAATAATTTATAAATGAAACAGAGCGTCATTATAGCTTTTTCACGATGATCAAGATAGAATTTTATATTTTTTTTCTAAATTGGATTATGGTCAACTTAAAAAATTGAATTTATTACTGATCATCGCATAAATCAACTTTAAACGTTATCGATTTTGTTAATTACGTCTATTTTTTTGGAGTTCAATAAGACTGAGTCAAATTCTATGAAGAAATGAACTAAAGTAAAATATCGGTTCTGTATGATTACGAACGTTATACCTTTTTGGTAACACAATTATGAACGATTGGATTGTCGGCAGATCAAAGAAATAATATTGTATACTTTATATTTAAACAATTGTGAGTTTATTTTCGATCAACGTTGTTATTTATTTTAATTTTTCATGTCGCTGTAAAGGAACACGTTTATAACAAAAAGATAATAAATATGATAAATAATTATTAATATCGCTTAAAGTCATCATTTTTTGGATAAGCGGTCTTTAAATTCAGTTGCTTAGGTAGACAGCGGTAACAACGTAATAATTTTCTCATTGATTCCCTAATAGAAAACTTGAAAGTTATAGTTATAATGTATGAATGTGAAAAGAACTTAAATTATTAAATAATTTTTAATATTTATTGGTAAGAAAGCTCATTAACGGATCAATGAAATGACAATGTTCTGATAAAAACTGTAGTGCCTGTGTTTAAAAAAAAAAAAAAAAAATAATAAATCTTTTCACACATCAAATGGTAAATATAATCATACAAGTTATAATGAGCAAAAATTTAAAAACAAATTTTAATAAAATATTTTAAGCAGCTGAAGAAAATACATCTGCAAGATTTTTAAAATTTATTTGAACCGAGTTATTTAGTAAAGGTGTACCAAACTTAATATTACACATAATGATATCGCATCAGTGCAAAAGGCAATTTATGAAAAAATAAAATGGAATCCAAATTATCCTACTTCTTTAAATTAAGCTGTATCTCAATTAAATAAAATATAAAATTATAATTTATTTACTCTCCTTCTGTACGGCTGATACCCGTATAGTGACCACGGGAAGTTAGGCTTTCAAGTATAAGTCCCCCCCCCCCGAGCTCACCTGCTTAAATCACATAACTCGGTCGGACCCTATAATCAAACGCCACTTAATTTGAACGGGACGTATCCCACTCCCTGTGACTGTTATAAAACTGGAACATTCTCTAATTGTTAGAGAGAATCTCGCCCGCCAGATTGAAAGCATCGAATCATCGTGCGTACGATCCAATCTCACCATATAAATGTTCAAATTATCATATTGTAAATAAAAAATAAAGACTATTTGATTACATACAATAAATCTGAGGGTTTAATTATTACAAGGTGGTGACTCACCGTTTGTAAGGATGAGAAAATCGATATATTGATGATATTCTCCCTAAAGCAATTATGTATCGATATTGATATTTATTTTTTTTTTTTTTTTAATTAAAATAGTTTAATTTTGACAATTTTTTCGAATAATATTGTAATCGAGTGAAAATGTTTTTTTTTTTGCCTCTTTCTATGCTTTTTTAATCTGATGACTTAATTTTTTTTTTTTGTGGTTAGATCCCCTCCATAAAAAATTTCTAGATCCTCCCATATCATCAATCTAATCAAATATCACTAATATCAGAATAAAAATATCGACATTTCGACAATATCGATATTTTTTTCGCATCCCTATCAGCTATTTGTGAGCACCGTCTCAACACGTAGACTATATACGGTTTTTATTAATTTTTGCATTCGTCATTTACGGGTACATAAAATATAAATAATAAATCGTGGGATTTATTTTTAATAAAATTGTTTCTGAAATTTAAAACAATATTTTTTTTTAATAAATATTTAGTATATTATTATTTTGTATCTAATATAGGTATCTAACAAACTAATGACAGAGTAATATTATTATTAGTGTACTTCGTTGCCCGTAAAAAAATGCCACTTCTTATGTAGGACTTAATAAAACTCACTTCATCATTAATTGATATTATGAACATTTTCGGCCTCCGACTTCCAACATCACATTGTCCGCCAGCGCTATTACTTATTTTTCGTTTAGCATTCTTTTAATAATTATATTTCTTTTTACTTGGTTCCTAAGACTCATGGCATGATTTTAAATAGCCTATACACTTCCTAGAGAATTGGACTATTAAATGCAAAAATAATTTTTCAAATCCTACTAATACGTTTAAAAATATATATTTTGGAAATCATTTTTGTTTTATTATTATAAAAAAATTATACACTCAGTTAATAATTTTTAAAAATGACTTCATAACCGTATTGATGATTTTTTTTTAAAAGTTGAATTAAGTAACGTTTTGAATGAAAAAAACTAATGGGAACTTTTTAATTTGTTCTCTAATCATCAATATAAAAATATTAAAATATATAAGATACTTGATTTAAAAGTTAAGACTTAATAATATTAATATTTGATAAATAAAATAAAACATATATTAATATTTTATTAAATATTTCAATACAATGATTTAAACCATGCTAACAACAATTCATTTTTTGCGTCTCCAAAATAACTTACTAAAAATAAGTAGATATTATATATTCAGTAATACTCTCATATTATTAGTTATTTTTTCATTCATTATACCATGTATATATGAAAAAAAACCTTTTTAAAAATGAGGTTCTTTTCTATTGATTAAGTAAATGGTTATTAAGAAACAATAAATGAATAATACATA
Organism: Melanaphis sacchari; assembly: GCF_002803265.2. Classification (NCBI taxonomy): domain Eukaryota; kingdom Metazoa; phylum Arthropoda; class Insecta; order Hemiptera; family Aphididae; genus Melanaphis; species Melanaphis sacchari. The sequence goes on along the minus strand of NW_020271560.1, from coordinate 1,502,853 downwards.
ACATGAATTTGGAATAACGTATATTTAATTTGTATTATGAGGAAATTGTTTTATATTATTTTCAGTAGTGTTTCTACTGAGTCCGACTTTAATACATTCATTTATTTTACAACTAAAATGCTTTTATTTCTAACTGCAAACTAGGAAGTATTAATAATAATTAACATTTTTGAAGTTTTGAGTTGTATTAATTTAATTATTATAGGTATACTTCAAAAATTTTTGAAAATATACATTAAACATTTATTTGAAACTACTGAAAATAAATTTTTTGTTATACAAGGTGATTATTTAAACAGTAACAATTTAATTCCTTTTTTTAAGTTTTTGAAAATATTTTTACATAATTTGAAGTTAAAATAAAACAAAAAATTTTGAAAAAATTCTATTTCATTTTATTTTTATTGTTAGAATTTATTTAATTGCTATTTTTTTGAATGACAGCATTCATTTTTAGTTTCATATTCCAAAATAAAATATTTTTCAAAAAATGTTAATACATGGATTAAAGATAAGTGTTTAAAATCGTATGTATCATATTTATGTAATAGTGGTAAAACCAATATATTATCACAGTCTTCTTGCAGATCTACTCCAATTTTCATCTAAATTTAAAATACATAATAGAGTTATAATTAATTAACAAGCACTTATTCGAAAGCTATAATTTTAATGTATACAATTTTCAAGAAAAAAATTTGTTTTGAATATGAATATTTCATTCAAAGAACTAAATACCTTAAAATATTATTATGATAAAAAAAATGAAAAAAATTTTTTTATAATGAATTCACGTTATTCATGTAAAAAATTATTGAAGTAAAGTAATTATTTTCGAGATTATGAGTGTTAACAAAAATATACATATTATGTATTATTTGTTATTTTTTTAGTGTACTTCAAAGATTACAAAAATAATATGAATTTCAATGATGAACAAAACTATATAATTAATCTGAAGTTAATGAAAATTACCGGTTTCTATCAATTAATAAGTCCTTACACTCCAAAATATTTTGGCTTCAACATTTATAAAGCTGGCGCGACAGTTGAAGTTATTTCTGGTATAATATCAATCTTGTTACTATGTTCAAGCTCGTATTATTACCTAGATAATACTAATGAACTGATGAATCACTTTATGCTGGTTGTAGCAATTTTTTTTTCAACTTTTAAAATATTTTGGATATCAAGAAATTCAGAAAAGATTTGGAATAATTTAGACATGACATCTTTCAATTTTTTATTATACACAAGACATAAAAAAGAAATACTTCAAATCGCTCGAGCTAAATCAATTTCAACAACAATTCTTTTTGTCGTACTTTGGTCTTCAGTAACTATTGCTTGGTGTATATCGCCATTTTTTGTCAAAGATGTTTATTTGAATGTTAAATTCAATGATAATATACGAAGATTTCGCTATAATTCACTTAATTACGTGTATCCAATCAATGAAGAATCCTACAATGAACATTTTTTATATTTTTATATCGTTGAAATGCTCCAAGTCGTATTTTGGGGTCATGGTACAGTGGCATATGATACTTTTGTGATATCAATATGTATTTCAATTGCATTCCAGCTAAAAGGAATAGCTGTTTCTTACATCAATCTAAACTATATAAAAGGTAAGTTTTTTTTAAAATGATTTATCTATACGCGATGTTATTGATCTTCAAAATATAATTATTTGAATTTTGTTTAACTTATGATTATATTTAGGTGATATAAAAAATCTTAAACCTAATGATTTAGAAGCAATATTTAATTTAAAGTTATTAATACAAGACCAACAAAATATGTTCAAGTAATTATTAATTATTTAACGAAACATATAATATATTATTTTTATTTATGTCTGAATTTGAATGGAATTATTATAAATATATTTATTAAATTATTTCAGAAAAATAAAAGAAATTTATAAAATATTTCAACCAGTGACATTTGTTCAACTAGCTGCTCAATCAATGTTAATTATATTACAAGCATATATGATTTTTATAGTAAATACTTAAAAAAATAAAACTTATAAATTTTTCTTTTCTACGTTAATTTAATATTTAATATATATATATATATATATATTTTAAATTTTAGAATCATTTTAATGGTTTTTCTTTATTATCAGTTCCAATAATAAAACTGACTGTAACCATAGCACCAAATATAATACATTTATTCATCACGTGCTATTTATATAGTAATATAAATGATCAAGTATGTAAATTTTTTTTTTTTTATAATTTTAAAGTTCTTATTAAGATTCTGATATATTTTAAGTAAGATAATATTAATAATAGTTGATAATAATTATTAAAAACATTAAAAATCTAGTGGCACAAGTAATCAGTATTTATTTTTCTGCTATCAATAATTAAATTTATTTGTGACTTCTCATACAATATTTTTACGATTTACGATTAAAAATAAGTACAATTTTGGTACTCTATCAATAGTAAACCTATTATTATATTATAATGATAATGTCAACAATTTGTCCATAACGTTTTATCAACTATATTTTATCACTTTTTGTAGAAAGATACGATGAACTTTGCATTATATAGTAGTAATTGGACAGCAATGAGCATAAAATATAAAAATATCCTGTTGTTAACAATGCAAATGAATGATGCAGAAAAACTGAAACTAAGAATATCGTTGACAAAAATAGTAAACTTAGAAATGTTTGCAAGTGTATGTATTATTTTATTAGTACCACACATTTTTTTTTTTTGAAACATCACAAATAATTAATAAACATATTTATATCTAATACTCGTACCTATCTTATATAAATTTTAAATTAAAAACAAAAAATCAAATTCTATGAGAAAAATACTAATTGAATATTCTTAAATAAAAAAATATGTATATACAAATTAAAAATAATACGAATTGTAGTACTATTATTAAAACTACTAAGACAGTAGTTTAGGTATCATTATTTTAAATGTACTTACTTAATTATGAATTAGGTTATTTTAATTTTTAAAAATATCAAAAGCTGTAGCCTGCAAAATCTGATTTAATAACATAAAAATACAATATATTCTAATCTAGATATTTTATTTGGTTTGAACTGCTAATATTTTGATGTAAATTCTAAAACAGTTTTTATTAGGTACACATTATTTATTTCATTTCATTTTTTATTTCAGGTAATGCATTTAACGTATAGCATAATTTCGGTGTTGGCAAAAAGTTATGGAAATACTAGAACTAAATAATAAAAATATTTTACATTGTAAAAAATATTTTAATTAATAACTATGATCATTCAACATAGATATACATATATAAGTACTTAGATTAAAAAATAAGTAATATATTTAATTTTTCTTTGAGTGTTTGTAAACTAGTCAATAATAATTAATTATTTATCACTATTTGTATAGTAAATATAAGATACTGAAATCATTGTTTTCAAATTCTACGGCTTGATATAGGTACATTATGTATTTATTGCATACGAGAATCCATACCATATACCTATAATATAGGTCCTATATAAGCTAGTACGAGTTTAATATATTTTTGATAATATATTCATTAGCACAATAGCACTTACAGTAAAACTTTATGGGCCTAGCCCTTCAAAAATAACTCATAGTCTCATTAAGGTAATATAATATTAATGATTTGATATTAATTCAAAACGAATAAAAAATAATTATTTATATCGACAGTAAAATTCCAAACTATAATCACTTAAACTGACATAACTTCATATGGTACAAAGCATTTTATAATTTTTCTTGTTTAATTTTCTATTAAGTATATATTTTATATTTTGTTGTCAAATTGTATATAAATGTTTTCGTTGTATATAATCCTAATAACAGATCCTATTCAATTAACATTTTTATTTTTATTTTTTTAGTAAATATAACCTTTCTATAAAACTTAGTAAATAGTAACATGTCTAACTTTAAATTTGTTGAAAGAAATTTGAACAAGTTATTAATAAAGATAAAATATAATGATATAAGAATAAAAATAATGATATTGTTATTTATTATTTTTTATTATAAAAATAGGCAATTAATAAGCAAGTGGAAGCAAAGCTTTAATGGGTTACTTTTTAGAAAAATTAATAGAAAACTTCAGATTAGTTACGTTATTGGATAAAATACTATAGTTGTATTATTGATAACTTATCAATGATAACACAATTAAATTTAGTTTTTAACTTAAATATTTGTGGGTTAAAATTTAAGATTATTGAAACAAATAATGATAGTACAATAACGTCAATAACATGTATTGATACATTGATATTTGATACTCTTGGAGCCATCAAAATTATTTTATGATCAATGACTGTTATAATATATATTTTTACAAACTACATGGCGTTTTGTGTAATTAACATTTAATGCTATTAACCTTAGTACATTTTTTAAATATTTTTATTTCATGCATAAACTAATTACAATTTTAAATTAACTTAATTATATCATATTATAAGCAAAAATAAGTATATAAGTCTTTTGAATATTTTCTTGTGTTTTAATACTTAATTAAACCAATATTAATTAAAATGAAATACAAAAATTTACTATACAAAAAACTATTAATCTTGATATATGGTATTTTACTAAATATTTAAGCTCAATATAACAATGCCGGGTGGCATGAACGTTCATTAAATATTTAATGAATCAATAGCACGTCATTGAACGAATAAAAATTTATTCATCCTCTAAACGTTCACTAAACATTCAAAAGGATTATTGAGTCATTAAATTATTGGTTAGCAGTTAATTAAACTAATGATCCAATTTTGGCTCATCAAAATTTTAGTCAGTCATTACTTGTTATCACGATGTCACTACGCTTTTATTTATATTTGAATTAAAACAGCTGAAGAGTTGTTACCTTTTTTCTTGTGATATGTTTCAAAATTCAACGTAAAACTTAGTATTATGTTTAAAACCAATAGATTTGTATTCAATTGTTAGTGCAATCTAAATAGTGCAATAAAAATATTCAATGGTTCGAAAAAAGCGTTCGTTAAATAAATTTAAAGAACGGTCATGTACAACTTGGCATAAATAGTTTAATGTAATATTACACCTTAAGTTTATTTTTTAATAATTATTATTAATAAAAAGAGTGATTTCTTAAAATTATGAATTAAGTAGATTATGTAATAATATAGATTTGAAAAATTACCAAGAATTTAAAATACATACTATTTTTTTTTATTATTTATAATAAACTTGAATATAAATAATTAAATTATTTATTATTCAACATAAGGTTATTAGAAAAATATACCTTTAAGTGCTACAATGACAAATTTATAAATAATTTTAAAATAATATTTATTTTTTTTTTTGATTTTAATTTTAATTACTAGAACAAACATTTTGTCAAATTATTGATATGATAAATACTTTATGTATTATTAAATTTGTAATATTTTTTTAATCTTTTGACACAATTAAATATATGCAGTTATTAATTATTTAAAAAAATATATTAATCTACTATAATATTATAAAATTAGTCATTTTCAATTAATGGTTTGATAATTATGTATAATTGAATTGAAATCGTTGGGTTATTAATATTTATTAAAGATATAAGTTATAGTAATAATTAATATTTGACTTCAGACCAATGATTAACTATTAAGAGTATATTTAAAAAAAATTATTAATTTATATATTTATTAATGGTTATAACTCACGAATATTTGTATATGATAAAAATAAAAAGCTTATCGAATACCATTCTTCAAAAGAAATTCTTACGTGAAAAATATCGAACATTTCAAAAAGCCCAATATCAACTTAGAATATAATCTTGACTATCAGTTTTACATCATTTACTGCAGTTTTAATCGTAAGTTCTAGTGATAATAATATGTTAGTAAAATTTCCCAATATTTAATAAATATACTTAGATAATTTGGTTAAAAATATTAACTTCTAAATTATATAAAATAGTTTTACATTATAAATAATATGAATAATAAAATATTTTTTTTCAAATTATTCTACTTTTATATCATTAATTTACTAAAAATATGTCACATACAATAAAAATATATTCATTATACTCCTATAATAAGGAAAAATGGATACAAAGCTAAGAAATGTATATTTCGGAACTCACTTACTCAATTAAAAATATTTATTTGAAATCGTCTGTAAACTTATTCATTACAATTTTTTAAACGAGTATATTATTCTTCATTTGATAAATAAATAATATTTTTTAGAAGCTAGTTTCTTATGGTATTTTGCACATATCTATAAAGTTGAAATTAATTATTTTATAAAAATAATTAGTTTGATATGTAACTGATGCATCAGTAGACTAATTATTTGAGTATCATTTTTAAATTTTCGAAATAATAACATAATCTACTTCCACAATTCACTTAAATCATTGTAAAATATTTTCAGAAAATTGGGTAAATTTTGCATTACGTTTTATCAAATTATTTATTTTTATATTTAAAATTACATGTTCATATTTAAAACTTTATAATAATATTTCAAATTATTATTTTTAAACTATACGATAAATATGCGCTAAATAAAATATATAATTCTCTAGAAATGCAATTTAATATTTTTATTTAATGTTCAAACATTATACTAAAGTTATTACCAGCCAATAGTTATGCATGCTCATTTCTGTTTTTTATTAAAATGTTTATCATAGTACAAATTACAATAATTAAAAAGTAATGTCTTATAAGCTCAATTTTTAACAAAATTGTAAATTATTTTAAAAATATTCAAATTTTATAACTTTATATTTTCTATTATAGTATAAAATTCCCTTGGCGCAGCCATTAAAAAAGCTTAAAATTGTCAATGTGTCACGTCTTCTCTTCACCCGCTTTATAGTCTCTACAAATATTTTACACGTCCCCCGAACACAATCATACCATATAATGTATTACTGCTTAAGTAATTATGTTTACTTATATAAACTTTTATTTTAAACAGTGGCTCCATTACAATATCATATCAATACAACGATGATACAAGAAAATACAAAAAATTATATTACCAATTTACAGTTAATGAAGCTAATTGGATTATATCAATTACTAAATCCAAATGCTACAACATTATTTGGATACAGTATTTATAAACTAGGCGGTTTTATTTCAATTTTATATCTTATAGTACACATTATAATATGCAATATAAGTATATATTATTCTCAATATGATTTTACTGCAATCGTTAGATATATCATTTTTATGTATGCAATAATTTTTATTATAATTAAAATAAGCTTTGTTATTATTAAATCCGATAAATTATGGAATTTTATAAGTTTTACATCTATCACATTTTTATCTTATAGTGGTCACCAAAAATATTTTCTAATAAATGCTCGAGTAATATCATTAATGTTTTCAAATATTATCACAATACTATGGGTTGCTTTTTTAGGGTTATGGATTTTCTCTCCAATCATTACAAAGGACAATTATTTATATATTAAATCCAAAAATAGTACATACATTCAATACCGATACAATATACTAAATTTAATATTTCCGGTATCAACTCAATTTTATAATGATAACTTCAACGTGTTTTATTTAATCGAAGTAATAACTTTATCGGTTTATGGATATTCGATGATTATTTTCGATTTTTTGTTTATTTCTTATTGCATAACCATCGCCTTTCAATTAAAAACGATCGCATCATCATACAGCTCATTAGGATATAACCTTACCAACAACAATAAAATTAAAAGTAAGCTATAATTTTTACATATTAAACTTTTTCATATAATCGTATAGTATATAATTTTTTTATAGGTAGGAATAACAGTAGTATACTGGTGGATATTTAATAAAAATAATAAACATTTAAAAACTATGGTCATTTTAATTTACTTTAAAATATTATAATATTGTTATCTATTTTTTTCGACCAAATACACATTGTTATTCATATATTAGTTTTATTTATTTATTTTTTATTCAAATAAATACTCGGCAGCAATGACCATTGGGTGATATTAATACAAGCGAAAGAGAGAAAAAAAGGGAAACAAAAAGAATTTATAATTGAATTACATGTAGTTTGCTTATAGCTAATTGAGACTGGATAGTTTAATATATGTATTTAAGATAATATACATTTTAAACTTGAGATAGTGTGGATTAATGATTATATTTTATTTGTTAAATATATTAATTTTATTATAACACTTAATAACAATACTATTTTAAAATACTCTTTGACTATCAGAATGACAACTAAGTATACTAACCACAATAAAAGAAGTGTAGAAGTGTCCCTCGTTTTTAATTTATTATGTGTCAATTTGCGTAATATTTATTTATTTTTATAATTATCGGTCGACCCTAAATTTAAATCCTCCTCCATAATGAAATATTTATATCGATTTTGAGGAAATAATTAATCGCTTTTCTAAAGAAAAAAATAGTAATTTAGAATTTGTGCTGCAAGATTGAATTTTATTTTATATTACCTATATATTTTGCGCATTTAAATATTATTAACAAACCGTATTCATTTATGTATGGGTGCTTAAAATATATATATGTTTAATTCATTAAAAATATTTATAAATTATTCTATACTTTATACACCACTTTTTAAAATTTTTATAACCACTTCCGAAAATTTTTCCTGACTTTGTACTCAATAAATACCTTTTGTCTAGTAAATAGTGATATAGCACATATTTACAACTAACAGACTGCTGTATTTCAATTATAGTTTAGTAGAATTTCCAGTGAAATAAGTCCATGACTTAACTTCCACCTCAACAAGAATAAACTTAAGAATAAAAGTGTTAATCAAAAATGACTTTCATTTTTTCTATGTTTTTTTTATGTTTTTACCAGTTGTCTCTTGCATCTCTAACGGTGATTACCAATCATCGACAACGGTACTTAAAGTTCTCAATGGCTCTAAGTAAACAACGGTGTACAGCCATAACGATTTAAATTGTTTAGTTTTTTAATTTTCCTGACGTATTCAACTATTAATGTATTTCTTCAATTCCAAATTCCTATGAGCTTTAATTGTGCCATTATTATTTGTATCTAGACAATATCTCTATAAAATATCACGTTTATAAATATTAGATTTAAAACAGATTATCGCTTTTCTGACTTTGAAGTAGCCATATATGACATTTCCAGTTTCTTTGTGATAAAACTAACTGTCTATGAGCTGTTTATTTAGTTTGACATCAACATTGCCATGTTCAGTAATTTTTGATTCACACTTTTATTGTCTGACATAATATGTTTTGTTAATTTTACATGGACTTCACGTTTATCGTATTCGTCCTTAACTAGGGAATTTATTATTATAACAATTTTTAATAATCATATTACTATGTAAATTGTTCATTTTTGACCATTAAATAAGGTAACTCTTAACTATAATTTGACCTCATTGAAATTTTTAATGTAGCCTAATTTACCGAGCAACACATCGCCGCATCAACCTAAAACTTAAAAATTTCTAAGAATTTTTATAAAAATTAGCAAATAGTTTCGTAATGTAATACTATAAACACATTTTAACTAAACATCAATTAGAAACAATGATTAATTACTTACTTAATAATTTACCTTTACACATTTTAGTTTTATAATATCAAACTAAATTATATTATTTATCTGTGACATAATATCATGAATATTGGTGTTTTAGACGAAGAAAACCAGTTAATAAATGAAAAACCAATGGATATAATTAATTTGATACTAATAATTCAAGATCATCAAAAATTGACTAAGTAATATGCGTCCTAAATTCTAATATTATATCTAAAAATGTATAAATACCAATATAATAGATTTAATTAAAATTATTATTTTTAGGAAAATTCATGAAATTTATGATCTGTTACGTCCCATTATATTTTTTCAATTGCTATCTGAATCAATATTTATGTCATTAATTCCTTTTGTAATTGTTTTGGTAAGATTTTATAAAATACTAATTAAAATCAACGTATTAATTTATATTTTTTATTTATTTTAGAATTCAAAAAAAGGTGTACCACTAACTTCACCAGAAAGTATTAAATTTATCTCAACTGCAGTATTTAACACCGGTCACTTATTCTTAGCATGCTATTTATTCAGTTTAATAAATAAATATGTAAGTAAAACATTAACAAAATAAATTTTTATTAATTTATTATAATTTTATCTTTAAAATTAAACCTTTTAAAAATTGTATTTTTTGATTAGTGACAAAAAAAATTTGAGAATATTTATATCATAAATTTAATTGTTTCATATTTAATTATACTGGACTTTATAAATAATACCTATATTATATATATATGGCTAATATTTGTTTAACTTACAATTTAAGTGATATATTTTTACAAACAAATTACAATTCAAAAATGTTATGTATAACACATAACTGTTATTAATGGTGCAAACTAAACAGTTAAAAAATGCAATTATTATTACTCCTGAATTTTTTTTAGGTGGGTTCCCCTAGCTTTAAAATATCTTTATAAATTTACTACGTATAAAAATAAATTATGAAATTATAGACCCGTCTACTTTTTGAAAATTATTTGGTAGGTAGGTTGTATATTTTCCATTCAATACACAACTCCTATTCATTTTTCAGTGTGCGCCACTGACTATTATAATGTATAATAATTATTTATTTACAATGCATCTATGTTTTTCTATACAACAGCCTACAGTATCTAACTTAATTTCAGAATGATACAATAAATTTTGCTTTATACAATTGTAATTGGATAGAAATGAACATTAATTTCAAGAAATTATTATTGTTTACAATGAAAATGAATAACGCAAACAACTTTAAACTTAATATATCACCAAAAATTATGGTCAATTTAAAATTATTCACAAATGTAAGTAATAAATTAAAAAAAAAAATTATAACCATTAATACTATGCATAAAAAGTTTTATTTAATATTGATAGAACAATTTTATATTTTCAGGTTATTCATACAAGCTACAAAATAATACCAGTTTTAAAATCAATAGTAACTTAGTTCAGAGGAACTTTAGAATGAAAATAATGCTGATAAAATAAAATAAATTATTCAACTCATATATAAAAACAATAATAATTATTAGTTTAAGAAGTTGATTTTTAATAGATTTACATCTGTAAAATAATATTTATAAAAAAATAAATAAGTCGTTTTTGAGTATATTTCGTATTCAATTCGAATATATTTTCAGAAATTTAAGAAATAGTAGTGGTTTTTTGACAATATTTGGGTGCACGTACGACAACAGCACTCTGTAATTTCTTTTACACTATAAACACTAATCATAAATTACTACGTTCATACATTAAGAAAATTGCCTGTATTGAACTCCTTAAAAACGTTCGGTATGACAATATCAAATCCCCTTAATATTAATATTAACTTTTTAATGAATTTTATAATTTGTAAAAATTCTATTAGTTTAATATAATCAATACTAGACTATATAGTAAATATTACATTTATTTTATATAATATGTTAATTGTATAACCATTTACAACCATTACTGAGAAATATTACCCTTAATACATGACTAGTTAGTAACTTAATAACTCAGTATTTACACGTACACGTTTGAAATCTGGTTAAGATACGCAGGAATACCATAGTGTGCCACTCCATTCTAACTTTAAAAATACAAATTGAACACTGAATGAAAGACATTAAGTTTATCGTGTGATGTAGATACAAATTAGAATTTAATATATTTTATTTCATTAATAAATGTACTATAATAAATATAATACATTTAAAATCAGTAGATTGTTATTAACAATTAAACAAACTTAACAAAATAGATGTTACTTATTATATTAATAGTTTTATAAATTAATAATTTAGGATTGAATTATATCAATTTATCTAAGACTATAAAAATTATTTAATATAAATAAAAAAATACGATACAAGTCTGTACTATATTTCAAAATATGTTTTTTATTTATCAGCTTCAAGTAAAAAGAAATGTTTCATGTTTTTAAAATTTATGTGAAATATAATTTCTTTTTCTATTCCATCATTACATATAATCTAAACTTAAAATATTTATAATTTGTTACGACAGTTATTTAATGCAAATTTAAAATGTATTTGTTAACATCTCTATGTTTTATTTTGTGTTAATATTATTTATTAAATTAATAATAACTAATAACAAATACATTTTTCAATATTTAGAAGAGATTAGGTGTAAGGGCAATATTTTAAAACCTACTTTTTATAATATATAGATATTTAAATATATTTTTAAATCATAAATATAGTGTAAAAAAAAATTTACCTTTTATAAATATATAAAAAATTAATATGTAGTTTGAATACATTGTTTATTTAAAATTATAGGTAAGTTTGCAAGCTTGCGTGTTTTATCAAACGTTTTTCAGTTCATTTAATACACCTTAAACAATTTTAGGAAAGTGGATAACTTATTAATTCATCAGTTTATTAATTATTTATATATTTTAAGTTATAAGAAAAGCGATGAATGAGTAATAACTTATGTATTAGGTTTACAATGACGTGTCTTTATTTTTAATTTTTTTTTTTCAAACCTGACCTTTAATAAACCCAACAGTTGTATTATATTGAAAGCAAATGTTATATTTTTATGTGTACCAAATTTATTTTTTAATTATACAAAAATAATTTAATACCAGTAAATCACTATTAATTTTATGCTGACGTAAATCGGACAAAATGATTTTGGCACGATATGTTTTGCTAACGAGAATAGGTTACATTCGAATGGCATGTGTTTAAATGACATCTGGTCGAATAAAAAGTAATCATAATACCATTTATTCGAACATTAATGTGTTCTATGGTTATTGACAGGATACATTTCCTTGGATATTATAATTTATTATTTGTATATATACATAGTATAAATCATTTTAAATATATATAGTACAATAATTCTAAATTGTTGTACAAAACAAATCAATATAATTGTATACAACATAACTAAGTAAATTCTTAAATATCTATGATAAATAAAACCACAAAATATTATTATCAGGTGTACAACAATTGAAAAATAATATTTATACAATATGAAATACAATTAAAAGTACTAAAAACTTACTTACTGAATTTTTAAATAAAACGATTAAACATTAGGTTAAATAGATATTGGTATATAATATTCTATGGTTTTTTTTTTTTTTTTTAAGTCATGTTTATTACTGTGCATTTTATAATTTTACCATATAATAGATATAATATTTTATTTAAAATTTAAATTGATTAAAATAAATGTGTGTTAATAATATACATATTCAATATGTTGATAACAAATATCTACATGATTTCATTTTTTAATGCTTTTGAAAACAAATTCTAATACCAGAACAATCATTGAAATTATATAGCCAACGAATAAAAACACAAAAGCAAACCATAAATCATTTAATGAATATGCTTTTAAATCTTTTGATGAGTTAGAATTTAGTGGCTGATAATATACTACCTCTAACTTTTGAATATCTATTTTCCATTTGTCAGTAATTCCAGCTTCTTGAAAACGTGTAAGAAGATCATTTAGCTCGTTCAAAAACGGAAAGTCTATTGAAATTGCATATGTTAAATAATGTTTTAGTGGACATTCCTATAGAAAGAAAAGCATAAGTTATCAAACAATTAATGACAAATAATTACGTTATATTTACGTATATATCATTAATATACATTCAATAATTAATAAGACTAGGTTACAACTAAAATACAATAGTATTACTATTTACTAGCTACCATTGAATAGGACAAATATAGATTAAAATAATATAACCAAATAGGTATTTTCAATAGAAAAATGATTAGGAGTTAAAAATAAACATTTTAATAATATGAAATAATAACTGAACTTCAACAAGAATAAGTTGAAAGAGAAATCTTTTGGTAATACGTCCACAAAAGTTATATATTTCTTATAACATGAAATAAAATATCACATTCAAAAGGATAAAAAATAAAGTCATTATTTTTTATAGGTATTGATACTAAATGTAGGGACTTTGAGTTTATTATAATTAATAACTTATTTAATATATATTTAGTTGTATTGAATTTCAGTTTTTATACTTATGATTTACAGGATTTTTCTAAGCAAATCTTTGCATTTTACGCATTTCACCAAACAAGGTAATTACCTACTATTTTCTGTAAAAACTTTTTTAGTTTAATTTAATAATAATAAAAATAAAGGGAAAAATAGATAAATGCTCTACTATACACTAGGTGTCGATTAAACTTCGTAATTGAGGAATAATTCATTACATACAAAAAACTATTCTGAGCGATTCTAGTCTATCGGCCTATTTCATTAAGTATATTTTATGATATATTTATAATACTAATAATATATTTTATTTTATTATTATTGATATAGCTAGAAGGTTAAATTAATTTTATTTCCAAAACCGTTGCATTTTAAAATTTTGTTGTGTGATAAATGCTATGTGATTTTAATTTTAATTATTAATTAAATTAATATCAAAAAACATGCACCTATAATAAACAGTGAAATTTACCTGAACCACATGCAATGCAAAACTTTGTTGTTGAAAATGTCCAATAAAATTTAAAGACTTTGAAAGACTCAAATTCATAATCCTTGCAATAAAGACAAATTTTGATGCAATATAACTTTGTCTATCTTTTTCTACATCTATTTTATTTGCAAGGGATTTTGTATGGGAATACATCGCCAAAGCATCCCGAACATATTGTAATGAAGTTCGAATTTCCATTCCACTTTTATCAAGTTCTTCTAATGTGTCGATTTCTTTTTGACTAGTTTCTGTGCTTAACTTTGTCACCATTGATGCTTGGAATAAAGTAACGATAACAAAACAAGCTACCGAACACGATACAAACAATATACGCCCGGCCACATGTTTTGGTAAACTACAAACGCCCATACCCAAAACAACCTAAAACACATATTAAAATCTACGTAATGGTATGTAGTCGAAATAATATTGTTGATAATTTTTGATTTTTTTACCTGGAGGCTAGTCATAAATGGATCAGATATTTTTCGCCCGCCAAACAAATTTAATTTATTAAAAAGCTGGAAAGACTTGGTCATCAACGCATACGTAACAGCCACACACAACCAAACCTCAACGCTAAAAGTCATCCACAATATCTGAAAACTAGTCAACACTTCGGCTTTTGGCACAATAAAACATATGTAATCTAAACCGTTAGTGAGGGTATACTTATACGGCTTTTGGATCATCGGATCGTTCAGAAAACGGCTGTTGAATGACACGTCTGCTCGGCCGTAAACCACTTCAGCAAGTACACCTGTATATGTTCCATTCATTAACCTACAACGTAATAGCAGAATTTCAAAATCGATTTTTAAACATACTGAAATAAATATTTTTAATAAACTTGAGTATTCTACAATTTGTTTGCCGATTAAAATAATAAATTAAACGATATTATTCGTTATTAATATACTGAAAACTATGCAGTATAATATCTACAAGTTTTAGGTAAAATATAATATTAGTATATTTCATTAAGTATTAAAATATTGATTTTTAATAAAGCAACAAACCTATATCCAAATCCGGGTTGATCTGAAAACAAAGATATTTTAAGAGAAAAATTCATTCTTTTCGAAAACGCTTCCAATGTTCTCCAGTCTGGTCCAGTCCATTCACCATTATGAAATATTATAGATGGTATCCTCGGAAATATAACTGCTCGTAATGGATATTGCTTCACATTATTTATTCCATAATTTAATTTACTGGCAGTAACGTATTTGTAAAATCCATCATCGAATATCCTCAGAACTTTTAAATTGTTTAAATTCAACAAGGAAATTTTAAAAACTTTGAAAGTTTCCCAAATAAGTTTGATTTGTGGCCATATTTTTTTGGTATTCAACTTTTTTTCACTAACTATTAAATAAGTCTTGGTAGTATGCCAAAATTGGCGATTATATATACTTTCGTCAAAAAAAAATTGTTCATCTTCAATATAAATTATGTAATAGTCACTTAATGATACATTCTCGATTAATGTACTATTGTATACATAAAATGTAGAATAAAACGACCTGAAATAAAGAATAACCTAATGTTTATCATAAAATAATATAACTGGTAAGTTATAAGTTACTGTTACCAACAGTTATGGTATTTTAAAAGATATTTTTAGCAATTAAAACAAGTATAAAAATTTAAATAAACTGTAAGTCGCATTAATTTATTACTTTTGTAAAATTTTGTAGAAATTTGCTGCAGATTTTTCAGCCAGCAATACAACATGCGTTCCGGTTATATGATTGCAGTAATGATGAGAAATATTTTGTAAAAAATGTTCATTGTTATTTATATTGTGATAATTGTCTACATTTATAGCTTCATAACTTGACCATAATATCAGGACATATAACAATATTGGGAAAAACATAATATAATTAACCATATAGTATAATGATAACCACTATATTAGATGTAAGTGCCTACTAAAAAGTTCAACAAATTATAAGGTACAAAAACCAAAATATTAGTAAAATATTGAACCTTCTCATTCGTGAAATATGAGCAAAAGTGTTCCATAAATAATATGGAATATGTATTTTTGTATTTACATTTTGATACTACTCGTATTAGATGAATTAATAATTAAAATATGTCATACACTTTGACGAACATAAATACATATTGTATCACACCACTCAAGGAACCTTTAAAATTACGAAACTAAAAAGTATTTAACAATATGTCATCGTCATTCATCATATCTGTAGAAGTATTTTTCAAAACAATTAACCATCATATTTAGATTCTACAACAAACAATATAATCATTTTCTTGACAAACAGTTGAACAATGGAAGCAAAAAATATATTTATTATTTTTAATTTTGACATAATTCTTGACGAAAAAATGTAGAATATCTAGATAATATGATTATTAAAACTATGTTTAACAATAGAATTATTTATTTAATAATTGTATTTTTTTCATAATCATTATGAATTATTATTTTTACTACATAATATAATATTTATATTTATACATTATTACCTATAATATAATAATTTAGAAACGTAATATTTCATTAGATTCTAATAAATTTAAAGGAATGAAGTGGATTATATTATTAAACACATTACTCGAATGCTTTAAATTTGAAGACCAAAGAAGCAAACACCACATACCGTATCTATTTGAAAAGCATCCAAAAACCTGTCTTGAAATTAAATACCAACATCATCAATTTCTTAATGGAAATTAAATTATATGATCTGATATATAAGCATAAAATCCTCTATGAACTAGCTATTTATAAATATACGAGTATATTGTAAATATTGTAAACTAATCACCGAGTAGCTGATGTAATAAATACCAATAAAAAAAAAAATAAAAAAATAATTTAATATTATATTTCAACAATTTACTTTTTATACTTAGAGTATAATATATCTTATATAATAACCAATTAATAAAATAATAGCAATATTATTTCGTTTTGTATAGAATGCTATACGTTTTTCTTATATTAAAATTACACAATTATTATTCATCCTGTTTCTTGAGTAGATTTTTTTTATATAATATTTCTACCGGGTAAATACCTGTGGCGAACATGTCTATTAACTATTTTGTTCTAAAAAATAAAGCCCACCAATGGTGGGTTAAATTTTTCAATTGTGCAATCATAGAATTATAGAAATTAAATGTATTACATCTTAAATAATATTACGCGTACCAAATTTAGTGAACATGTTTTTCTGTGAAATAACTTATTAAAATGAAGCTAGAGATAATATAAGTAGACAAAGAGTAAGAATCGCATTATAGAACTAACATCAACGCAGGAATTATTACAATAAAATAGTGTATTGTTATTAAACACGTCTGAAAACAATCATAAATTATCGTGTTAAAAAACATTCGTATATATTAAAAGTGTTCTAAATACCTTTGTAATATATTTCTTTACTTTATTAAAATAAAAGTTTTGATACTTAAAACTTTTTAGTTTTTTCAACTAAAATATCTATAAAATAAAGTTGTAAATATGTATTAAGTTATTGTAAAAATCATTACATTCCTATCCGTTAGTTCAAAATCTATAAAAGCTACACAATATAAATTTTCAATTAATATTAATATAAGGAATCCCATAGCAGATGTTTAAATTCTCGATAGCAATTTTCTAATTGTCAACATTTTTTATTCTAATAACTATATTTTAAATATTACTTTGGACAATTATGGCTATGCACAAGATCCAGATTATCAATATAATTCATAAAATATTTTGGTTTACTTAATCTCAACACAAAAATAATAATTCCTCTAAATTCATACAAATCTGTGATAACTGATAAACAATTTATAAAACAAATGTATATAAATTACATATTATTTGTGTATAATTTTATAATTTAACATTAGGTTTACAAATAATTAGATAAGTCTTAAAACTATCGAAGGAGAAAACTTTAAATTATACTATTATAGTAACTTAATGATAATAATTATTAACTATATCATTACTACCAAATATTATTTAATGAATTTTGTGTAGATACTTACTAATCAAAAGGATTATTTTGGTTCATATAATTATAATTAATTAAATATTAATAATTGTATCTTAATACAGCGTTTTTATCGAAAACCTGTTGATATACAGAGTACACAGGAAGTCAGTCAGAGTCTAAAATGATAGTAAAATGACCCTGATTCCTGCTTAATACTATAAAAACTAAAATAAATTTCCGGTACCGGCTTAAGTACTTAATATAATATAGACAAATATGATAAAAGTGCCAATCTTAAAATATAAAATTTTTTATCATTATCTTGTAATTATATTATTTTAAATAAAATGTTAAATAAATTTAATATAATTAACCTTCAATTATTAAGTATAATAACAACTTTCATAAATCACACTGACATTGATTATAATACTCACGTTTAGAATATTTATTAAATTTTTCGTAATCTTTAAAAAGATAAAATATTATTTAAACAATTTACTCATCTCGACATATATTACATAGTATAATGTGTCTATGCAACGATTTATTTTTATTAGCATTTAAAGTTAAATTTTGACAACACTCGTAAAAATCTCAAAACTCTACAAACGATTATGTAATCAGAAAATAATATAAAATTATTTATTGTGTCAAAGATTTGAAAATATAATGCCAAATCCTTCATTAATATTTTAACCATATATATAAAAAAAAAATTACTTAATTTTTATTGACTTTAAGAGATTCAAATCTGTTCAGCATTGCGCGGTTGTACACGAAATAGGGGTTAAGTCAACATTTTGTGTAAAATGAGTTATTTACATCAAAAGATACAGGAAAAAATTCTACGTACATTGTGCTAATATATATAAGTTATTTTCCATTATTAAATGTATTATTTCAATATACGTTTAGGTTAGGATGACCATACGACCCATTTAAAATAGTATTGTCCTTTTATTGATCATCATGTACCGCTGTCCCGACAAACTCTGAACGAAACGTTTTTTATCCCGTTTTTAAAAGATGGTATCGTTTTTATCCCGTTATTTACATATTATTAAATAATGTTTGTAAAAAAAACATAAAACAATTTTAAAAAGAACAATATATTATAATTATTATTTTAATAAATTTAAATTAAATATAATTGGAAAAAATAAAAAAATATCATACTAATAAAAAATTACTTGTCCCGCTTTTTATTTTTATAAAAATGGTCACCCTAGTTTAAGTTTAACTCATTTTCATCGTTCTACAAGTATTATGTCATCATTTGATGCATTATTATATCTTTTGACACCGAAATCTTAGTGGTGAACGAAGGGTCAAGTTTGCCAAAACTTTTTATGCACACAATTTATTATTTAAATTATTAATCACTGATAAAGATAAATCAGCTGTTTACAATATTTACTTATATTCAATGAGTTGAAAATCTATATAATTTGATTTATTTGCAGAATTTTTTTAAATGAGCTGAATTAGAAAAGAGCAAATTAAATATTTTTAGAAGATTTTTAACATCACACGTAGATGATATAGAAAACATATTATTATTTATTTATCTAGCAAGTTCATTTTTACTGAATAAAATAATGCATTTAACAAAAAAAAAAGTTATTGTTCTCACAAAAATAAATAAGTATTTTCCATTAATTAGTCTAAAAACATGAAACATAATATATTGTGTATACATGGTGTATAATAATATTTAATATGTTATATGTACATTTAAACTGTCTTACTCAACTTCCGAACTATTGAGGAAACCGAGCACTTCATTTAACAGGCGTGGAATTTACTTTACGAGTAATTTTAAAAAGAAAACCAGTTTGTTAATAGAAAAAAAAATCATACAACGTTTCGTGATTTTGCGCTTGCTAAAGTGTACTCGTAAGTTAGTGTTATTATCATAAAAATAATACGTTGAGCGTCTGCATGTAGTTGACATGGTAAATATGAAGTAAATAAATTATTTGATTAAGTGGGTGACCTCTAAATCATCGAGTTACGGCGAAAACATAGAACGACCAATCAGTTACACGCATTATACATAATAATATACGTCTATTAAACATTAATAACAATAAATTGACAATTGAATAACAAAATAAGTTTCATCGCATAACATAAAATACTAATTTTATTAAAATATTATACTAGTCTTTAAAGTACGTTTCCAGCTCAAATCGGTTCTAATGGTTCTATGCACATCATGACGCATTTGTATATTGTGTTCTATATGTAGTAACGTGATTAAATATAATACTATATATTATATTTACGAAAAAAATGTATTTTTTAATGAGAATTTTTCACTTTTTTTATTTATTTCAATAATATAACAATCAAACAAATCAGTACAACAAAATGTACCAATAAGCATAATAATTATAAATAAATAAGAATAATAATTACTAAACAATGCATGGAGATCTTTAGATTTTGATTGAAAAATCTCAATAAATATTTCATAGTTAAAATGTTAATAACACAATTGTCAATAATATGTTTATCGATGATTGATTAGCGTAATTTCAATTATTCATTAACCTAACCTAGACAAACACTAGCCGTTAATTAAAAGATAATTGAATTTCTTTTTCTTTATTTTTCTAAATAAATAGTTTATTTATTATTAAGATTATTCACAATCTTTACAACACAGTTTAGTATAATAAGTAAATTTGGTGAACGGTTTATAATTGACTAGAGGTAGCATTTATGGACTGGCATTCAGCAGTGCCACCGGACCGGGTACCTACTTTTAGGATTGTTAATAACTTAGTAAGTCTCACGGCCACTGTCTTTTGAGTCTTCTACGAACGTTACCAGGCAGTGAAATAGAGGATAGTTGTTTGATTAATGGGTTACTTACTGTGTGAGTGTGAAACTTATGGTAATATAATTTTGCTAATTCGTTAAGGGTAAATATTTGAAGGTCTTTGTGTAGATAAAGAGGTGAATAGGCCCATAGAGAAAAAGGTAGTTTCCCTGTAGGCCACCGTCTATGTTTATTTCGGGGGCCCACTTGAGTTTAAACATTTTTTTTTTTTGCAGAATAAAATATTCACCAAACAGGAATGATTTAAATTTAAAACTATAAATTATTATTAATGTTATTTTTAATAAAATGATAACACCTCGATCCACGATAAGTCAACAATTTGGTTATAAATATATTATTATCATATTATGTAACTTAATATCATATATTTGTATAAATATTAATAATAGTATTTTAAATTGTTATTGTTTTTGCTATCGGACCGAAATATCCGACTGACCACCGACCGCTGACCGCGAACACCGCACGTTCTATTTGATACGAAATATACATTTGTCAGAAATTATTGGGTATTTACTATTTAATATCTATTTTTAATACAATCTATGAATAACATGACGCAATTTATTATTATTATATTTTTGAGTAAGTGTTTCTCTTTTAGTTATGCTGAGGTTTAGCCCAATTTCAAGTAAGATTGGCGTGTGATCGGAGGATAGGTCACGAAGGTTGCTTATAATGCTATGAATATTGCTAGGCAATTTATAAACAAAAAAGTCCAGAATGTCGGGTAGCCTGTTTTTATGGGAGGGCCAGTAAGTAAGTCCAGTGGGGCCTAATGTTGATAAGTTATTATTTCTTATACTGTGGAGTAACTCCATTCCTCTAGTGTTGGGAGAACGGTTCCCCCATTTATGGTTCTAAGCATTAAAATCTCCGTCTAAAACAAAGCGGTGACCTACAGTTGAGAAATAATCAGAATATTGGCCTTCGATAATGTCAAGACCAAGGAGGCTATATTATATAGCAAATATATTTATAGGTATATTGTTTTGTGTTATAATTGAAACCCTGGAGGCTTGAATGTGCGGCAAAATATATGAGGGAATAGAGGATAATGAGATGGATTGGATTTGATATATAATGCTGTGCCAGCGTGAGTTGTTCCATCAGGATGACAGGCGAAATAAGCTTTGTATCCATAGATGTTGATATAGGAGTTCGGGATAAAATGAGTCTCAGATATTAGAGCTATTCGAAATTTTTGTCTTGAAGTAGGAAAAGAAGTTTATCTATATGTTGCTTGAGTCCATTAGCATTTCAGGTAAATATAAGTAGCGGAGAGTTTGCTGTATCATTACTATTAGTTTTTAGAGATTTTGTTGATAAGAGTGGTAAAAAGACTTATAAGTGGTGTAATGAGTGATTGAAAATTATCCAAGAAAAATGATATTTGAGTGGCGAGTGGAGTTTCAGGGGGTAAAGAGTTTTGGTTATTTTGGAAAGTTGAGGATTTAGCAGCATCAGAATATGTACCAGGTCGGTTAACGGTGGCGCTAAGTTACCCGTTAAGTTTTGAGTTGATAATGAATCTTAAAATGATGGTAAGCTTTAAGATGATGATGAATCTTAAGCAATGTTGTTTGGTTGATTGAGATTGATGAAGTTTGGTGGTTCAGTGGCTGAGTACTTCATATGACGTTTATCTGCAATTTTAGTGGTTCTTGATCTTTGAAGTTGCTTATGAACCCTGCATTCTTTGTAGTTCAATAGATTTGTCTCTCCACAAAGAGCACAGATAGCTGGAATCAAATTTCTTAAATAATATTATTTGTACTTAATTTAGTTGGCAATCACTCACAGTGCTGTTCTAACTATAAACACCAAGCAATTGATGAGTCGTAAAATCAAGCTGTATAATAGTGTAAATATAAATTATTTCAATGATTAACTATAGGTACTAATCGAAATACTCGATAATAATTGACTAAAATATATTTTTAATTAGGTACCTATTTTGCAAGATATTTGAAAGATTTAAGTCCCTCCCACTAAAATTCAATCAAATATACGCCAATGTGATGTTAAAATTTAATAAACAACTTTAAATACAAGTACACTTATTTTAATACGTAAATAATTTAAAATTATAAATGCTGAAATTGGTTAGATATATAAGTAAAAAAGAAATATAAGTGGCATATCTGTAATTATGAAGTCCTTATAAATTAGGTTTTACAAATCCCTAAATAATTACTGAATAGTTACATAGGTGATTGTGATAAATGCATACAAATAACTGTTTAAATTATGATTTTATTTTTTTTTTTCATATCAAAAAATCGATTTGTAAATGTTTAATGATTTAAATAACAAACACAAAAAAAATGAAATTGATTGACTTTTCAATTAATATATTATGTATTACTATTTTACCAACATTTATTAAATTATTTTGAAATTTATATATTAGTTATAAGTATAATAATTTTATTTTTATTTTCAACAAAAAGTACAAATTTAATAGAGCCTTGACGAATCTGCACTGTAGCCAACTTATACCTATTATATTATGAGTTGCGCTTAAAACTATTAAATTGAATATATTCTACAATTATTATAAAAGACGTTGGTCTTATATAACTTATAACTTATAATTATAGCTATATATTACTAAATTAGTATAATCAATGGTTTTAAAAACTTTTTAAAATTTATTTAAATCAAAAAATGTTCACATATTTTAGTTAACAAAACTCATTAAACTAATAAATATTTTATGGTCAATATTTAGATATGAATATACAGTAAATTAAGGAGTACCTACTGCAAAACATCCAAGTACTTAAAATTACACTAACTGTATATTTACGAGTAGGTAGGAAATAAACCTATTATTTTAGTTATGTTCCATAGGATACTGTTTTATATTATTTAAATTCGGGGGCCAGCCGGTTAATTGTTTAATTTTTAATCAAAAAAAGATTCATCTAAACACCTAAAAGTGCAAATAACTGCAAGCAATAAGTATCGTCCTTAATGAAAAATATAACACATACAAGACAAAAGTAAATTGATCGTTAGTCCATCATCTAACTGTCCTGATTGTAAATAAATGTCTACAATATGATTCTAATTGTGTGGGCTGAATACGAACAATAATAAGCCGTAAGGATGGTCACCAAAATACTTTACTATGTTGTAGAATGTGAAATTAAAAACTATGAACAAATAGTTAACTGACAAATAAAGGTAACTCAGTGATAGTATAATAATAAATGCACTATAATGAAATAATAAATAAATTACGGCCCTGTTGACCCAATAATAGTAAGTAAAAAAGGACAATAATTATTTAAAATATAAAAAAAAATTCACAATTTAAAGACTGGCCAGCGAGTCCTATAATTATGATATTGTAATGATATTGTATAAACAAAATGCACGACAAAGATACGAATAACAATATAAGTATATATAATTTACGCCTCTTATAGCATAGCTCACACTGGTAATGATAATAATAAGTTGCGATTAGCACAGAAAAAACAATTATATAATAATATGATATTAGTGGCGATTCGCGCCCACAATTTAACTATATTGGTGGCGATTTGCGCCCACAATTTAACTATATTGGTGGCAATTAGCGCACACAAAATAATAAAAATAATAATAATACACTGCAGTGCCTATATGAGCCCAAACAGCAAAAAATAAACACAAAGCGTTATACGATGGCTAATTCAATACACAACAGCGATAATTGCACACGTGTAATATAATTATAAAATAATGTTAAACTACGATTTGTGCTTTAAAATACATTATTATCAAAATGCGTGGAGATTAGCGCACTCGTTAATAATTATGATGAAAAACTTAAATAATTTTTTGTTTAAAGCAATAAATATACTATTTTAAAAATTCGTCGATTCGTGACAATACGACGCGATTCGACAGTCGATTACTGATTTAATTATTTTATATTATAATACTTCGCAAAACACAGATATCAATTTCTATAAAAATAAAATTCACAATATTAATGATAATATTATTATTGTTATGTAATGTGAGTGTGAGCGCTCAAGACTTGGCCAATCGACGACAAATGTTGGTCGAAATATAAAATAATAACAGAACACTAATGTAAAGCCATCACAAGTAATTACTACCCACTAAATATTATCTATTTCATTGAAATCATTGAAACACTTAACCTTCCAACATATACATAGGTATGAATATTATTATCCATATTATTCGCCATGGTATTAGTACCTATATCTATAAAATATTATATAATTTCCACCTACAAGGAAAAAAATTGTTATAGTATATTAATATGTATACTTATTAGAATGATCTTGTACAAGGATCAATAGTAAAACATATTAATCTGCGAGCGGACTTTAAATACTTGAAAATTTCCAAAATATAAAACTCTTGAAAGGTCGAAGTTCATTGTCTTTCATTTTTTTTTTTTTAATTTAAATTGATAAAAATAATTTTAATTTGTCTCAAAAGCGTTAGGTTATTGGAACTTGGAAATTATTTCAATGGATATATGCATATAATCTATCGTTTATTGTATGTAATATATTATGTAGGTACATATTTGTTGTTTAACTCAGTAGTATAATTTATAAATGATTTATGAAAAATCATAACACATATCTATCATAAACAATGTGATATGAGCATTTATAAAAAAATAAAATTTTCATTACAATTACTAAGCAAATTAACTATAATTTAATTTATCAATAAAACTTATTCAATTAAATTTCATAAAGTTTCTACGAACTTTTTTCGTTTTAACAAATAATATTAATATCTTATAAGTTATAATTATATTTATTTAAAATAATAGCCTACAAACCACAGTAGTCAATTTTTTTTTTTTATTTAATTTTATATATATATATAAAGGTACTAGTTTAATTTCAATATGATGAAATGTTTACTAGTTATTCAAGAAAAATATTAATTTTTATCTTCATGGTCTGTATAATATTTATTGACGGTAATACACAGGTTTAACAAACTAAGAGAACTAGTAAATATAATTAATATGTACTTAGTACATTTTTATTTTATTTTTTTTTAAATTTAGATATTTTCTAGTTTTATACAACATTTGAACTTTATAAGTATAATATATGTATATTTTATATATATAAAATATTATATTTATAAGAGCAAGACTTCTTATATGTTTAGTTAATTTTCAGTTTTTTATGTTACCCTACGTATAATTTTCCTATACATAATATACTGTTTATCGGCATATTATTTTTATGTATAGTATACTTAATATAAACTGCATCCATTAGTAATATAATATACTAGGCAATTGTTATCTAAAAAACTATCAATCATAGTCTAACAAAAATCCTTGGTTGAAATATATGAAACAGAATTCATTAATAATTAAGTGAATAATATTTATGTTTTTAACGTTCTGTTTAATAAATAACAATGAACATACGTTATAAACTCGAAAACCTGAAATTAATGAGTCTAAATACAGCGAAATAGTATTTTTACTCTTATAATTCAGTAAGACGTATTAAATAATAGACATGAACTATCATCACTAAGTATACACCGTATAGCAACGTACAAGTACCTAGTGATTTATTATTTTATTTTTGGTATGTATAGATCATTTATAACACAAATTTACTCTACACATATGAAGTCTAGCTCTACAGTATTATGATTTATTTTTGTATTTGTTTTAGTATTGTCTTTTTGTGACAATAGAAACACAAATAAGTAATAACTAAACAAAACAAATAAAAAATGTAAATTTTAAATTTCTCCAAAATATAACGTCAATCAAACGAGAAATCCACTAGGAAAGTTGTTAAAAATGTACAAACAAATTAAAGAAAACATTATTATTCTTTATAACACTTGATACTTATTTGAAATCATACACATATACTTATTTTTTTTTCATTGGTGGAATAAAATAATAATAATAAAAGACCATCGATTATAAAACGACATACCGAAATAAATTAAATTTGTATTTTATTACCAATTACAAGGTTTTAATAATAACGTATAAAAGATATAAAAGATAGCTTTTTCCAAATTTTAATACCCCCTTTTTAATAGCTTCTATTTATATTTTTTTAATTTTAATTTTAATTTTTGTAAGTCTACTGAAAAGTGTATTTTTAAAATTGTAATTATAATCAATTACAACTTTTAAATCAAATTTCAGAACCTTATTAAAATACATAAACATTTCGAACGCATTTTTTAAAAATTATAAGTAATTCATAAATAGATTACTAAAATTATAATTATTATTTGATTTTCTATGTAGAATTTAGACTGGTAAATATTTGATTTTAATAATTATTGTAAAAAATAAGTTACTATATTTTTAGTTAATAAGACTTGCTTATAATTCAAAGAGACAATACGTCATAGCAATATAAAATATGCAAAATTATATTTTTCAAAAGAATAATACACGTGTATTGTTTCTATTAACCTATCTCACCTATAATAGTGAATGATAGCTTTAATTATTCATATCACTGTCGTTATGCCAGCTATCACCTTTGATAAACAATAAATACGCGTTCTTGACTCCTTTACTGAAATTAAATATTATATAGCATTTGAAAAAAAATATTATTTTTTATGCACATAATTTATAATATATGTCTAGAATATTTGAACACAAAAAAAAAAAAAAACAACAAAAATTAAATTTTTTCCAAAAATATTGTATTTATATTATGAATTATGACTTAAAGTTTAAACTTGATTTACTCTTTTCATGGACACCGGCAATTATTCAAAAAGTATATCATGTTAAAATATTAAAACTCTGTAGACTCTAGATACTACTACCACGTACGTACCAAAGTTATTGAAGAAATATTACATAAGATATTTTTTTTATCAAAAATACCACTCATTATCTTTAAAAGTAGGTTTTTATAACGATTTTTGAAATATTTTTTTGCATAATTTGGTTATAATAAAACAAAATATTTGTAAAAATAAATATATTTCTTTAAGTTCTTACTATTTATTATCGTTATAATCCTTAAATTTTTATTTAAAAATTTAATTTACTTGCATAGGTTATACTAAATTTAAAACTATTAATTATTATCTATAAATATTTTAATATTTATTTTCATTACAAAATCATTGTAAGTATTAGAAATACACGGGTAATGCCAATAAATACTAAAGTTTTGTATACATTCAACATGCAATATTTATTGTTTTATGTTTATGTTTATCAATTTAATTTGTTTTTTATTTGCATTAATACCTACATGTATATTTACTAATTATTATACACAATCAATAGTTTACCGATACCTACCTACTGTTTGTTGTGAATCACAAATCGTCTACGACAATTGAAAATATTAACACAGTGTCAAAGTAAGTAATGTCATACGCTTTTCGTAAAAATATAATATTATAATATAGTCACGAGTAATAAACACAATCCATTTGGAAAGTATTCGTCACAATCCATTAGAATAACACTCGAATGACTTGTAAGAAATATAATATGCTTACAATGTGAATCTGTATAATATAATACACAGTTACAGGTATAAATAGTAAATACACATCAACGTTTTAATCGTCTAGATGTATGTACTAAATAAATGTTTTAGTTAGTAATAAGACACATACGTAATTTACAGTAATACAGTATAAGGCAGGTATGCCTAACCCGCGGCCCGCGGCCCGCATCCAGCCCACGAAGGTGTTCCAACCAGCCCGTGTAAAAAAAAAATTATTATTTACAAAAAATGTATTTTATTAAGTTTTTAAAAATATAAAATATTTTACAACTTTGAATTTGTATACAAAAAAAATGCATTGGATTTTAGAATATTAATAAAAAAAAATTAGTAAGAAATTTGGGCTTGTTTTTCTTTAACCAATCTTTCAATGTTCAGAGTGAAATGTGTAACGCCAATTCTTAATAAGAAGTGTAAGTACAATAGATATACCTATGACTAGTTTATATTTTATTGAAATGAACAAAAAAAAAACCTATGAAGCATATACGGCCCGCCGGAGTTTGTCGATTGCGTCCCAGATGCAGGTAAACGATTTTTTGCCCACCTTTTCCGTGTTCCGATTGCTTCCTATTGTATAGTAGGTAAGCGTTAATGTGACAAATAAATTGACATATTAAATCTAATATTTTTGTCATACATGGTGTGGAGGTATATTTAAATACGAATTGTTTTTTACTTGATGAGTTAACGAACATTTTATCTTAAGGTTGGTACTCTTATCGATTTACGATCACGTAGCGATTTAGTACGTCAAGTGTCTTAGAATCGAAAGATACTTTAAAGTTTAGACTTAATAATGAATACCATTTTTAGTGAAAAAAATAAGAAAATCCGTATAATTGATAAGTTTAAATATTGTTTTTTAAATTATTTATTCTTATATATTTGGATTTATTTTTATTGGTTTTTGTATAATTATTATTATTAAAATAATTATTAATAATGACTATTCGTTTTACAAAATGTTATGCTTATATATCATACAACAGGACACAATCGGAACATAAAAAGGTAAGAAAAATAATTTACCTATCCGACTTGTGGACGCAATCGACATACTGAAAAGGTATAAAAGGTTGAAACGGGACGCAATCGAATGACGCCCCGGCCCGCAGTACAAATATACATTTTGAATGTGGCCCGCCAGTTGAAAAAGGTTGGGCATGCCTGGTATAGTAGGTATACGCATCTTGTTCTGTACAGGTATATGGCCCCAGCTACTGTCAATAATATCAGTGATATTGAATTGAGTCCATACTACTGTTATGTGTTAGAATTGAGTCCAGCTTATTATCTTAATTGCAGGTATAACAAATATGTAGGGTACTTGTTAAGTAGTTACCCATTTCGTCTTTTGCGGGTATGGGTGAATTCTCAATAAATAATAATATACGAGTAATATAGATAATAATGGCGTTCTACAATTTAACAGTCATTATCCAAAGTTTTCAAGTCTATTTTTATAAATTTTTTAACAGTTATATTATGTATTCAAAGCCGTTTTTGATTATCATAAAATTCTATCAAGTTGGTGAGAACACAATGATAAGTCAGCATTTTTATCTGAATTTAAAAAAAAGTAGCCGGTAACCCCCTCCCCCCACAATAACCGCTAATTTTGTTCTCTGGACGACCTTGGATAAACTTGAAGACTGTATTATCAAATACTGAGATTGCTCACCATTTAAGAGTCCTGAGACAAATTCCTTTATTTTATGTGCGAATCTCTTTTTTTTTTCACTTTTTTACTTCTTATTATTGATTTTAGTAAATGCGAACAATCAAAGGATTAAACAGGATAAACCATGTATTACACATAACATATTATATTAATAATGTTTTTTTTTACATGAACGTATACAATAATAACAGGTTTCCGTAGAAAGAGACAAAACTAAACTACTACTAAAGCAACAACAACAAAGACGACGACGACGACGACGACGACGATGACGACGATCGTAGGTACTACAAACCTCTATGTCTGCTTACTGTCTACAATATAACATAGTATCTACGTATAACGATACAGCATACACCTTTTGTATACGTAGGTATTGTAATACGTGTACGGTGGGGCAGCGGCGGCGGATATAGAAACAATTGCACACACTACCGACCGACAACAAACTATGTAGTTCATTCAGCCGGACCGCGCGACTCCGCAATAATACACAATTACACTGTTGGGCAGACGCGTTGATGCTGTGCGCGTGACCACAGACACACGGAAACCGGTCACAGCTCATTCGGCGAACCGATCGCAGAGCGCAGTGTTTAGTGCGAATGCAAAATCGGCAAATACAACAATCCGTAACCGCGGTCCACCGTCCGATCAACATTTGAACCGTATTTTTATAATTTTTTCGTTAAAACATACATATTATAAATATCGCCGTATATCCTATATTATTTGAGTTACTACCGTCGCGATAATGGCTCGCGGCGACGAACAACCGCCACCGATGGGTCGCGCGCAAAGCACCGTTACGTTTAAAGCGATGACGAACGACAACCGCGGCAACCGTAACGACGAGGAGGAGGAGGACGATGATGACAATAAGTCCGCTTGCAACAGTGAAGATGCGCAGCAGGACGAGGACGAGATGCCGCTGGTGGAAGCGTCCAGGACGAGGATGTTCAGCGTATCCGCCGACAGGCCGATCACCAGGATCCCGACCCGGGTTGACATGAAGACGTTGACGCACAAAGCGAAACGACCTGCTGTCGATATCGAATTCCACGACCTGACTTACGCCGTCAACACGACAGCGGGTGAGTTGCTTCTCGCAACGATAATAACGACGAACGTGTCCAACGCACAGAAATGTTACACTCAGGCACCTGTAGATACCTTTACACTCGACCCGTAAGACGTATCACATAATTCTGCGTTTTGTGAACGATCACTAAACATTCAAAAATGCTAAAATAATTATAACACGCTAATAAATATGATCCCTTAAACATGAATTAACGATTCAGTAAAATGTTATTGCACCATTGAATTAATCAATTTTTCTGCGCGATCCAGTCTTATTCCTATCCGTTTTAGCGTCCCTACGTTTTCAAAAATCATTTTTAATTTGACTTGGAAATTATATTTTCATATTTTATCCATGTTATATAATTTTTTATTGGTACGATTATATCTTATGTATGACTATTTTTTTGTTTTTTTACATATAATTGCTTAAAAGCCTTGCACCCTTGTTTTAATGTCCTTAATATACTGCTGTCTCAAGCCATTTAGCCTCCTTAACGTAAATTCAGTGTACATGGATATAATTTAAGCGTACGATTCAAAAATGTCTCCTTGTTGTAGTCTTGTAATCGCTATTATATAATTTTTTTTTCTTCATCTCGGAAGTGCACCGTCAATCGATAACCGCCAATAAACAATAATAATTTGTATATTATGATTTATTATTATAAATCCAACGTGTTATACGTTATACGTGTCATGTTGAAAAAAAAATTAGATAATTATTATTCAATAGAAATTTCGTACATAATACTGGTGATCGCGATAACAATATAGTGAATATATCAATGAGAAATTTCAGACACCGATGTCAACGATATGTCTATTGTTCGTTACATCACGTTAACGACATGACGTACGGGTTTATACTATGAAATATATGAATCATCGTTGTACTAGTATCACATAACCGTTAGAATATTTCAAATATAAACTTATTGATTAGGAAGTATATTGTATGAGGGTATTAAAAAAAAAGAAGAATACTCAACGTTTGTTGTCTGTCATGTTGCTTAAAATATTAATTTTTAAGCAATATCCTGTTATTGCAGTTATAATAACGCATTTTTATAAAAATACCATTTTATTTAATGGTATATACCTATCAATATTGTGTTATCAATTAATATGTATAAATGGTATAATTAATTTCAAATAAAACCCTTGCAATATATTTCTAACAAATAATAAGCTAATTCTTACAAAAGTGAAACGAAATACGATTGTTTAATATTACGTATAATGCATGTAATAAAATATACAATGTATGTAATAACATTTAGTATATATACTTAATGGTAATACTTAGTAAATAATTAATAATTTTAAATGTTTTCATGA
Source organism: Melanaphis sacchari (assembly GCF_002803265.2). Taxonomy (NCBI): domain Eukaryota; kingdom Metazoa; phylum Arthropoda; class Insecta; order Hemiptera; family Aphididae; genus Melanaphis; species Melanaphis sacchari. Next base: position 1,469,812 of record NW_020271560.1, on the reverse strand, counting down.
ATTTGACATCTTAATATTAGCAATGTTCTGTAATTACAATGTAACAATTTACAAGATAATCTCACATATCTCATCAATACTTTTTAACTAAAATTAGTTTGACATTTTATAGTAGGAAGGTAGGTACCTAACTATTTTACAAAATATCATTTAAGTTTAAACACCAACAAGCTTTTATTTTAAATAAAACGATTAGAATGTAAAAATGAAGTTTCTATAATATACTACGATGAGTTATCGTCAATAATAGATTAAAAATAAATACCTAAATTACAGCATTAATGAGTCCATTATATTATAATGTTCAATATGGCGTGAATAAATATTCAAAACCATAATAAGTTTATTGCAATGAGTTTCACATGCAAAACAAATTCTAAAACTAAATTATAACAAATCAAGTGTGTGTCACATATTAATAATAAGCTGTAATCGCTTTGAACTTATTTTTGTATTTACTACATCTATAATTGTAAGGCTAAATTTTTTTTCAAATTAATTCCAGTCATCAAATGAATTTGATAACGTTCTAAACATATTTTTATCCTTAAATGTTTAAACAGATCGTTCTTTTTTTTAATTTATACTTCAGCATGAACTGCTTTAGGTTATTATAATTTGATACAAAAATAAATAGTATAAAATACATTTTAACCCATTTTAAATGTTGTTTATTTAAAAGATAATATTATTAAAGAGGACATTATATTTATTAAAGCAATTATTTCAACACAAAATTAGTAATCAAATAACTTTAAAATTTGAATGAATTATAAAAATATAGGGGTTATAAAATAGTACCAAACCACCAATTTGTACTTGATATAATACTTTTTTTACATTTTAAATAAATATGCTTAATAAGCATAATAAAAACATATTTTAATTTTAAAATAGTTTTAAAACAATCAGATTTAATTTGTAAAATACATTGATGATTTTATTTCATTTTAATCAGGTGAAACAATTATCATTTAAAATTCAGGTATACATTTTAATAATACAACCTTGTCTGTTATACATTACTCATGACGGGTGCTAAAATTGTGATGACAATGTTTATATGCTGACCTGTGTATGTTGAATATTATTAGCATTGTTTAAAAAAACTTACTAGTAATAATAACGTAACGTATAATTTTACCAATTTTTTTCTAAATAAAAAAGTTTATTGATTATCAATAAAATTTACAAATTCCATTATGACGCGCTTTAATTAGGCTGAAAAAACAAAAATATTTCGTTTTTCGACTATTCTACAAAAAATAGGTAACAAAATGGAAACAATATCATCTAAACTAACAACTAAATCTTTATATTTATATTTTGAGATACATTTTATCATATTCATTAAAAGTGAAAAAACTCAGTGTTTCTGTATTATTCTGGTAAGTGGTAACTAGCTACTTATCTAAATTTGGCGTAAAGAAATGTTTAAAGGTGACAAAAGTAATTGATAAATATAATTTAAATAAACAACTAATTCTAGCGATTAAAACTTTATTAATTGTCTAGTGATCATAATCATATTAATCATAGCTATTTATAGTATATCAGATATCTAATTCACAAAAAACATAAAAAAAAATTAAAAATAAAGGTCTTGCTATAAATTGAAGTGTATAAAAAAAGAGTTTGAAACATTTTAAACTGATTTAATTGCTTAAATTCTATATCCTATTTATTAATTGTTTTTGACTGATAATTTTAAGGTTTATTTGATATCCAGTTAATATTAAAATATATACGTATATATAAAATTACAATCGAAATCCTATAACATCGTAATTTTTAGTGTCAAGAATTTTTGAGTTTAAAAATATTGTGTCTTTAAAGTAAATCTCTAAACTTGAGTATGAGTTTAATCAATAAGTAGGTACCCTACCTACACCGTATAAAATAAATATATAATAATTCTTCTATTAATGATAATTATTTATCGATAGTAGATAATTATAAAAAAAAATAAATAAACTAATACATTCAATTAGAATTGTTATAATGTTGTACTTTTATCAATGATGAATTTAAATGGTTTAAAAAAATTAGCACTTACTTTCCGAAAACCAGTTTTCAAACGTCCTCGACCTTGAATTTATACTGGAAAAATATAAATATCACTTTAATAAGAATCATCTTTTTGCAGAGCTTACATTTTTTACATTTATTGTGTATTATCATTTTCATCTATAACATTATATAAATTGTATATTATGTGTTAGTTTTTATACTTATCGATATTCAAATGAGAAAATCCCAAATTTTTTTAATAGGAACCAACAACTTTTATTGTTAAAAAAAAAAAAATATTTCAAATTTTGTTAAATTAAAGCCTTCAAAATGAAAACAAAAACAACAAATTAAAAGTTTCAAGATAATTTGATAATTTATAATTTATATTCTGATTTTTTTTTAATTTTTAAAACTATACATAATAATTATCTATTTATTATAATAGTATAATCTAACCTATACACTCATTTATCATCATCAAGTTGTCTGATTGGTTTCGTTATTTCATTAGTTTAATAGGATTTATTTATTTAATAGTTTTCAAGTTAAACAAAATATCGTGGTATATCAAAAAATATCCATAATATTTATAAATTATAACAGTAAATATACTTACAAAAGTACTAAATCAGAATATAAAAATTGTATATCAACATTTTTGTTTTATTGCTACATTTAAACATTTTTTCTTGTTCATTAGTTACCATAAGTTCATCTATGAATCTTGTTGAATAAGTTTATTCAAAATACAATAATATACATTGTCAATTTATACAAGATGGTGATTTTAAAATTTAACAAAAGAAAAAAGAATTAAATTATTAGCATAAATTCTAAAATATTCTTCTATATATTTTTTTTTTTTTTTTTAATCTGCGCTAATAAATGACTATTATTACTAGTTTGTATAAGTTTTAATTAGTCACTTGTTTTTTCACTGTATTCTACAAGTAACTGACGATTTATTTAATAAAATCTTTTAGTAACTTTACAAGTTATCATGATAATATATTTTTAGAATATATTTAAAAACCAGAATAAATATGAGGAGAATTATCAAATACCTATACAACTCATTAACTCTGTATTATTATTACTTTTTATAACATACATATACATTATATTAAAATAATAAAACAAACATTTTCTATAAATTAAATAGTTTCAAAATTTTATTTTAGATGTATAAATTAAACCTGTTCAAAACAGAGTTACGGCTAATTTACTAAAAAAGAAGTGGTAACCTCATTACGAAAAACAACAATACTAGCATTAAACCATTAGTTGATTTATTAATTTAGAAATAAAACATTTTGTTTAATGCGTATACAAAACAATATTTACCAAAGTATTCTAGACATTTTAAAGATATTTTCCACCGATACATAGTAACAAATAACCTTGTATTAAAATTTCAGGTCAATAGGACGCAAAAGTATATAATTACAACCATCTGTCAAAGCAGTATTTTGTATTTATAGTAACAATTAGCAAAATAATCGTAAATCAATATAATAAAATGTCTATATCATATACTATGAGTTTTTTCATTCGCTATTTTCTATTTTACTAATATAATATACATTTTAGTGTGTGTTGATAGGTAGTATAAATGTTATATTAAAAACATCTACAATGTTTTTTTCTAAAAATCATAAATTGATACTATTAACTAATTAAAGTTTGTCCATTTATAAAGTCATATAATATGTATAAATTTACAAAATTTGTTAGTTATTTTTAAAGAAATTTCCTAAAAATACATAAATCCCATAATAGCCTTATGGTCTATACACCAATACCTAACTTATTCTGTTCAGTTTTAATAAAAAAACAATTATTTAATAATAAAGTGTTTTATGTTAAATACACCGCTCTAGGCAATTTTAGAAAATGTGTTCGTGTTTGATTAGCATAATTATTATTATTTACATGTTATAGGACAAAGAACGATATTGAAAGGTATACACGGTTTCTTTCGTTCAGGACACCTGACCGCCATAATGGGTCCTTCCGGTGCTGGGAAAAGTTCACTGATGAATATACTCGCTGGATACGTGTAAGTTTCCTGTTTGCATTGAGTAGATACTTAATATATAGTTTCTTCGTTTGATACAAACTTCTGTAGGTCATCAGCAGTACGTCGGTTTCCTAAATCAAAAACTAATAATAATAGTCACAATCTTATATAATCATGTTGTGCTGTCACATTATCCAACCAAGGACCAACCAATAATTGATTTCATCGTCTATTATTTGATTGCATGTACTAATTATCAGTATTTAGAGATTTAACATTATTTATTAGATAAAATCAAATTTATGTTTACATTAGTATTTTATTTCCTAATTGAGTATATGTTTTAACCATATAAACATAGCAAGTTATATAAATACGTAAACAATAGTTATATTAAAATTTACGAAACGTGAATTGATAATAGTTTAATAGAGTTGATGCTATAGTTAACTACTATTCTGACTCTTTAGACACTTTTTGATAAAATATTTTAAAATACCTAAAACTTAATAGGTACCTACTAATAAAATGTCTCCATTAGTTCTAATACTAAGTACGAACTATATTAAATATTAATCAATAAAAATATATTTGTGAAAAACCCGTTTTTAAATTAGTTTATTTTAATCGTAAAACTAAACAATGTAAAAAATAAATTATTTTTATCTGAATCACTTTAGGAGAACTGACATTAAAGGACAAATTCTTACAAATGGGCATCCTAGAAATATGCAACTTTTCAAAAAACTTTCAAGTTACATAATGCAAGAAGACTTGCTTCAACCCAGACTTACTGTCATAGAATCATTGAGTTACGCAGCTAGATTGAAAATTGGTCGTGAGTTATCGAAAGAAGACAAAGATAAAGCTGTAAGTATATAATACAACTTAACAATAATAATAACATTTAACGGTATTTCTTTAACAGGCAAACATGTATATATATACTTAAAGATAGTACATTTTAATTATTGTAATGAAAATAAAACAATAAAGCTTCATTAAATAATTATAATACAGCACATTTTTTTAATTAAGTTATGTACGCCAAATATAATATAAGCATTTATAGAGACATAAATAAAACCATTCCCATTGTAAAAATAAATACAGCGTGTAACCGATATGAGTGTACCATCTACATTTCGAATTCAATAATACCCACTTGAAAACAAATGCAATTACTTATTAATCAAATATTTACAAACTTACGACTGCAATTTTAAAATAATATAAAAATATTTTAAATTTTTAAACAAAATACACTTTGTCACATAGTTTAAGACTTACAGTGTCACAATTAAAATTATAATCATATTTGTTCAATATTTATAGTGTTGATTATTTTCTCAAGGGTGAAAATACTGGTACCTACATTACACAACTCGTGTGTACCTTTTCGTCGTCAATCGACACTTACTTACTATGGCGTACAGTTGTAAAAATGTTATCTTATTTGACCTAGGGAAAGCGTAATATTATATAGAAATACAATATACATACATTTAAAGTAAATTCGCAAGCGACAAAGTCTAAATACCCGTTTATAATCTAAGGACGTAACCTATAATTATTACCTTGACCCATGCTGCACACATAATATTAGATGTATATATATATATATATATATATATATATATATATATATATATATTGATAGTATTATTTAAAATAAATGCTGTATGTATTATAATAATTAACATAAATAGGTAATATTACTATAGAAAATCAGGGAGCAATGTGTTTGAATTTTATAAAATCTAAGATTACAGTCAAAATTATTACAATAATGTTTTGTTTACGCTTTGATCAAAATTTAAATTACTAGGCAATACTATCATTAAAAAAATAAATACGATATAGAACAGCGGCTGCAATTTTCAATATCCTAAAAACATGGAATATTTGTAATAAAGTGTTGAAGTTTATAATGCTGCAAAAATTAGTTCGTTTTCTCTTAGTGTCTAATGATACATATCAAAGTATAAGTATTAGTCACAAGCTACAGACACATGAAACTCAAAGATTAAAATTAGTTAACTAGCAAATTATTAGTACACCCTGAATTATACATAAGAATGATATCATGAACATTTTATAATACATAATTGTATTCGTCTAATGATGTAATGTCAATATATGTTTTGATTTATCGTGAAAATGTTTATACTTTATCAATTTGTTATTTTAATTTAATTTTACTAATCAATTTATTTTACAGCATAATTAGTTGTTCTTTTAAAAAAAATTATACATACATATTTAAAAGTGATTAGATTTGTTTTAATATCATGAACAAAAATCACATAAGTTGCTCAATTATTTTAGAACGATCACTATAAATATAAAATAATATATGACGACACTCATAGATATGTGAATATTTTTTTACATTTAATGAGACTTGCAAAATATATAAGATTTTTAAATAAATTACCATCAATAAATATTCTGTGATTATTACATATTTTAAAAAACTAGGTAATTATCATTTTTTTAAACTGGTTTAAATAAATAAAATTTATATAATCATTAATACAAATACTAAATGATGATCTGAGTACTAATATTTTGTTTCAAGTGCAAAAATTGTAATTGGGGAAAATATTTCACAAATTTAGTTTATTTAATTTATATGTTTTTCCATTTTACAATTTTTTAAATATCTATTTTTTTCAATATTTATCATTTAATTGTATTTATTATTATATATTTTTATAATATATTAACATGCATATTATGTAATCTAATTAGTTTTTAATTTTTTTAATTAAATTTGATTTAAATTCAAAATATAATTATAAGCTATCTTAACTATACAAAAAAGTACCTACTTAACATAATAGTATAATACCTAGTTATTTAACATTTTACCGATTAAAAAATATAATTTATTTTATGTTGCTCTTCATAGAAACAATTATACTTCTACCTCATCATTTTTCCCTAGAGCTCTGACATTAATAAATGATGATGTTGATTTTTTTTTGTATGTTCGTAATATATTCGTACAGAATATTTACATGGCTTAAAATGTACCTGTTTAAATTAATGTTTAAAATTATTTAGTAATTTTCTTGATTATTACTATTATTATTATTTTTTTTATTTTTGTTATTGTTGTTGTTGTTGTTGTTGTTGTTATATTTATAATTCTTAATATAACTATGCTGTTCTACTACTATTTTTGTCACACTTACTAATATGTAAGAACTTTTAATTTTGTTACCCAAACTATTTTAATTATATAATTATTATGTTAGTTAAGCAGAAAATGCATACACAATTATTTTGTATTTTACTAAAGGATTTTAAATTCGTTTAATATTTATAAAATAAAAACAAAAACATTTAAAGAATAGATAACTAAGTAGAAATTTTATGAGAGTATACAAATGAAACATTCTTCCACAAAATTATTATAGAACACTTCTTAATAATGTTAAACTATGATTTAAAAAATATTTAAATAATTTAAAATAATATTTTTAATAATAAAAAATAATTATATATTTTCATGAATAAATAATAATAAACTAAGTAATAAAGTCTCAAAAACAATTATTAACTACAAAATAAAATACTTTTCAATACAATTAGCTACTATAATATTAAACATTTTAAAATTATATGTTTTCATTTTTATTGAATTCTTCATAACTATATCTATAACTTGCTTAAAGAAGATTTTTTCCTCCAAAAACTTTGATTACAGACCAAATTATACGAAACATATAATAAAAATTATTTGCACTCGGTAAATTTAATTTATCTTTATCAACTTGATTAGTCATTAAACGGGAAAATTTTGTTACCTACACCATCGTTATAATAGACAAATAAACAAAATTATATTAGTATTAAACTAATGATAATTACCATGTTTTTCATAAACTCATCACTATTAAAAATATTACAACATCTGATCAGTAGAGCTCTACGTAAATAATTTACATTTTAATGGCTATGGATATATCTTGAATGACGTATGGTATTTATACGTTCATATTTAAAAAAACAATATCGACATTATAGAATATTATTTCCATTCACAAAAGGACCTATACAATTAACATTAAAATAATTATTTTTTTTTAGTGAAGTGAACGAACATATCGGATTTACTAATAATGTATTTCTATCGCAACCTGTGTAACTCATAAGCCCCATACTTCCCTACTCATACATTCGTGAGTTGTAAACTAAACAGATAATTAATTCTATCCAGGTGAACGAGGTACTGGAGCTTTTAGGGGTATCGGTGTGCCGTAACACATTTGTGGAGAAATTATCTGGAGGTCAGCGCAAACGTCTGTCCGTGGCACTCGAGTTGGTCAACAATCCGCCGGTGATATTTCTAGATGAACCCACCACGTAAGCATCATAATAATATTATAATTTTACAAACAATCTCAGTCTTTTGGTCTTGGGTTTTTATAACCAAACGAATTGCCACACGAGACCGTATATGAACGAGACACACATACTATAATATATTAATATGAGACGAAATTCAGGTAAAATCAGCGAATCGGTCATGGTGACATTCGCGACTAGATATTTTTCGTGCCAAATTCCATCTATAATCTACTTATTGCCTAATTGGGTACGTGCTATCGTGTATTCGGCCATCTACAGTATGCGGCGAAAAAAATATTACATATTTCTGCACAGATTGAAATCTTATTTGCATGTCATTACAAACAGAGTGACTAGAAAGTATAAACGTATTTCATACCATTCGTATGCGGACACAGTGGTTATCATAATATATTCTACGCGCGAGTACACGCGCACTCCGCGTAGTATCTGCAAAACACGTTTCGGGCAGCTTTCTAGACAGTCCGAAAAAGATATGCCTAACCAGCGCGGATACAATATTATACGCGAATGCATAATTATTGTGCTCAGTCGATTGCTAAAACACGTTTGATTGTCAAGGTCGAAAGTCGAAAACCGTCGTGCCCGTACCTAATGGCTGTGATATGCATCGCATTATTTTGTACGATTAAACCTATTACGTTTCCAGTGGGCTGGACATTGTAGCGATAAAGCAGTGCGTCACCCTACTGGTCGACCTGGCAAAACAAGGAAGGACCGTGGTGTGCACCATTCACCAGCCCAGCTCATCGCTGTTCCATATGTTCGACCACGTATACATGCTGGCCCGAGGCTCTTGTATATACAACGGGTCGCCCAAACAGTTGGTGCCGTTCCTGGCACAAGTCGGGCACGTTTGCAAACCCACGCACAACCCAGCTGATTTCGGTACGACTTTGATATTGTAATTATTGTGCTCGTTTTTTTTTTGATTATTAACAAAAAAAGCTTGGATTAGTGTGCACTAATAAATCATAAAATATGTGTGAATGTACCAAAAAATAATAATAATAGAATGGTTTCATACTTAACGATTTATAGCAATGTTTCAATTTTTTTTTTCTTTATTTTTACATTATTATTTCAAAAAAAAAACGATAGGCAACTCTCTTAAGTTATTCATTTCCGCGTATGAAATGTCCAAAATCTTTTTTATTAAATTTATTTAGATGTATGTTGACCTTGAGTAAACATTTACATAAATTTGCATAGAAGTTCGATTTTGTTTTTGTTTTTTACTTTTTATAAGTTGCTGAATGAGAGATAATTTTTTATCGACATCAACAGCTCCCTCTGATATGCTTTTCTGTTTGTAAATGCTTTAAAACACTGAATCGTTTTTCACATATGTAACATGGCATACTTTACAAAATAAAACTGTTCAAAGAAAATACTGTTTCACTAAACGTGTGAACAAAAACTCATAAATGACTAATTTTTGAAAGTTTTTCTATATTTTTAATGATAACGCATATAGTTTTGGATATGGTTATGTTTATTTTTACGTTTGAAACTGACAACTAATATGATTTTAAACATTAAGTTTTAACTATCAATATTAGCAAATAATAATATCGATGCGATAAGATATAGTAGTAAACGTAAATAATTATTATTACACAATGTATCACGATAAAGATTGACAACTTGTGTACACGGATAAAAAATTACCTTACCTATGCACGAGACAAATAAAAGTAAAATAATTTTCATTTTTAAAAATTTGAATAAATTATTATGTTATGTTTTAAAATAGTACATTATACAATAAAAATTCCAAATATGACTATAAAATTGTAAAATCGTATTTTTAAACATACCCTCATGAATATTTTTTCTGCTTTCTTGATATACAGTTCGATCAATTAGAAAAATTATTCGAATTTTTAAAAATCCGAGCCTTAATTATTATATGTTACCTACCTATTATGATTGTTTTATTCGTTGATTTATATGTCAACGAATACTATAATTAATCTAAAATTAATTATACTGATGAGGGAGATGATCGTGGTGGATTACATAAAATCGTAAGTATTACCGCTCTCATCAGGGTGTATACACTATACAGGCATTAACAAATATTTTATGAGTTTAAACATAGCATTACGTGACTAGAACAATAAGCCGATTGCCGCATCTACCTCAGGTGTTCTTCGGGAATGAATGGTCGTTCAATGACAAAATGTCTTGTTCTAAGTCACGAATTTCTGGAAAAAACTGAGTTCAACGTCATACATTAGATACACAATAAATCAAAGAAAATACCATAAACAAATCTCAATGACAATGACTGGTTATAATAGCCATAATTATTATTCTAATATTTTATAGTAGGCACATTTGTGGTTTAACGAGTAATAACTTATTCGCTGATATCCAAAAAGAACATGTCTTATCCTCTTAAGGAAATATAATATTAATATGCAATAACTACTAGATAATATATTTACATTAAAATGAATCTTTTATAGATTATAGCCAACAAACGTTAACCATATATCTAGGTATGTCAAGATAAAATGTACCTGTAAATAATACATCTCATAAAATCTGCAAAACACGATTGAACATAATATACCTTTTTAGTAACATGATTAAACATAGCAAATTACATTCAGCGTTGCCACATTCAAACCGAAATTTTGTAATTTAATCTTTAATTTTTTGGACTTATGCCATGAAATTTGACAATGTAACCTAAATTCTGTAAGAAGCAAATTTCGAAGAAGTACAAGGAAAATCAAACTCATTTTTGTTAGTGTTTACAGATTTATAAAATTAATTTATTCACCTAATCCTTATGCCCATATAATGATTAGAATATTGCTACTCGAAAAACAAACGAAAATTCTGATTAAAATTAATTTGGTTAAATATAATTTCAAAACTTTACAAACTGCTAAGAAAATTTTAAAATGTAATTAAATACTAAGGCTTTCAGCCAATATTCAAATCATGAAAATACTGAATTTTTCTATTTTATTAAAAATACCAAGGTATAAGTAACAATTTTAACTCCGCCTTAGATAATAGCCTAGTCTGGTTATGTATTTATTATTATTATTATTATTAATAAGTCAATAATATATTGCATGTAACCTAGTATTGACATGGTGGTTGGCCTTAGTCACTAACGTGTTCCTTGACCTCAAGCATCGGCCGGTATCGCTGCTAGCTACTATATGGATGACCACCCGGGTTTTTAGTGATAAATCCTCGCAATATACATAAGTATTCCAAAAACCATTACCTCTCCCACAGTAAAAGCTGATTATAAACTAATAACCATTGCTGTTGAAGCTTAAAATCTATAAAAAAAAAAAAAAAAAAATTCATTGCATATGACCATAAACACATGTTATTTTTAATTTTTACCACATTTAATCGTAATTATTTGAATTAATATTTTTTATGTGATATAGTTATTCAGAATTGTTTAACATGACAAATGACAACATCATAAAAATGTTTACGCTCAATAATTGAAAAAATGTTCTTTTATATTTCAAATCCTTTGATACTCCTACACATTTGTTTAATCGTGCAGTAAAAAATATTATAATATACTCAACCGTGTAATATCCCATAAATCATAATATTTGCTTTAAGTGGCGTGCATATACAAATTTTTTGTAAATGGTAAAAGAATAGATGAATCAGTGTAAAAAACCTTAACGTACATACAAAATTAAAAGTTTTAAGGTTTATATTGTCCATATTATCTTCGGTTTATTTTTAAATACTGTCAATTTCAATCGTTCCGGTAGAATTTATTAGTTTTATTATATCTACTTTAAATATAGAAAATCGATATAAATTATGTCTCAGTCATAAAATATAGTCGTAGTATACTCGACCAATTAACTTTTTAGTTAACCAATTAACTTAAATAAAAAAATAAAAATAACTTTTAATTAACTTGGTTAATTAAAATGTTAAAAAAAAAAACCAAATGCAATAATTACAATTTATTAACTAAAAATAATCTAATTAAATCTAATTGAATTCATTATTAGGCCAGAGTCGTTACAATCTTTAAGTAAATCATACAAACTTGAATTTTTTTAAATCTTAACACTTACGTTTTATATTAAATGGCCTTGTAGTTTTCTATAATTTTTTTTACGATTATTACTGAAATATTAATACAAATATACAATAGTAAATATATATATTTATTCTTTTAAAATGCTAATATTTATAAAGTTGACAATCAACTTTTTGAATAAAAATCAATAAAATAATAAATTGTTTACGTATATTTTATATTCAACATACTATTACTACATCATTAGACCCTTTACTCTACTCACTTCTAACAGCTCTTTTGTTTTCTCAAGATCCGATCGAAATACATCCACCTTCATTAAAGTTAATTTTCTTTATAGTAAAAGGCTTGTTTCTTACGTTGGCAACATAATACTAAATAATATATAGTATAAATATACTATATTTCTCACAATAATAAACTCTTAAGATGTAATAAAAATTTTATTATTCATCAAATGTAGGATGTCTTAACCTTGATGTTTTCTTATGACTTAAATTTAATTTACAACCACTTAATACGGATATATAAAGAAAAAACAGTGAACTCCACCCAGAATATTTTCGAATGTAATTATTAACATAATAGATAAGTTTCTTAAAAATCTAAACCGATTTAAAAAAATAAATAAAGTGAATTACTTACGTATGAAACATTACTTACTGCACACACATTACATTTGATAATATTGTCAAAAATAAATAATAAATAAATAAATAATATTAACACATTCCTGTATTGCAGTATTAAATACATTTCCGTATAACACATAGTGCATCATAAATTAAAATATATTTTTTTACAGTTTTCGAAGTGTTGGATAACGATACAATAACTGACTTAACGAGAGAAATTCAAAATGGAAAAGTAATATTATGTGATGATTTAGACGAAATGGAAAATGGAATGGCAACTTCTAAACTTTGTAAGTTTTTCTAACTTTTAACTAGGTAGACACTTCTTATACATAATATGTTATTATTTATAAGATGAATAATTAAATAATAGATAAAAATTAATATCTAAATTATTTATTTACTTAGGTCGTAACGACACACTAATTACATTACCACCAGTCTTCGATAATGAATTAGATAAAATCGAAGCGGAATACCCATCATCTTTCAGTACACAATTCTCTATACTGTTAGCAAGAAAAACCAAACAATTTTCTAGAAATACAGTAAGTTTAATCATACCTGAAGTTTTTTACACCCTTATCCTTTCTCTTTTCCTTTTCCTTACATTTTTGTTGGAGTTACTTACACAAAACCCTTTAAAAATCATTATTATTTCACATAATTTTGATCACAAATTTATCCTTTTCCAACATAGTGATTAAAAACAATAAATCCCATTTAAATTCTTACAATTTTAACGATTTTTTTAAATTTGTTTATAAACAGATTGGATTGTGGATATCTTTTTTCCACCATACGTTTTCAGCATTACTTCTTGGAAGCATTTACTTTGGGATCGGAGTAGATGGAAATCGACCATTTGAAAATTTCAAATTTTGTATCAGTGTAATCGTTTTTTTCGTTTATACTCACGTTATGGGTCCAGTACTTACATGTAAATTAACTGCAATTAAATATTAATTATTAATGAATTATTAAATGATAATTCATTTTTTAATTATAATTATTTTATATACATAGTTCCATCGGAAGTTAAACTATTGCGACGAGAATACTTTAATCATTGGTATAGTCTCAAATCGTACTTTTTTGCATCCGTTATTACATCATTACCAAGCATGGTAAGTAAAAATGTTTTATAATTCTTGAAAATATAAGTTAATTTACATTGTGCTTTTTATATTTCCTTTTAGATATTATTTGGAACATTATTTCTTTCAATTGTATACTTCATGTCTGCACAACCAATTGAATGGATTAGATTCAGTCAGTTTATGGCTATAGGACTATTTACTGGTTATACATCTGAAGGATTAGGTATTCTCATCGGATCATCAGTGAAAAATTCCGTAAGAATAATTATATATATATATACATTTATTAAAATAACAAAATATTTATTAAAAAAAAAAAATCGTACATCGTATAGAAAAATATTGATTTATTTTGTCTTTCAATATCAAATAACTATGCTTTTTCTCATAATATAATATTATTAATCAAACTACTTGTTAGCACAAGAAAATAAGCAGTAAAATTTATAACAACATAATAATAGGCCTACATTTCTTGATTTTCAAATATTTTTATGTACCTAATAATTCCGAAAAATTACGTTCTTAAAAAACGATTTTTTCACAACGAATTGTCAGCAGATAATTCTTTTTTTTTTTTTACTCATCTGTCAAACGATTCACACAAAAAGGTGGTTCTCATTTGAAGTATATACTTGTAAATTCCAAAAATCAGAATTCGAATAAATGATATATTAAAGGAGCAAATGACTGCGGGCATACAACACTTAAATCGAAACTATTAACACGCTATTCTGTTACTATACATAATTCATTTCGAATGCAGTTGAACTTTTTATTTTATGCCCATCAATGATTATAAACACTTTATCGATTTAAATTCCTATAACTCCCAAGCCTTGCGATTTAATCGTTACCGCCGGTCTTCAAATCGCACCACCGCATTTCTCGTGTCATCGTAAAAACGTCATTATTACCTATAGGTATCTTCGTCGTCGTCTTGACCAAAAAAAAAATAATAATAATTACATCGTTTTTCGCGCTCTATACTTGCAGACCGGCGCCGTGTTGACGCCCGCGCTCCTGGCGCCGATGCTCGCGCTGGCCGTGTACGGGATGGGCTACGGGCTGGCCATCGAGCCCCTCATGGAGTCGCTGATGGCCACCAGCTTCCTGAGGTACGCGCTGGTCGGCGTGTGCATTTCGCTGTTCGGCAACGGGCGCGCGGACATGGCGTGCTACAAGGACGACCTGTACTGCCACTACAAGAGCCCGAACCTGCTGCTCCGGGACCTGGGCATGAGCGGCCGGTCGATCGTCAACCAGTTCATCGGGCTGGCCCTGTTCGGTTTGTTCTTCAGGCTGGCCGCGTACTACGTCATCAGGCTGAGAATGATGAACCAGTCGCTTCGCAAGATACCGCTGTACTTCAAGAAGTTTCTGCGCGGCGGCTAACAGGAGAACTCGTCGGCCGGCTTGCCCGCGTCGCCGTTATCATCGTCATGTATCGTCATCGTAGTGTTCGGTCCCAAGTCACGTCATCGACTCACACTCGGGCGCCGTACAGTGCCTATCTGTATGATTTAAGAACACGGTGTATTGTACCGACGGTAGACACGTCCGAACATGCGAGGCAAGATCAGTTGTAATTTTATGATGACGGCGACACGCCACAGCACTTACACGATAATATTATATTTACGCTATAATCGTCGCGCGTTATGTATTGGACTTCTGACGAGTACAGATAATACTTACGATTAATATTATGATATATATTTTATATTTTATTTATACAATCGATTTTTTTATCGCTCCGGTTTCGTTGAGCGTAATCGACATAATATTAAGTTATATATATTGTAAGTTGTATTTATGTAAAATATTCGTGTGTACCAATAGTACCCCTAATTATTGTTTTGTAATTTTTTTTTTCTACGTTTTATACCTATTGGCTATTACAGAGCGTTTTTGGTAGTTTCAGTGTTTAAAAACTTTTCGTAATTGTCCACGAACAGCTTTAGCTCCTAAAACATTAATTTAAAATCACAAAAACTCTTCTAGTTATATTTATTATACGTAATATTATAATGATAATCATGTGTACATTGGGTCGTGGAAATATTTTTAATACAAACCTCTTGTTTTTTTTTCAACGATTCGTCTATCAATGGGTCGGCGTAATTAGTGTCGTTCAATGGATCTGTATTCTCTGTATTCGATGCTTGTGCGCCAGATTCTATTGAAATCTATAAATGTGAAAAATAATTTAACGATAAAAATAAATATAACCTAGCCAATAGAACTATCGTTGAAAATACATTTTATATTTAATTATGATTTATTAATTTATTATATTTTATGTTATGACACTACTTGAAATATATTTATTATAA
Organism: Melanaphis sacchari; assembly: GCF_002803265.2. Lineage (NCBI taxonomy): Eukaryota > Metazoa > Arthropoda > Insecta > Hemiptera > Aphididae > Melanaphis > Melanaphis sacchari. The sequence continues at coordinate 1,453,277 of NW_020271560.1, read as the reverse complement.
AGCAAAAATGTTATATCAAATGGTTGGCGTTTATTTATATAATATATATAATATGTATGTATATATATATATATATATTTAATATGTTAGTGTATTATTAAATTTAAATAAAACCATAAAATTAGTAAAATATTTGAAATCATGTGTTTATTGGTTTATTTGTACTACCAACATATGTCCCTCTAACTAAAATAATTCTGAAAAGTAGTAAATCATTATTAACAAAATTTAAACCGAGTACAAATAAAACTATAAAATATTGAACATATTTATTTGCTACTTCTTCGCTGCCATCGTTTATTGTAGTATAAAATTCAATACATAACATAAATAATAAGAAATTAACAACAATTATTATTTTAAATTTTAAGTGAAATGTAAATTTTTTGAGCTATTGACAATATTTCTATGATATAAATATGTTTTGTCTGGCTAATTTCTTTATTTTCCTTAAAAACAACCACTACTTACAACTTAATATTATCAGAAAAAAATATTTTTTTTAATATTTTTCATGAAATAAATTACGAATTTGAACATTCTTCAGGGTTAAAAATGCGATGATTATGTTACACAATTACTATTTATATATTACTTATACATTAGACATTAAATTTAAAATGATTTATTGTACACTTAAAACTATATGGAGACATTAGTCCCCCTGGAATTTTTTCCCACTTTAAGCCTTGTTTATAATTATAATATTATAACGTTCCTTAAACATTTTTAAAATTAAAAAAGCAAGTTCAACGGAATTTCATAAATATTTTTTACAAGCATCAAACCTAAAAATGTAGACAAATTTTGTGAAATTTATATGAAAACCATTTTGAAGTTAAAAATTCCTAAAATATTTAATATTTGTACCAAACATTTAAAAATTTTTTATTGTTAAAGCTATTTAAAAATATTAAATTTACATTAATGCGATTTTTTTTTTGTTTATAGATGTTTTAAGTTAAAAAATTAAAAGAAGAAAAATAGATGTAAGGTTAAGTATTATAATAATTTTAATTATTTTATTATATCCAATTCAAAAATACTATTTATTAGGACTTTAAACTTTTATTTATATATAAATACACACGACATTTATTTAGATTAATTTTATGCTAATTGTATAAATAATGCCACGAATCTATTTACACCATTCTACGGTAAATCAGTATTACTCAAAATTTAATAACAATAATTGAATAATAAATTACTAAAATGTAGGAAACTCTTCTGTACTTTAAGTGTCAAGTAGGTCACTATTAAAAATATATTAAATTTTAATTCAATGATATATTATTGTTACGGAACGCGATTCTAAGTAATGATGGACACAACAATTCTCATTCAAGACAGTTCTTTAGAGTTAGCAATTCAAAATCTACAATTCTCATTAAATAAAATAACTATCTGGTTCAAAAAACGAAAGTTGAATCTAAACCTAACTAAAAGTGAAATCAAAATATTAACCCTTAAAATATATGACAACCCTCTCCTCAAAAACATACACATTAACAACCAAGTCATTCAATGAAATAAAAAAGGCAACGTAGTCAAATACCTAGTCAAGCACAAAGACTCGGACGAAGCCCGTCATTTTCAACTAAGAAGAAAAACTCAAAATAGGCGATTGTGATCTTGACTACCCCAAGACATCCTCCAAACAGACATAGAAGAAGCTCTCATCGGTAGAAGAAAATATTCAACAATATAAAAACCTATAACTACAAATTATTATATCTTTGTTTTTATCAGTAATTTAAATGTAAAAATTAAAATAAAATAAAATAAATACTGTTTTACAGTATTTGTAAATAATATTTTAAGATAAATCAAAAATATCAATGAATTTAATAAAATTCAAAATAATTTAATGTACAAAACAATTTTAAGTTCACACAAATCATGTTTTTAAATTATGAAAAATGATAAATAAATAAATAATAATTAACATCTTTATTTATCATTTAAATAAGTAATTTTGTCTAAATTTGAACTTTAATGCATATAAAATAAATTCTACGTATGAATTTTCAATATTATATACAAATATAAGGTCGACTTACATTGGATCTTTTAAATTTTCAAGAATTTGACCTAACATAAATTTTTATCAATATTTATAGGTTATTTATAGTTATAACAAACTAAAAAAATTGAAAATTTTTCCATGTCTAAAAATAGCACACAAATTATGAAAATCATACTATATATAAAAAATAATGATGTAAATATTTTGCGAAAATTTCAAGTGCCTACGATTATTTGTTTTTTAATTATAACAAAAATCAAAAATCTATATTATTAATCATTAAATTCAAAACTAACATTTACATTTACAATTACATTTACATTTACATTTACGACACCTAGCGTACAGTATAACGAATACCTATACTTTTCCCTCCATTTTTTTTCTATTTGGATTTATAAAAGTTGTATATTATTAATCTAATGTTTAACTAGTTATAACAAACATGTTAATATAAATAAATATTACTATATTGTACATTATATATTTCTTATAATATGGTATTAAATTCTAAGATAAATTAACTATACGATACCTACATCGGCTACATCTTAACCTTTAATTTTAAACTCATTTGTATAGTATCTTCCAGATTAGCAAGGGCGTCCCCGGAAATTTTTCTAGGGGGAGGGGGGTAAAAGTAATTTAAAAAATAAATAAAGATTTTTTTTTTATACATTTTATTTATAGTACATTATCATTTTTTGTCATTATTACAATTAGGTATTATTATTATACATTTTATTTTTAGAACATTATTATGTTTCGTCAGTATGATATTAAATTATTACAATTAGGAAACAAATTTAAAATTCTAGGGGAGGGTACGCCCATGCAGATTAGAATAATTTTAAAATTTTATAAAAGCTGTTTAGAAATTCTAGTTGGTTTAAATAATGAAACGATTAAATAATTTTTATAATTTATCATTCAAGCAATATTTTTAAATGATTTATGAGTGTACCAAGGAACCAGTTAAACGCCTTTAATACCTTCACCTTTACTTCAACAAAGAAATTGTGAATCTGCATTCGACAATTAACCTTCTTCTCTAGGATTATCTGACATCATAATTTCATAGACAATATGTAAATTGTGAAAAAATTATTACAAGAAAAATAAAAACATTGAACATATCAGATTAGTAGATTTATATATTTTAGTAAACAATCTACAATCTCTTTTGTAATGATTTTATAGTCACTGTAACCTTGACTTTCAAACAAATTATTCATTAATCGATTTCAAATTATATAATTATTTATTACGTATATATATATATATCCAAAAAGTTTAAAATATAAATTAAAAAATTTCAAAAACCGAAAACAATACTTTTCGAGTATTAAATAATTTTAGGAATATAATTTTTAAGAAAATTCTATTTACTGTTAAAATAGAATTACTTTAGTACCCAAAAAACAATTTAATATTAAAATTAAACTTAGTAACTTAAGATTTATTATGATTTTTAGCTTTTATGTAAAAAAAATCTTGCCTGGTGTAGTTTTTTTTTTTTAAATCATTGAAATGTCTTGTATTAACCACAAGATTTTTAAATTTTTTTTTTAATTTTGAATTTATGAGTAACAAATTAAGTTCATAAAATAAATATCGTAAATTACAAAATAATATGAAAGAATATTCAAAAAGAATATCGTCAGAATAGTTAAAAAATTATTGTTAGGTTAGATTTAATTCAATATATATTATAACATAGATAATATGTTCATTAACCTGTTTAAAATTTGAAGCAAATATATTTTTATACTTATGCATTGATCTAATACTTCCAGCTTCATTGAGATTGTCTATTTTTTCAAAGCAATCAGAACCTGCAGGCACTAAAAGGGCTTTATTTGAATCATAAATATGGTTCTTTCTAAAATAATAATATAATAAAAATGTGTACAACAAAATTTGAAGGACGCATAAGTTAACTTACGGATAAGGTGTCCCAAAGCCGTAATGTGACATCATCTCTTTAGATACCTTCACAAGAATTGTATCATTCACGCTAAAAAAAATCAACGAAGCTCCGCAAGTGTGTGCAACGTATCGTAAACACTGGCACAACACACGTTTTTTAGCAGGTTCGAAATTCTAACAAAGTTAATTATCAGTTCATTATTAAAGTCTTTCAATAATTTAAATATTAATATATAGCTAACAACACCAATAATAAACAAAAAATATATTAATATATAATTCATGTATATAATCTCGTACATTTAAAATTTTAATTAAAATAAAAGAAATGTAAGATACTAATTGCCCAGACTTACTTATTATTGTTCAACACGTAACGTATAATAACTAAAAACTACCAACTATTCATTGGCTATTTATATCCACATTCTTTTTTTTTAACTAGGTACGACATTATATATATATTTTTTTTTTAATTGCCTAATATAACAAATAATAATCGTACTTATTAATCATCAATAAATACATACCTAAGTTAGGCAATTATTTTTAATTTTTAACGTTTTAAAATTTCTATAAGTACCTATGTATTAATGAATTATGATAGGTTTTAAATTCCAAGTGGAGTGATGAATGTATTAATTTTACATTGATGCGTATTTTTATTTTATTTTTTTATTGTATGTTTTAAATACTTCATTTTTCTTTGAAAATATTTTCTGATCATCAACTTTAATAGAAATTTCTGTTAGCAAATTGGATATAGTTAATACTTTTGGGAGATCAAAGTTAAAAATTCTAAGTACTTCTTAAAATAATCGGGAAAACAATAAAGGTTGTAGTAGATAACCGGTCTGTTGTACTGTATGAGTGAAGTGTACCTCGTGCACTGTAATGGATGTGTGTTAAATTTTAATTAAATTATAAATCATTACATGTATATAACGAAAAATGAATCTGAAGGAAGACAATCTAACTTTATAGTAACCAAGATTACTTAATTATTTTAATAATAATTTAATAAGTCTAACAAATATTCTCATTTCCCCCGTTAAAACTATTAATTATGATACATGATTAATATCAGCTAGTATTAACTTTTATTAAAAGTACCTTTCAACTAGTCTAATTCACATCTAAACCTCCATAAAATTTGATAATCAAATCTTTTGTCTATAATAAAAATTGTTTTCGCAAAAATAAAATACAAATACACGTACACGCACACACATCATTACGTATATAATCAAATAATCAATACTTTCAGAATGTAATACAAACCTTAGTTAAAATTTGAATATAAATAGCAACATCAAAAAAAAAAACACATAAATCTATTTAGTAATATATGCTGACAGACCATCTTCTTTCAGAATCAATTTTCGTATACAATAATTTATCATTGAATTTGAATTTAACAACCACATTATATTAACTTAATTATAACATATAAGGTATATTCGATACCTAATAACTTGTACAACAGAGTAGTTATCATTTTCCCCTTTTTAAAAACAATTTTACCTGCAAATTTTCAAGAATAATTTTTTAACTCTATTGTACGACATTACACGTATTTCTTAAAAAACTAATTACGAAGAATATTCTAGCCATAATTTCAAACAAATTATTGTAAAAAAAAATTTATCTTTTATTTCAAAAAAAAAAGTGGGTACCGCTCTGTTGTACATTAGGGGGTGGGGTGAACCTCGGACTAGGGTAGATTAAATTTGAATGCAATGATAGGTATCATTGTATACGAAAAACGATTCTGAACGGAGATGATTTGTCAGTCTACGAGTAGGATATATTATATTTAAATATTGTCATATATTCTATTTTAAAACAAATATTTTATTTTTCAATTAGGACGCATTTGCAAAAGTCATGGTTAATCAATTTTTCCAAAAACATTGCATGTAGTTATTATAATTCATAATACCTTAATATATTATCATAGATATACCTGGTATACCAATAGAATGATTGTAGATATCTTATTACACAAAAAGAAATACCATAATATCACAGAACAATATAATATAATATCTAGTTCGTTACCACAATAATCATCTCGTATAATACATATAAGTATAAACATTTTATTATTTTACTGTAGGATTATTATGTATATTATAATCTTTGGTACAATTAATAAGAAAATTTAAAATTTTTAAATTTCCGTGGTTTATTTTTTAATTGCTTGAATACACCAAAATTTAATTCTTTTATAATTATTGTAAGTTAAATTTATGAAAAATCTTGTATTAAATTTTCAACTCTTAACTACTTATACAAAAGCTTTTATGAATTATACCTACAAAATAGTTTGCAAATATTCATGGTTTTGACGAATTTTTGTCAATATTTGAACTTCAAATGCTAATAAAAAAAAATTGTGACTATGTATTCTTAAAATTTTTTGATCACTATAAGAATAAATTATGAGGAACTTTGTATTAAGTTTTCAAGTATTTTGATTGGGCGAAAACAATTTTATCGACACTTCAAAAAAAATTTTCAGAAAAATTGAAAATTTCAGTTGTCTATAAATACCTCGAAAAAAAGTCAAAATATTTTGAAAATTAAATCACGTAAAGAAAATGCTAATCTAAATAGCTGGTAAAATTTTCAAGTATCTACGATTTATACTTTTTGAATATTAACAAAAATTTAAAATCGTTTGAAGATAAATCGTTATCGTTACGCTATTTCGTAAAAATTTAAAATTCAAATGCACTTAAAATTTTTCCTATAATGATGCTTCGACTTTTTACTATAGCTACTTGAAGGAAAACTTAGGGAAAACATAGTGTAGTATTTTTAATCCTTAGTTATAAACATAAAAAATTTTATGATTTTTTCAACTTCTAAATTACTTACAAATTTTCGGGTTTTCGATAGATTTCGTAAATATTTGAACTATAAACACGTTTATAAAAAAAAATTGTGACTAACGATTTTTAATTTTTTTTAGCTACAATAAGAACAACTCATAAGGAACCTTGTATTAAATTTTCAAAATTTTTTGGTCATACAACATATTTTTATTGACACTTCAAAAAAAAAAATTCTCATAAAAATCGATAATTTCAGTGGTTTATAAATAACTCAAAAAAAGTCAACATTTTTTGAAAATTAAACTGTATATAGATAACACTAACATAAACATTTGGTGAAAATTTCAAATATTTACAGTGATTAGTTTTTGAATTACAACCATATAAAAAAATCGATTTAGTCGAAAACTGGTTTTGCGTAAAAATTCCCGTTTTTTTTTTTTTTGTTTTTATCGATTTTTTTGAAAATTGTTGGAAAATGTTTACTTTTTACCTCTATAATGCACCAAGGATATTCACTTTTACATCGGAAATCACCCCCGAAGTTTAAAATTAAAGCATTATTTCGACAACTTATGCTGTACACAGACACAAAAAAAAAAAAAAAAAAAAAAAAACACACATTATTGTAAAATCAATATATTCATCACTCCATTCAGAATCTAAAATTGGTATCATTTGAGTGGTTTAAAACTTAGACTATTGGGTAAAAATAAATAAATAATAAAAGAGATATTCGATCATTTTATGCTAAAATATCACGCTTTAAAAAAATCAATTAAATTAGGCAAAAATGTGTTGTTTTATCTTAGCCCTAATTATTACAATTTCATGTCCTTTACAATAAAGAAAAATATATATTATAACCCTTGTAGGTAATATTAAAAACAATTATTATTGGTTGGTTAATATCGCATAATTATGAATTTATTTTAGTTTTTACTATAACTTTATACATCTCTGTGTTTTTTATTTAAAATATTAAAATAATATTAATAAAATTGCCTTAATTTATTCATATTCTTTTTTTATTTAATTACATAAACTATAACTCTTTATCATCACCACAAGAATGGTTTATAGAAGATGGATAAACCAAATATATAATGCAAATATTTATAAATATTTGTTTTTTCAACATAAATGGTGCGCCGTTTTATCATAAGATAGATTACTTATCCAACACTGTGGTAAGTTAATTTTATGTTACACAATGTTTAATCTCGTAAATCAAACTATATTTAATTTAATTAATCACTCGTCAGTTTTATAACTAGTAACTATAAATCAATTATAAAAAAATTATGTGTGTACATCTTATAATAATTATTAACGTTAAAGGAACATTGATACCTATTAGCTATTATTTATACTATATATAAATTAAAAATATAATTATTTAATTACGGAAATTTAAATTTACGAACATACTTGATAAATATCGTATTTACTTCCAACAATCATTACTGGTATGGGAAGTGGAGACATAAACTTTTTATCCTAAAATGTATAAAATTACTCCTTTTACAGATTGCTTTTGCACGAAATATTAACATAGACTATGCAATTATTTAAGTATAATATAATTATATATATAAATTTTAACAAACCTCAATATTTTTAACATTAATCTGATTATTTTCTTCAATACCTTGTAAATTTTCTAGTTGTGCCTTAACTTCTTCAAGAAGCATTTCCATGGTGTTCCAAAGAACATCCGGCTTTGATAGATCCAACACTAACACGACACTCAAACGTCGGCCTTTCGTTTTCTGTACTATCACAGATAATAGATCTTTAAAAACTAAACCACCGCCCAATTCCCAAACATGGCAAATATCCTTTGTCTGAAACACACATAACATATGCATTAACAACTTTTAAATGATTATAAATACAAATTATTTATTCAATGTGTTCAATATTAGATTATACTGGTCCATTAAACATATAATACCTATGATAATATGTTACTTCTTAAGCTACAATTGATTTTTTTAGTTTGTTACAATATAAAAATATATAAGTTTTTAAAATTTTAAAGCAGTGGTATCAGAATACACGTTGCAATGATTAAGAGAACAATTGCCACAAGCAACCTTTTCTTATTTAGCAATGTTTATAATGTTTTGCATCAAAAATATTATTGAATTGTAATTAAATTTAATCTGAATTATAAATTCTCGTTATTGTTATCATTATGGATTTATTTATTAATCATTAATTTTGTAAAATCATACAACAGCATTAGATCTAAGGTCATACTCCTTTATTTATTTAAATACAAAAAACAACTAGCCTTAAAAAAAATAAAAGCGGCAAAGTCCTAATTAGTTTACAAAGGTACAATCTTAATTGATTTTAACTACATTGGATATTAATTCAATATATAATTATATTTTAACTTAGAATATCTTTATATATCACACATATAATACATAAACCATTTATACTTTCCAGATATTATGTAATGTATAGTTACGTTTAGTTACTTCAACGCTCACCAAAAAATATTATATAAATTATTAAATTATTTTTCAAATTAATTATATAGATTCTAAAATAAACATATGACATATAAAATACAAAATTCATAAATTACAAATACATAATTTACAGTATCACAAGCATTTAATTTTTTATAATAAATTAGTATTCCTCATTTCAATAAAGTATCTAGAATTTAAAAAATGTATTATTTACTTTAAATAATATATAACAGCGTGATGAATAAGAGGAAGTAAATCTATTATTTAAAATAATGCTTACTTAGTATCTGACTATTTATTAATTTGTTTTAAAGATAAATTTTCCATGCGATATAAAGTTTATCATTTTAGACTTTTATTATAAATTATAAAATAAACTTACTAAACTTTTTCCAGATCGTCTTGCGAAAGAATACTCCAAGGCCAATGTAGGTTTTGGTTTTTCGTTTTTGTCAAAAAATGAATGTATCAATGAAGTTTTACCCTAGAAAAATGAATACATTGTCGTCAACAAATATGTTTAAAATATATTTTTGAACTATATTGAGGGGATGAATTCCGCTCATGTTTTTTACCAAAATAAAGCTATCTTATGTGAATTTTATTGACTATTAAAGTAATAGGATAAAACTTCTAAAAACGCAGTTGAATTCATGATGAATTTTAATTCAAAACGAATTTTTTAAATGTCATTAATATAAACTAAAAATAATTCATTTAAAAATGTAAAACAGTAATTTTTAATTTAATGTCATGGCAATTTTAAGCTTTTATAAATGTTGTTGAATTAATGAATTAATTAATAAAGTTGAAAAAATATTGATACTCTTAGAAGTGCAGAAGTAGTCCACTATCTAAAACATTACAGTACCACACATAAAAATGATCACTTACTACGCACACATTTACACCACACTTAAGTAGACTAAGATACACTAACAAAATTGCCTATGTGGAACTCCTTAGAAACGGTCGGTATCAAACTCCATACAACAATAACATGTGCTTTATATTATTTTGTTTTTAAATAAAAAAATTTTTTAATTAGGTAGCTTTTGGACTGTACTATATATTTATATAAGTATAATATTATGAAATTTCCAAAATTTATTGTATAAGTTTTTTTTTTTTATTTTTTTTTTTTTTTAACATTGTAATAGACGATAATAATTGTATGAACACTTACCGTATTTTTACTCCCAATTACTAATAAAGTTCTCTCTACCGGTACCATATCGGATGCAATACTCTTTGAAGACATAGCCAATTCGAGTATGGTTTGACCATTTCTAATAATAATATTAATATAAATTGTATTTAATTTATATTATATAAATAAATTATTAATGGACAATAAATAATGAGCAATGCATAATGATATTGCTAGTTTTAGAATGGAATTTTTTTAATTGTTTATAAGATGAGTAATGTAAACTTGATATCATAAAAAGTGCTTCAAACATTTCATATCTCACAATATTATTGTCTTAAATAAAAAGAAAAGTAATTTGATAATAATAATCTTTAATTATACTACTTATTTAAAAAAAAATATTTAATATTCTGATCTCTCTATAAAATAATTTAAAGGAAGTAAAAAAAAAAAAATCACTGCATTTAGTATATATAATAAGTATTTTATTCTCGTGCAAGGTTTTAAAAAATGTTAATATAGTATTAAATTGTGCAATAAAAATGAATAAAATAGATTTACATAAAGGAAAACAATTAATATTTTTAAAAAAAAAGATAAGAAGAATAATTATACAAAATATTTTATTATGTGACGACTTTTATAATTTCCCTGTATATGTTACAGTAATATTTGACAAATCACTAGGTTAGGTAACTTACTAACCTTCAAAGTGCACATATAAATGAATTATTTAAACAATTTCAAATACATTTTAATACAAGTATTTAAATAATAATATAATGAATGTAATCTAATGTTTAAAATATTAATTAAACATTTTTTTTTTTTTTTTTTTTTTTTTAACAGACAATGTCTATAGTTTTGTCAATAGTTTTTCTTGATAAAAAGAAAAAAATTAACGTTATATTGATAACTATTTTTCAGAAGCATAAAATAATATTAAATATTTTCAAATTAATAAATATGTTTTAATGTTTTAACAGGAATAATAAAATCATTAAAAATTTATAATTTTATTTTAGAATTCATCGATAAATATCAATATCAGACATTTTTGGTTCTATTATAACTTTATTATTTTATATTAGGTAAATTAAGTTTAAAAAATTTACCTATATTTTAATTTTTGAGAATTGAGAATTTAAAATCGACTTTTTTTTATAATAATAGGTACCCTAAGTGAGTGTATATAATTAACAAATATTATTTCAAAATATCACCTAATTAAATTTAAACAATACGATAATTTAATCGTACAATAATTAATCAATGAAAATATAAACACAATAGCTAAAAACAAATAATAATATAGATATTATTAATTGTGCGCAAAAATGATAATTCTAATAAATTATTAACACCCTATAATATATTTAGTGAACATCAAAAACAAAAAATTGATTTATAAATTAAAATTACAAATAATACATAAATAACTAAATAATGCATAGATGTATTACTTGTATGAAATTTATCATCGTTATTGCCTAGTAATGACTAGGATCTGAATTATCATTTTTAACGGTGACACTGTCAGTACTCTACGCTTAAAATAAAGCACAAATTTCAATGAGAACGCTTAATACCTAGTATCTACGTTATAACACCATTAACTTTAAAGAATACTATAATTATTAAATTTTAATAGGTTATATGTTTATGACGTATACCTACGCAATGAATCAAATATATAATAATATATATCATGCATTTTACCATTAAAGATTTAAATGAAATAATTAATGTAAAGTATTGCCAGCTATAGTCAATATGCAGATATATTTCTAGACTTTCTAGTATTAGTAAATAATTTATCAGTACCTACATAGGCGCATGATATAACTTTAAGAATTAAGAAATAAGTAATAAGTAATAACATAAACTGATACATGATATTCAGGCATTGATCATTGATGCATTTAACAATATTTAACAATATTTTTGACCTTATCGATAATAATACCGTGTCAATGAAATTATAATTGCGTTATCAAATCACTAAATCTAACATTGCGGCTACTGACTAACGATAATGGCGTACTTAGCAAAATAATCATCAGGCATCATCGTAAGTATATAACAAGGCCGGATAAACTGTGCTCCACATAGTAAATTTAAAGTATTATTATTACTGTAAGTAGCTACTATCGCTTAATAACTTCTGTCGAAATTATTAAACTGTTTGATCATATTGATATTTATGTGTTAATATTTTGATATGATCGAGATTGAATAAATTAGAGGAAAATTCAAAATAATTGCTATTTTCTCATTTATTTGGTATAATTATAATTACGACTGTCAGAAGAAAATAAATGATCTTTTGTTGAACTACTGGCTGCAACATTCCAAAATCAAAATAAGATATTTAATACACTTGTAAAACAGGATGTATAATAAGTAATCAAAGTCCTTGTAAATGAAATAATGTATAATGAAATTTGAAGAGTAATATAACAATTAGATATTAGTCTGTTTAAGGCAATTAATTACAGTAAATAATTAAATATAATTAAATTATGTGATATCATAATATCAAAATGTAAAAAGGTCATATATCTACACCTATATATATCTATACCTATTCAATATTATATAAATGTATAAATAATTTAAAAAATAATATATTTGATTTTCACAACATTAAAAAATATATAATTGTCTATTTATGCAGAGGCATTATATTGTCAATTAATGTCACATATTAAACATTAGTACTTGGCACTTACATCATTAGTTAAAGACTAAAATACATCATTTTCACGGTAACACATATAAATATATGTAGAAGTGTATAATAACTGAACCTCATTAAATAATTATAAATAGTGTAGCTTACCTCACAGACGTAGATGTCATTGTATTTCACTAAGACCATCTATTATGGACAATGCAGTTCAAATTCGTTAGTTATTGATGATTACGTTGTTAGCGACCATCTGAATTCTGAAATGCATTACTTTGGGTCAAAACCATGTGTTTCTGGCTATGTATATACACTGGTCGCCATGGTTGCACCTATGATAAATGTACGCCCTTAGACATTTTTTTAACAAATATATCAATATCATAAAATGAACATAATATAATTTTGTAAAATATTATTCATATTTCCTAGTGGAAAAACGCAGAACTTGATCGGAACCACTTTTATGTTTGCCGCGTTAGATACCGGAGAAAAAATAACAACTCATATAACAATCTCGACATCAATTAATATATTTTCTAGACTAAATACATCTTAAACTTGTTAGTGTTTATTAATGAATAAAATTAATGTTGCTATGAAGTAAATCATTGTAATTGTTTCGCAACAAGTTTCAATCCAACAAAAATTATAGCATATTATGATTAGATATGTCATTAATAGAAAACGGAATTTATTGTATAAAAGAATCAAATCATGTAAAAAAAATTAAAAATATGTAAATATCAAAAAAATGTATTAGCATTAAAAATTACAAAAAAAAAAAAAATATTATATAAATAAAAGTAATATAAACGATGTAGATGTATAAAACTATGAGTAATATTCCGGAACAAAGTAATGAGAAACAACATATTGTTGAAGGTTTGCGAATTGCGACGGTTTTATCGAAGAATAAACTTGTATTGCGACTAAAAGACTGTTCTACGTCAAAAGACGTGATAGGGGCATAATTCATGTTTACTATATTAGAAGGAGTGAATTCAATGTCCAGAAATCCTTGTTGATGTTTACCAATTAAATATTTATGATGATTTTAATAGTTTGAAATCCAGAATTTTTTCCATTTATATTAGCAAATTTGTTTTTAACTATTTCTCCCGTGTTTCCTTGAGTTTTTTCTAATTTATCTGCAGATTTTTCTACAACACTAATACTTTTTATCAAAGACATGTTTAAAGTTTCTAATTGTTTAATTGTCTGAATCAAAAAACAAAAATTTGCAGAAATGTATGTAAGTTTTGCATCAGTGAATTTGCTTTTTCAATAGCTACGGCCAGTTTAGTATTGAAATGCCATTTAGATAATGTATAATATTTGGTGATCGTCAAAAATTACTATTCTTGTTAATTTAGATGAAGTAGATAATGTTTATGATCTTCAAAAATTAATGAAAAAATCAAAAATTACTAAAATATGTACTTATTTACCAAATATGTAAAAATATATAAAATAACTTAGGGTTAATTTTTAATTTAAATGATCTAAATCGCATACTTTTTTTATCAGATTTAAGATATTTCATTCCAATAAAAATATGTATTTACAATAAAATCCGTTCCTTAGTTATAAATTATTTTATTTATTTGTGGCTTGCATTTATTGGCGGTAGGTAGTTAAGAAAATGCAGAAACGGATACCCCTCCCTCGCATTCATTAAAACGACTAACACGAGAAACATAAATATGCAACAAACGCATTCCATTTTAAAAACAAAAAGTATACAATTTATAAACAATAAAAAAAAATGCTAAAGAAAAGTTTTTTAATATAAATAATAAAAAACTAAAAAGAAAACTAGATCTGTTCAAGAACATTTAGACAAAACAAATATTTTAACTAACTTTATTTTTTACTGTAATTATTAAATATTTCTAAATTAGTTTTAGGCAGGGCTGGGCACTATCTTAGATACTAATATTTAAGATACGTATCTTAGATACAATTGTATCTTGTATCTTGTATCGAGATAAATAATTTTGATGTATCTTCTATCGGGTATTTAAATACTTTATTGACTTGTATCTAGTATCTTTTTATGGTTAAGATACTAGATACATTCAAAAAATATGTTTTATATTTCATTTATATAACAGTTTTCCTAATTGCCCAATAAGTAATAATATGTTTTAAGATTAGATTAAAGTAACTTTGGTGTCTGGCGATAATATTATATCAGCGATAAGATTTCGTTGATCACCGGTCGCCGATTGACGACTGTCGGTTCATATTCTCTGTCTGTTTCGTACGTATTATGCATCTGTGCGGTGATTGTGTAGATCGACAAAGTGACAAAAAAAATTAAAATTTGTGCATTGTTTTAATATTTGTAAATATTAATTTAATAACTAAATATCTGTTATTAAAAACATGGATAACCAAAATAATGCAATTGTAATTGTTAGGTAATATTCCAAAATGCTTAGATGGCAAATTTTATACGATTTTAAATTCTGATGAAATAATAAATGTGAATTCTAATGTAAAAGCTATGTGTGTAACATGTAAAGAGAAAAAAAATTTTCTTTTGCTGGGCTTATTCATTCTCCATGTAGATCTAGTATGTCAGATGATAGTTTCAAAAAATTAGTCTCTTTAAAAGGTAACCAGGAATTTATCTCAAAACATGGGATGTAAATAATATAATTAAATATTTATATAAATCACCTACATTTCATAAATAATAAGTAAACATTGCTAACTAATAAATATATATATATTTTTTTATAACGTTTTTTTATTGTGTACGTAATTTTTTTTATAGACTGTAAATCTTTTTACCTATTATTAGTAATATTATTTTAAGCGTATCTATTGTTATTTGAAATTATATTATTAATTACCAATGCATACCGTATTATTATACATTTATAAGCTATAATATAATATAAATTATATATGATAAAATTGTATCCAAGGTGAATTAAGAAATTAATAAAAATAAATAAATATATTAAGTATCTTGTATCTTATAGGTATCTCAGAAACATGTATCTTGTATCTAGTATCTTTAAAAATATTATAGTATCTTGTATCTTGTATTTAGATACTAGTTATAAATGTATCTTGAATCTTGTACTTAGATACTTTTTTTGAGGTATCTTGCCCAGCTCTGGTTTTAGGCTATTAAAATAAACATAATTTAATATTTATTAATCAATACGCTTTGCATTTATTTTATATTAATTTCTATAATCATTTATCAATTTATTTATCCTTTTAAATTTATTAATTTAATAAATAAATATATATCACGAAGTTGTAAATACAGAAGTTTAATTTCAATTATTACCTTAATATTTATTTGACTAATATTTGATACTTAAATGATAAAAATGTGTATAAGTCATGTGTTTAATGTGTTTTAGTTACTATTATCTCTCAAATTTTGCATCAGTTTATCAGTTACTATATTTTGAATAATTTATTTCATTTTTACGATACTCGTAATACATATACAAATCTATTTGTTCGTGTATTATACATTAAATAACAAATTAGAACAAGTAACGACTAAATAAATATAATTGATAAAATATAAAATATACATAAATATGCAATATTTATATTCAAAACAAAAGTCTGTAAATGTTCCTTATAAGTAGTCAAGTAGGTACTGCTTGTGAAAAGATTAAGCAATCTTGAGTAGTATCCAATTAGCTAAAACGAGTTCATTATATTATTGCGATTCATGATAATTAAGTAAAACAATATTCATCGTTACTTGATTGTCCGGTTGTTTTGTCCTTTAAGCTTAATATTTTTTGTTTTCCTGTTTTAAATTCTACGTATTAAATAAATTATTATTTTATACCTACCTAGATAAGTGCAAACCGTTTGTAATAAAAAAAAAAGACATTTTTAATTTTCACTTATTTTTGTTTCATTACTTATTAAAAAAGTATAAAAATATAAACAATAATATTATTAATTCTGAGGTCAACATTTAAAAACTAAAATATTCTATAAATACCAAACTTTATCAACTACACCTAATTTTAAAATAAAAATATTTAATTAACATCACATAATAATAATAAAAATTAATGATTAACGTATCTGGACTAATAGCATTCAAATTGTGCTAAGCCTATTATCGAGTACAAACCACCTATGCCTTTCAATCCATCTCCCATCAAAAATAACATCTACCATAATACGTCTCAAATCTCTACACAAAGACTTATAAAATTTAAATAGCTTTTACTACAACTAAAGTCTACTAAACAAAATTTTACAATAGACTAAACCCATACAAGCCCATTAGTCTTGATATTTTAGCCAGTAAATCCATTCCTAAAAATTCTCCACGTCGAAAAAATGTTGAGTGATCGATGTTGGTGAGCCATCTTATATCACTTTATGTTGTTATGCTATTTAAGTTATCAAATTCACTTACTGTACAACTTATAATTACAGATTGTGAAAACTTTTTTATTTATAAATTTTCATAAAAAAAAAAAAAAACATTTTTAATCTGTGAGTAACTATTATTAATTATCGAAATATGATTATATATTATTAAATATTGTGTTCAAAAATAAGTAATTTAGTATTCAAAAGTCCAACAGACATAATTTTTAGCCTAAAACGAATGTACTTAGTACTTACCCCACCTATATACATAAATGTATATCAATTAACCTAATTTAAAGTGTTGTTATCAAACAATACTAAATAATTGTTATCAATAAAGTTTATAGAAGTGATAAAATAGCTTATTACACATTTTATAATATCTCTTATTAGGAAAAACATTGAAACGCAAACATGTCTTTTTATTAATTACAGTAATGAATGATAGCAACCGATAAAAAAATGAGACAGAAAAAAGCATTTTACGATTTACATCATATATAGACTCCAAACAAATGTCATGGGTATTAAATAACATCAATAATATTTCTATTGTTTTGTGAATTTTCCGAAAATTAATTTAATTATACATCTATTGACTTCTATTATTTTTATCATTACCTTTTTCAAATATTTTTATATTATCATTAATTACATTAAAATCGGTATGATTTTATTAAAAAAAAAAAAAAAAAAACAGTAAGTTATATGTACCTATTTGTTTAATATTTTTTTTATTTATTTATTTAACCTTGTCATCGATGGCCATTAAATATTTTACATAATATACATATACATGGTTTACAAATCCAGTTTTGAGTTGTTAAAGAATTTATTCCACTGTTATAATATGTTGTCCGGGCAAATCACAGGGTAAAACTACGAATAATAAATCAAAAGAAAAATTAAATTCTTATACTTCCCTATTATTATGTTATATTTTATAAGACATTAATTCTAATTTTCTAATTATAATTTAGATCAATAATCCAACTAATCAGAATTAGGTATTCTACTTAGGCATACTCATTAGTCACTAGATTTAGGCCCAATCTATTCACTACATTTTCTGTCGACACGTAAACCGAAAATATTAGAAATTTCAATGATATAGTATTAATAAATTTCAAATCACCATTTTAGACTGCAAAATAATATGATTTCGAATACTTGGGCGCAATAATGAATATTTTCATTCTGAAAACAGAAACACAGCAAAAGATTAATAGTTTATATACATATATATATATATAATTAAATAAAACAAAATTCTCAAATTTTACAGTTAACTTATATTTATTAAATATGCATATAGTGTACAAATAATTTGAACGATATGTATCAACAAAATAATGTCGAACAAATTATGTGTCGACTAATTAGAACGTCACAACTCATACTTATATCATAAAATTAATAAATAACAGAAAATAAATTAAATACAGAACATATAAATCAAAACAATTTTTTAAAAGTATAATAAAATACATATGATGTATATTAAATAGTTGGTCATAAACAAACATGATCAGTCGAAAAATGTAAAAAATAAAAATTAAAAAACACTGTAATACCTATATTTAAAATAGTACTTAAGATATATAAAAATATAATACAAATATAAGATATAAGATATCACAGACACACGCGCCAAAAAAACAGAAACTGAACTTTTCTAATTGTAAAACGTAAATACTAATCCTAAAACAATATGAACACTAAATAAAATATAAAATAACACATAAATAAAAAAGATAGTAACGTATTCAAAACAAGTATAATTTCCATATAATTGAAATTACAATATTATTATTGATCTCAATTTATAATTATAACTAATAAAATATGTATTTATTTAAAAATATTACATGTCAGAAAAATATTACCAAAACAAATTCTGTTTTTTCTTCGTCCATTATTTTTTCAATAGAAAACCGGAAATTTCTGATTCTTAGATTCTTAAACAATTTCCAAGATTAATATTCTTATGAAATAAAACTAAATATATAGTAGGTACTATAATAATTAATTCTTGTACAATTAACTAATATACCTTAACCTAAAACTCTACTTTTATTTATCATAAAATAAATATATATCAATTTACCATAGTATACTAAGGACTAAGGTATAAAATTGGTTATTATTTTAGAGCATTTATTGTATTGATTTGTATACACATGGTATCACTACATTTTTATTGGTTGTCCGACAATATTTAGCGGGAATAAGAATCGAACCTTTTTCGTTTATAGCGGAAATGTGCTGTGTAAAACAGAGAACTGGTTGTTTGGCGAATTACTCAGTTTGAATTGTACATACGCTATTACTTGTTTGGAGCTTACTCGCATTTCCGTTAAAATAAAATTAGATTTTAATTTTACAGCACTAGCTTCTCTATAACAGTATTAACGTATCATGTCGTTTATTTAAGTATTAATAAATTTGTAATTCAAGAATAAATAGTACAATATGATTAACTTAACTTAATTCAACTTAACATTCAATCATGTGTTAGTAAGTGGAAAACACAATTTTAATATCCCACTTGTGTATGATAATATTAATTCGTACAAGTACCAAATAGAGTAAATAGGCATTAGACGTCATATTCTTTTTCTATGGGCATCAAAAATTTTGATGAAATGAATTTCCACACGTTTTTCGCCAGTAACTTTTTTTTTTTTTTTTATTTTATAAAATATAATTACAATCTATACAGCAATTTTGTACAATAAGTAATATTGATAAAGTATTTACATAATAGCGTGATTAACAGATGGGGGAGGGCACTCAGTACTACTGAGTCAGTAGTGCCACCCGTAGTGCCAGTAACTAAAGCACAATTTTATTTTAAAATTTAAAATATATTATGTCGATGCCTCGACCTCAGTTATTGGGTCATCGTTTATTCGTGTATGACGTATATCTATTACCTATGCACATATGTATAAGGTGCAGCTGAAGCATGATGTCGTACATGCATTCTAAGCAAAATATTTATTTACGATATTCTAATTTCTAGATATGATAAATCATGAACTATCATTACTGTCACACAAACACTATTAAGAAGGTACGTTGACAAAATAATTATTTATAAATTTATTATCAAATATGAATTCTCAGCGTATAATGTCACATTGCATAGCCGTCACCTATTTGTGATCGCGTCTATTAAAATTAAAATAATAAGTTATGTTATAATTTATAATTAATGATAATTAATCTACAATTTCTAATTGAATGTTAAACGCTGAACGACCACAACAGATATTGTCGGTTAACCCCCTCCCACAATAATAAGTATAAGAACAAGTCTTTCAATATAAAATAAAATAATGTTAAGTAGATTGTTATATGGCTTTGGGCTTTGGCAATTGGGTGTAGAAATTGAATTTTCAAATATATGCAAATAAGTAGGTACGTAAATATTTTGTAGAAATCGTATATTATTGGTAGATTCCTACCAATATTCAATACATGTATGCTAACATTTTATAAATAGCCATCATACATTTAAATCATATTACGTTTTTAAAACCCCCTTAAACATTGATTTAAATAAAATAGCTTAATACACATGGGGTACGGAATATTAATTAAAAATTGTTTTCGATCAAATATTTTTCTTTTATAACCTACCGAATCAAAGAAACGAATTACTTATAATTTTAAAGAACGAAAGTAAGCACCTATAGTAGAAATATCAACGTTTTATGGTGTAATAACTTCATAGTCTCGACATTGTACTATACACAACCAACTATAAATGTTATCGTGATTTTTTTTTGCATAGACTATAGGACTTATGTCGATTGATAATTTTTTTGAACTAAAAATAAAATAATTAATCACGCAGCATAATCTATATGAAAGTGCTAAATTTCATTTCCACTATCACAAACAAAATAATCTACATTTTTCAAATTAGGAATTATTGTGAAGATGTGAAGATCATAATTGATGAAATACATTTACAAGCTAATGAAGTTTAATTTCTTACCTTGTCTCAATAGAAAATTATTTTGGCCTCGTACTACTTGACTTGCCTTGACTTCTTGCAGAGAAAAAAACGTTCGAATAAGTAATTAAGTCAGCTGTTGCAGCTAATAAAAACTATTTGAAATTTAAATATCTAACACGACGCATAAGCATATTATACCTAATATAGAGAATACATTATTACATAACTAGCCCCTACAAAATTAAAAGCTTTAATCATCAGATTTTAAAATTACTCTTCTAGACCAAATACGTGTAATAACATTAACTGTTGAAGAATTTAGGGTCTTAAACTATAATTATTCAAATATTTTTAGGAGGACTTAAAATGCATTGGTAGTCTTTGATAAATTTACATTCGAGTATAACGCACAACTATTATTATAATATAAGCAATTAAACCGTTTATTATACATTTATATTTTGAATTATTAATAGCACTTCCTCATTGAAACATATTATAATGTTTATTGCTAAAAATATATCTACGTTTAAAATGGTACATTCAAATATTTACAATAACAATAATTATTGCAATATGCTTGCTAAATCTGTAGATATAGTCACTATAACTTATTGCATAATTCAAAATCATTCCTTATTTACAGTTCACGTCGTATCATCTTAATAAAATATACCATAAATATAGCCAAAATAAAATGTAGATGGACCTATTAGTTATTACCAAACAATATTCAAATGATATGTAGGTATACCTAAACAATATCTTATTATTTGTTATAACAAAATTGATATTTTCGGTATGTCGTTTTGTATAAATTGTTACATATACACTTACTTAGTCTTACTCAGAATATCATCGTGTACGAGTATAGATCCAATTGTTAAGTAATGTTAACTAAATGTATATTAATCCACATTTAATAATTATAGATCAAGATTTTCCATTCAATCAACCCATTGGACACGGAAGATAATTCTTATGTATAATTTACTACCAAATACTACAAAATATAATATGATATATTATTAAGAATTTTTTTAAAAATAGGATTATTGCTACCTTGTCCCCTCCCGGCACCCACTTATACCTTATTAATATTGCACAATTGGTAAAATATATTTAACTATATTTTCTTACGATATCTTATTAAAAATAGGTACCTATTTACAACTTGACCAAAAAGTTCAATGTTCAAAATGTTTGCATGTTTTACCGAACTGCACAATTAAAAATTGTATACATGTTTACACATAATATCATATTATAAATGTATTAATTATTTTATAATAATTATACTTTATAAAATGTTTACATAAATAAACTTAAACATTGCATTAAATTCCGAACGCTAAATTGATAATAATCTACAAAATAGCATTTTAAATCTCATAATACTCGCAATACTTTAATATTAAAATTTTAACTTGAAGAATATTCATATTAATCACCTAACCACTAATTAACAGTTCATAACTATACAATAATTATAAACCTTCAAATCAGTGTTATGTGTAAATTTTTTCTTCGGCCTCCAATAAAAGAATCAACAATTTTATTAATATTTTTATGCATAAAAAATAATAAAATAAAAATGAATAGTTTTTTAATAAATTTCAACAATGATAAATTAAAAATAACAATCAAAACAAAACACTTAAAAATATAGAAATAATTTATAAACATAATTAAATTAAATACTATTTATTAATAGATAAGCAAATAACTTGAAAACGATTAGACCGATCGACTTATTTTTTTAAACATGTTCCTAATAATCCAAAAAAGGTTTTTACGAAAAAGAAAAATTGAAAGTTATCAGAAAAATTAAAGGAAAACTGAAAATACTTTTTTAATAGTACCTATTTTTTTGCGTATAACATTTTGGTCATTCACTTTGTGTACTGAAATTCAACATTCAACGGAAACGTCAAATTTGATTAGATTTATTATTAATTATTGCAAGAACTCGTATTTATTAAGTACTTAATTATATAACTTCAACAAATTGTTTTACCCATTTAAATTTAACTTGAATTATCACGCTTAATAATAAAGTATATTTATATTACTCGTATATTAATTTATTAACAATATTAGAGCAGGAAAATTAATTGTGACAACGACTGTTACATTTTGAGCTACTTTTATAACAAACACAATTTTTGGTTTGACAAGCATTTTTATACGAACAACTTAGGAATCATTGACCTCAAAATACAACTTGGATAGTTTCACGGTTTCACGTAAAGTTAATTATTTTTGTTTTTCAACCTGTTCAGCTAAAATAAAGTTTGCAATGGCATGCTGTATATTTCCAGAATTAAACCATCCACTGATAAGACCATATGTAGTTCTTACTTCATACATCTTATTTTTTTTCTTCAATAATGATAGCATTACGCGAGCAGAGTTCGATGGTCCTCTGTCGACTTTTAGAACAGACGTCATAATGCAGTTAATCATTTTGAATTCTTAAATTACATCATTACTAACCTGTATCAAAAAAAAAAAAATTAGATTTTTAGTTTAATTTATCATCTATAGTAAATTTATATTTATACTTCAGTACCTGTAACATTTTTTTGACAGCTTTTTCTTGATCTGCATGCCCAGCTTTACGTTCTTTATGTATTGTCTTATTGTTTTACACAAATCACAAACATCTTCCATGGGTTCGTTTTTACACATTTTGCAGTATTTAATAAGAATATCTTGTTCTAGATTTTTCTCTTCATACTGGCTGTAAATTTCTTCAAGGTCCTCTTCGGCTGTTCATTTTTAATTACATCTAGTAGTAAATTTGATGTGAATAATCCAATTTCAGGATCACAACCATAAAATTTAGGTTGGTAGAACAAGTTGTAGAAGTTAAATAATTCAGTACTTAATAAATACGAGTACTTGAAATAACTATAATAATAAATTTAATCAAATTTAACGTTTCCGTTAAATGTTGTACCTATTTCAATACACAAAGTGAACGACCAAATTGTGAAAAAAATTATTCGATGTTAAATTCGAATGACTATCTTATGAAAAAGTGACCATTTTGAAAAATAATTTCAAATTTCACGAAGTGTAAAAGATCTGTTTCCATTTTATGAAATGGCCATCTTTTCATCAAAAAAACAATTAGGTAATACCTACAACTCAAAATTTCAAGTTATCCACGAAAATATTTGAGTAAAACAAAATTTTTTCACGTTGTTTAAATAGGAAATTCTAGGGACTGGAGAAAAAGTTCGAGGTATCGACGATTTCGAGTTAGAGAAGTTCAAACTTCAAGGTAACCAAGTTCGACTGTACATCGTACATCAATTCTAATATTTAATTTATAACTAGTCATTAGGTGTTAAGTAAAGATTAACTACTAATAATTATCTGATCATAACAAATAATAAAAATAACAGATTAATATGGTATGATTATAAATGTAAATGTCAGTATAAAAAAAAAAGTGTCATCCCTACAAGAACACCACCACTCGATTCATTTTTTTTTTATACAACAGATTCTTCCAAAATTCTAATTCTCCATATATTTATAAATTAGCATTGTTACAGACTGTATTTCAAGGTGACGGATTTATGATAGCATGGTCGTTTTCATTGATTGTTTCAAGAACAACTGGATTTTAACGTGTTTTATTTTATGTCTACTTGTTAAAATTCGAATAAAAAAAATAATGAACATTTTTCTTTGATAAAATCAGCGCTAATCAATATACAAAGTTTACCTATTATAAAATGACATTGGTCAATTATTTAACTATTTGGTTAAATGTGATTATGACGAACGCATAATTAAATATTTTTTTATTTATTTAAGTTAGATTAGGTTTTATCGAATTGTATCGATTATAATAATAAAGTACGATAGTGCACCACACATATATATATATATATTGTTCAAAACTCTTTCAAATTATATGCATAAATAGTAGAGATGTAAGCTCGGTAAATTTTTACCGCGTAAATTTACCGGTAAGGTAAATTACCAGTAAATTACCAATTATTTTTTTACATGTAAATATTATTTTACCGAAAATATTAGCATGTGACACCTTAAATTATACGTCTTAACGAGATGAATATTCTTAATATACAGTAAAAGCCGCTTATTAGAAACACTTTGGGACCAAAGTGAATTGTGTCAATTAACCGATTGTTTCTAATAAGCGATTGAAAAAAAAAAATGAATAATAGGTACGCGAAAAAAATATGTATGTATGTATGTATGTACCTATATTGTATAATTTAAAAAAGTATGCACAATTGTGTATATTTTACGATATTATGTAAAATATTTATCATTCGTAATTTGTTTTTTTACGTCGAGGAACTCCATGACCATATTTTCATACGAGTAATATTGCCCCTTTAGCTTTGTCACTTATTTTGAGTGCGTATGTGTGTTCAGGTAGAGCTCCAAAATAAAGCCCAGTCTCGTCCGCATTGAAAATATCAGAGCGTGTGTATTGGGCTAGCAAATCGGTCAAATGAGTTTCAAACCACGAATGGTCGCATGAAAATTGGCTAAAATCTTAGCGTTTAAACATTTTTAGATTTTTAGAAAAAGGAAACACTAATAATCTTTACATACGCACGCTGAAGCTAAACTACAAACGGTACGACCAGTACGTACAGAAAGAGCATTCTCGCGATAAATTACAGTAAAAATAAACGTAACGACAGCAAAGATAAAATTGAAGTACATTGATTATCGCTAGATAATCGGTGTATATGTCAACTGACCTTCTCCCAATTGTTTCAAATAACCGATGTGATGTTTCAATAATCCGATTTATTTTCAATGCTCTAATATACGGCCGATCCGTCCCGAGACATTTTGTTTCAATAACACGATTGTATCAATTATCCGTGTTTCTAATAAGCGGCTTCTACTGTATTAATATAATGGAATAGTAGATGTAATATAACTTAAAACGTCAAACGTTCAACATGCTCACAACTACTGATAGTGTATTACACTATTACATTTACATAACATATTATCGTACCATCAATTATTATCGCTATTAATAGTACGGTTGTAGACACTAGACATTATATTTATTTACAGCCGTGCTATTAATAAATTTGATATTATTGAAATCGGCACATCGCGGCCTATGGACTATGACAGTATCACTTGTTTTGTGGCTGTAGATACTACTAATTACTATCAACTTTTATTATTTAAAACTTATTGATTTTACATTTTCACATTAATTTGTTTAATAGTTTACTTTTTATTTAATTTGTGTCATTAAATATTAAAAAAGTTAAAATGAAGCCGCAAGAAATTAAAAAGAAGTATTTTATAGAAGTTGAAAACAAGCGTTATAAATGTGTATTTTGTAAACAAACATACAAAGAAAATGTGACAAGAATGGTGAAAGGAGTTCCTAAGGGTGTTCCTATGGCGACATACAAAAATTATCAAAATTTACCAAATTTACAGAATTTACGTAAGTTTACGTAAATTTTTCTCGGTAAATTACCAAAAAAAAAATTTACGTAAATTTTACATCTCTAATAAATAGCTTAAAATATCATTAATTCGTAAATCACGTTTAAGAATTTGTTATTTCAATTAAGTTTTATTAAATATTTAGAAATATGAGCTATAGTATATTTCAGGTGTCTTGAATTGTTATTAAAATATTATACACACTTAAAATGATTAAGATGCACAATAAAAAAATGCTGGAAATATAATTTATTCAATCTGGTGATTATATATTATATATTATATATTATAAAAAAAAAAAAACAGTTTATTATATTTTTTATCCTCATCAGTATATTCTTTTGTCAACTTTCAAGGGAAACAGGAAAAAAATTGAAATATTGAAAAATTTGTAACATCGAGTTTTTATCAAACTTTATACAAAAAATTAAATATTTAATAAATCAATTAAAAAAAAAAAAATACGTCATTTAAGTTTGTTTTTTATTAGATACTCCCTGCCTTCCAATGTGTACTGGAGACTAGATATAATGAAAAAATTAATATCAAGTTATCGAGAGACGAGAGTAAAACGCTCTTGAGTATAATGATAATTTCAAGGGGATTTAAATTTAATCTGAGCAGTGGCGGCTCGTGGCTGGGATGACGGTACGATTGCAACCCCTACTAAAATTAATTAAGAGAAGAAAATTAATGTTTATTCTTAATTCTATATTTTTAAGAAATGATTTTTATTAAAAGTGCACCTTTTTAATTTCTATATAGTATTTTGTCATATGCGAACATTAAATTTGTTCCCCTCAGATAACAGGTAGCAGGAGCATATGGGGACGCATGCACACGCGAGCAATGTCTGAAGTCTGAACGACCGGCAGCGTCGTTCAAGCAATTCTAAATACGTAAATTAAAACGAAGCCACTACAATCGTGTACGTGCGGGTACGTTTCAGCCGCAATCTGATTGCGGAATCGGAACGACCGGCAGCGTCATCCAGTAAAATATTAGTATTATTTTTGTTATTTATCACTATAATGGGCAATTTATTTTTAAAATTAACTGTGCACGCTCGTCGTTATCGGTTGCTAATCGCTATTGTTATTTTTAATTATATTAATTTAATAATATATTATAATTTATAAGCGAAGTCTCATAAATCACAATTATGTGTATACTGCATAGTACATACGTGTACGTTTCACCTGCAGTCTTAAATACTAGTTTTGGATGACTGGCAGCGTCATCCGTGACATTATTTTTAATATTTCATTTTATTATTTTTATCATAGTTAATTTAACAATTTGTTATATCTATGACTAAGAGTATTATATTTAAAGTCACACCTCTATCACCAACACCCACGAGCTGCCACTGAATCTGGGATAGGTAATGAAAAATTCAAAATAGCGACGTTCGACATAACAAGAATCTACTGTACTAATTAATTATTATCCTTACAGAATATATTTTTTTATGCTGGTCAAAGATATGCGCCAAGTAAGTATACATACAAGTTTATCAATCTATAAATAAGTCTTCTATATTGAGACTAACCTTTTAAGATAGGTCCCATGTAAATCGTTACCAATTTTTAAAATACTCAGAACTGATTAGTTGTAATATTTATTAACGTTTAATAAATCTTATTCTGTCAGTATCGAAATGATTTCTAGTTGGAAAGGTCGTCATTAAAATGGTTACTAAAACCTCGATTATAAGAAAATATTATATTATTTTAATCTCAAGATGTACCAACATTTAACTAAATTAATTTTGAATACATACACAAAACTCTATTAAAAATAATTTAATTTAATAGTTCACTAAGTTTTAATATGGATCAACCATATGCCAACTAAGTCATGGTTAGGTTAGATTACACACCATTGATTCATAAAATACTTAATTGTTTATACAACATGTATAGAATAATATAAATTGATATTTAAGCAAGGACTTGTATGCAATAAAAAAAAATTACAAATTCATACTACATTAAAATTTCTTCTTTAAATAGGTATTTTATTTATTTTACTTTTTTCAATTTTCTAAGTATTGATATGTATAAAAAGAAACAATAATACACTATACAGCTAATAAAAACCTAACCTAATCTATCAACTGGCTATTAAGATAAGAATTATTCTCCATCACCTTTATGACAAACTATGCTTAATAAAATCATTGACCTTGGTTCATATAAAATATTAACTTAAGTGCTTGATTTTCGATTAACTATCAAAATATGCACTAAAAACTTATTCGATCATAAACGTTATGAAATGTATTGTACAGAAAAAATATGCAAATACATGAGTCCTTGCTCTAGTTGGTATAAACTTTGTTATTTTTTTTATTTAAGATTCAATTGTAGTGAGGTTACAGGAAAAAATTGATTTCCGATAGAATATTATCTTCATTTCAAAATTTTTTCTAAACGATTTCTAGTTACATCATAATGAATAAATTACATGCGAACACAATAATAGTAGTAACTAGTAACACAATAGTACATAGCTTAAGATATAAAAACGGACTAGTGTTTATAATTTAACTGAATACAGACTTGAAGAATCACGATGACTAATTTTCTATGGTACATTGTTATTGTTTTAAAATGGTTATCTTTGGAAATAACAATTTTCCACCAATAATGAAATATAGTTTTATTACATGCATTTTGTTGACTAGATTGTAGAGTTTACGTGAATTGTATTTCACGTAATCACGTATTTAAGTTTAAAATTTCGTAAATTTAATTTACATGTAATTAATTGATAAATTATGGAAATTTATTTCACGTGTATTTAAAACATTATCAGGGCTGCGTTAACCCAAGTACAAAAGAAGCATTTGCTCTAGGTGGCAAGATTTAAACTACCTTTTTCAAAAAAAAAATCTAATAATGGTTTTTTATAAATATTTTTTTTAGTTCAATACCAAAAATTTTTTTTAAAAAGTTTAAATAATTTAAATATCAACTTTATATTTTTCATTAAAACATTACTTATAATATTGTAAATTGTCTAATTCCTTTAATCAGTATTGAATGATACACATAATTACACGAATTACACATTAGGCTGTAGACGTAAAATTAAAAAAAAAGTTGCATATTTTTCCTTTTTTTTTTTGTGCTAATAGCTTTCTAGTATCAAATCTAATGGTAGATACGAAGTTTCAAAATTCAAAACTTATTCCTTTACCTATAGATATTAGGTACATGAAATATGGTTTAAAAAAAAAAAAACAGTTTTTTGGGGCTTTTTGCTGTAAAATTTTCGAAAATCATATTAATGGTTATGTAAAAAAATAAAGTGATACTCCATCAAACGTTAAAGCTAATTTTTAACGACTTTTTAAACATTCTACTACTTAAAAAATCGTAATATTTGATTAAAAAAAAAAAAAGATAAAAAGCGACAGTGGGGCATCATTGGAAAAATTTGCTTATTTTCTTTTTTTTTTTTTTATGCTCATAGTTTTCTAACATCACATCTAATGGTGGATATGAAGTTTCGAAATTCAAAACTTATTCTTAGAATAAGTTAAACTACTATAACAAATTTTTTTGGTTATGAGAAGGGGGTAGAGAAGTGGCAAAAACTGTTTGCTCCATGGCGGCATTGGACCTTAACCCGACTCTGTACATAATATTTATTAAACATATTTAATGATAATATATTAAAAATAAATGAATACGTTAATAATTTTAGTAAAAAATAAATTTTTCATACAGTTTTAACGTAAGATAAGCGGAACGAGTAGAGCCAGTAGGGCCGATCACGGGTATCAACCGGGGTAAAGTCCCCAGAAATATTTATGGTAGGGGTAGTAATAATTAGTTACTGATCAAAATTCAGTAGTCGTATTTAAACATTATCATTTAACAATAACGGCAAGTATAAAAAGCATGGTAATAGTACGGTAGATCACTAGGATCATAAACTATGTATTATATATTCTATTAAAACTATAATATATTATTTTTATATTTTAAAAAACTGATTATGTTTAAAAAATTACTTTGTTATGCAGTATCTTGTTCATATATAGTTAGAAATAAATAAGGTAGATACTAGGAGCTTGACTAGAACTTTTTTTTTTTAATGGGTGGGTCTTACACCAGCATTTTAACTTCATAACATGAAATGTGTAAATCGACGTCACGCGCTGATTAGAGCAACTGCTTCTGGTTCAAATAAACAACTTGTCACCGATCATTGCTGTGTAAAAACCATTGAAATACACCAAATAGAATATAAAATTCTATGTGTATTAATAAAAAAATTATTTTTCTCGACTTTACAATTCTGTAAGAATTAAAGCCTCCGCCGTCACCGTTCTCCAATTATTATGATCCTAGACTCAAATTAACTAAATTATATATATTTCTCAAAATTTTAAAATAATATATCAATTTTTAAATTATTACAACTATTCAGAATTTGTATTCTTCTATAAAATTGTACATATAACACAATAAAAACATCTTAATAATATAAAGATACTAATTAAAAAATGTACCATAATTTGTAAATTATATTATAATTTGAGTTCTAAACTATTAAAAAACTTTATATTTTACTATATTTTATCACGATGATTTTAAATTTTAGTACTTGCGTATATTATTTTATATACTTTTTCATTAAAAATTAATCTCTAAATAAAATTATTATCTTAATAAATAAATAAAATACCAATTTATTATTTTGATAATGAAAGAAAATGAACAGTAGGTAGTGGAACACAAGTAGTATATCATTTCTATAAAAAAAAGCTACGGCCGTTTTATTATTATTCTAACAATGTACAATACAACTCACGATCAACAATTCTACGATGGAAATAATTTTGATCTCATTACTACAATTAAATTTGTGAAGGTGCCCTCTACAAAGGTGAGAGACGCGAGTTGATTGAAAAATCCTACCCGCACCACTACTATTGACACTTTAAACATCAACGGTACCCAAAGCATTATAAATTAGTCAATTTTCATTCCAAATATAGTCACAGTTCGTAAGAAACAATAAACCATGTGGATCCCGCTTAAAGACCACAGATTAAGAATCTTGCGACCAGCCTTATTTGAAAATATAAAATAAAATAAATTTAAGTATTTAATTTAAAACTGTTTTCTGACGCCAGTATCGTGAGTCCAGTTAAGTTTTCTTTAACTGCTCGATCAGAACTTGTTTTAATTCTTCCAAATCTTGAAAACACTGTTTCGGTAGAACAGCTTGTACTTGATAGATTAAAAATAGTATAATGAATCTTCAGAATAGTGTATAGATTGAGGAACACATCAATTAATGGCTTTTCACTTTATCACTTCCGGATATGTATTAAAAATATTAATTTTCCGAAAATTAATTGTTCATTCACTTTAAGTTAAATACTCAAAAAAATTAAGCCACTTCATTTGTAATAGTAAACACCTACAGATTTTTCATTCATAAAAATATTATTTTTTATTATTTCTTCTACTTCACTACAGATATAATTCTATAGGAAATTGGAGTAGTTTACAGTTCATTTTATAAAAAATTATTAGAAATTATTAGATATTCTCTTTAACTCGTGATACTTGATAAGTAGTACTTAATTATAATATTATTATTATAAATAAATGGTGCAAAATTAGAAACCCCTAGAAGATTACAAGTCTTGCAGTAGTCCAAAGGCCTTCTTCTTACCCACCTGCAATCCGATCTTTCGGCCACAGATTGAATCATGACGGCGAGTCGTTGCGAAGACGGATCCCGAGAATATTGTAATAAATATGCTAAAAGGAAGGAACAAAACAACAGTTTACGTGAAAGAAAAAAAAAATAAATTCTTGGAAAACAAAAATTTTTTTTATTAGGCTAAGTTGGCCTACTATGTAGGTACACGCACTTCAAACAAAAATGCCTTTAAAACAACGCCAGATTAATCGATCAACGACTCGATACTTTTCTTCGCGAAGTAAAGTACTAACTAAGTAGAAAATACAAAAAAAAAATATATATATATATTTATCGTCTATAAAAACGAACGGTTTTCCTAAACAACAAGACGGAAAAAAAACACAGGATGAAAATAATAAAAAAATCGAGCACGAAAAATTATCAAAACAAAATTAGTACATGTTCGACTCATTAATAGTAGTAATAATAATAAATAATAATGATCTTCTATCGCAACGCATTAACCTCGTAAATAATATTTTTTTAGTAATATCAGTGCAAGTGTTTGAAAATCAATGGCCAACAGCGACGGCACATCAACACTGCAGCGGCGCATCGCGGCAGCGGCGGCGGCGGCGGCAGTAGCAGCGGTGGTGTTGCGGCAACTGAAGCGCCGCCGTTGTACCGTAGCCGCCGCCGCCGCAGCCGGAGCCGCCGCAGAAGGAGACGTTACCACCGTCGTCCAAGATCAATGTTGCTTGGACGATTTTTTGGACGAACTGACCCGGGCGCCCTTGTTGAGGTACGCGTTGTAGAAGAACCGGGCGAACAGCAGTAGGTAACTAAAGTACATGGTCGACGACAGGGTGATGTTGAGCTTGGACACCCGGCACGAGTGAGGGCCGCCGGTTTTCAGATAACCGTACGTGGTGTAGTTGATGAAGCAACCGACCAGCATCTGCGTCAGCTGACTGGCCGTGATGAACATGGACACTTGCTTGGGCGGCCGGTAGCCCATGGCCCGTGCCGCGTAATACGTGTACATCATCGAGTGCACGGAGTAGTTCATGACGATGAACCACCGGGCGGACGACGTGAACTCCATGTACGAGAACCACGTGTACAGCAGCACGGTGATGTGATGGTACCAGTGCAGGAAGATGAGCGGCTGCTTGCGGAGCACGATGAATATCGTGTCGCCGAGTTCAGGAAGCTTGGACAGCACGAACAGCCATGACCAGAACCCAGACACCGGGTCGTCCTCGACGTAGCTGCGAGTGGGAAGGAACAGAAAAAAAAAAAAAAGAAACGATTAGAGAATGACGATTAGTTCATGCAAATTGGAGTAGGCCAAGCAACATTTTCTTTCCTCAAAAATATCTAAAATTATGTTAGGTACTATATTATAATAGATAGATGTCAAAGGTATCAAATTGTGTTTCGCCAGTTAGCGTAGAACACGATTGGTGAAGAGAAAATCCGACAAGGCCCCTTTAAAACACTCAACGATGACATTATCTTAACAATAATTATGTTAACGTCATAATTGATGATTAAATTTGTTTTACCGCGATGTTTTGGGTGACGTTTTGGTGTATCTAGACGCCAAGAACAGCGAAAACATTATTTTTTTTTAATTGAGTTAAAAGTGTGACAAAATATTTTGGTTTAGCATTAAAAACCTTGTGTTGTTAGTTATAGCCTATAATATTATAATAAAGTTCATTGACTTATTAACAAACTTAAATTTAAGAACATTATTTGTATTTGTACATTGGCTTTTTAAGCCATTTCAAAGTCAAATTTTACCAAATTTTAACAATACAAAAATTAAAAAGTTTAGACAGTGAATATTTTTTTGTGTTCAAAATTTTTATATGCAAGATTTCATTTTTTGAAGGCTATCGTTCAAAAGCCGAAAATCGGTCAAACGAGTAATAAGCACCGTATGGAGTAAATTACGTAATCGATTATGCGAATAATATACCGAGTTTAATACATTTTTGTGGATCATACATGTGGTGAATACAACAATAGTAAGTATTCACTATTTTTGTCCCCTCAAAATTTGGAAAACCAAACAGGTTTTTAGATGAATGCCTCGGAATTTTTTAGTACGGATAATTTATGCCATTATAATTAAGGTAGTTTAACTTGAAAAAAATTGTAAACAAGTTAGGTTAGGTCAAGTTAAATTATTTAAAAGAACAATATATACAATATAACCTACATATAAATAATTGTTAGTCTTATAATTTTTTTTTTTTACTATTATTAACCTTCAACAACTATGGTAAATTAATTAGCTGTGTGATTTTTTTTTTGTTACGGTAGAGTACGATACGACAAGTTTATGGAACACGTATTATCTTATATAATACATCCATCAAAATAACTGTGGTAAACATTACGTTACGCTACACAATGCTCTTTTATAAAATTTGTTTGGTATTAACTTTAAATATATTTAAGATAATACATTCTAAAAATGCGTTGCCTAACCTTTTTAAAATGGTTTAAGTAGCTAAAGTTAATTTGAATATACTTCAATCCGAACGTCAAATGTAAGAAGTACAAATAGTGCGCATCTTAGCGCTGAAAACTATTAAATGGTTTCCGTATCCTTCAAATACGCTTCTGAATTGGTTTGGAACTTCTATTTAACAAATTTGGATGTTCTTTAAAAAAAAAAAAATTCGTTAATATAAATTTCATAAAAATAAATATCTTTTTCATAAACAAAACTAATCTTTAATGTACGAAATATATGCACATAATATAATTAAATAAATAAAAAAAATAATATATTTAAACTATACTAAAAAATAAGTAAATTATAAACGTTTTTTATTTTTTTGTTGTCGAAGAACTTTTGCACTATTAATACACTATAAAAATGCTCACTCTTATTTTAACAAGTCAAATAGACGAGGTATAAAAATATAATAATATAATATGTAATAATACAATAGTTTTTATAACTAGTATTTTGTTTATAGTTATTTGTCGTGAAAAAATAACACAAAATAAACTCGTTAAATATAAACAATTTGGAATGAAAATTGTATGATTGCAGCATCAAGTATTTCGTTGTACAGAGAGTTTCGTTAAATAGAGGATCGACCATATCTAAAAAGTCACCTTTTGAATAGTTGGTACCAATGTTTATAGCTAATACATCAACATATCAAATAATAAATGCACAAACATTGTATTTTCAATAGTAGAATAAACAATAATGTTAGGTAGCAATAATTATACAAATAAACTAATAATTGAAAAATCTGTAAAAAAAAAAGCAATTATCAGTATTTTTAACTGAATAAATAAATACAAAAATACTTTACAAGAGTAGACAGATCAATAGTATAATTGTAGGCAAAAGTAATCAACGGTTGTAAAAATATAAATGGCGCATAACGAATACCAGTTTACAATAATGGTTGTGATGTGATAAATTAGCAAAATAAAATTCAAATCTAAAATCTGAAATCAACTCAAATTTAAATGTTACCAAAAATAAATCGTCAAATTCTGAAAAAATGACAGACTTCTAACTATGTGTTCTTCCGCTAGACGAAAGAGAAAAGAAAAACTAAACCGCAATTTTAGAAACCAATTCTTTAACACCGGAAATGCGTCGAACGTCGAAATAGCCGATACAGCGGCGCTATCATTAAACAGCACGTTATTATATTCGCAATGGACATGAAAAATTACAAATTATATACATAGGTACGATCGTTCTACTGTATAATTATTATACTAACATGGTATACGCAATTTTTTCAACTCACAATTCTCATACGTTACTTTTTAAAAAAAAATTTTCCGTTGCGTATCATAGATACAATACTCGTCACTATACTTTACGACGTTGAGGTTTTTCAACGGTAATAACTAATAAGTATTATTTAATCACAATTGCGTGGTTAAGGATAAATATAAATATTACTCACTACCCAATATCGATGTATTCACCCGCAACCTTCCATTAATATTATAGTATATACATATTTTAATACATTATATTTTATATAGACGTACTTGCTTGGTGTATCGCCACAGTGATTACGGAACATAACATCCTTAACGTTTAAACAGATAAATTATAATATTTTGTAAGTGTTTGTTTGTGTTTATCAAGAATAAAAGAAAGAAAGAACAACAATGTGTTAATATGTAAACATATTACAGTCAATTCCTCGTTCTGCACACCTAACTATTAGTAAAGAAAAAACATATCACTATTAAGGAAACCAAAATATTATAAGTATCATATTTATATGACTGACTGAATTATCAATATAGGTGTTAGAAATAATATTATACAATTAATATAAAATAACCTAACCTAACCTACGCCATTTAACTTGTGAGTAAGTCAAGTAAGGTACATTTGGCGTGTTTGCGTTCGTTTAAAACCAAATGATAATCACAATACTTTTTTCGATGTTGCCCGTTCGTTTTTTAAATCTTAAGCAAACTTCCGGGGACGTCGTCTCAAGGTCACAGATGTAATTTCCGCGAACAGCAAATGGAACAAGTTTATATTTTACAACAAATATGCATACCCGTTTAGATTACAGGAATGTTTCTATACTTAATCTTAAAAACGAGTAAGAGTTCAATACCAGCGTCCTCGCAATCATTTAATAAAGTTAATTTAATATAAAAACCAGGACATTTTGTATGTAATTAATCGTAACGATAGACGGAATGTCGGTATTTTTTTTCTTAACAAAATATTAGTAAATTGATTCAAAAAAAATGTCTTAACCACACAAACAAGACAAACTCGATTTTTTGGATTTTGTATCTATAAATCCATTATATAATAAAAACTAAAAAGAATGTAATCTTAACATCTGCGAAACACGTACCAAGTCGTATCTGAAGTGTGATGTGTGAATATTTACATAATCATCGATTATGATTTATCGCTTATCGAAATAAGATCCTACAAATGGTACATTTAGCTCACTAAGATACTTATAATATAACTAAAATAAATAACATCAAAAAATAATAAATTGTTTTAAAGTAATATAGTAAAATGAAACATGCAACAGCAGTAGTAATTACAAAATTACTATTTAAAATTAGCAAACTCGCACGTCAGTTTATTTAATATTTATACTTATGAGTTATGACAATATATTATATTATATATAAAAATATAATACATATATTAATATACTTAACCTACCTATTATTAAAATAATGCATTAGTAAAAAGCGAGATTAATCAAGACTTATTAATGTACGGTTTCACATATTATAGCATTTTATATTCATTGTTCAAATTGATTTGTTAAAAACTAAAAAGTAGAAATATATAGAAATAATAGAATAGTTATAATTCCTTACTAGTTTATCAAAATTAATAACATTGACAAACAATATTTTTTTTCAAAATGGATTTTATAGGAAAATTACGATTTATTGCTGTAAAAAATTGTAAAAATAATCACAAATAAATACAAAAAATAACGAACAATTTATTACAATTTTAAGACTATTACAATAAATTAAAAATACATTATGGCTAATACAATTATTTCATAAATACTAAGACGTATAGCTTGTACACTTAATAGTTAAACAACGCCGTTTGTTTGACAATCTTATTTTTTTCGTGGAATTTAAGAGTAGATTTAATTAGTAATTACTAATTAGTATATGTACAAAGTAATTTATTTGTTAAAACGTATAAATAAAAACAAAAATAGTCTAAGAAAAGTAATAAAATGTCCTAAACAAACAATAAAAAAGGATTATACAATCCATCGCCCCAAAAAAATGATAATTATATTTAATTATACTTGAGTTATGTATAATATTACTAAATCGAAAAGCAAAGAAAACGACCTTCTGTCACAAAGCAAAATATATTATTGTTTTTCTTTATTTTTAATTTAAATAGGTCTCTACGTTATTCCTAAACTGGAAAAATTTAAATGGTGGATAATTGTTTGTTCAGTGGATTAGTATGAACATTTTAATTGGTATGAAAATTAAAATATAATTTGACTAATTGATTAAGGGTAAGCATTTTAGGTCTTTATGAAGATTTCTATTGATAAAATACTAAGGAGGATATTTATACATCACAAGCAAATAAATTGAAACACCCAATACTACGCTTTAGTGTTTTACAGAACCCCACAACTGAATACTGTATGTAGTGTATGTACGCACAGATCGTATAATTATATTTCATACATAGTTAGTTAGAATTTCAAACAAGATGATCGTTGGAGGTGGAGTCTAGAATTGTCTATTTTATACTTAAGTGTTATGTATAAAATCTGGATTGAACGTTTATCTATTGTTAAACAAAGATGTTTCATTTGTTGTTTAAGGGGTAGAACAAATTTATCTCGTAAATCATATAAATAATATTTTTAAGAACACTGTTGAATTAGGTATAAAAACTAAAAAGTAATAAAAACACATGTCATCTGCGGTCAGTGTTGTTTGGACAATTTTTTAGACTTGCTGAAGTATGCGTTGTAGAAAAATCTAGCGAACAGCAATAGATAACTGAAGTACATCAAAGCCGACACAGTAACATTGGTTTGGGACACCCGACACGATTGTTGGCCACCTGACTTCAGATAACTGTACGTGGTGTAGTTGATAAAGCAACCGGCCAACATCTGTATTAGCTGACTGGCCGTGATGAACATAGACACGGATTTGGGGAACCGGTAACCCATGGCGCTGATCGCGTAGTACGAATACATCATGGAGTGTACGAAGTAGTTCATGACGATGAACCATCGAGCGGACGACGTGAACTCCATATATGAAAACCACGAGTACATCAGTACGGTGATATGATGGTACCAGTGCAAGAAGATGAGCGGCTTCTTGCGCAATACCACGAATATGGTGTCGCACAGTTCGGGAAGCTTGGACAGCACGAACAGCCATGACCAAAACCCAGACACCTGGTCGTCAATGATATAGCTATAAACGAAACAGAAACTCTAGACTTATATTGTACGTACAGAAACTTTCCACCACCTTCGGACGAACTCCCGCCAAGCATCGTTGAAAATGTGGTTGCGAAGTATGTAGGAAGAAAATAGTCTGTTTACAAACTGGTTTAGCACATTTAAATTTAAAAGTAAAAACAAGTAAGAGTTGACTTAAGTTACTTAGTTTTGAAAAAAACTCGAAATTTAATAAAATCATTAATAATAATAAAATCTTCACATGTAATAGTTCAAGGCACCATTAATAGTTAACACTTGAATGACTTTAAAGAAAAATTGTTTACTAATTTTTTGTAAAATTAAATTAATTATAATTTACATGATAAGTTATCTGAATATTTCAAATTGTATAAAAAACTAGAAATAAATAAATGATCGAAAATAGTTCAAATGATATCACAACTTTAATAACTTTAATACCTAATTATATAGTTAAAATAACTATGATCAGGTATAAATAATTAAGATTGAATGAAGAACCAATGTGAATATATTATTATATTTAATATATTTTCACACCGTAAAAAACATGTTCAAACACTGTTTGAATCTTATAATATGAATTTAAATTAAATCAATATATTTTTTCACACGATAAGAAAAGCACTAAGTACTAACACCCAGTAAAAAAGACGTTGTTGTGTTAGACTAATAACATTAATTAAATCATGACTTTGATATTTCGTATTAGTGTGATAAGGTTAGTAAGTGGTTATGACATTTTAAATTTTTGTCAGTTTGAATGACCAAAATTGTACGATTCTATTGTATAAATAGTACAAAATAAATCATCAGAGTACTATTAGTTATAACATTAATCATAGAATGGACTATTCTATAATCAGTGGTTATAAGAAGTATGCTTTGTATTGACCATACTAATATTTTTGTGCTACTGTCTACTCGACTTAAAAAATGAAAAAAAACCTGTATAATGTGGCTCAAAGGTCGTATTGTTATAAATATACGTGAAAGAGTTCGATATGCTAAAAGAGAAAACCTTAGTTTAACACAGAATGCAGGCTCCAACGGTTATTATTAAGCACGTACACTAATTATTATAATAATTTATAGCATTACGTGGTGTTATGATATGCCATGTTTTGACCGTTTGGACTAACTGATAGAATGACTACTAATTGGAAATGGTTTACTAGAAAATTTCCCTTTACCCTTAATTTTCCAAACGCTCCTTATCAATATTAAAACTATTTTAAGACATGCGGACTGCGAAATATTTAACAATAATTGGCCTCAATGTAAGTATAATTGTCTTTTACAAAGTTAATGATACTATAATTAGGTAGGTATTATTTTTAACAGCATATCTACTCTGATCTACTATGTTATATGGAACACCTATACTAAATAGATAATATTAAACATACCACGAAGATAAAAATTTAAAAAAAACTTGGTAATTACCTAACGACACAGATTATATGTCACAAATAATAACGTGCCATAACAATATTAAAATTTAAAATTAGATTTCTGATTTGTACTTATCTACTTAGCACTCATCAATAAACGAAGATCAAGATTTTCAGAATAATTCACCGGTGAAATATATACAAATAAAATTGTTTCTTACAACGTTGTAATTATTTAATTCTCGTATTTAGTTACTATAAGTCATAGGATAAAAAAACATTTTAAAATTATTTGAAATGTAACGATCATTGCTGCACTTCAATATTTATTCTTTGGAATTTTCTAAACGCGACGTCATCTGTGATTCACAATGTTTAATGATTTTTTTTTCGATTAATTGTGCAAGTTCATGTATAATTTAAATAGACATTTGACCATTCTTTTCACTATAGTTTGCTTACAGCTAAATGTA
The DNA here is from genome assembly GCF_002803265.2 of Melanaphis sacchari. Lineage (NCBI taxonomy): Eukaryota > Metazoa > Arthropoda > Insecta > Hemiptera > Aphididae > Melanaphis > Melanaphis sacchari. The sequence continues at coordinate 1,411,806 of NW_020271560.1, read as the reverse complement.
CTATTTGCTCTGTTTTTGTTTACAAAATAATTATTAATAAAAAATACTTTTAAATATTATGATATATACGTAAAAATAGAAAAATAAAATGATCTTAAAAAATTATTCGATTCCGTTCAACAGTTTCATAAAAACAATATAAAAATGAATGAGTCATTTATAGAAATTCAATTTATGAGTTTATTAAGCTCCAAGATAAGAATTTCAATATTCTTATGAAACCATTCAATAATACAAAACATTATATTGAACAACAGTTAAATTGTATATTAAAATAATGCCAACACTTCAAATAACTTGACTGAGAAATTTAATTACCTACATATATTACAATAAATAAATAAAAGATACATTTATTATATTTTCCCGTACTAAGCTTATTATATAGTATATTATATACATAGATACAGAAACATACAAACATAAGTGCATCAAACAAATTATAATTATTGCAAAAGAAATTCTTCCGCATTTTTACACATATAAACTTTTCAAAAAATAAAATTCAATACTAAGCATAAATCGAGACATAAATACACACATTTTGTTTGTCAACAATTCATAGAAACAGGAGTCATAATATTAAAGACAACATATATACTCATATGCGCCAATTATTATGTATGATTCGAATTTACCGAAAGTATCATAATACAAGTCAAATTTTCTATTAAAGCTTTTAACTATCTAAATAAATAACATAATATTCTCTAATATTTAAAAATGAGAAGTGCAATTCGTAAACTATTATAAAAAAATACGAATAAAAAATATTCTTATAAAACTAAATAATTACCTTGATATTTAAATTTGTAAGAAAATTATATAAAACTAATAATGACGCCTAATCAATAATATCTTTTTAACTAGTAATAACTGTTTTCTAAAAAAAATTATTTTGAACCAATTACAACAGTTACCTATTACAATAAAATTATTATCTATGAATAGATAGGTAGGTACTTACATAGTTAAAAAGTATAACATACCTAAAAATAATTCAATCGTAAAAGATATTAAATATCAATTAAATTATCAAAATGTTTTCTTCGGATTAATTAATTATAATTAGCTAAAAATAAGTCATAGAAACACAATTAAATAATAGTTTTTGCACTTGAACTATTTACTGAATGATTCCTTTTATTACATTAAGTAATTACCTACTAATTATCAAACAACAAAAATCTACATTCAAAATTAATTAAAAACCATATGATTAAGTTTCTAAAATTTAACCCAATAACTAATCATGTGGTACACTGGTACTTATGATTAATAACTATAATAAAGGTAGGTATATTTAATAACTTATGATATTGAACACATTTCGTAAATAACATAAAAATTTTATTAAGATAAAATAAATGAATAATATTTCATTATATACAACAATATATAAAATTATTCTGAAATCCAATAAATGTTACATCACAATAATGATTTTCAAATAAGCACATGATATGGTTATTAATAGTGAAAAAAAATCGACTAACAAATCATCAATACGAAAAAATACCAAGACTGTACTACTGGTATAAAATTTTATAAATTAAAATCTTAAATAGGATTTATTATTTAAGAAGCCCATATTTCCTTGTATAAAAAACAAATAAACTTTTTTCAAAGTTTTTTTTTCCCACCCAAGTATAGTTATATAAACTTTATAAACCTTTTAAAAATGTTCAAACTATCACACAACTACACAAGGTCGCGTTAGCATTATTATTCCTGGGTTATAAGTAATTCTGTAAAAAGCCCAATAATTCTTTCAACTTGAATAGCAAAATAAAATAAAGTATAGTAAATAATTTAATATTGATGACTGATAAAACATTACAACCGAAGAATTAAATATTAAAATGTATCACTGATTATGTAACCTATAAGATATATTTTTGATGCAATACATTTTTTTTTTTTTATTATTATTAAATTAAATATAGATTATATACATTTATGTTAATTTATGAATTTAAAAAAAAAAAATGTATAACTTGTAAATCAAAAGTGTTTTAAATACTACAATTTTGTTGACATTTAGAATTAAAATAAAACCATTAATTTGTACTGTAACATTTTTAAATAAAATAATAATTTTATTAGTTTTTGGTAATTTTAATTCAGTAGTTAGTATTCATTATTCAAGTAAAAATACATTTAAATATTAATTTAATTACATTTAAAATACATGAATAGTGATGCTCATCTTACATTAAAGCATGTCATTAATTTATGTATTTATAGAATCATGCCTGTGGTAGACTATTTTAGCAAGGTATGAAAAATGTTATTTAAACAGTTGCCCTATATTTCAAAGTATATATCATTGTATACTTGTTATAAATAAATACTTAAAGCCAATCAGAAAAGAAATAAAAATTGTATCATAAAATCATGCAAATATAATATATAAGACTGAAATTATTCTTTGTAGCTTGGCTAAGGAAAATAAAAATTATCTATATTCACAGCTTAAGTTAAAATTACTAATTATATTATTACATCTAAACAATGACATCATCTAATCGATATTATTTTGTCATTACGATACATTCATAAAATCATGATTACATTCAAAACTCATTCATAATGATATAAATAAAACATAAAAAAACAAAAATATATATTAGAAAATAAATTCTATTTTAATACAGAAATTACTCATACTAAAAGTTATTACTAGTAAGATCACTTTTTAGTAATGTATATTCTTCGTAAAATGGTTTTATTTATATTTTTTCTTATTTTTGAATGGTCAAAACATAAATAAATTTATTTCATAAAAAAAAATTAAATTATACCATAGCTATAAGAAAAATGTACAAAAATCAAAATATTCCGCAAAAAGGAATTTTATAGAATTATTTATATCTCATTGAAATACTTAATATATTGATTTAGACACAGATAAGTAAAAAATATATACATTACAATAATTTATAATATTTATTAATCATTTTACAAATAAAAAAATCAATTAAGAAAAATCAGATAGATAAGGGCTAATTATAACTTACAATTCTATAAGAGGCCAAAATATAGCATTAAATAGAAATTCAGATAGATTAAAATAATTTGTTTAATTGTATGATGTATTACCTATATGATCCAATTAATTTTCATTGTGGTACCAACTACCTAATGTTTTACATATACTAATAAATGTATATAATTTAGATATCCTGACAACCAAACTTTAATTTATCACATAATAAATAATATTTTGATACTACACTTAATTTAATTTACAAACACGGGTAAATTAAAATCATGTTTTATTCTTGTTATTGGCCAGCATATAGCCTAAGATTAAATATAAAAGATCAACTTGATTAGCTGGGATCAATAAAAACACAGGTATATTACTAATTGGTATAGTAATATCTACAAATAATTTATTAGAACTAACAGAATGCACTTCAACTCTTAATTTATTTGGCATCAAATATAATATAATTGCACATAGATTATACCTACATTAAATAGTAATTATCTAATTATTTTATCAAAAAGAATGGTTGATGACGTCAATTTTTTTTTAATTAGGTTTTTTCTTATTTAGATACCCACCATAAAATGAAATAAGAGATTAAAAACCCACATAACCTATAACAAGATTTAAAGTTTTTTAATGTAGCATAAATATTGAATTGATGAATAAGAAAATTGCTTGGTTATTATTTTAAACATTATTAACAACCTTTTTTTCAATATATTAAATGGTATTAATTTAAAAATTTATAATAATATAATAGACATTTAATGTGAGTTTTATAATTTTAAAAAAATGGTCGAATCACCTAATTACTAACAGTTTAAACAGTAAATTACTATTATTCCAAGGATATGAACATAGAAGAAATATTTTTAATACTCAATTCAAGTTTGAATGTAAACAATTTGCTATGAGATAATGTAAGCATAAAAGTAAGTACCTACAAAATCAATATGAAATTAGTTTATATCATTTATCCTTAAATTAAATTAAAATTAAAATGACATTTTTTTGGAAACATAATTACTTAATCTTTATAAATTAAAGAAAATCAGAAACACATTTATAACAAAAAAATATACTTGACTTCTAAGTAAGTTATTTGTTTTATAATGATAAAATAATATAATTAATTAGGTTAATTTAAATAATGTATATCAAAAAAATATTCAGAACTGGTAATAATATAAAATATACCTACTCATAATTAGAGCATATTACATAAATTGAATGTTTATTATTTAGTGGTTTACATTAAATATATTAAATGTTATGATAAATACAAGCCACTATACAAATGAGTATTTAATATGAAGAGCATAAAAAATATATTTTCTTTAACATAAAATACAAATCAGCACGTGCTTAGGTTAACGCATTACATTAAAATAACATATTTTATTTAATTAAAAAAATTTATTATTTGCACCTACAGTAAAAATATAGTTGAAATAAATTATGTTAATTAACCAATTACACTAAATCTTACTGTAAGCTTTGGATAAGTAAGGTCTCAAAAAAAAAATAAGTTTTAAAAATTACATAGAATAACTGATCAACCATTGAATTGATCGAGTTTAAAAACTATGAACAAATAGAATAGTAAACACATAAGAGACGGACGTGTAGAGTACATTTTCACGTACACAAAAGGGACGTGCATAGTGCGCACGGGAAAATATAATATTTACTATCCTCAACAACCGTTATTAATAGGCAGATACCTCCTAACCCTTACACATTAATAACATAATATACCCAATTACCATATTTTTGAGGAGGCTTAATGAGTATCGAACTATTATCATAATCAAAACAATTAATGAAAAAGCAATTGCACATCTTTAAAAACGTACAAAATGGGAATGATTGGTAAAAAGTCTATTCTACACGTAGATATCGTCACACATTTACGTCACGTCGTGTCGGTGTAAAAATGTCAACCACGTTTTTATAACTATTCCCATGGCGTGACACAGGAGCTCGAGCTCGATAAACCCAAAGGTCAATAATCGTGTGAAGCCAAAATTCACGAAACACCGCGAAACACTGTGCTCTTCACTCGTACGAGCCGATAGCGAGAAAGCACGTTCGAGTCATTTGTAACCAATTTGTAGGCACGGACTCGGGTATTCGAGTGAAATAAAATATATGAAATTACTAATTAGGCAACGTTAGGCAACGAGACGACCGGCAGCGCGTTATCAATGAAGTGAAAAATGAGACATCGCAGGCGACGCGCGCGCGTCGTATTATCTACGACGGACGAGGCGCAGGGAGGTGAGCGAAGGGGCAATTGGGCGCCGGGAAACGGGCAACGACCTTTGGGCGACAGAAAAACACGAGACCGGCGGACATCGTGTTCGTCGCCCGAGCAGCAAAGACGTTACACGCCGGTGTTAAAATGGTTAACCAACAATAAGATAACGATGCGGTGATTAATAGGAAAATAAAAACAACACGCCCAAGCACGTGGACCGATCGATGCTTACCTGGTGACGCACACCGAGTGGTGCAGGCCGTATTTGTTGAGCACGCGGAACAGCTCGGGCGCCGTCCGGGCGAACCCGACCAGGCTGAACGTGGCCAGCATGGTGTTCCACAGCACCAGCAGCCCCTTGAGCCGGAAACCGGCCCGGTCGCGCATCATCCGCCGGAGCCCGAACACCAGCATGGCGTATATGGTGCAATAATAGAACCCGTTTGTCCAGTTTTCGGTCATCCACTGCCGCGTCCATTCGTAGTGGAAGTTCTCCTCGAAGTCGAACACGTACGAATAGTTGGACGGTTCGGGGTGCATCATAAGGCGGACCATTGCGACGTCGTATTCCCGCGCGAACTGCTGCCGTACGATAGTATGACGGTGATGGGTGTTTTATTAATTATCGCGGGGTCCGACGGTGGTTTTGCTCTATCGCAGACCGACCGATAACCGTGCTGAAAACGGACCACGTGATCGGAGTAGGTATTTTATGAAATAAAAAGAATAAAAAACACTGTCGACCGTCGAATAATGTATTATTTTTAATATTATTATTAATATGTGATCTGCACAAGAGCCAAAATGCTAAAATCAACGTGTCCGTTCGTCAGTCGAGCGCATGTGTAGACGTGTGTGCGTGCAGGAAGAGACTGCCGATGCCGAAGTGCCGAATGCCGACTGCGGCGACTGATTTACTCTCGGCTGAGCGCGTAAACGGAAAGTGTGCTACTGCGGCTCCGGGCGTTCCTGCTCAGACGTGGTCGTGAAAACACGATAATAATAGTAATAGTAGTAAACACGTATGCGAGAACGCGCGTGCGTGCGGCGACGGCGGCGGCGGAACGTCACACCGCGAACCTCGGGACGCGCACCGTCGAGCCCACCGCCGCCGAAGCGAACCGCGTCACATGGATCGCCGCCGCCGCCGCTGCCGCTGGAAATTAGCATCGTCGCCGTGACACCGTGGTCGACTTTTTGATGACCGTGTGGGCGAGAAGGGGCCCGGCAAAAGCCAGCCAGTGCGACAAACATGACGCGCTCCCGCACACGCAGTGCGTTTAGCTACGGGGAATATTATTTCGCCGCTCGCGTACGAGTGACACGTGTTGAGCGAACGACCGCCGTAGCACCTCCAAACAGTCCAAACCAAACCGTATATTACAGAATACAGAATTACAGACCGGAAGAAGCCAGAAACCCGAAACAGACGAAACCGGTAGGTCGTGGTGGTCGGTCTTGAGTCGAGAACTGTTTGACTGTTGTTAGTTGATGTTATTGAATACTTGATATTATCGTCTAATTTATATTCGGATCGACGTACAAGACTACGAATGCAATGTATTTAATACTATACCCCGCGTTGTTCGTAACGCAACCATATATTTTTATAAGTATTAATTTTAATAGTCATTATTCGTTGCAGGTTTGCACCATGAAGGTTAAAATCAAGTTAATTATAAAATAGGTAACATAAATTTGTGCGTCCAACAACTCTATTTGCATCACTTGAGCTTATTGTTCATTAATTGTAACAGATAGCGTAATATAGAATTTTGTTAAAAAAAAAACAACTTAAAAAGCAAATCGGAATCAAAAGTGGTATTTCAGTTGACTGTTGCTGCTCACTTTTAGAAACTATAACTTCAAATTAATGTCCATAGTTTTTTTTAATTTAAACTTGTCGTTTAAGTGATTGAAAAAAAAACTAAATTTTTAAGAAATTTACCTATTGCAAAATATAATAATACATTCTATAATAATTGTAAATGTGTACTTTTAAAATGCATTGATGTATATTTGATAAAACTTTGATTGTAAGTTTATTACAAACTTGACATCCCCACCACAATCATTATCTTTTTTATTTTATTTCTTTTTTATTAAATCATTCATGTATATTGATTGTATTACAGCAAAATAAAGATTATTATTTTAATAATTAGTAAATAAGTAGTTTTATAATTGTACATCAATTATAGTCTACACGTTCACCGAAAATTGCGGATTAATGTTAATACATATATAAACATAAAAATGTTTATAGCGTAAATATTAATTTGATATCTACCAGATTAAATAAGTGCGCCATACTTTTACATTCTAATTGATTACCTCGGTTTAAACTTGTTGATTGTTCAATAATTGTTGTATATAAGATGTTGGACCGGATTTTTACTGCATAATATTATCTTTACTATTTTGCCCTTCAAAATTAGATACGTAGGAATGCATGCATAGCTGACAAATTATAAAAAATTATTTTCTCGTATAATGAATTGTTAAAGAATAAAAATATCTATTGAAAAAGTGCCCAGGTAAATATATTTGATATTTATTCAATTACAGATTGCATATCGGCCATCCCGTTCACATTACTCAAGTTTTAGAACTGACGTCGCAGATACAATTTTTATGTTATTTCGTAACGTCACGGCCGCCAAAATACAATTTTAAAACTAAATCCAATAAAAGTTTTTAAATATATATATAAATATTTAAAATATTAATATTGAAAAAGTATTTCCGATATGTGGTTAATTATATAAATATAAATAATAATAATTATTAATTGTTGTTTTTTCCATAAAAAAATTTTAGTAAGGGAATATTATATAGATTTCTATGCTATATAACCATCAATTTAATATTTTTTCACAGATACCTGTATATTTATCAATTATATCATTTTTTTAGTAGATATGAAATAAGTTTAAATGTAAATTATGTAATTTTATGGATTAGGTAAATATTAAATTGTAATTGTAAATCGATAATTTAAATTGAGAGAGATTGATGGCGTGATGTAGAAGCTAACGCACATTTTTTTTTTTTTTTAATCTATATTAAGAAGAATAACTTATGTCTCCACCATAAAATTTAAGTTATTTGTATCTATGATTCTATTACATAATCAAATTAATATATTCGTAACCATATAATATAAATTATAATTTATTATTCAATACCTACAGAAAATTTCATGTTTACATTTTTTAATTCAACAAACCATACTTGTAACAAGTATAAATGTATACATGTTTCATTTTTATGTTTGAATAATAAATATACCAACGTAAGATACCTAACGTTAACAGCCAATGTCACAATTTTATTTTTTAATTTTCTATATTAATTAGAGAACTGTTAAGTATAATAGTTAAAAAAAAAAAAAAATCATATCTCGGTTAAAAATTGAAATACCTTAAAATCCAACGCACAATTATAAATAATGTTCAAAACTTGAAATTCTATGACAGGTCAATTCATTCTAACACTGAAGCTAACTATATAAAATTGATTTTATTGAAGAAAAATGTTGCGAGTGGTTCTGGGAACGAAAATAAATAGTACACTAATCAACGATATTTTGAAAACGGTGTCGTCGTGTCGACATCCAAATATTGTAAAATGAACCCTATAAATGGTAGTGATAATGCACAAGACTAGTTCATAGGCTTGAAGCTGATAGTTTTTACAAAATAAAATTTATAAAAATGCAAAATTATCTTGCATGTTATTGCTGTAAGTCCTCCTAACTTCTGTATGTTTTTTTAAACAAATGTATGAGATAATTCCAAATTTTCCAATCATTTTATATAAGTGTCTATAATCAAGAATATACTGTTTTGTTAAAAAAGTTACTTTAACATTTTCTAAATACATGAATACATACAATTTACTCACTATTTGGTATCTATTACTTAGTGAAAGTTCAGAAGAACTTGAAGTGTTTTTTGATCCAATTTTCCACCCCACGCCATCATTCCCAACACCAAGTCAAAATACACAGTACACACATTATGAATAGTAAGCACTATAACTGCGTTTGTTAATTATTATTTAAATTCTAATATTATGAATAAGTCCGATATTTACACGTGACTACTGACTATTGATATACGTCGATAGTTGATTATTAAAATCTAATATAGTTGTCACGTAAAAATGTTAGGTACCTACTGAATTACTTCGCTTATGATGACAAAGGTTGATTACTGATTACAATTTACAACTGATGTTTTGTATTACACTATCCACTATCATGCAGTATTATAATAGTAGGTAAGATATAATAATTACGAATATGAATAAACTATTAATATACTGTTTTGATATGTTGTAAAAATTGTTATTCGTGTATGACAATTTTCTATCTTAAACCAGAGATTATATAATTATAGTAATTTTAATGATGTACAATAAATCTGAATTTAATATTTTTATTGGAAAGGAATTGATTATAATTATTTATGAAATAATAAAATAAAAACGTAAATAATTTATTTTCGCCAAAATTATAAGAAAAAATACATTACCGAAAATTGGGCTTATTTAATTGTCTTTCCCGGGTATAAAAATCTTTAAATTCAGCTATGATTATAAAGGTGCTACGGTTTACTATAGCTAAATTACAGTATTTTTGTTTGTCTGCACATTTAATGCACATTTTGTATGTAGTTAACCAATGATAATAAAATCATTAATGAATTATACTAAATGAAACAAAGGTTATATTTGTTATATTAATATATTATACATTAAGATATCTATTATTTCGAGCTATTCTAATATTACGTTATTATTAAATACTTGCAACTGTATCTACATATAGGTATTTTTTAAAGTTTTAATGACAGCAAAACTTTAAAAAAATATTGACTGTAAGCTTAAATAACCTAAAGTGTATGTATCTGTCTACGCAAACCTAAATCACACCGCTCGCAATTATTTTCTCGCTAGAAACTTGTACTTTTATATATATACCAATATGGCCGAGGCGTATTGCATCAGAGCTAATCTAACTTATTTTTTTCATATGCAAAATAAATAAAATAAATATATTAATCAAAAACTATAAATGTAGAATTTTTGATTCCTAATTCATAGTTATTAAAATTACATTTTTTTATTGTGTTATAATCCACTTATTTAATATAAAATATATTTTCTTTAGTCGAAATTCAAAAGTAACGATAATATACACGTAAGTACTTTCCATGAATAAAATAGTTCAAATCATCAAATTATTTATACCTAAATATTTTAAATTAAATTTTCATGGTCAAAATTTACTATACAAGAACTCGTCTCATTTAACCTACCTGTGTATTTTTAAGTACATATAACATTGTTGACCAACATAAGAAACTGATTAAAATAACTTACAATAAACACGTACCTAGCTACAATACCTAAACATAAATCATTTCAATTTTATATTTAAATATGTCAAATCCATATTATTTAATCGCCCTAATATACAATTGTACTCGATACTCGATCAACTCAAGTGAAATTAAAAGACATAGATACTACTTTCATGCACATCTTTTAAAAATGCACCCGATATAAATAGGTTGGGTTAGAATTTAGCAACCAACTATTACTATAACTTACCGCTATGTCGTATCGAATGAGTAATGACTAATAATGACTAATGACGAATAACAAATGTAATTATATCCTACGACTAACTAAACATGATAACACAATCACACCTTTCTCGTGTTAGCCATTTATAATTTATTTATATATCAATAACCATTAGTAATTTATTAAATAATCAATATCTGTTTCGTTGAATAGGTACTAAAAAATAAATAAATACTATTTAATGTAAAGAATATTATTCTATAAAAACTAACAAATAATATACATAATAGATATACCGTAAACATAAATATCCTGGCATCCTGTATTAATACCTTAATGTGTCAATGTACTTCTAATAAATATTATATGTGCATAGGTAAAAATTTTTATATGTGGAATTAGTCCCTGCTAAGGTTAAACTAATGAATGTTCCTGTTTTTAAATGGGAAAAAAATATTTGTAAGGTTTAATATATATATATGAAAAAAATAGAAAATAGTTGTAATGAAAATAAAAATAAATGGATCAATAAGTATTAAAAATATGAAATATTTTATTTTATTAATTATCTCAAGGTAATATTACTGTCGCAATAAAGATTTAAAAAGCTATACAATATGATTATTAGTTATTATGATACAATATTATACATAATCCAAAATCATACAAAAATGTATACCATTCTAAATTTTAGTAGTTACAAATTATATACACCTAAAAAATAAAATTTTTATTCGGATTATTTAAATCGATTTATTCCATTTAATTATTATTACCAATTTTTTTGTGTTTTTTTTAAAGTTTCAATATGATTATTATTATTATTAACCGATATAAGTATCATCAGTTTCCTATGAACGAAATATTCCAGCCATGCGAAGATGTATTGCCGATATAAGTATTTCATCAGTTTCCTATGAACGAAGTTTTCCTGTCAAACGAAGAATAAAAATGAGACAAGATAGGTATTTGTATAAAAAATGAAATAATTTTAAACGAATTTATAGAAAAAACAGAACTTTATCTCTTTTATGACGCACCGACAAAATTAATATACTGTATATTTTTTTTTTATTTTAATATAAAGATAAAATTTTTATATTGTTAATAGTTAGATTAGAAATGCACAAACATCCAAGGTTCAAGAGTATTATTACATTTTATTGGTAGGTCATAATATGGGTATATTTTTTCTCGATATTACCAATTTTAGATTTCATAAATATTATAATTTATAATCAAAAATAAACACAAAGGTATCATAGATAAAAAAAAAATGAAACAAATTTAACACAAAATTAATAAATTGGGTTTATGTATGACGAGAATATACTGAATATAAAATAATTCATAGCCTATTTAACCATCTTTACCAATTTATGCTTATGCGTATAGTTATACATGTATTAGATAATAGATTAATAAATAATAACCATTCCTAAGAAGAAGAAAAATAAGCATTACCTACAAATTTATACAAATTACGATAATACATGCATAATATTCAAATATTGTACAAATATTTATTATAATTATTTTAAATTTACCTGGTATCAAAACTGTTTTAAAATTTTACTACATATTTAACTATTCCTATTAATGCTAACCAATTTAATAGTAATTAACTTAATTTTATTTTAAGACAATATATTATACACCATACTTAGATACCCATAATGCGTATTAAATTCTAAGTAGGTATCCACTTAATTACTACTTATTATTTTCACAATTTAAAGTATGAACTATAAACAAACCTTGAAACAATATTAAATAGTTTTGTGAATTTATATGTCATTTCTTTTTATAAACACTATATAATAATATTACAACTGCACATCTAATATTTTTATGATACATTTATAATGCAAAAAAATGGGTAGATGTTTTTATTATCCTTCTACCTCTCTTTGATATCCAAATTATCAATAATTTTCTTTAAACAACATATAGATACTATAGTCATTAGTCAATAGACTATATATGTAAACAATCATGTCTACATGCTAGTAAATAATTTGTCATACGGGATGCAGAAATATAGGATAAATTTATTTTTTGTGGTCTATATATACCAAGTTATCTATGTTTGAGTGCAAGCTGTAATAATATAAATTAATAACTATCAGACAAGATAATGTTCTTTTAAAAAATTATATTGTATGTCATGCCATATTTACTCATATGTATAATACATTTAAAAATCTTTTAAAGCAACTTTAAACTGTACAATTGGCATTACAGTGTGTGGGGGTTATTGTACAACCAATTTTTTATTTTATAAATAGACTAATTTTCAATTGGTAATAATTTATTACATAAAAATTTAATAATATCTACTAATAAACCCAGTGACGTAGCCAGGATATTGTAAGATGGGGGGGGGGGGGGTTAAGTGAAATTAACCTTAGTTTTTTACTGTTTTTGTTATGTTTGTTGCCCAATTGAACTATTCAAGAACAAAGTTTAATAAGTAAACTTATGAATATACAATATTATAATGATATATTATAAACACCTTAATTTTAAAATAGAATTAATAAAATATACAATAATATAAATAATAAATTTATTAGATGTGGAAAGACAATGGCGAGCGAGAGAGGTTTAAACACCCAAACCCCCTCCTGTCAACGCCACTGAATAAACCTATACTTAAAGTTTATTTTTTTTTAAATAAATTGTAAACAATATACATATTATAATTATATATCATATAAAACGCCGTAAGACTCCTGTGCCTACTACTGTTACCTACTAGTCCTACTATATCAATAGCAATAATATTATAAATCATAAATTTATAAATATTAATATATACTTATTATATAATAAATTATATAATACCAATAATTAAAATAATTACATTTTAGTACTTTATTTAATAAACATTAAATACCCAACTATCTTAAATTGATCAAATTGAAACAAACATTTAAACTTGATAATTTGTGATGTTAAAAGTTAATTAACGATATTAAATGATACAGATAATACTATAAAATGTATTAACGTAAAATAAGTTTTAAATCTTGAGTGGATTGATTTGAATTATGAAAAAAGCTAAAAAATAATGTTAAAGTAAGAAATGTACTGATTTTGCGATGATGGTGTATTGATGTCAGTAGCCTGTTGAACAACTGTTTTTAATAAAGAAATGAAGATTTGAACATACCACCCACTCATATTTTATTTAAATTAACCTATCTAAGTAGTCTTAGCAAAAATGTACATTAATAACTATTTATCACCTATTATTCTTACAATTTCGAAAAATGTAATCAATATCATATAGTCTATTCAATGATATATTTATAATGGAGGGAGTTATGGGAAATAAATACCTCTCTTGCCTAATGCCTTTTATTTTTTAAGACCCAGTTTTAAACACTGCAGTTGTTATTTATAACTATGTATCTTGAGAGCTTTGTTTAATTGTTTTAAAATTCCTTTTACACAGAATAATTGAAGTTAAAAGGCTGCAAAAGCTGAACCCAATTTTATTTTGCGATTAAGGATTAATTTCGGCTGGGATATTTATATAACAGTATTAAGAGCATTATAAGTACACATTTTATGAAGACTATTGTTAATTTTTTGGTTATTTACATTAATTTATATAATCACTAAAAATTTGTATCATAACAAGCATAACTTATACAAATCTCTGTAGTTTGTTCGCATTACTAATATCAAGTTTGGACACTTGAAAGATTTCTTGTTGATAATTTTATCTCATAATTTTCCAATGTATATTTTTTTTCAAATTATTTAACAATAATATAAATTAAAAAAATATATATACATGTAATGTAATTATTGTAATAATTATTACTTCATAAAACTAAATAATATCTATGCTTTAAGTATAATTTTTTTTTGTTTTATTCATAGATAATACCAATATAGATCAATATTAACCATCAATAAGTAATAAATACCAGGTAAATGGCAATAATAATATTATTTCCTGTTGTATGATTATATTGGAATGTAGTGAATTGTATATTTGTGTATGAATACATATATATATATATACATATAAGTATATATTAAACTTACAAAGGCATGCCTTGCAAGGCCATCTATTAGTATTAATAAAACTATGGTCCGTAGAAAAATTAACCGATATTTATAAAATAATATAGCAGTAGGTAGTATAATAATTGGCCTATATACATTAAACAGAATATCATTATTATTATAGGTTTATAGCACATAATACATACATATATAAATGGAGTATAATTCAGTCATAATAGGTAATTACTAATTTTTATAACATAATATTATATTACAATAAACAATAATCAATGATGTTTTAAAAAGAGTTTAAATAAAACTAAAATACATGAAAAATGGTTAACCTCTGTAATATATATAAATGTAATTTATTTTAATTTATGTAAGTTGGTAGGAAGTAGGTACTAAATAAAATGTAAAGATTAGATCTAACTTAAGTAAGTATATATTTTTTTTTCAAATTTTTTATATCAAATTGTACACACAAATTTTAAATCCCTTTTAATACTTTTTTATTACTAACTCTGACTTAAATCATATTCTTGTATAATTATAGTTTAAGATTTTACTTTGTGTCTCGATATAGCACGGTAAACATTTATTTATCATCAATGCATAATAAAATAATTTTCATCATCCTAATTTATACACAAGTAATAAATATTTGTCTATTTTGTCCTATATACATATTAATTTTTATTATACTAACATAATCGCTTATAATAAGTATTGATTGTTTAAATTTATTGATTAAATCAAACATTCACTTATCCACAGTTAATTATGCAATTATTCAATTGACTCCCAAAGCTGTTTTTTCAATAGAATAGAAACAACAGGATTGGAACTAACAATATTTGAATTTAAACAAAAAAAATTTAATAGTGGTATATTAAATAATTTTGACCCAATTACATATTTATTTTTATCCACTATATACCTTTATGTAACCTGTTTATACATACCTACTAACATAATAAGCCAATATGTTAAGAAGTATTAAAATTTAAAACTTATAGTAGTCAGTAGGTAGGTTTTATAATGGAAGTATAAAAATTAATTTTAACGTAAAACATCTTAGTGGATTAATAAAAATACTCTTTAATATATATATATATTCACTTTTATTTACTTATAAATTAAAAGTCACTTATAAAGTTATAAATTCATAATTTAAGGTGTTAATATATATTCAAATGTATTAATTTTTAAAATTCTGAATGTTTCAACAAGTTAGAAAATGAATAAAAAAAAAAACAATAAGCCATTGTTTTTCTGTATAACTAATTGCTTTCCAAACAATCGTATTAAATATCGTATTTAATAAAAAGGATTTGGATTTCATATAATAAAATATAACAATTATTAATGTGTTTAAATATATGCACAGGTGTATTCAAATTTATTTTGTAATTGATTAAAAAATATAAAATTATGGTCTATGGAATAATCATCATTCAATTAAATTTAACACAATCTACAATTTTGATTAGACAGCTAAGCTTACAGCTAAAGGTCGTCAATCGGATTTTGTCCAAAAGTTGAGTTCGGCCCAGCTCTAAAAAATATTAGTAGATAGATTGTGATTAGTAAATTATATCTACCATAGTCCATAATATTTTTAATAATAATTAAAAATAATTAAAAACTACACGACACGACAAACAACGTAGTTTTAATCTGGTTTTACTCGTTTACTCGATTAGGTAATAATAAAATATTTAAATAATACAAAAATAAACTAGAGAACATAAAAAAAAATCATATTATTAATAAATTATTACATAGAGACTTGATAATCATACTTCATACTTCATAGTATGTTAAATTGTTGGTTCTAATTTCACCTCAAGGCTCAAACCAGTGTATTATTAAGTACTTATTTTTTAAATTATTGTTATTCATTATGTGATATATGTGCACCAAATAGAACTCTCAATGAAGCAATTACGATAAAGATTCAAAAAGTCCCTTACATTAGCGTCCTTTAAGATGGCAAAAAGGAAAGGTTCTTGAGAGTAAAGGCAATATTTATATTTTGTTTTCTAAATTGATTAATTTCTATTTGTTTTATTTATATTGACTACAATAGATGTTAGAGTTACAACTTACATTACAGGTTGATTTTAAGATATTTAATATTAGTTAATTTATTTATCCTTTAAAAAAATATTTTATTTATTTCAATTGTGATGGCAGTAATATTGTAATATATTGAGGATTTATATTAGAAGTTTGAATTTTAATAGATATGAGAATAACTAGTAAGCGACGCTATTTATTTTTCTAATAAGTCGTTTTAAGGAATGTATCAACAATTATTTATGGTTATTTTTGATGGGAAATGAATGGCTGCATCCGCATTGCATGCCACCTCATAGAGGAGTTTGTTCGAATTGGATATCGTATACCCACAAGTTTATATTTTGTCATGCACTTATGTGTATAACTCAATAATGAAATAAATAAAATTATATATGCACTCGTAGAAAAGTTTGCATACATATAGCGTTGCCAACAAAAAAATAAATAAAACAATAGGTAATTCTTCAAAATTTTTAATAATAAGATTGAATATGATAGTGTTATTATTATTATTATTATATATTAAAGTTATGATATTCAATGTCTGATATGGCGATGTGTCAAAAAATTCTATCAAATTTTATAATATTAATATTGTTTTGAAATGCCATATAAAAATAAAAAATATATTCACTTAATGAACTACAATCGTTTTATTTAATTTTTAATATTTACAGTGTCACCTTCTCAAATATTTGTATATGTTATTGTAATGTAACTAAAGACCGTTTCTTCAGTGAAAAATTAAGTTAAATTATTTTATTTAGTAAAATTATGTAGGGTATAATACTATAAATTACACATGCATGTGCAATTCGGACAGACCCATCTAAGAGATGGCATGCAATGTGAATTTATGTTTATTTTTTTGGCGTGCAATTCGGATGCACCGAAATTAATACATACTTGAAATTTAAATAATCACATAAAAATATTTTATACCTGGTATAACTCGTACGTATAAATCAATATGTTCCCGAATAAGTAGTTTTAACTTTTAAGTATAAACTTGAAAATTCTGACCTCTGTAAACTATTCTTAGTATCTCACACATATAAATTAATTAATTGTTTTTTTTTCTCATAGTAATAATATTGATCATTAAAAATTAAATAAGATATAAAAAAAAAATAGTTATAGGTTATCTGAATATTACATTACTAAATACCTTTATATGTATACGTATAGCCTAATGCTTATATACACTCCATACGCACTTTCGTAAGTTTATAGTTATAATATATACGTATTTATAAAATATATGTATAAATCCAAGTTGTGACGGTACTAGATTATTATGTAATCCGAGTGGAAAAATCAAAAAATTTTTATTTTTATTCCATCTAGAGGACTAGAGTTTTTATCTAATCACACTAGAACTTTATGTCCTAAACGTAGATTGTTTGCATACGTGATACGACTATTCAATATTCATACAGTTATCTGGCCTACTACGTCCGTAATGTATGAAAATATCGTATAAAGAAAAAACTTGCTATTACACATCAAATATAATATACCTATAAATGTATAAATAATAAATTACGTGATGTACATGCACTCAACGAACGCCACCTGGCCGTGTTTTTTATAAATTAATAATCAGCAAAATATATAATATTATAATTTATACACCTACTAATTTCTATATTTATAAATTACGATGACGCAGACCGCAATACACCATCAGTATTTATACACTCAGTAGCAAATTGATTTACCCATATTTTATATATACGTGTAAGCTCATGATTTAGTGATGACAAAGGCCAAGGGTTGATATTGAGAGGAATAAAAGAGTACCTATATGGTAGCGTGCAACAAGTCATATACCTAAGTATTATGTTGGTGTCGAGGTTCGTTAGTTGGTGCACTTAAAAAGTGCTTAAATAATATGATGTATGCAACTATCTCCCTAGAAATGCTCAAATAAACACTTAAAAATGCAGTTAAATATGAAAAAAGAATAATATAAATTAATTTTTTTAGCATATAAGCAGAAGTTAATTACTAAATAATAATTTTATTTCAAACTTGTAAGAAAAACTACAATGTTTTGCTCGTGTGTTCGTTTATAAATAATATTTTTTATTGAACTAAACTTTACGTATAATAATAGTATTTTTTTAAATAAAAATAATATTTTTAATGTTTTTAATTATAATTTGTTTTTGATAGACACAAAAAATTTATACTTACATCAAAACTATTAACAAAGTGTTAAAAATAAAAAATTTCAAACTGAAAAGTCATTAATTTTCTAAGAGCATTTCAAATTCAAATTCTTATGAAATACTTAATACATTATGAAAAAATCACAAAAATTTGTAATTCTTTTGCAACTAAAAATATAAAAATATACAGTTTTTATAGGTAAAGCTTAAAAATCTTATACAAAATTTCTCAGAAGTAGTTCGTATTGAAAACAAAAAATTTAAAAACAATTTTTTTTATAGACATTTTAAGTTCAAATTTGGACAAAAGTACATATTTAAACTATGAATAATAGTTGTTTTATTTTAGTTTAAAATTGTAATTCGTGAGGATATAAAACTCGTATGTATATCACTATATTTTATACACAAAAAAAATTTTCAAACGTAATGTTTTGGTAAAAATTAATTAAACCTATTGTAATTTCTTATAGTAAATTAAATTACTTTAACCAATACGTAATAACAATATCAAGAAAAAAAAATAACATGAAATAACTATATTATTTACTATATAGTAATATAGGCTGATGTATCGCCTCCGCTTAGAATCGTTTTTTTGTGTACAATGATATATCATTGAATTCTAATTTAATTAAAAATTTTAACCAAATCCATCACAATTACTCAACATAATAACACCTACCGTATAACAAAACAATACCCTCATGTCCACTTTTTTATTTATTTATATATTTTAAAGGTTTTTTTTTATGAATAAAAACTTTAAATTTAACACAAAGTTCCTCATGGTTTTTTTTAAAAAAATTAAAAAGAATAAAACTTATATTGCATGTTTAGTTAAAAATTTTAAAAAAATCATGAAATATGAAATTTATTTTATAGTTGAGTTTTAAAGATTTAATACAATATTCCTCGAAATTTGTTCCTACAGAAACCAAATGTATTCAAAAATGTATATACCTATTATTCCACTTTTATACAGGTACTTGTTACTTATACACTTTAAATACTTTCAACTAATAAATTGTTTATTCAAAATTCGATTTTATGTATGTCAGAAACATTTTGTATTTAGAAATATGAAATCAAAAATGTATGTTTCAGTCAAAAAAATAAAATTAAAAAAAAAAAATAACCGAAAAAATAATAAAAAGTATTATTTTTATACAAAAAATATGTTTCATAATGACTTTAAATAATGTAAAAAGAAATATTTTTAATGACGTTAATAGTTTTAGAGATAATATTGATAATAATTATTTTCTGTAAAAGTATCATCCAGTATAGGTATATAATACTATAATAGTATATGATAATCATATACTGCTATATGATTTATACCTACATGGTAAATTTCTTGATAAATTATACAAATTAAGTACATTATAGAATATATTAACTATTGCATAATCTATTTTTATCTGAAAATTCAATAGAAATTGATGTAATATAACACATAATTCCGGCGGATATAGATATTCATTAGGTAATCATTATAATAAACATAATATTATAAATATTATAATAGTTATGTGTTATAACTTATAATAAATAATAAATTGTGTTGTTATCAGTTATCAGCAGTTTTGTCTCGCTGGTCAATCGGGTTTCGGGTCAAACATTCAATAATAATTTATGCACTTGTTTAACACAATTTATACAATATTACGTAATAACTTGAAAAAGGACATCATATACGCAAGTGTTATCTTCATTTTAGTGATTAACTAACATAAAACACACCAAAATTTACGTTTAACAGTTCCATTTCTGTTTGGTTACCTTTAATATAATTGTGAATTGATCTATTACCAAACTTAATAAGAACATTAACTATATTCTCTCGTCGAATTTTTACAATATTTTAATTTTGAAATGAGTTATAAACATTTTTAAATTTATACTCTTGATAGACTTTAAAGTAAAAATATTATAAAAACCAAAGAAGGAATACAGATCATGCTCTTACCTTTAGATTTGATAATAAGCTAATCAATAACCTCAAAAAATTGGTAGTTATTGTTGAATGAACATTTTGGTATATTATACATTAGTAAGATAGAGACAACCACATATGGATACAACGTCCTCTTAACTAGCAATATTCAAATAACGTACAAAAAAAGTTCAGTTTTAAATAGTTGGGTACCTAGTAACCTAGTTACATTGTGTATATATATTAAATATATGTATATTATAAATAATATATCATATGTACTTTTATATTGGCTATAAAATATTAGTTAAAATCAAAAATATAGGGTACCTATAATAAAATTCTCTTTCAGAATTATGTACAAACACAAATTCATAGTAAATTAAATCGAATTTTATGAAAAAATTTCTCTCGCGGTTTAATAATAAAATATATCAGTAATAATTGTATACAGAGTGAATCACTATTAATGGTCATCCAATTTCTTCATTTCAAAATTAATTTGTTAAAATTTTAATGTTTAGAATTTTTTTATTTAAAAGTACGGTTATATATCAATTTGATGCGCGTCGAATGAACTTGAATATTCGGGTATATAACAAATTATTAGGCGCATGTGATATTATGACTTATGCAATCTTGACGTTACTTCATTTAGCCCATTTAGGCACCAATTAATTTCGATGTAAAACAAAAAAAATAAACATGAAAATAATATATTATACACAATGTATCATGAATTTATGACTATTTTACATTCAAATTGCATTTGAATATTAAGTCAGATAAATTAAATACACTGTGAGTATTAAGTCAATATCAGTATGTAAATTCTAAATTTCAATAAATTTCAAGTTTTAATCAAATCGCATTTAAAGAATTTTTCGGAAATTTATTTTAAGAATTATCAGATAAATACCTAAGTGACAAACATATTGTTAAAATTTCTTGTTAATGAATTCTTAAACTAATCTAAATGTTTTAAAATCTCTATAAAGAACCTCACCAATGTTTTTTATTATTTTTATAAACTTCAAATCCTAATCACAATCAACAAAGATAAATAATAATTGTTTTAAACAACGTTTCACTAAAATTATACATTTATCAATAAAATGCTGACTAATTGAAATCTAATCATATTTGATGGTAACAAAAAAGACGTCCAAAAATAATATTTTCCTTTGATAAGAAAAATAACTATAGAAAAGTTACTTATTTTCTTGGCAGCATTTACCTGGAAAATATTTTAAAATATTTTAATTTTAATATATAGCACATAGGTACCTGATAAAATTATTAAATGAAAATTACTACTATTTTGATAATTATAATATTACACGTGTACTTTTCTTGAATTAAACTAGGGTGATCCACTCAATACAATTATTATTACAGAATATTCATTATTTAGTTACATAAAATATCTATACAAATGTACAAATATTTTAAATTTTAATTAAAACTGTCGTTATTCTGTTAACAGTGTTAGCTAATATCATTGATTATAAATACTATTTATAATCAATTCTAAGATCTAAGATACAGGCGGCGTCAGGCATACAGCTTTCAGTATATCACTATCACTATATCATCTTAAACCGTTTTGTTAACTTGAATTATCACAATCGCTGAATAGATAATACTGTAACCACAACACAATCTATGGTTGAACTATCTACTATATACGATTTTTTTCTAACCATATTACTGGTATAAGGTCTATGATTGTCGTTGTCTTCGAAAAGAAATTAATAAGAGAAAATATTATCACTATTTGATTAAATAAACAACTACTGTAAATGATAACACAACGAAGTATCTTAATATTTTTCATAATTATTATTAATTCACATTTCACACAATATTTTTCCTCTAAACTTTAAAATGTTATACTAATCAACAAAAGAAAAAAAATAATATTTATATCCTGAAAAGTCGTGATCCGTATTTTTGATCTTTTTTTTTTTCAAAATGAAGAACAAATTTGACTTAGACTTAAATGTACTCTGTAGACTTTGCCTGCACAAAGGTCCTGAACTACGTCCAATTTTAGATTGTGATTTTTCTTACCGTATCAAGTCGTGTGTAGGAATATTAGTAAGTAAATATAATATAGAACTATAAACCATTTGCAATAAAGTAAATTAAATGAATTAAATATTCTCAATCTTAGATACAACAGTGTGATCTGGGGCCAGCCAATATGTGCGTTAATTGTCTGACTAATTTAGAGAATTGGGAAGAATTCAAACAGAAATGTATCTCTTCAAATGAATGCATTCAAAACTACATCAAGCAGTTGGAAGAAGAGAAACTAAATTTGACTGTAGACAATTCTATTAAACTTAAAGATCAATTAAAAATAGATGAACTAGAAAATATTCATGATAGTACCTTAAACAACGAATTTAACAATCAAGACTCTGATAATGATTCATTAAAATCTAAGTCACCCATTTCACCAATAGTAATGCAGTTGTTGCTAGTTATTATTTCATGGTTTTTAATAATGATTTATTTTTTCAGACACGGGAAGTTTACTTGAGAGCTGGTAAAAAAGAAGTAAAGACTTTTGAAATGGCAAATACTAAAACATCTAATAAGAAAAAAAGTTACGAGTGTGGAATGTGTTCTATAGATTTCACTGAAAAAGAAACATTATACAACCACTTAAAAGATTTTCATAAACTAGAAGAAAATAATACTCCACATTATTGTATGATTTGCAATAAAGGATATTGTAATTACACAATTTATCAAAATCATTTGACTACTGAACAAGATATTCATGGATCCATTCAAATTCAGGTACATATGACTTGAAAAATATGTTTATTTGATTGTTCAGTAAACTTTTTGAAGTTTTATTTGATAAACAATATATAATCTTATTTTTAGATTTTATCCATAAATTCAAAATGTACAAAATATAGCTTTTACTTAAAAATGAAATTGTATGTTTTCAGAATAAACTCAAAGACTTTACAATTGGTTGTGGACTTTGTACTTGTAAATTTAGCCGGTCGACCAGTCTTTATCGTCATCTCAGAAACCATGCATTGAAGAAAGACCTTATGCCTCATTTGTGTTCATTTTGTCAAGTGGGATTCCTTGACACATACAGTCTTTACTTGCATGCATCAACTGAACATCATGCTGCATCTGTCATAGTTAATGAATCAAAAAAAGTAAATATTTTTAAATTTTAGAAACTATGCTATTTTAAGCATCCAATTAAAATATTTAACCAATGTATTTTGTTTAGGAATGTTCTGATGAGTCAACCATCCTAAACCAAGGGGAGGAATTATGTGGCAAAACTATGGACAATGATACTGTTAGTGGCGAATACAAGGATAACAAGTACGCAATCACTACCAAACGTAAAATCAAAAAGCTCAAGACACTTGAAGACAAGCGAGCAAAGTATCGAGAGCACTACAGGCGGTTTCAGTCAAAGACATACACGTGCGAATTCTGCAATGTCACCTATTCCCGATTCTGTGACCTGTTCAATCACGACCGTACCACCCACGACGACATGCCCAAAGAGTTTAGCTGCCCTACATGTGGCAAACTGTTCCTGACAGACAGCCGGCTGCAGATCCACCAAAACGCATTCCACGCCGAAAAGGCGTTCAGTTGCGATGTGTGCAATGTACGGTGCAAGTCCAAGCATACGTTGCGCACGCACATGCGCAAGCACAGTGGCGTGTTTGCTTGCTCGCACTGCGGTCTGACGACTGCCAGCAATGCGGCACTTGTGTCACACATGCGTATACACACCGGTGAAAAGCCGTTCGTGTGCGACCTGTGTGGCAACTCGTACGCGTCCAAGCTGGGACTCACATCACACAAGCGCACCCACCAGCAAGAGGCGTTATTCAAGTGTAACGTATGCGGTTATACCGGATCCAGCCACAGTTCCATATACATACACAGGCAGACGCACAACTCAGACAAGCCGTTTGTATGCGATGTGTGCGGCAAAACATTCAAGATCAAGGTACGGTTGGTTGATCACCAGAAAATACACTTCGCGTCCAAGGATTATGTGTGCGAGGTATGTAACAAGGCTTTCCTGGCTCGGTACCAGCTGGTCCAGCACTCGCGCACTCATTCAGGCGAAAAACCATTTCAGTGCCATTTGTGTGTCAAGGCGTTTGCCCGGCGAGATGGGCTGTCTGAACACATCAGGACACACACAGGTGAGAAACGGTACACGTGCACTGAGTGCTTCAGGACGTTTTCATTTTACAAGAGCATGAAGAATCACAAGTGCTCGGCAACTATTGGCGATGGTGGTGATGTTGATGTCAACGACAACAGTGATGCAAATAACATTTGTTGTAATGAAATAGAGACTACGATAAATCCATCAACATCATCCACTTCACTGCAAATTCCCACTGAAGACAACGAATCGTTGGATCCATCTTATCAATCTACCATTAGAGCCAATGATAGCAGCAGTGTTCCATTGTTTCCCAACGGCTGTAGTTTACCCACCAGCTGGACACCCAGCTAAAAACTTCTTTCTGAACTATTAAATTATAAGGTTATAAGGTCAAAGTAAAACTGCTGCACGGTGACAATGAATTGTGTCTGGCTGCATTTTACCGTAATCATATTGTGTGCAAATATTCTGAATTAGAATTAGCATTATTTTTTATTACTTACTCATAAGGTGCTCCTCGTACACATAAGTAACATTTATTCTTCCTACCAAATTTTGGTGATTATCATTACTATTATTAGTACTTATAATATGACATATATCTAATATTTATTTAATAATATTACTGATCTTACTGCATTCAAACTCACAGAAGAATTAAGGTTAATAGTAATACTCCAAAATTTCAACTGTGCAGTACTGAAAATTAAATCAAGTAGATGAAACTCCAATTCAATTTCATGATGAGAGTGACTATTTTTTTTTAACACAGAAGTTTAAATTTATTTTATACAAAATATACCATTTTTACCTATATTTATAGTCATAGTTTTATTTAATGCATATTATTTATCATCTATTCTAATAGCAATGCAGAATAGAGGGCAGTATATTGTTCTGCAGAGTATTCACATGGGCCACTAAATTGTCTAAACAAAATCTTTGATATTATATTTCATCTACATGATTGCATATTACTGATTATATTATATTACTATAGTAATAATATTCATATTATGTACCCATGTCCGCCTAGTTGTATAACTTATAAATAAAAATATCAAAAAACTTTTTAGTGTTTTGTTAATGATTTATTCATATCATGTTCTCATTAAATATATAAATATTCAATCGCCAAAGGATACAAAATGTTTTTTTTAAATGATTCCCTTGGTACAAATTTAAATGTATTATATTATAATGAGCAATGACCAAGTGATCGATGTACCTATTTAAGATCAATAAAAATAAAATGATTGAGTGGTCTTCAGTCTTTACGAGTTAGGTTGACTTCAATCAATGTAAAGGACACAATTATTTTTTTTAGCTTGGACAGCCTTTTATTGTTCTCTCATTTTTCTAATTCTAATTTCGAGCTTTAGTATAGGAAGCAACTAATGGTAGACGAAATAGATTCAATTTACCATGATTCACGACTGGATGTTGGATAAATCCTCCAATCATCTTTACATATATACCTTGCACAATGTTAATACCGATAAATTATAAATGGTGATAAGTATCATTAGTGTCAAGTTATAGCAAATAAAGTATTAAATTTAAATGTTTATAATTTATAAGTTAATCGTTATTATTAAGAGGTTACCACACCCGCATGTGTCGTCTCGATCTAAAAAATGTACAACAACAAATTTTACATTCACAATATCTAATTAATGATATTATAGTGAATTAAAGTAAGATTATTATTTAAAATATTTTGTACATTTTAAAATAAAAGTTTTTAAAATGCCCTAGATAATACTCTTATTTTTTAATTTCACAATAGTTCAATTAACTTGAATTTTAAAAATATCAGAGTAAAATAGATTATTATGAATGTATAAAGTTGATTGTGTAGATAACACATGCTGATGGGTCGATGTGGATTCTCTTAAATCTTAATACAATTTATTGCATGGATGAAGTTTGTTGTCATCATGCACATCAATGCGTAATTTTACAAGTTACAAAATTTTAAATGATTGAACTTTAATTTAACAAAGAATTGTCTATTGAGTTTATTATAATATTTATAATCAAAAAAATTGGTAAAAAACATAAATAATATTAGAAATTAGAATTCCAATACTTCACGAGTAACTGATGCGACCGTAGCGCAATCTGTACACGACTTTTTACGATCCGGACTTTTCAATTTTCAATGTTTTCATTATTATTTGGGCATTTGGCCTATGGAGGCCTAATAAAGTGTTTTGAGTTTTCACTTTTTCTATTAAGTTTAACAGCAGGAATGGGTTTGTGTTCCTACTTTCTTTAGTCTAGTTTTCGCGGATTCGTAATTATTGACATTTTGTTAAAGTTCATTGTTTATCACAACTATTGGTCGTCGTGTTCGTTTCAATTCAAAATTACAAAAACCAAAGATTACACCGTAAGAGTAACCACGTATTAGTGTAAGTACTCGTCTACTTACAAACTTCCTTAGCATTTCCTCTTTCTTATTAGTTGTTTCCCGTGTTTGACGGTATCAGTGATATCACCCCGAAGTTGTTTCGACGTCGTACTGTGGTAACGAGTAATTATTATTATTATTATTACTTATGAACACCATTTCTCAGACATGGCCATGAAGAGGACTATTGACTTTCATCTGAACGATCAACGAAAAAAAGCCAATCTATATAGAGCGATCAAAAACGATGTAAACAACCTATTTGTTATTATAATAAATTAGAATATTATAATATTTTTAATTTGCCTTTTGTGTGTATTAGGTATAATATTAGCGTTTATGTATATGTTTTACCTTATTCATATTCGCATAAGGTTAACAATATGTTAACAATTATCCTCATCTATTTAACATGTAATTTTACTGTTAAAATATATTTGTTGTAAAATATTTGTAATAAAACATAATTTGTTTTATCAAAGCAATAATATTTTTTACAGATAATTTTATTTAGTTAAAAATATTCTAGTTACATATTATTCATATTTTGCTTTTTTAAGCTTTATATTTTATAATACTCATATTAAATAAAAAGATTTCTAACTAAAATTAAAATATAAATTATCTTTTGAATTGTACCTACATACTTTTATTGCACTATGTTTAGTTGGGTAATGACTCTAGTACCGATGAGGAGTCAATGTGCTCATCGCCTGCTAACTTATTTCCTCTCAGTCATTATGTCAATGACCCTGAACAGTTAATTCATCAATTGTTTTCTATTGTACGTGGTAAAAGACTTGCTCGACTTATACCACCAGAACTTAAGGTACGGTATTACTTAATTAACATTTATAACATTATAAGTTTTAACATAACTTAATTCTTCTTAGGATATGACATTTGAAGAGTTGAAAGCTGATTGTTTAATTCAGTTATTGAGCATGTCAAACAAGCGAGTGTTGGCTACATTGGAAGGTAAATTATATTCAATATACATTTAACTTTTATACACATTTAGTATTTTATTGTAAGTTTAATAATTTTAATGAATATTGATTTATGTAAATAAAAATGAATTGATTGAACTGATTTTTTTTTTTAAATGTCCAAATAATGTTTTTACAGAAAAAGAAATTAAAAATGTTGCTATTTTTTATGGGTTTTTTGTATAACTTGTTATAATGTCTGCATAATATTTACTGAGTCAGGTATAAAATATAAAAATTCTTAGAGTAAAACAATATTTGCTTAATAATATATAATATTAATAATTTAAGGTGAGAATAAAGTGTCAAAAAATATAAGATTAAATAATATATAAAGTAAAATTATTATGCTAATAACAGTTGTTATCTGATTGGAATATATCTTGTGGCAGCCAATGTCATAAGTGTCTATTCTTTGTTTTGGTCTCTGAGATCTGAATACTTAACTTTAAAATATTTTGAGTCTTGCATAAAAAGATTTTGAATTGGATTTTTGCTATTTCTCGTAAACTGCCAACTAGGACTTTTAAACTTGTCAGTAAATATTTATTTTACAAGTTGGATTTTTTCCCAAATTTAAATCTTATTAAAAGATAACAACTAATAAAAAATTCATTGTGTATGATATTTATTTTATAATTTAATGTTTCTTTTAGGGAAAGAAATGAATTCTTCATCAGACTCTGATGATTCTTTTGATGGTGATAAGAAGCAAAATAAATTAGAAGCAGAAAAAAAAGATGCAATTGGCCAAAAGAGATATCACAAAGAAAAACGGACGAAATCTTCAAAAAAGAAAAAAATTGAAACAGATAGTAAGACTGAACAAGAGAAATCAAAGGAAAAAGAAGGAAAAACATTGTTGGAGATTTTAGAATTAGAAATGAAAGCAAAGGCTATACGTGCTCTACTTGGTCCTAGTAAAAAAGATAACAATACACAAATTGAAGAAGCTATTAAAAGCGAATTAATCGAAGAAAAAAACAATGAAAACAAGAATTGGAATGAACGTTATGAAGAAAGAGAAGATGTTAAAGATGTAGTTAAAACTAGCAAGTTGTGTACTAATATGAGACGTCGTATGCTTTTACATCAACAGAAAGTAAAATAAATCTTAACTAATTAACAATAATAAAAAATTGATTGTATGTAGTTTTAATTAGATAAATTACTTTTTTTTTTTATAGATGTTGGCAGATAGAGCAAAATTGAAAGCTGCAGAAACTGAAAAGAATAAACCTGAAGAAACAATAAAATCAAAATTGGAAGAAAAATTACAAAATGTTTATTTCAAAAATGATGGAGAGCAATCAAATGTTAATACACTAGAGAAAAACTCTAATGAAACTGTTAAAGCATCATTAAGAGATTGTCAAACTATTCAGAACACTGATGTTAAACTTCAAGAGACAAATAATTTACAGAAGGATAATGTAATCAAAATAAACAGAGATAATTTTGATGATTCAAATGAACCTACAAACAAAAATAATACCCAAGAATCGACTGATGATGACTCACAAAAAAGTACAGATTTTGAAAAAGTGTTAAGTGAGTACACACAGAAAAATACTGATTTAGAGGTAACTATTAATGAATATTCTAAAAAAAACTCTGATTTGGAAGATGAGATAAATAAATGTTCTAAACGAAATGATGACATGGAAAACACAATGAATAAATGTGCACAGAAAAATTCTGATATTGAATTGACTATTAATAGTTACTCAGTGGATTATAATGGCGTTGATGATAGTATTGTTAAGCAGAATGAAACAAATAGTGAAGTGAAAACTGCTACTGGAAAATATACCCAAAAAAGTACTAACTTTGATTCAATGATTAACCAATGTCCAAAAAGTAATGTAGATCTTAAAGCAGTAGTTAATGAATATGCAAAAAGGAATTCTGATATAATGACATTGATTGGTGAATATTCTCAAAATAATATTGATATTCAATCAGTTATTGGTGAATATTCTAAAGGAAACCTCAAGTTAGAAACAATAATTGATGAATATTCGCATATAAATGCTAAAATTAAGACTATGGTTGATGAGTATTCAGTAAATAATAGTAATGTAGAAAAAATCATTGATCGAAACAACCGAAAACAATCATTAATTGATAATTTAGTGGAATCGGGTGTTGAAAAAGCTGTGGATGCTATGGAAACAAAAAAAAATGAAATTACTAATGTTGTTTGTGAATCCACAATATTAGATAATTTAGAAACTAATATTGTATCAACTCACAATTTAGTTGACGAATCAGCCCATAAAGAAAATGAAAAAGCCTAAAGAATTTAGGTTTTCTTTTTGGAAAAGTTGAAATTATTTTAACACATTGTAGATACTTATTTACTAAATTATAAATTAATTTTAGTGTAGAAATAAAATGTTAATTAAAAATTTGATTTTACTTATGCTGAACTATAAATTTAAATGACATTAATTTAATTTAATAATATTTTATATAAATATAAAAAAAAGTTACAATTTCTGCATTTTTTGGATGTTTAAAAATTTATAGAAAAATTGATTATACTAGTTACATTAGAAGAAAAAATTGATCATTCTCTTGTATATCTTTAAATATGAAAATAATTATTTGTCTTTTCACTTGTAATAACAATATGCTAAAATATTAAAACTTAAAAAATAAAAATAAAAAAAAATTTAATTACAATAGTTTTATATTCAGTTTCAATATATAATCAAATATTATTCTATTTTAATGTTATTAAGGATCCTTTATATAATATTATGTGTTGTATTTAATGTTTTATATCAAAATATTAATTATTTAAGTTGTTGATGTCTTTAACAAGATCAAGAATACAATTTGCTGACTTTTTTTTTATATTTATTGCTGCATTAGTGTTTTATAATATTATTAATCTAACAATTAATTGGAATTAATCCAGCTCTTATTGAAATTATTATTCAAATATATAACCATAAATGCAATAATACCTAAGCTTTTATAATTAATTAATATTAATGTAATATTTATTATTCAATTAAATATAATAATTTAGTGTTTTAACTTTTGAAGTATATTCTTAAAATAGTTTTGATATTAACTTAACTAATATTTTATTGTGTTCATTAAATAATTTTTTATCTTAATTTTTATCATAAAATAGGCAATAATAAGTTAATTAATTATCAAAAATATTTTAGATTTTTTAAAATCAATAATCATAACTAAAGTATTTATAGTAATATATGGTTATAAATTAAATAAATATCCATATAAGCTCTTACAATTTCTAGTTATTGTTTAACTTATAGATTTTTTTTAATTAAACTCATCACTCATCACAAATTTCAGTATTATAGATCCATAAAGTATTAGTAATTTTAGTTTTTGATTTGCTCTTGTTATTATTTTTTTAATAAAAGCAAATCACCTAAAAATGTGTGTACTGTTATTGTTTTTAGACCTATCCTAATGTTCTTACAATTTTTTAACATTAAATTGAGAATAGCAAACAAATGCTACTCTGGTCTATCAACACTATTTAAATCAAAACAACTTTCATAAAGATCAAAAATAACATTGTACAAAGTTTTAATTAGATCTATATTCTATAGCATACGTACGTGATATGTGGGCAATCACCAAAACATATAAAAACAAACAGATGTTTTTAAAAGAAAATTACTTAGGAAAATTTTTGAACCAAAAAAAATTAAGAAGATGAATTTAAAATAAGAATAAATGAAGAATTGAGAAGATTATTTTAAGAAGCCAATATCATAGGAGTCATGAAGAGTAATAAGATAATATGGGCTGGTCAAGTTTGGAGATCTGAAGGAGTCTTACCAACCATGTGGAACATAATGAAAAGTAAACCAAACAAAAGACGATCCAGACAATAGTGTGCTGATAAAATCATGAAAGACCTTAGAATGATTGGGATAGAGAACGCGGAAGAAAGGTCAATGAACAGAGAGTTGTAGGGAGGTTGTTGCTGCGGCGATAGACCTTAATAGTTTTTAAAATGCCTTAAAAGAAGAAGATTCACTTTATACACCGATTACACTTGAAACTATAATATGAAAGTTATAGCAAATTATTGTTTATATTTTATAATGATAGAAGATTACATTAAAATTTTACAAGCAACTATCTATTATACCGTTATTTTTACGAAAATGCGTCAAAATATTTATTCTCTTTAAATAATAAATTTATTATAATTTTAAATATTTTAGTTTCGGTTAACCACATTCTAAGCTTACCCGAGTGCTCAGATGAAAGAGTTGGTGATTAAGAATTAAAATAAATAAATAAACCAGTACAATACTTTCCATTTAGCTATAATATGGAAACATATTTATTCGTCATTTGTGATTATTATCGTTGGAAATGAAAATCGATTCATATCCGAGGTTATCTTTTTATACGTTATACGAACCAAGGTATTGGAAAGAATTTAATAACGTATAACAATCAAATCCAAAATTTAAAAAAAAATTGTATAAATATTTTTAAAGCTTATTTATTATGTAAAAATAATATTAATAAAAGTATAATAGAAAATAAATATATAGTAAAAAACGTTTCGTAAAAATATAATTAAAAAAAAAAAATAAAAATGTACAATGGGTATAAAAATGCGTTTATAATCGTCAGGTACTGATTATAATATAATGCAATGTTGTGTGATCTGGCTTTTCGACAATACCGCAAAAATCAGATCTGCTCATACACTAATACACTTACAAATTAGTAGGTACACTATTATAAGCCCATTTAAAACGTTGAAAAATTAGCGTATCTAATGTACTATTATAGACATGGGATGCAAATTTTGAATTTTCACATAGTACCTAGGTGGCTAGGTACCATGTTGCCGGTTGGGAGGGACAGACCGTTATTTTTCAATAAGAAGTGCAAATACTAATATTTTTAATAAATATTTTTAAGGCAGCGGTACATGAACGTTTACCTATTATTTAGTGACATTCAAATATTTGATGGGCACAATCACGTTCTATCAGCCGCGTAAACTGTTGAAATTAAATGACACACATCTATTCATTATATACATTGTATATATATATTATATATATATGTATACCGTTATATATACATTATATACATGTACGCGTGTGTCATCGTCGTCAAAAACCAAAGAAACGCCCTCGACAGCCACCGCGCTTATCGTATTAACTCGTGTAATGGCCATATATCTTTTAAACGTTCATGTCGAAACACTGATTGTACGTGCCGGTTATGATGTTGTTGTTTTCCTGATTACTGGGCAGATCCACGCAACACGTGATCTTCGGGGGGTCGACGAAACACTGATCCGGCAATGGCTTCTTGTAGAGCTTTCTGGCCAAAGCAGCCAACACCAACATTTCCCATAACATGGTTGAGTTATATATCACTGTGAACATAGGTAATTATATTATTAAGTCAAGCCGTGGTCAACGACCAATGTTCGCAGTGTTTTTGGGCGAAAAATTATATGTTTATCGAACCTATAGATAAAGTAATTAGGTAATTGTGATTTTTACTTGTTTTATATAGGTAATTATATCATTGCAACAGCAGTATACATAACAACATACTTATACTAGCTATATCTTCGACCAGTATAATACTGCTCGTACATAAATCGTAAATACCTATATAACATCATAGTTAAAAGCGTGACGATCGGCGGATACGGATGAGTGAATTGATATAATACCTCTCGACTTTTACTTTTTCAAATTAATGAAATGGAATTCATTCCATGTTCTGAAAACTACGTTTATTACACGTCATGAATTATTGAAACAGCAGTTTTTCATTAGCATATAGGCAAGCATTAGACCAATAATCGAGTTAAGTGGCAAAAATATATCTGCACATATATTCTTAACAGCGAACTTCAAAGTTGTTAATTTGCTTGGTACTACTTTGACCGTTTAAACTGAGTAAAAAGTTAATATGCTTATAATTTATCAAGTATAAGAAATTATTTTAATCGAATGACAATCAATACTAAAACATAGAAATATGTATTCAGAAAAATGTTCTGCAGAAGTTTTATCGTTTGTTGTGTGTATACCTACTCGTCCTACTCTGCTAACGAGAGAACATGTCAATTCTGCGCTTACCCGCATGACACCCTACCATCGATACCAATTGATCTATAACAGGACGTGTCACGAAGGAATGCGCATAGAATAACCGATTTTCGTCGGGCCATGGCGTGTTTTCATGCTGGATAAAGTATAGGTAGAACCGGATAAAAACAAATCAAAATATGTCATAATAGTATCAATGTATCGTTGAGTATGTTAGGTTAGATTATAAGTATACTCTTAGTGGTAATGTAGAGTACGTACGATTCGCGTAGACGGTGGGTGAAATTGGCGGCTTGCAGGGTAACCATTCTGCCCATACTATCCCTCTAAACGCCAGTCCCTGTAGCTTAGCTAATACTAGCACCAGTTGGAGAACCACAAATTTCCCTTGGATGCCATGATCCTTGAGTATCTCTCCGAGCACTCGCATGGTCATCGAAATGCCCCACATGCCACATATGATGGATATCACGATGAACGGTTGCATGTACATGTAGTTTACTTGGTACAAGCTCTGTTACATAATATATTAAATATTAACAAAAAACAATACGCTTATATATACAATAACAATATGTTATTTGACTACGGTTTGTAACGTGTATATAATATGTAAATTTATATAATATGCGCTAGTATATAGGAAAAATTAGACTTCAGATTTAGGACGTGCTCTTGACTATAATATTAAACATATAAACCATAGGATTATAGGAATATATATTTAAAGATTTAAAGAATTATTTAATTTCTTTAGAAGATCGCTTTGGTTGTTGAGATTAATAAATATAGATATTTCACAACTTTTTTTTCAAATTTATAATAGGTACAGGATTCAAATTATTTAATCCACCAATCATCATTCATCAATGACTTCGTCTACATCAATCAAATTTATTTTAAATAGGTTACCTACCTAATTATTCAAACTGGGATTACTGATTAAATTCTACTTAACTTTCAATGTATCTAAAGTTCTAATTTTAGGGCATAATACATTTAATATTGAAATGCTCAACTAATTAATAGATAAATGATGATTATTAATTGTATCATTTTATTGTTTGGTAAAAAAATAACTATAGATTTACCAAAATGTATTTAATTAGGTACCTAACGATTCGGTGCATAGGTACTTTTATAGTTTCACTAGATATTCATTTAAATTCTAATTAAATATAATAGATACGACTTATGTATATTCCGTATAACTACTTCGTGAAATCTATCTTTTCAAGAAAAGTTGTAGATTTTATGAACTGCTAACTGACTAAGACATATTGAATAACATAAAAACAATATTATTTTTCTGATTTGAAAAATATTATGTATAGATTTTCAAGGTGCAGTGCCAAAGCGCATATTATACATTATAGCCATTATACTCGGCACATTTCGTAATTCTACTTAAGTACGTTATATTATATAGACATATAGTTCTAAGAAATAATATGTATATTATACATGCATTCTATTAATATTTAATATAGGTATAAAATTGGGATATTGGATATATTACCTCTTCTTCGGCCCACATGACAAGCAGCACCATGTATACGAAACCCTGGACGACAGGCAATTGTAACACCAACATTCTCAGGTGCCTCAGATGTTTTCTACCAAATACATGTAGTATAAATATAAAAAATTGACGACACATAAACTTATTTAGGAAGTCAAGATGTATATATACATATATATATATATATAAGTATATAACGATATACTTTTTTTGTGGTAACTATATGACGTATGGTTAATGATAGTGCATATTTTTTGTCATTTTTCATATAAGTAGGTATTTAAACATATACAAAAATTTTAATACAGCACTGTGCAAATACGTAAAGGCTTTGTCCATTTTATTTAAAAAAATAAAAATTATCATTTATTTATTTATTAAAAATGATTGAATACCGACATACTGTAGTTTTATAACCATAACTTACAATAACTGATTAATTATATTACCACAGCTCACAATCACAATGGTGACGTTAAGATTTGTAACGTGCAAATGTGTCATAGATCAGTGTTTCTCAACCAGGGGGTCGCGACTCCCTTAGGGGTCGTCAACTTATTAATTAGGGTCGCTAAACCTATGATTCAAATACAAAAATACAAAAATTTAAAAGCTCAAACAATAAAATAAAATAATGAAAAAAACAAAATTAATAAATATAAAACACTGTATTTTGTATAGTACTATTATGGTAATTAATAATAATCTATGCGAGTATATAAAAAATATATGTAGGGAGTTGCTAAAAAATCGAAATTCAAAAAGGGGGTCGCCACAGTGAAAAGGTTGAGAAACGCTGTCATAGATGATAATAAGGCCAATTGTGGATAAATCATTTATTTTATTGTAGGGAAAATCCAGAGATTCTAAAATAAGAAGTGGGGATATAGCTTATCATGCTACTCTTTATTAAACTCCAATCGTTGTTTTAACCCATGTTGTATATTTGTAAACGAAAAAATAATATATTATAGAATTTAACTCAATTTATTTTTTAATAAGTAATAACTAATAAGTGTCTATCTACTGACTACTTTGATTTATTATAAGACCCGTTTAGTTTAATTTAGTCAAACAAACATCAACAGCATTTTAAATAGTTAATCATTAAAAAAATATAAATTTATAATTTGTTAGCTCTTAAAATAATTTAATATAATCAATATTATATGAGTTATAAATTTTTTTTTTTATATTATTAAGTTATTTTAAAATATGAATCACTCCAATCGAGTATCGTTATTATAACACGTATTTAAATAGCTTACTGTAATTTATAATATTCTGCATAAAAATTAAACTAATTTACATTATGAGTAGGTATAATGTATTAATGTACCTATATGTGACTACTGACTACATCTTATTGTTAATTGCACAATATAAATTATAAGTACTATTATTATCATTGTTGTCGTTAGTATAAAATATAGATTAGTATATCATATCATAACTTGAATTCGATATATTAAAATATTTTATAGACATTTTCTTAATAGGCCAAATATTTTCAGGATAAATAATGGTCCACACTTAATACCGCTATATAGACAACAAATCAAATCTTAAATAATATTAATACTATCACGTATTAGCCATTTTAATGTTGTGCAATTAAGTGCTGTTTTTTATTATCAATAGCGACTTTCGCAAAGTACAAATTATGACATACTATAGGATGTATACCGAATTCTTGGTAATTCATAATAATTTATAAATACCTATACTTATAAGTTTTAAACTTAAAAGTAATAATTTTTACAAACTACTAAATTAACACAATAATCGTACTTGGTAAGCGTGAATTTAGGCAAAAAACAGCAACACGGCCAACAGCAACAGGGTGGCACTTGCATGTCCAATGATTGTGGTTTTACGGAAGCGATGAGATTGGCTTCGCCACCACAGTATGCCATGAACAGACAGAATAACTGATACATCGAAGCCATAAACATGCCTTGAGTCATAGCTTCGGCAAGCAGGTGGGCTCTAGGCACTAGGATTGCGCAATAAGTGGCCACTGCAACGACCTGTTAGATGAAAAATGCATAATAGGTATATAATAGTATATACATATAATAGCAGTGTCACAATTTCTTAACATGTGGTGAGGTAGATATTTATACCATATATTATATTGTGACATTGATTTGTAATAATAGCATCTCTAGTTGGTTTTATTTATGGAACCAATAACTTATAAGGTATGTCTGAAAATTAATTTAGTGCTACATATAAATAATTAGTACCTACCATCCCCCATCGGGGATATAGATTATATATATACATATATGTGGATTGTATGTCACATTGACTATCATGATACTCGTATTACCAGTAAAGTAAACCGTGATGAGATACGAGAATTGGCCAAAATAAAAAATTGGCAAATTAGCAACATTCAGCATCAATTTACATTTAACTCCTTTAACACCCCCTACCACCACGACTTTAGCCAAAGCAGTTTATACGGTAATATAATCGACTGGTTGAATTTGTTTAATGCATTAAAATAGATAAAATAG
Source organism: Melanaphis sacchari (assembly GCF_002803265.2). Lineage (NCBI taxonomy): Eukaryota > Metazoa > Arthropoda > Insecta > Hemiptera > Aphididae > Melanaphis > Melanaphis sacchari. The sequence goes on along the minus strand of NW_020271560.1, from coordinate 1,373,008 downwards.
ATCAGAATTTCTTTTAAAATGTTCAAAATATTTATAATTCATTAATTATTAGGGTTATTATATTTGTTATCACCTATTGTATTATAAACTATAATACATAAAACTAAGAAAACACAACAGTTAATAATATCAAACATAATATTTTCATAACAAAAAATCAAGGATATTGAACTTCTAGTTGAAGGTTTTATAGGTATTAATAAAAAATAGTTACTCCCAGGATGAGACAGATAGAGCTTAAGATTAAACTTCAAATTAGATCAAAATTAAATTCAAATATTAAATAATTAAGTACCGCTTCACTATGAAATTATTATCGGAGGTAAGTAAACCCCAGTAAACAATCTGATCTCTGACTGGAGTAGCCATTGGTGTATTATATAGCAAATGTTTACTATGCACGGACTGCGACTTACCGGGTATACACTAAGTATAAACGCTGAGTGAGTTTTAACCATAGGTGGCGCGTTTTTAATGATACACCTCAGAGTATCCACATACAGGTAGAGGATCATAACCACAATCGCTGCACCAACCGTGAATATCGTCACTCCCGTCAGGTTTATAGCTACATTGAACAAAAAATAATTAAGCATTTATTAAAATATTATAATTAAGTAAATCTTCATCATCAACAATATTTTTTTAAGTATAGAAACGATTGCAGGCGGTAGGCACCAAGATTCAATTACTACATTAAGTTTCTTAGATTCGACTTTTTTTAAAAATTGGAATTTATTCAAGACACACGCTTATAATATAATATTAATATTATATAATAATGTTATACGTTATGGTCCGATGGTTATATTCTAAAAGATGTGCAGCATCAGATCATACTATGGAAATGGACCGTGAAAGAAGTAAAAAATAAATAAAAAATAATCATTATGGTGTATTTTGTAATAAATTTCAGAGTTGTGACCTTGATCAGGGCAAACAAAATATGCGAGTTGAAAGATGCGCATATTTTTTTTTTATTACCTACCAAGAGAATGCTCCAATTAAAACAACAAAAATAAAAACCAAACTATACAAAACCACAATAATATAACTATATAATCATTACATCTCCAAGTTGATTTTTTCATTAAAAATTATATATTATATAAACGTATGGCCTAATATAGGCACTAATAATAATCTATAATGATTGTATAGAGATATATAAGTATTGCGAAATACTAATTAGCATCAAACAGTTTTTGTCTCTATTTTACAAACGCTTTATACATTTTAATGATCAAAATCGTCAATCGAAAAGTAAATTTGTATGAATAGGTATAGACGTATAGTGTACACAATTTTAGATTTGATTAACCGTGTATTATTGCCTACTGGTTTCAAAATTTCAATCAAATAGAAAGTATAAATATACTTATTCATACGTCGTACATGGTCTGTGTATTTAGCAACCAACGACTAATCTAGTTATATAATTACAAACACATCAATAAATCTAATTAAAACGTCACACGTCTATAGCAATTTTAATTTGTTTTTAAAACTGACAACTGCAGATAGGTAGGCACATTGTGTAGAGAGTAAAATTCATTTTTTATCATTTTCAAAGCAAACAGAAACTTATGCATAGTGCACAGTATTAAAACAACTTCCTAGTACTGAACTTTTTTTCTGAAACGTAAGCTAACAGCCACATAATTGTACTGAAAATATAAAGTGGTAAAGACATTTGATGTTTAATAAGGTTTAAATAGAAAATGTATAATACGAATATCTCCTTTATTGCTGCGATTTAAAAAAAATTACAGTTGATTTTCAAACAAAAATATTAAATAAAAAGTATATTTAACATGAGTAGTATGATTCATTGAAGAAATATGAATGATATACCTACCTACATAAGTTATAAGTATAGGAAATTGTTGGAATATATATTCCACTTTCCTTTTTAACTACCTACTTAGTTAACATTTTGATAATTTTCATTTGTGTGTTTTTTCTTGTATACTCTTATACTCTTAAAATCATATTTTATAAATTTTTTTTAATGATAACGATTTGTTGCTAAATTTTATTCTTAGTTTAATTGTATCTTTATTCTTAAGAATTTCATATATTTCTCTTTTTTTCTTTTGTAAGCCATTACCAACTCGTGTTATTCTTACGTTCAATCTATAAAAGGGCTCTGTCCGTACACATTCTAAATAAATAAATAAATAAATAAATATATAAATGCATATTGTTTATAGGTACCTAACTTTATACATGGCTGTTTACTAACTACAAGTTACAGGCTTACAGCCTATATAGAAATCATGTATTCATATAATTGCTTATATTATTATAAAAAGCAGGTAGTACCATAAATTTAATCGGCTCCTGGTCAACCAACTCATGACTAACAATAAAAAATTTAAATATTTTTGGTTTTTTGATCATATATATTGTGATTAAAAACTATGAATTATGGTTTTTTAAGTAAAAACATTTAAAAGGTATATATATAATATTATATACAATACATTGTATATCAATTAGTATTATATATAGTAAAATCAAACCTTTCGGCCCTCAGAAAAATTTCCAGATGTGCTCATAGGGGTATAGTTGAACACTTATAAATTAACAAAATAAATATAATAAGGTACATCTAATGTAAAAAAAAAAAAACTATAAAATATGACTAAAATATAAATATAATAATATAAAATATTAACTTATATAATATTTTTATTACATGTATATATAATATATTATTATACTTAATATACCTAATACTTTCTAAAATATACTATACAAGATGTGTTATTTAAATTTATTCAACTAATTTTTTTTCGAACAAATATAATAATTATATAATTTCCAAACTGCCTAACTGCATAAACTTATTCATTACTTTAATAAAAAAAAACTAAATTTTGAACTGACAAGATATCAACATGTATACCTTTACGGATTCATACATATTATAATGACATAATGTCTATAGATACATCCGGAATATTTAATAATATAGGATTATATAATATGCTGTTAAAAAAATATACACATATGATAATTGATTTTATTTATCGTCTGATTATAAATGCATAGATTTAAAATTTTAAGCAGAGAGGAATACAGAAAATGATTAAGAACAATTTAAAAATAAAAAATGTGTGTGCATTTGGTAAAAAAATAATATGTAGATTAAATCAATGTTTCTGACTGAATCCTAATCAGATTCTGATATATCTTTCCATATAGTCATTATAATAATATAATTTATAAGATAATAATACAATTTAGTAAATATTAATTGCACGTATTTTCTTTCGCGGAAAGAGAGTTCATGATGGGACTAGATGAGTGCTGTATAATAAGGTCGCCACTTCGAAACATAGATCATAGTTAGTAAGATAACATATCATCGTATACTAACTCGATTCGTTATGTAAAAGAATGTAAGTAACACAATCTTAAAAAAAAAAAATAAAATATTAATTTAAAAATAATTTATCATTATTGTCGGTATTATATATTCATCGTTACGTAGATTATTATTCGTTAGGATATTTTAGTTTTCCGGATGCTTTACTGCTTTCTATAAAATAAATAGTTCAAGGCGAGAGTCTGATACTCTGCTCTTTAATGGGTGTACCTATATGACGTAATATGGTATATGCAGTAGTAAATATTATATCTACAAAAACAAAAACAGAAACAAAACATTTTAGAAGGAAAGAGAATGAGAGAGAGATAGAAAGAAACAGATATTACAGAGAAAGTGGTCTGTCCACTACAACACCACAGTGTTGACCATTCCTCTTGGCGCATTTCAACGCACGTGTTTGTGATATAAGTGGGCAATATGTAATAATATATATACATGATTGTAAATACCTGTTTTGTTAAGTATACTTTGAGGTAATACCTATATTATATTCGATCAGATTACAAAATCAATAATAAATATAATTAATAAAAATGATGATGTTTGCACTTTAAGTAGGTACCATACTATTTTTTTCGTATTTATATTAAGTATTATATTATAAATTATAACAAAAAAACCCAGCTGAAATGTAAAAACTATGTGTATATAATTGGACACACAAAGAAAAAGTCACCTTAGCTACAAAAACCTTGAAACCTTGAGATTCTGTGTCCAAACGACCGCAAACCGTGCAAAAGTTATAAGAATTTGCACGATCTTTGAAAAAAAAATATAATCTTACGTGCAAACCTATATACATATAATATATATATTTAAACGCATTAGTTATGCAACAAATTTCTTTTTTTCACCCACAGTTTTCTATTTTTATAAAAAAAATTGATGTATACAAATCATGATAACAAAGCATTATTTTTGGTTTTCCATCAAGATTCGATGACGATATTATAAGAGTTGTACATAAATATACTCACTACCTTCATATACGTATGGTTATTATTTAATATTTAGGCATGATCATGATGGCTGTCAATTTTATCGATGCTGTATTGCTGTACAACACTACAGACAACTACATTGGATTTATTATAATTATCTACACTCTACAGTACCTACATATTATATTAAATATTTGAACAAAACTTGAAAATGTACCTATCATACATATATGATTATAAATAAAGACAAATTCGTTACCATAAACGGTAAACAAAGTATGCAGACAATTTAAAAAAAAATTTCTCTGATAAAATATTATTTTTCGAATACATTTCGTATATAAATTTATACATGCAATCTTGCTAATACTTTAGTAGCATCTCCGATTTGTTAAACTTTTCCATGCATTAAACAAATAACTTCAAACTAGTTATTTTAAATTCCCCGAAATTTAAATCAATAAAATAAATATTCTAATACAAAACAAAACAAAATATCTTGGAATAACATTAACCAAATAGTTAACCCAGAAACTTTAACCAATTAATTCCCAAACTGTACAATTTTACTATCTTCTTAAATCCAAATTAAATCTTAAAACTAAACTCAACAAACTAGTTTGATCATATAATATTCAAATTTGAAGTTCATAACCAAATCATTTAACATTCATCCAATTCAAATTTTTTTTAATGTATTTCTACACATATATATTATTACTGGCATCTGACGCCCAATGATATTTAACTAACTTTAACTACATAACATTATGCAAAGATTTACAAATTATGACTTTCCATATCCTAGTCAAACTTTATCACTAACGTTTTCATTTAAAATTAATATTCAACACTAATTCTGCTTAAATAAAAAATATGTTCTCTATTTTTACTCCTGATAAATTTATCGCAGAAATAAAAAGAAATTAGTGATAATTCTCCTTGAATAACCAACGAGTAATAACGGTAATGTCTAGTGGCGAAACGTTATAGGAGACAATCAAGACAACGTCTACTTCGTTTATTGAGTGGACATTATCGTTGCGCTATGAGACGTGTATCGTCGTTTCTATTAATGTTATTTCGTTTTATAATACATCAATACATTAATGCAACCGTTGTCATTGCTTGTCACGTTTTCGTGTTATAGTTCGTCGCAATTTTGTTATAATAGTTACTGGTTAGTTTTTATTTTGCGATTTATTTATTTCTAGTATGATATCCATATCTAAATATTAAAATATTATACTATTATTATTTGTTAATATGTCTGACGATTTAATGAATGACATTTTGAATGATGGGATAGTAAACTACGCATACGAGAAAAAATATGAAATACAAAATAAAAGACCGTATCCCTTACTAAATTTAACGACAGCTGACGGAAAATCGATTCTCAAATTCGTCTACTATAACCATTGAGAAAAAATGTTAAGAGGATGTCAGCGCGCTGTTTGTTCTCTTTCTCTAGCCCCGTGTAATATTAACAAAATGCATTTACCCAGAATCATTTTTTTTGATATTTTTGAGTTATCATAAACTAAAAACGCATATTACAAAAACATTATTCTCTATAATTTTTGTTATAAGTGGTTTTACTCTAAAATAACTCAAAAATATCAAAAAAATGATTCTACGTAAATGCATTTGGCCATGTTTTTACGTGGACCAGAAAAAGAAAACAAAACAGTGCGTTAACATCGTCTTAAGCGAATTAGCCATCGACCCAACATTTATTGATAAAATCAGCGACTTAAATTCACAGAAACAAAAATAGAAAAATTAATTTAATGTATCAATTAACATAAATGTCTTTTTTTTTTTAATTATTTTGTAACATGTTCACGTATTAATGTGGTTTGCATATAAAGTATAGGTACCACATTTCATTTTTTAAAATATTTTATTATAATACGGTTATTTTTATAAAAGTTGTTACGTTTTTAAATATAATTCATTTTGTTTTTAGTTTTTAAACATATATTTTGATAATATATTTAAAGTAAAGTAAGGAGATATAACATGATTTTTTATTCAACGTCTCCCCGAACTAAAGACTTGCGCCTTGCCACTAATTATGTTTTTTGATGGATTTCACTTCATGCTATCACATTATTATTTAGATTGACTAATTGAAACCAATAGATAGCTCAACGCGACAACAATATAGCGACATGATTAATATAAGTATTATTTATTAAATAATTTTAAGTACAATTTCAGTCTATTAATATCAATACACTCAATATTTATATTGTAATTTAAAATATTGCGTATATATCCAAGTATTATACCCATAATAATTAATTGATTCATACCACTGTAGACCTTCACCTTCTACTATAAGGTCTTTGATCAAAACTGAATCTCTTTAACGATAATGCTTTATTGAACATATGTATTAAATATAGAGAAAAATCTCTGATGATATTGAATTAAATGAAAAGATATCTTTAAAGTAGTGTACCTATACAATAAATGATTAATTACTCGCCAAAATTGTGCTTAGGATAATCGCCAAAAATAGTTAAGATTTTAAGTCAATAAATATTATAAGTTAATACAACCACTCAACCTCATATTGCTTGTATCTTTCATCAACGATTTAGATCAGCGTTTCCTAAACTTTTTTTCTGCCAAACTCCCTTTATAAAAATAAAAATAAAATCAATAATAAATAATGTAATATAGTATTTTCAATTTACATTCGCGGATCCTCCGGTACACGTGCGAACCACAGTTTGAGAAACGCTGATTTAAATGGTTTAGAAAACTAATGTTGAATTTCAAAAAACCAATTAGTCTATCAAAATATGTGAATATATGTTTACATATATTTATATTATATAGAAATCATTTTTTGAAAATATTTCTAAATTTGTAATTAATAATCCGTAAAACACACACACACATATATATATATATATATATATATATATTTATATATCGATTGACAATGTATAATTTTAGGCATGGGTACTGAATGTGTATTGCGAGGTTTTTAGGCGTACACAAACTCTATAATATTGCAGACTTCGTAGCAAGGAAAATAAAATTACCAAATGTTTTATCACCTATAATGATATTTTTTCACCAGGGAGATAGATCCAGGGTGATAGAAAGTCATATACTTTATACTACTAGACTAGCGTTGCCTGTAGAATAGCTGTGTAGATAGTAACTAGTAAAACATATACTGCAGTGATGTACAGTATAATAACATCAGTGGGTAATATTATGTCTTATACAATTATAGACCTTATACTAATAATATAAGGTCTACGTAAAGAGCACAAGCGGAATACCTAATCACAAGTGACAAATGCTAATGATTAAATTCTTTGATCATTTACCTATACATCTCTAATACAAATTAAATGCTAACGTGAAAATATAATTACACTATTATATTTATATATTTACCGGTAAAGTATTCGTCGACCGAAGGTATGCCACTGGGCGTATGACATAGGGCCACGGAAACGTTTCGAACGGCGTAATCAATGATGGCTGTAGTAGTGGGCGTCGATTGTTTGCTGATCGCAAACGGGTAGTCGACGGACAACAAACGTCCGGGGTACACTGGCGAGACGGTCTCAAGTTCCGCTACCACATCCCTCTGAACCACCGTGGTTAGATCCGTGTAATATTCCGCATCTTCGGACACGTTGTACATGACCAACGCTGCAGGACTCATTGTTGTCATAATGCTATAATACAGTAATAATCATTATTTTTAGTGACACACACCAGGAAAGACTACAGACGATTTGTTGCATATATTGTACATATTTTATACACAATAGATAAAGGTAGGTATAGATTAGTTGTCTCCGCCGAGCAAAATTAAACGTTAGGAACAATTCGAATGCAACCGATAAAACATTATTTAATTCCTAAAGATGGCGTACTCCAATGGCGTAAGGTGATATTTTATATTAGATAATCGCTAAAATAAAAGTTTTAGTCGAATCTTAAAAAAAGGAATTTTATTGATAAAAATTACATTTTAAAATACATTTATAAAATAAAAATGCATTGATAAAAATAATTATGCAATATGCATCGGCAAAATATTGGAATTACCTTTTTAAAAAAACAATAAGCGTTCGGTACAGAACTTTTAACTACCATATAAAAACATGGATATTCATTTTTACAGAAAACGGTTATTTTTATAATAATGATACGATCCGGACACTAAAATATAAGTGCTTTTGTAAAAGAATTGCTTATAAAAAAAAATTAATTTAATTTTTCTCGATAAAACTTGATACCTAAATTGTTTTAAATTGAATACTCACACAGGAATTAATAAATAGTAGTGATTTTAATGTAAAAGCCGCATTGTTGTTTAACATAATAAATATTAAACTTTTTATTTCTTCATTTTTAGCCGGATATAATAAATATTAAACGCAGCTATATAAAATCATCGAATCCGTATTAAGAATCCTACATAGGATTTCAGATCCTATATTTTGTAGTGGAGTATTGAACTCCCATCAATAGAAAAAAATATTTCCCAGTTTAAACATTATAATTTTATTCGAATCTGTGTACACATAATATACGATATACCTTTTGCTTACTTATATTTATTTTCGTTAATACTCGTTACCTCTTGAATAAAAAATAATATTCAAAAACAAACAATAGTTAAAAACCCAGTATGATAACGATTAAATGCTATAGATAGTAGATACTGACTAGATAGTACTATTTTACTATTGATTTAATAAGTATTATATTGTTGTTCCTTAGTTTATCTTAAAATATTTTTCACTGTAAAAGATATAAATAACTATTTAATACAATTTTAAATTTACAACACTATGAGTCTTTTACATACGTGTTTTCTTTATGTAGGACTGATAATGATTTACTGTATTTTCCAGTTTCCTTTTATTTAATAAACATAATATTATAGAAAAACGGTATAATGAAATAGGTTACAAGTATCGATTAATGGTGTCCCCACACCACCATGGACTTAAATGGAAAAGGTACGGACATAATCATATTAATGTCGAATTACATAATTATTAATTTAAATATATTATAAATTATACGTTTAGATTTGGGAAAACATAATGTAGTCTAAATGTAGATACTTATAAATTTGTAGCCACATCGTATTTTTTTTTTATTCATAACGTATTACGAAGGTATAAATAAAATTATCGTTGTAATTTGCCAATTTTGTATATCAATCGCATATGAATTCGAACATAATCCATAACTTTCACGTTCATGTGTCTTGTTTTTAATTCTTATTCCTTTCCGTTTATAGTTAATACCTACTCATACTTAATATTAAAAATATTAAGTGATATCACAGAAAGCATAATAATATGTAAATATATTATAGCAGATATAAGCAGACTTAGACCATAAAGTTATATCTAATAGTAATGTAATACTGATAAAAATATTAAATGATTACGTTAACGGATATGTATATAAAGAGTAGATATAAATTGTATGTTTATCCGATTGTTTATACATATATGCGGGGTCGAATTTAAGCTTTCTGGGTCATCACAATTTAAAACATTTTAGCTGACTTATATTGTTGACTAATTATTATACCACTTGAGGAAAAAATATTAGTTTTGAAATAAAAATTACTATTATAATAATAATGCGTCACCCGACACTGATGTGTCAAACAAGAAGAAGAATAATCAAACAGAAATGGTAAAAAATTACCAATATCAATCTAATAATAATTCGTTTGCTATCTTAATACTTAAGAAAAAAAAATATATTTTTAGCAAATAACTCAAGACATAAAAAAAACACTATGAAACTTACTGCTTAAGGTACTTATTTTGTGAGGGTCTCTTATTAATTGAATTTTGTGGGAGCCCTTGTGTTTAAACACCATACCCCCCTAAATCTGGCTCTCCACGCATAAACATAACACGTCATAGTATAATTTCCTAATGGAGTAGGTGTCTATCTAATAAACATTTTAATATTACTATAAAATATAAAGTAATATTTTAAAGACTTCAAAAATTTTTCAAATATAACTATGGAAAACAGCATATAAACATATGGTATGACCCCGTTATGAATTTATGATACGATGTACAATGTACCTCGTAAGTTTTAAAGGTAAATTAACACGCAAATTTGAAATGTTATGTAATATTTAAATATAAACCATGTGCTATAAGCAAATATAATATCCAGTGAAATACATATTTTTATATCAGCATATTTTTGTAATATTACTTACAATGAATAAATAATAACCAATATTTATATATTATAAACATAAAGCTTTTAAAATGTAGTTTATTATGTTATCAACATTATTATAACGAATAACATTAACATACTAAAATTAAATTATGTAATAATAATAATAAACCACCGATAATATTATTTAATAAGAAATATTGATAGCATGGACACCTACTACTTATTGATATTTCAATAACAATAAATTAATATGCGTATTATAAATTAACACACCTAGCTATTACAAGAAAATTTAACTTAATAATAATTTTGCAAGCGATAAACGAATTTTAACATATTAACCCGGGTGAAAGGATATGAATTATAATATATTCGTATCAATAGACTTTATAGAAATATTTATAAAGAAAATGTATAAACATATAAAATATAACTGTGATTGCTTACAAATTATAATTGACCTATTTATTTTATTAAGATAAGTGGTTCTAATGAATCAAATACTGATAAAATAATAAGGAAAAACAAATTACGTAGGGAGGTATTTATAGAAATTTAATATAATATTATGGCTTATAGTATTTTATACATTTAAAGACTTCATTCACTACAGAAAAATAATATTTTTCAAAAATTTAAATATTGACTGATAAACTTAATCCCTGAACAAAAAATTGAAACTTCGAGTAAAATGCCAAATGTATAACATTTAATTAGTGAAGCATATATATCCTATATAAATAAATTAAATAATATAAATTATAATATATTATTTAAATAGAAAATAATGTTAAACAAATAATATTATGATTATTTATTTCAACTTTATTTTTTTACTAAAATTATCTACCTATAATATTTACACACAACTAAATTTAACAAATTATTATTTCGTATGTTTTTAAAGACATCACAGTAGTAACATATATGAATTTTCTGGTGCTGCAGCTAAATGCTTAATATACATATAAATTATTATATATTACTTTATTAGTATGTAAACAAAAAAATGCACGAGTATTAAAAATTACATTCAAATGTATCAATACATTATGCAATTTTACACTAAATTTAAATTCTCTAAAATTCAACTTAAAATAGTTTAAATAATTTAAATTTTATATAAATATAATTTCATGTTTAAAACGACTTTTTATGAAAGTAAATTTATCCACCAAATCCAGTTTTAATAAAAAATATTTATTTATGTCTTGTCACCAGCTGCTATTACATACCACTATACTTGTAATTAAATGTTATATTTTTCTGATAATATTTAAATTTAAATGATATAATGTCATTATTTGATAGTTCAACTAGTTTAGATGGCTTAACTTAAAACGATTTTAATTTAACTATAAATAATGATAGTATAACATTCTTGACTGAAAATCAAGAGTTTTACAAGACACATCACTTGCCTTAAATAAAATTTGTATTTTTTACTTATGATAAATAAAATATTTGGTAATAAAATACAGCATATAATGTTAATAAATTAAAATAAATCCATGCCAGATACTATACCATCTATGTAACTATCTTACAGTATATTGTTCTGGTAGAGTGAAAATACATAAACATAAAAATTTACACAATAAAATAATATTCCGCAACAAACATGCATTCATTAATAATATAATATCTAAATACACTAGACTGCAAGTAGGTATTTTTATATTATTTTAGTATAATTAATGACCTGCAAACGGATTTCGCAACGATAATTGTTAGGGTCCAATAATAATAGGAATGGCTGATAAAATATTCTTTTATAAGAATCTAAAATATTTTTATGCCTTTAAACACCCGCTGTTCTATTATAACTTTGAATCTCGCAGATCTTTCTAATATTTTCCAATTTTTTGCATAAGTAAAATTTGGGTCCATACATACAAATATTGGTGGCTATGAAGTATGAAGTTGACTTTCGAAAAATATTTATTTAAATTAGCCCCCAAAATCATAAAATTTTATGGTTTAGCAAAGTGTTCTCATATTCTCATATTATACGCATTTAATTTTATGATTTGTATTAGTAAAATGCGATTTTTAGTAGATAAATAAACTATTTTTATTTAAATTATGAATCTTTGTATATATATACAAATATAATATTAAATTTATTTTTATTTTTTATAAGCAAACCCTTAAAAAATATATTTACATGATTTAATTATAAAATGAACTGAGTAGTTAGAAGTTACAAAAAGAAAACATTTTAAATATAGTCTATACAATATACTTATTTATGTACACATAAAAATGATAAGTTCAGCTAATAATTATCTATGTTTTGATTATTCTGTTAAATATTTGGTTATTATTTGTTCACCACTCTTGTGAGATTTTTTTAATATTTTTATTAAATAATTTTGTGTAGAAAAAAATATTTGTTATGAAATATAATTATCGATGTAACTAAACAAAATATACGATCGTGATACTGTAAACTATGTATTACAATTAAGAATTATATAAATGCGTATTAGCTTATTTTGAATGTGACCATGTCGCAACACTCGCAACTGCTTTAACTTCTAAGATCAAAGCCTAACTTTAAATAGTTAATACATTTTGGTAACCAATATATTTTTGAAAAAAAAGGTATAATTCCATGATCAATTTTTGGAAGCAAATTCAAAACTATTTTTTAAGGATAAAATATTAACACCTGTACATGAGAACCAATTTAATTGTCTCGCAATTATCTACTATAATATGTAGTATTTATTCCTAATAAAAAAAAACTGGTAGTAATAGAAATTTAATTTTTTTTCCAATTACATTTTTATTTTAGTTTAAGGTCGATAATATAATTATTCATTTATAATTTATATTTTACAAATATCCTGAGATACATTATAGTTGTGTGGTCTGCACTGACCGCATTTTCGAGCAGTGCAGATTTTTACACCCTAAAAATAAAGTTATTTCAGCAACATAATGTGTACTATAGCTGTATTTCAAAAGGGCTATAAACTGAAATAATTGAGCATTAATGAAATATTAAATATTGGTTTCTATGTTAATTATGTAGTTAATAACATCTTTTATAATCTTCAATAGTAAAAACAGTAAAAAAATCAAATTATTTTTATTTCCCGCTAAAATTCGATACGGATATACAAGTACTTTTTTACCATTAGCTTAAAATATATGTTCATTTTTTTTATTTCTGAAAAACCTGAGAAAAAAATAAATAAGTTTAAAAAATATCGCTTTTTTCAAATTTCCACACAAAACATGCGTAATTTAGTATTTAAAGTGTACCTTCTTAAAGTATTTTTCAAGTATCTTGTATTATGAAATAGCACCACCGTGACTAGTGGTGAAACAACGTGTCGAATTTTCATCACGGATATCATACGTTATAAGTAATAATATATAAAAAAAAAAAAACAGAAACTACAATACTTTTTTTTTTGTTATTATATTATTATTATTGTTGTTTTTAAATACAAAATACCTATATCTTTAAAACCAAGATTAACGTTTTACTATTAAAAATTACTTAAATACTATGACCTTTTATAAGAATTATATAACAAAGTACGATGAATGATAAACTTTTCTAGTCAGATGTTGATTACAATGTGTATAATCTGCAGACTTTTCTCAATTAAGAATAATTGCTACCTATTACACCAATCAATCCGTAAATATTTGTAAATTTGAAGCACATACTATTTGACATAAATAATCATTATGATCGATTTCAAAACGTGAAACTTACAATTTTTCAAAACGAATAAAATATTAATCACAAACCAATAGCGCGTATCAAAAACCACGTACAATTAAAAAAGGTTCGGTGTTTTTTTAAGGAACTAGTGTCCAGTATAATAAATAGGTATGTTTACCTACGTTTAGAAATTTATAAAAAATTTTGCGAAACCGAAAAAACAGATTCTGCTAACCGTTATGTCAGATTTTTTGAAATCTGCAGTAGGTACACTTATTTTCAAAAAATTAATGGATACCCAGGAAAAGTAATTATTAAATAGTATAATAAGCGTAGTATTTTTGAAATAGAAAACAACGATTTTAATAGATTATCGATCGTCGGAACATATATAACTCGGAGTCACTTACTCAAAATACATTGTATATTCTATAAACTACACACTACACAAGATATTTATATAAATAGATTTTGAATTTTTTTTAAACGAACGACGACTTACCAGAGAAGTTTGCTCGCCTCGGCCGGCTGAAGTCTAGATACACTGCAACAACACTGTGTAAAAATACTTCGTATAATTGAAAATAACTGACGATTACGGCACTCAGTGTTAATATACTATTTTACGACATTCCGCTTTAAATGCGTGTAAAAAACAATTTTTCAAAAATGTTTACTACCACCGTAGTTGCATATTTACACCGACTTGCCGTTCTCGCAGCCAACGATTGCTGGTCCGTCACTTCGAGTCGAGTACCGTGTCACCACTACGAGTGCGATGGTGTGCAACACGTTTGCAGTCTATAGTGCTGCAGTTATAGTATTAGTAGGCGGTGTCCACTCAATTGCCATAGTTTTTTTTCTTATTTCCGCGAGTAGAAAGCAAACACTTCGGTGGCGGTAGTGGGATATCGGGTGGTGCAATATCTTTACGATGACTTATAATAAATATATAATAGCCAATAAGTAAATAAGTAATCATCATTTATTGCTGAAATTAAATACCGGTACTTAGTAGTCATGTATAAAAAGTGATAGGTATTGGTGAAATTACATATACTTATGAAATAAAGGGGTACTAAAATTATATGGGTAAGTGCATACATGTAACAAAATCAAAAAGCTATTATTTTCAAGTAATAAAAATTCGACGAGTAAACTGCATTTCAATTAAATAAATAAAAAATACGTACATTAATAAATTATGTATGTAAAATTGGTACAAATTGATTTGTTTTTTTTCCCTAAGAATCATTAAACATTATCCAGATAACATCTCGAAAAAATTAATGATTACCATTACTTCTTAATTTTTTTTTTTTATAATGTTATTAACTTATTTATGACAATTCTAAGCAGGAGGATATTAATTTTAAAATAATATTTATGTTGTTTATAGAGATTTGCTACTCTTAGTTAAATGAATAAGTATATATATGTATAAGTTTAAATGGTATACTTATGAAATCTAATTTCTAATTTCCTATTTAAATCTTATATATTTACTAAACCTGCATATTTTTAATTGAAACAAATATATCTTTAAATATAGATTTTATGTTTCATATTTTCATATTACGGATATACTAACTTAATAACTTTGAAATCAATTAGTATTAATTATTAATAAATAAATATACCTATATTTGCATTAATGATTTATACAATCTGTAAACATAATATGTTCTACAGCACAAGCATAATTGATAAATGTGATAATAGTGAATGTATACCTTCCTAAAGAAAGAATCCATTCAGTAACTATTAATATAATTTTAAAATATCTTCCTTGAAAATAACATAAACATTATTACATTTAAATATAATATTTTAATTTTAATAACTAATAAAATGTATTATGCAATACAATAAACCTATGTCCTATATTACTTTATTTTAAATAAATAATTAGACGATTTATTTTAGTATTATAATAAATTTCAACATTTTCATATACTTTGACTACGATAATTAAATACTTATAATAAATCCTCAGACATCTATCGAAAAATGTAAATAATTTTAACTGTTGCAGTGCAAATCTTTAACAATATACATCTATTGCATCTAGTAAAAATAACTATAAATACCAATAATTAATAACTTTTAGATAAAGTAGTAAGCTAATACTTACCTATGAATATAATTATCCCATATGATTATTTATGATTTTTTAATAGTTTTACCTTAACAAAAATACTTCAACTAACTGATATTGTATATTGTTTTGGAATTATTTGAGATTGAAATGCAACAACCAAGTTAAAAAATACAGCAAATATAAACTAAAAAAATAATAATATATATATATTAGTTTTATCAATTTTGGTCAATAAAATATTTTTTATATTCAAAAAAATGTATTATTATATAATATAATAATGAATAAATATAAGAAAATAAATACTCGTGTACCTATTATATACAAGGAACTTACATTGATAAAAAGTTCTCTATTAACGTCACAAAAACCACCAAAAGTAATATTCGTTCTACAATGTTGGATCGTTTCTAAAAGATCTTGTACCTAAAATAAATTATAAGTAATATTTTAATTTATCAAATATTTAATCAAAATTACATCTAATTCATGGAAGTTCTTATTATATCATCCCGATCTACACTATTCCGCACTATTGGAGATTAACATTCAATGGTTCTTTGACTCTTAAAAAAATTAATTTACACCTTTGCAAATTTTCCTCTAAATATCGCCGACTTTTAATAGAATATAATTCAAAGAAGTGTAATACATATTTAAGAAATTTTTACCCTCAACTTATATATTTTCTTAAAATTATATCTTGATGACTGACACTTTAAATCCATTATGGAACTACTTTTTCTAATATAACGATATTGAAGCTGGAGTTTCAAAAAGAGCCATTTTTCCCCAGTTATTTTCAATATTTATAATTCATACCAATCGAAACCGAAAACTTTATAGTGACAAACTATACACGAATAACAAGCCAATAATACAAACTATTAACTAATATAAACCCTTTTAAAGCTTTCCTGTTTGTGTAGGCAGAGCCGCAGTAACCCAGGTGCAAAAGGAGCATTTGCTCCAGGTGGCAAATTTTGAAAAACGGAAAAAGATTTAAGCTACCTATTTGAAAAATAAAAAGTAAAAATGGTTTTATATGAATATTTTTTTAGTTCAATACTTAAGAAAATTTTAAAAAATTAGTTTAAACAATATTAACTTTGTAACTTTCATTAAAGTTCTACTTATAATATTATAAATTGTCTAATTCCTGTCATAAGTATTAAAAAATACACATAATTACATAAATCACACATTTAAAAACACTTTACAGTCTAAAAAATATGTAATACTAGGTTTTTAACAAAAATAAAAATCAACAGGTGGCTGAGGGTCATAAAAGAAAAAATATTGCATATTTTTTCTTTTTTTGTGCTCATAGTTTTCTGGCACCTCGTCTAATGGTATATGTGAAGTTTCGAACTTCAAAACTTACTTCTTTACCTAGATATCGCTCGAAACATGATTTTCTTAAAAAAAACAGATTTTCGGGGCCTCTTGTTGTAAAATTTTCGAAAATTATATAAATAATTACATGAATGATGAATAGGTAGAGCGACAGTGCATCAAACATTCTAACCTATTATGCAGACTTTTATAGCATTCTACTAACTAAAAAATCGTAATATTTCATTAAAAAAAAACCGGCAAAAACCGATAGTGGGCTATTTTCAAAAAAAAAATTACTTTTTTCCCTTTTTTTTGTGCTCTAACATCTACAACCAAAAAAATCAATATTACATAAAAATAATTTAAACTAGATGAAATTAATTTCACTGGGATTGAAAAAATGAAAACTGAAACTTTTTTTAGTAATTATTGGCACTATTTATATTCCATTAAATTCAAGAATGGAAATGTATTTGAAATCAATAATAGATTTGATTTATATTAAATTTAAAAATGAGATGTTGGACAATATTCAAATAAAAGGTAAAAATCTTGTTGAATTCTTATAAACCAATAAATAAATAATAATAATAATAATAAAATAACTAACATACAAATATAAATAGTTTCATTACTGGAAAACTTTTTTTATGAATCAATTTACTATCACATTTATTTTAATTTATTATCACAATTTTAATTGTATCCTACAGATTAAACCTTAATCATTAAGGCAAATATCTTTTAAAATAAAATAAAAAATGATTAGCTAAACCTTATGGTAAAAACAACTTGTTGAAAATATAATTAATATATTATTACATAAGATTATACCTTATTTTAATGCATATTTGTTGCGTCAATTTGTTATTAACACTACACAGACTTAAAAATTGACACGGTTGACCAACTAGCTAAAAATTACTATGCCAAATTTCATGTGAAACTACGACATCATTCTAATTTTGAACTCATCTCACCCCTATCCTCACGCACACTACCCGATAACTCCCACGTCGTCTCAAAAGACAATAGTGTAGAGACCTCCTTAATTAATACAATTATTATGCTCTGAAGGGTTCTATGTTCTATCAATGGATAGGTAATCTACCTCCTCATTTTAATTAACTTGTGTAATTTAAGTCATTGTTTATCAAATTTGTTTATTATACACAAATTACAGGTTATAAATAATTATTTTAAATAAAACTAAAAAAAAAAACATATTATTACAAATGTAAATTACATAGTCGTTTTTTCTGTAACAGAATCATATGGTCATTATTCATTAATGTATGAAGATGATTAAATTTAAAACTCTGTATTAAATACATTATTGTATTGCCTGTGTGTTCAATATACTAAAATATATTTTTATCTCTTTGCTTTTAAATAAAGAAAAACGGTAATATTAATAGGTTTAAGAATAGATTAATGATAAAAGAGTATTCACAAAAATACGGAATAGATTACAAAGAAAGATTTTCTCCAATAGTTTGTTATAAATCAGTTAGGGCTATATTATTAATTTCAATGAATGAAAATCTCAAATTGAAAAAATTTGGTAAAAAAATTTAAATTAAATTTCTGTACAGACTTTTGGATGAAGAAATCTATATGACGTAACCAATAAGGTATGAATATAATACAGATCGAGTGTGTAAACTAAATAAAAGTCTATACATACAAATTAAAACAAGCACCGAGATATTAGAATAGATTTACAAAATATTTTTGTAAATTCAATTTCAAATTTAATGAAGCTGATATTTGTGTATTCACATTTAATTTAAAGGATAATAAAATTATTTTAGCTAAGCTATTTTTTATAAACAGTGGGTTAATAATTGATAGTTGTATAAAATAAAAAATCAATAGAGCAACTAATAACAGCGTTCAAAACATAATTTCAGATGACAACGGAGTTATTGAACTATTTTCTTGATATAAATATTTATAGTTAAAAAGCAGTTCAATATTTATTAATGAAAGTAATTACGCACATTTTATCATACAAAAATTTAATTTGAATGATGTAAAAGAATTATCGACAGGTACCAAAAGTAGGTCAAACAGTATTGATTTAAAAAACGTTTTATCACATCAAATAAATGAATTATTTACTATCGACAAACGGTAAGAAGTTTGTTATTTTTATCACAAGTTACGGGACCAGTTATAGCATATTCGATTAATGATGCAAGTAATTTCTTAACTAATCTATTAAAGGTAGGTATATTGAAACCTAGTTAAAACGAATTATACGTTACATGAAGAAAAAATAAATTATGATCTATATTTTAATAATAATAAATTTAACATTAGAAATATATGATGATACAGACTATACTGGCAATATACAAACACATATATCGATATCAGAGTATAATTAGATTAATAAAACATAGGTATTCATAGCTTAACGACTGAGGAAAAAACTCAACCAACATTATATACATCGATAATCGATGAGCCATACGATTGATAAAGAATCTAAAGTTTCACAAACGAACAAAACATATAGATGTTCGTTATCATTTTATCAGAGAAAAATATGAAGACAACATTTTTTGTTAAAATTTTTGGAAATGAAAGATTAGTTAGCAGACATTCTGACAAAGCCATTTTAAATGAGCGTTATGAAAAGCTTCGAACAGCAATACGATACTCGCAATGAAAATAGTTGTAACTCAGTTTTTATGATTTTTCAGAGCGATTGTTTTAACATTTTAAACCATGATTCTACTTTTCAATTTTTTTTCTTGATCAATATCCTTCAACACATAAAAATAATGGTTTTTGTTTTTTATCTTTTATCACTTTTCACTGACTTCACTGATACCTGGTACCTTATGTAAAATGCCATAACTCAAGTTAATTTTGTTTCCTGTTTCCACGGTAAATGTATAAGACAAAAAAGTAGTAGGTAACTCAAGTAAATTCTATTTATTTATTTTTATTTTTTTTTTTATCAATCCATATCACAGTTCTCAATCAACACAACTGCACAAATACGACTTACTTCTCTCTGTGTTTGTTCCATAACACCACTCATAGTTGCATTCAGGATTTTCCATTGTAATTTCTTTCCCACCTGGAAAATTGTTTAGAATACTTTCAAATTGGTAAATATATTAAATTTAAATTGTATAATTGACAATCAAAACAATACTTTAGATTAAGTATAGGTACCTCTGAAAGAGCTATGTACGAAGCTTCACTATATACCATAAGTATAGAATTTGTAAATACAAGCGGCACAATTATAACGGAAACTAAATATTTTTCAGGGGTCACAAGTGTCATGGTGAAAAAAAACCATAATATCGTACTGGATATATATATGACAATTGCAATAGAACAATAAATTCCACCATGAACAATTCCAAAATCTGTTATAAGATGTGACATATAACACCAAAGTTCTGTGTACTCTCTTAACCTGGTTGACGATCCTTTAGTTACAATTAATTCCTGTTCAAAATAATAATAATCACTGTTTAATTATCAAGAATCTTCCTAGATAATTAAATATGTAACATTCGAAGTAGTATTAATATTTTTAATTAAATTCCTTCAATGAAATCATATTTTTATAATTAACAATTGTATTTAGTTTAAATAAATTGTAAATAGTATTAGCTTTCTTAATGCAAAAAAAATATTAAAATATAATGACCCGTTCAATGATATTCAAATTGCGCTCTATGATAAACCAACGCAATTTATTTTATACTCATTTCCGGCCAAGTTAGTTAGGTATTTGAAATTTATCTACAGATATATTTGTATTGTACTCTTTAAATCCCATAAGTCCACAATTATTTAGTAACCGATAATATTTTAATTTTGATTTTTGAAGCATAAATTAATATTTATCATATTATAAATGAATATTTTGTATAATTTACTTATTTTATAAAATTTATATTTATAATATTAAAAAAAACTATTTTGTACTAATATAGATAATGATTTAACTTTAATTTTATCTTATTTTCCACTATCTTTGAGTGGTAAAAACTACAGATAAACGTTTGTTCTGTATTACCTTATCGTGAATAATATTAGTCTACTTAGTCAAACAGTATTAAAAGTTATAAATTCTCATTAAAGACTATCACTATTAAATTATTAAGTTCTAACCATAATACGCTGATTTATATCCTTGCTAACATTTCTAAATATGTGGCAGTTGATATAAAAATATCCAGTTGTTAGGTTTATGATGCCAAATATGGCAATAAATAGTATAGCATTATTTACTTTCCACCCCTTAACAAATATTAAACTTGTTACTATATTGAATGTCATCAGAGCAGTTGGCAATATTGTCACAACCCATACTCGTTTGGTCATATTTAATTGAAAAGGTTTTCGCATACACAATTCAAATTTGTCCTGAAAAATAAATATTGATGTTTGACTATTTTTAAACAATATTGTGTACAGACTTGAAAAATACTCCATCGATTCCAATATGCAGGTATATTTTTCATGTCAGTCCAAAAAATAGGAAATAAAAAGCAAATAAGTGCCATCGAAGTTCCAGCAACTCTATGAAGTAAATTAAAAAGAACTGTATCTGATTTAACAAAATATTTGTAATCCCCATATAATTTATAAAATAACAAAATATTTAAGCATACAAAAGTTGACAAACTGTATAGCATAATCCAAGAGAACAATGTGAACACTGGCTCTATAAAAAAAAAAATTGCAAATATACACAATTTCATATATAGATACAGAATATAGTCAATACTGTATAATAAGTATTAAATATATAAAGGTAAGTATTATTTAATAAGATAAAAAAATATTAGAATCATATTCAATATCGTTAATAAAATTATCTACAATAGCTACTTATATTTATTATTCAATTAATTTTAGATTCTGAGCGGAGCGATGAATGTATTGATTTTACAAAGATATGTGGTTTATATATGTGTGTGTCGTGTGTGTGTGTGTGTGACGATAAATAGTCCAAAACAACTTCAACTATCAATTATTGGATAAACAATTGAATCTAGTCTGTTCTTTAAAGAAGTTAAAATTAAAAACCGTTTACTTATTTTTGTAAACGAAAAAAATTAAGGAAAAACGGGAATTTTTACATGAATCCAGCATATGATTATTAAAATAATTGTTTTATAACCATGATTAAGTACCTTAAAACTTTTACGTATATTATTATTATTGTAAATAAATTAATTTTAATATACTATCTACCTATTTATACCATGAATTTGTTCATACTGTTCTACGGTAATGTAATATTGACTCAAAAGCTAATAATAATAATATAATAATATGGTATATATATTATTATAATAATTAAATAAGTATTAAGAATATAAATAATATAATAAGTAAATGCAATGTTTTTGAGAAAAATTAAATCAATTCACCGTAATATTATTAATAAAATTAATTATTTTAATTACTCTCAAAAAACATTTCATGAAACTTGGTCAATTAATATAATGAATTAATAACTAATGATTTTAATATATGCTTTAAAAAAACTTAATATGAAATATACTTATTGATACAGAGTGATGGAGCGTTTGTGCTCAGAATCGTTTTTCTTATACAATAATATGTAGGTAATTGAATTCAAAATTAACATTAACACATCCATAATAGTGACCCACTCGAAACCTTATGTACAGCAGAGCGGTACATACTTGTCTACTTTTTTAACAATGATAATTACGCTTCTAATTATCGATTACGATCTATGTTGGTACATTGTAATTATCACTTAAGTCTTTAGAACATCTATAGGTAACAATTTATTTTTAATAAAATTAATAAAAATAATGGAAGATTCGGCACCTGTGTAGTTATGTACTTGTTTATACTATTTTAAACAATATTCTTCAACATTTTAATTCATTGTCTAACACAATAGTAAAGCTATATTACTACTTATAGATGTTCATAATTGAATATTTTATTTATCTGTAAAATTTAAAAAATAAATAATTTCATTTTTTTACTATACCGCTTGTGTGTGTAATAAATGGCATTACTCCGAATAATTTTAATGCTAAAATTATAGGTTTTAACTGTTTAAAATATGATGACCTTTTTCTTTTAGTTCGAATCGTCATAATTGTTCTGATATCAAGAATATAGTTATCCTGGTTGATTATTTCTTTTGGTAACATTTTTCTTTTTTAAAATTTAAATTTTAAACTGCAAACACTATTAATAAATATGATGTAAATATGTAATAATATATATTAATCAAGAATAATATGTCAATCATTTACATGAGAAAAAAAATTAAAAAACAGTAAATGTATTTTACATGCATCTAACTCTATAAATAGATAATAACTATTTAGCTTTAAAAGTCAGTAATACGCATGTATTCAAATCGATTTTGAACTATAATTATTAATTAAATTGAAAAAGTTCGATTATAAATTTCCACTAAACAATTATTATTGTTATATAATTGCGACGATTTTAGTTGGAGATACGTCGCGAACCTATACCTAATTATCAGTTTATACCCTTTAATTTACTATGACTACACTTAACCATATTTGAAACAAATTATATTTTGAATGAAAAGTGCTACCTACCTACTTATTAATTATTTTGCTATAATTATTTACTAATCTGAATAATCTCTGTTCAATTTCATAAATATTATTACTGCTGAAAAATTAGTTGACTAATATTGAAACCTCAGTAAATTTATTCATTGGCAATATTATACAATATAATTTTTTATACATATATTTAGGCTGTATCCTGTATACATAGGTACCCGATGGATAGGTAAATATTTTGGAAATTTATCCAACAGTTATTTTATTTACACAAAATTTGAATATTTTAATATTTTAGTTTTAAAAGTCATTATTTTAAACAAGTCTGTTCAATATTTAATTAAAAACTTATGTAATTATTAAAAGTTATTATTTTTTATGTTAATTTGCCATGTATCCGTTCAACTTATAACTAATGGTTTAGTTTTCTAAATAAAATTTGTTCAATATATTTTCTGTTAACTACATTAAAAATTGTTATCTGTATTTACCAAATATTTTATTTGTAGGGTATTTTTACACATTACCTACTATCATAAAATGATCTTAGGCCCCAGTTTTTTTTATATTCAATGTAACGTATTGATGCCCCCATAATTTTTTTTGAACGGAGAATTATCCCAGAATTAATCTTCAATAATTATAAATTTAAGTTAAAATTTTAAAATATCTTCATTTAACATATCTACTAAAAAGAAACAATATTGTTTTACTAAATTAATAAAATAACCAACATTTTAACAACTATCAAAGTAATTAATTAAAAATTGTCCGTTTAAATCGACTTCAAGTGAGACATTCGCTTCTATACTCGATACCTATAAATTTGGTTTAAATGATTCTCTTCATTACACGTTACATTTAACTGAAAGCTTCTGAAAACCTCTCTTATTTACTCTTAATTTGACTCTCTTTACACACCAAGCATATAATTTTTCTCAATTACTTGAAATTCCTTAACATATCTCCCATTCAACATTTTTTCTGTGTTCAACAATAAATGTGCAGTTATCACGAAAAAAACATAATGAATTTCGTATTGAAAGCTAGTTTCGTTATTTAATATTGTATTTATATTTTTATTTTATTTTTCTCTATATTATGGTCATAATTTTGTTTTACTAAACTAATTATCGAGCTATCATAGTCGCTAACTAAAAAGTAAAAATTAATAAAAATAAAATAAACGATAATTTTTATAATTTATAAACTTTTCAACTTAGTAAAAAAGAATTCAATAATGCCGTCAGAAATTTGATACATAATTACATAAATAAGGCCTGTTATTTTATATAATGGAACCTTTATTTAATTAAACTCTTTAAACAATGAATTATTTTATAGGACCATAAAATTTTTCATTCAAAAACTTTTGAAGTGACGAATTAATTATACTTATATATTATTTTTCTTCAACAAATTTAAAAAATGTTGTATTGTGATTTGTAACATAGGTACCTATTTATTAAGTACACACACATCAATCAGACGTGTGACGGCAAACATTATGTGAGAGAATAAGTATGTAGGTACACGATCGAGCGCAATCATACAGGCAATACAGCGTTAAATTGTATTCCCTTAGATTAGATCAGTAAGTACCTACCTACTTTTGATTATTGTCATTGATGCAATGATACTGTAATAATACCTATGTAAAAGATTATCAAAATTAAAATTAAATTACTTGTTGCCATTTCGTACACTAAACATACGTTTTCAATTGATAAAATTATTATTTATTTTTAACAAAATTTCTAATCAACAAATTTTTTTCAGAGATCCTTCAAGCTTGTTAGATGTTCCATTGTATTATATATTTTAACTTTAAGGAAAAAGTTATGCCGGTCAGTTATCAAGTGTGGTTATCATAGTGATAAGTTGAGTTGTTATCAATATCAATTTTTATTGGAAAACACTTAACACAAAATTTACAAAATATACTGTATATAGATTATAGTTTACCTATTATGGTTTTACACAGTTAAAACTTAATTTCGAAATTCCGGTTCAATTGTACATGTATTGATCAATACTGAAACTCAACGAGCAAAAATCAACTCTACTTTAGTCTTTAGTTATTATCTAAAATGTAAACGTTAATTAATAGACATAATATGTTAATTAGTTACCTAGTGAATTATTAACGAATATTAATTCATATTTTCCATATCTTAGAAAATTTAATTATTATTAATTTACTCATTCAATATTGTTCTATGAATTCAAATAACTATTCAGTCCAGATAAAACAAACAAAATGAAATACTCGATGAAAATGGTAATATGGTTCTTAACATTATTAAAATGTACATCTCAATCAGATTTAAATATTGGTAGGTTGTTTATTGAATTTAAAATTGAATATTTAATTTAAATTGTTATATTTTATTTTACAGCAATAATCGGTGGTGGCATAGGTGGAACATCTTGTGCATATTTTTTAAAGGAAATATTTAAGGATTTGGTCAATCTAAGTATATATGAGGGTAATAAGGTTGGTGGAAGACTAGCTACAGTAATTATGAGTGATGGTAATGAATATGAGACTGGTGGATCAGTCATACACCAGAGAAACAATTATATGTTTAATTTTGTAAGTAATCTAGGTAAGTCATCCAATACATTTTTTTGAGTTCAAACTTTAACTAATTTTATTTAAACCAGGACTTCAAAAACGTAAGTCAGTATTTAAAAATGAACGACTTGGTTTACACAATGGAAAAGATTTTGATTTTATCGAGAATGACAACTATTATGTAAATTTGATGAATATTTTATGGCGATATGGTTACAGCGTTAAACGTTTGCAAGAATTTATTAATAGTATGCTTGACAAATTTGAAAGGTCAGAAAATTAGCAATAATATATTAAAAATCTCATATATTTTTAAAAAAAACCGTTCTGTTTTTAGAATTTATGAACTACAGACAAATAGTATAAGTTTTGATTCGACATATGACTTACTAAAAGCAATGGATCCTTCATTTATCAACTATCTTAATATATCAGTAAAAGATGCATACATGAATGAGGAACATTTTTCTGAGTCTTTAATCACTGAACTTGTACAGGCGTCCCTTAGAGTGAATTATGGACAAAATACCAATGTTCATGAATTTGTTGGTAAGAATTTGTAATTTGTAAATTTTTAATTAATTATAATCAAATTCAGGTTTATTTTACCTTGTTTAAATTATTTAATTATTTGTGTGAATAATTTAATAAAATATATTTCTAAAAAACAAAAAAAATTGTTCATTTACATTTAAGTTTTCATTATAAATATATTGTGGACTTAATAGTTATGGATTATATATTCTTTATTTTTCATATTAAATTACTGCAAGACCTATATTAAAAATATAAGGTATAATATCTTGTAATATGCTAATGTTTATAATTTTAATATAGGATCAGTTTCTATGGCAGGGATGGATGGATCATTATGGTCAGTAAAAGGAGGTAATAAAAGAGTTGCAGAAAAACTACTTGAAAAATCCAAAGCACATTTAGTACCTGAATATGTCGTCCAAATAACTAAAAACAATGATTCCTATACATTGTTGACTAATTATAAAAAAAAAGCAACTTACGATTATGTTGTGTTTGCTGCACCCCTAGCAGAAAATCAAAAAATACCAATCACTTTTTCTAACATGCCATTAGCATTGAATAAAGTTGGTAAATATCACCAAACAGTAAGTACATTGGTTGTTGGTGAGATAAAAAGAACAAAATTTTCTCCCATCTCTGATGGTGATCTTTTACCAATTACTATTATATCAAACAATGAAAATGAGTTTTTCAATTCAATCAGTAATGTTGAAGGTGTCAATGAAACCGGCAGTTTAAATGTTTGGAAAATATTTTCTCAGCAACCACTCTCTAACAATCAAATAGACTATTTATTTGAAAATATAAGTGATGTTAAAGTTGCAGATTGGTTGGCATATCCTCATTATAAAGTTCCAACAGAATCGCAGAGTTTTCACATAGCTGATCGGCTTTATCACATTAATGCTATAGAGTGGGTAGCAAGTGCCATGGAAATGAGCTGTATTGGTGCAAAGAATGTAGCACTCTTAATCAAGAAACACTTTTATAATAAAGAACTAAATGAAACAACCAAATGGTCTCATATGGAACTATAATGAATTTAGATTATAATATAATATCAACAACAAAAATTAAGTTATGTATTTAAATAAAACATAAATTATAAGTGTAAAATATACAAAAGATTTCAGATTAAGAAACCTAAAATTAAATACTAATAGTGTGGTTTCAATGTACAATATTTATTTATATGTTTAAAGATAAGATCTACCGCTGTTGAAATGTACCAAATCCAAGACCCAGTCCACGATGAGTATGTGTCGCCATGCGAGCGACTTCATATTGACTTTCCATCGAGTTAAACATTTCTTCTTGTTTTTTAATAATATCTTTTGATTGTCCTTGTTGAGATGTTTGATTATCAGCACCTATATGATAAAAATTAATTTGTTATAAAAAAAAAAAAAATCTAGTTTGTAACAATTAACTACCAATCCCATTATCTTTGATGCCCATTAGTCTTTTGAATTTAGCAGTAACTTTGCCATCCTGATCCCCAAATTTTGTGGACTGCCAAATGGTTGCTGTCTTGTTGTTAGTTATTACAGGTGGTTTAGCTTCTTCAATTTGTTTAACAACCTCATTGTTTTGTTTATTTCCCCATAACAGTTTGCGTTTTTGAATCTGTTCAGCATATTTGTTAGGATTTACGGCTACTGGATTATAATAAGATGGTAACTCTATTCCTGTTTGTACTTTCACTTTTTCAACTTGTGCTTCCATAGATTTTTGCAGTAACAGTTGAGGAGTGACTGTTGTGGTTGATGGCAGTACAGGATTTCCAACTGTTGGAACTTTTAATTCAATCCCCAATTTATCTAAAACTAAATTATAATCATTAATAAAATAGGACTTTTCTTTATTTAAATTTTTTGAAATAAAATTTAACAAAAAAAAATAATTACTTTGCCGTTTATTATTAGCCTTTTTTTCTAAGAAATAATTATGTGATGATGTATATTTTTCTTTACTTTTAGACCGACTATGTTTATTGTGATTCTTTGTTTCATGTCTATAATGTGGGCTAGACCTCCTGCTAGTACTATTTCTTTATCAGAAACAAAAAAATATAGTGAATATTATGTTATTTAAGGTGATGTAATAAACTTTGATACCTTTCACTTCGACTGCGTGATCGACGT
Organism: Melanaphis sacchari; assembly: GCF_002803265.2. NCBI lineage: Eukaryota > Metazoa > Arthropoda > Insecta > Hemiptera > Aphididae > Melanaphis > Melanaphis sacchari. Next base: position 1,343,496 of record NW_020271560.1, on the reverse strand, counting down.
GAACGTTTTTTGCTACGACTGTGACTACGAGATCGTCGAGAACGTTTTCTACCACAACTGCGACTTCTTGACCGACGAGAATGCTTTTTACTATGGCGATCTCTCGATTTATTTCTAATTTATATACATACATATAAATAAAAACAATACATTAAATTTAAAATAAATGAGATAAAAAGGAACTATACCTTCTATGACGAATATGACTTTTTTTTTCTTCATCGGAACTACTTATTTTTGTATCACTATGGTTTCCATGTTTACTAGTATGACGTGATCTCGAAGTGTATGATATAGAAGTAGGGGATGATGCCGAACTAGAAGGTGAAGTTTGGCTTTTAAGTGGAGGTGATTTGGTTGAACTATGGTTTGATTCCTGCTGAAAATATATAACTAAATTAATTATTAGATAAAAAATATATTAACATTTTTTTTTCATATTAAACATATTTGTTTTATTTATCAGTCAATTATGTTTTAATATGTAAATAATAAATATTACATAATTGATAAGATATATCAAATATAATTTAATAATTAAAAATATGAATATGTCAAAAAAAGTAAGAAGATTGTCAATATCGGTATTTTAAATTAATAATTATGACCTAGCAGTTAATGATAAATAAAAAATATACCTTCTTCAAGGCCACAGCTCACAGAGAATGACGTCTAGCGGGAAAGGGTTTACCTGATTGTTTTTGTTATTACTCACCAATGTGAATGTACAGTATTGATAATCAGCCGCATTCAATATTCCTCTTCGAGCGGCGCAAACAATCAGTGGCAAGAGACTCTCCCACAGTCGATTGACTACTCGTGGACTATTTTATATATAATTTCAGAACAATGTCGTGTTAATATTGGTTTTAACCGGAATTTACTTTTTTTTAGAGTTGAATTAGGTATATTAATTAGCTTACTTAATTTTTTTTTTTTTTTTGTATAGCCTATTTCAAAATATTTTTTACCCACCTTCAGTTTTGGTAATATGAATTTAACCAGGACGACTTGTGTTATCATACTGAATGGCTGGTCTCTTTAATAAAATCTTCAGAATGAAAACAAAAATATCATAATGAGGATTTAGTGGAAATAAAATGTACGAAATTAAGATATGTAACTAAAAATCTTTTAACTGTTTAGTTAATCTTTGCGAGCCAAAACAACATAATTATCATTAAAATGAAAAAATACATTAGGTACTATATTTATAATATATTAGTACCACTATATTATATTCTTAACAAGTTTTGTTATTATAATGAGGAAATGAAAGTTAGAAACATACTATGATAAACAGTAGAGAAGTATTTATCTAAGTACTAATAATTTTAAATAGTTGTGTATGTAAACAAATAATACAATTTAAATATTTTATGGATGTAGTAAACACTACTTATAATAAGAAAATAGTTTATGCCAATTGTTCTTATGCTGAACCATAAAAAAAAAATTAGAGAATGTAATTAAATCAATAGACATCATTAAAGACTATATTCTTCAGTCTGTCCGGAAATAACTGATATAAATGACAAATCATACACACTTAAAATCTAAAAAAAATATTTTTTACAACGTTAAAGGTTAAGGTAAGTAATAATTTAAAATAATAAATGTTATGATATAGAAATGCAACTACCTAATGAACTTAAAAATAGTTTAAGTGCCCTTAATTAACATTAATCATAATAGATTAATGTTGTACTTATCCATACCTCACTCATATCCATGGTAACTTGTTCATAATTTGCATCAGCTTCCATTCCATTAGTTCTGGTAAGTTTAGTCTAAAAATATTTAATAGGTGTGATATACATTTATTTAGCCATGTATAGATAATTTTTAGTTGGTTAGTACTTTGATAAATATTATTTTATTTTTAAAAATAGCAATAATGCCTAACTTTATGGTTGTAAGTAATATACAAGTAGAATGATCATTATTTCTGATAATTAATGTAAGTCTTTACAGTAAAGACGCATTAAGCTACTGATAGATAAAATGATAACATTAAACACGTAGGTTCTACTACTACCTATGTAGATCACCATTAAGTCGCAATTATAAGTAATCAATTATAGCCTACAGGCCTAGCTGTGTAAATATATATGACCATGAAGATATGAAATACAAGAGTGCATATCTTAATAATAATATTATAACACTTGACGTCATGATATATGAAAGTGTGACTGGGTAGTAGATTATAAATGCAAAATAAACTTACAACGACTTCTCTTCGGGGACTCGAACTGTTGTCGTCATCACTGGCGTAGTTGCACAGACTTTCCATATTAAGTGGTATTCGTTGTTCGGTCGTCTATTGTCCGTCACTTTTCAGACGGAATTAAAAACAAAGAAACAATGAAAATATTAGTCCACTGACTTTAGGATCGATCTTAGACCATCGCGTAAACGACGCAAGTCACAAGACAGAACACAGATGACGAACCGTGTGAATGAAAATAAAGTAATTGAATTGATTCGTTAATAGACACTGATGTCACTAACAAAAACAAGAAAATCGTTGAGGCTTAGGAATTGTGAATAGGTGTGCACTATGCAGTATGCGACATGAAAACTCGCAAATCCAAAGTCAATTTCCTTCTCCCGCTCTCCGCACCTAATGGGGTAAGGTTCAAGTACCAAAACGGATCGACAAAATGGCGTCGTCCTTTGTCGACTCCGCCTACCATCATATGATTAACTTTTCTATGGTCACACTGTACAATCTATAAACTTTTACCGTTCTAAATCTATGCTTGACGTTTGTATTAAGAGGACGCCACACCCACAAGTGTTATCTCCGTCTTACATATGTTATATGTACAACATTGAAAATTTTAAATTTCCATTCAACAGAATCCATTTTATGCTGTTAAGTTTAATATTAGAGTAAATTTTTAATTTACCTATTATCAAATTTAAAGGTAATAATTTTATCTAGGCCATCACATAGGCTTCTATTAATATTTTAATTTTAAACTGAGTTTTAGCCATGTAAAATATTAAAACTTTAAAGTGTTCATAACTCTCTTTAAAATTATAATATCAATAAAATCCTATGTAATGACCTAGGTAAAATTCTTACCTTTAAGTTCGATAATAAGTAAATTTAATGTAATATTAAAATTAAAGCTAACAGCATAAAATGGATTCTGCTAAACGAAAATTTGTCATGTTATACGTATGTAAGACAAAGATAACATGTGGTAGTTGTGTACGTAGAAAGGGTGTTAACGGGCTGAAGCCCACCTTCCATTGACGGAATTATTTTGGTTTTTAAATCAACCCACGATTTAATATAGTATCCCAAAGCGTGTTTTTACTATTTACCCATTTACCACAACCACGAACTAAAATATATTAAATTATATATATTATTTTGTGATTTTGACCACAGGTATCTATTATCTAATTACAACTATACAACTGAACTGATGTTACCAATGAACCTAACCTAGACTAAATAAAAATATATTTTATGGCCCATTATTTTTGTTATTTTTTTCTTGATTTTATGCTTAATTTAAGTAAGAAATAAAAAAAGCAACAATTTTTTTTTTTTTTAAGTCAATGAGTCTATTACATCTTGATAGTTATTTATTTTCAAGCAATCGAGTTCCCTCTCACAATTGCAAGATCCTGTGTACGCCACTGCATTCGAGTGTGGGCGTGTGGCGTTCTCATTTTTTTTTAATATTGAATTGTACAAACATGAAATAGTATATAATAGAGCCATGGAATAGATAACATATTTTTTTTACATTGTACTTTCAAATATACATAAATCGTGTGTACAACCACGTACAACTTACTTTTCTTTAGATCAATAATGTGATGTTTATCTATCATGCAAACGATTAACTTCGCCTTAATGCTATCCCTACTTTCATAAGTAAATCAATTGATTGTTTATGCTGGTAACTTCTGTAATGGATAATAAAAAATGTTTTATTATCGTAAGTTTTCGGCATGGATATAGGCATGACAAATTTGTTTTGGTTATAGGTATAATTTATTTTTATTTAACCGTATTTTCACTTTTTTAGTAGCTTACAGAACAATGATTTAGTGGAATAGAACCATAATACCTTAGAAATTAGAATATAGAATATAATGTGTTACAAACATAGCACATTAGCACAGAACACAGTTAATCAATTGTCGTAGTTCTTTTCATGATATAGGTATATTATCATTTCTATTTTCTTGCAATTTTCTATTCCATGAATATTTGTGTTATACAATATCAATAATATTTTATTGTCCTTTCTGGTTTTTTATCTTATCAGTTATTCAATTTACCCACGTGCGACAAGAAAATACATGCCGACCGATCAAAACAAATAACCTTAAACACTAAACAGTATTCGTAATTCATAGTATACACTATTCAGTTTCAGACGTTTCAGTATATATACATAAACACATTTGGTATTTTGGTAAACACTACTACGCTAGCCAAATACTGTATTTATTATTTTAAGTTAAAAACGTTAAACAGTGAATTCCGAAGTTATTATTTTTTCAAAGGCAAACGATTAACGTATAATTTTAATATGACGGAAGACACGAGCATAGTTGATCCGACCAACAAAAAAATTTCATATTCTACAAGAATCAAATACCTCAATGAAATTTCCAAGCCTCTAGCAACCAAAGCGCTTACAAAAAAAATTTATAAACTCGTTAAGAAAGGTTTGTACCACTAAAATAAATAAATAATAATTAAATTTAAATTTTCAAACTACTCCCATTATATCTTCAGTAGTCATAACTTCATTTATCCCTATTAATTTCTACTTAAAAATAATAATTAACTAAACAAACCAAAATGATTACCTTATTTACTCAATGTTACAAAGCATCGTCATATAAAACTATGGTTTCATTAAAATATATATTTTAATATTCTGGTGATTATATATATATGGTCTTAAGAGAACATAATACAAGTATGTATTAAGAGAACATAATACAGGTATGTATTACTCTGTTTCACAATTATAAAAAATATGAGTTCAGCTCAATTAGTTCAATATTACAATAAATATACCTAAATAATTCAAAAGTTAGAATATAATCTGTGTTTTTTATATTTTAATATTAAAGCGAATTATAAGTATTTAGACATTTTATTATTAATAGTATGTTTATATTTTATTATACCTATAAGCAACTCACTTAAAATTTAAAATATCAAAATTTCGAGGGGGTGCTAAACTAGATTTATACCATACTCTTAATATATTATAGGTCAATTTACTGTATCTAATATTTAAATTAACAATTAGAGTGATAATCAATTATTTATTAACAACATGAATTTTGCTGAATGCAAATTTGCTTAACTATGCATTTTATGAGACAAAAATAATATATGTGGTCTTCTTAAAATCATTTAAATTAAAAAAATTTAAAAAAAATAATACAATTATTGTAATGTATATTATTAACAAAAAAAAAATTAATATTTAAAGGCTAAAATGGTTTAATCAATCTTAATGATTTTATATTTTATTCAACTAAATTACTATTGTGCAAAAGCACTGATTTATGTTTTTCATTTTTCTTAAGTAAATGCCATACCAACCAGCTTTAATATTAAAACATTGGGGAAAAAAAACTTAAGACCATAAATATTATTGTTACCTTTAAACCTGATAATAAGTCAATTTACTTTTTATGTCAAATTAACTAATATAGATACTTACTGTATGATATTAAATTTATAATGTTGTACATTTGACAAAGACAACAGATGAGTGTATGGTGTCATCATTAATCGTAAGAAAAAAAAATAAAAAATTTTTTAATATATTTTAATTTTTTAATCATGGATTAACTAAATTATATTTCTTACAATGAGCCTACGTTTATTTTATTCAAATTTACTGATTAAACTGATGTTATGAGAAAATTTCAATCAAAAACTCTATGTTTTATGAAGAGATGTATTAACATGTAGAGATGTAGACACTGGTTAACTAGTACTTAACTTGCAAAATTCACATTTTTTTAAAATTTGTGTTATGACTTGGGCAAAAATTTGATTGATTTTAGAAAGCTAGTATTTTGCTGGACAAAATGACTAGTTAGAAGTTTAGTAAATATTTTAATGTATAATATGGCAATTAAAAAAAATAAATCATAATATAGAATAATTTATAAATTTGTTTTTATCATACATAAATACTATTTGTACAAATTTTACTATATACAGAGGATACCGCTTAATAGACTCAAAATCATCTGAAACAGTCCGGATGTATCCAAATACATTATAAAAAAACTAGCAATAACTTATAAGACTCAAATTTTGTATAAAAAAAAATACTAGAAAATAAACATTTTTAGTTAAAATTTAAAAATATTTTTGTTAATTATTCCTGTTTTTGATTCATGCTTTACAATGTGTGTATGAACAACAAATTTCATTAGTTCATTACATTTCACACTTATTGCAGTTATCATAATTGTAGTGCATTGTAAGTCATGAATACTCTCCCGATTACCTGATACAACTATCATAATATGTATGCATTTAAGGAGATTAAAATAAAAGCAAAATAATAAAATAAAATTTTCAAATTTTTATTTTTTTTTCTACTTTGCCTATAAAATTCTTTATTACTATAGGTTATAACTGTTATAAGACTCACTTTGGGACCAGCACAAAGTGAGTCTTATAAGCGACATCCACTGTATTTAATTTTTATTTTGTGCATAGCCACAAAACTACATTTTTAAGTTATTGAGTTAATGAGCAAAGAATGACTATTTTCAAAATCTTAAATATGTTGTTAAGAAATATATTTTTTGACATTTCCAATTATTTAATACTGTTTTAAACTGCTGTCATATTTGAAATTTTGAAAAGTAACTTATACAGAGTGATTCATTCAAATGTATATACTAATTATTTCAAAAAGTTCTGTGTTAAAAATATCTTTTTACACAATTAAGTGCTTAAAATTGTGAAATTAACTAAAAATCACTATTAGTGCATTAATTTGTTATCAATAATTAACAATGTATTTTTATTATAGCACATAAAGAAAAGACTTATTTAAGAGTTGGTCTAAAAGAAGTGCAACGAAGAGTCCGAAGAGGTGAAACTGGTTTAGTAATTTTTGCTGGTGACGTTTCACCAATTGATATCATGAGTCATATGCCTGGTGTATGCGAGACAAAAAATCTGCCTTACTGCTATGTGCCTTCGCGTGAAGATTTGGGTTCATCAATGGGTGTCAAAAGATCTGCTGTTATGGTTCTTATTAGAAAGCATGAAAATTATTCAGATTTATATGACGAATGCCTGAGCGAGATTAAAGCTCTGCCCTATGATTTTTAGTCTACTGGATTTAAATGTCTAATTTTTATAAACTAAGAATAATGTTACAATTAAATATAATTAAAACAAAATATATAATGTAAGAAAAATAAATTTATCTTTGTAATTATTTAAAAACAAAATTTGTATTAATACCCATTTATATATTAACCACCAATTCAAAAATCTTCCTAATGAAAAGTGTATAACAGTATTATAAAAGTACATATAACAATAACTCCTCCCACTATTAAAGAATCACGTTTTTTACGCATATTAATTTTTTGTACAAGGGTGTTGAGAGCAGGAAATCTACTAGATAAATCATGAAGTCTGGATTGTAAACGTTTAAAATGATGCCGTTGCGATACCAAGTGTTCTCTGGTTTCCATTGCAATTGCAATCTGATCAGATACTAAACGATCTGAATTACGTACATGTTCATGTTCTTTGACATACAAATCCATACGTCTGTTTTTTGTTCCAGAATTCTTGTAGCCACTGAAAAACAAAATTCCCAATTAGAAATTTATTCAGGTTTGTTGTATATATGAAATATTCATTTACTCAATGTCCTGCCGAACACTATGCAACAAATCTTCCCTTTCCCTTCGAGCTCTAACATTGGATTGTATTTTTTGAAACTCTTTAGTGTAATCTTGTAAAATATCTCTGTGACGCTGTACAGTATGCACATTTTGTGAAACTATAGATTGTTCCCCGTTGGAACTCCATTCACCCATTTTTTCATTGACCGTATTAAGCTAAAAATCCAAAGACCAATAATTTTATACATTTGTGTAGAGGGAATTTTACCTTAGATAGCAGCTCTTCAATTTCAGATGTAGCAGTTTCAAATCGATCATCAGACAACAACAATTGTGATTCATCGTCGCTATACATCATGGGATTATTAGTACTTATTTTACTTAATGACACTAACATGGAGTCGATTTCTGTTTCCAGCCTCCTGGCCTGTTTCCTCAAATCTATAAATAATAACGAATGTCAATTAAGTATGACATTTTTCAAAGGAATTTTAAATTTCTTATTCTGACTACTTAAAAAGTAAAAACAATTAAATTAAGGAGCGTTTTCTTAATTAAATTGTTTTCACTTGAATTATGGTAGCTATTTAAAAACATTTTCAACCGTTTTAGGCTTAGAATAACAACTGGAGTGCACAGTATGGGTATTTTTTAATTAAAAAATCCACCTAAGTTCGAACAGTCATATACTCGACAGCGTTCTGCATATTATGAATACCGAAGAAAAGAGCCTCTATAATTCAAACATTATAAACGAAACCAAGATATATATTATTTTATTGTACCTTCCCATGACGGCGACGAAGCCATATTTTCACACTTGGGCACGGCAAGAGACGATTGTGAAGCGTATTCGACTCTTCATTCAATCTAACGACTGGACCTAGTAATAACTAATAAGATGACAAATACAAATGATTCGTCGAGTTTAAGAAATGCGTTATACAATCAACACTGACGAGTGACGACACTCTTCTAAAAAGTTATGACGGACCGTTGATACTTGATTGTGTCATTGTGATAAGAATATTGCTTATTTTGTACTCTTGATTACAGATGAGATAATCTATAATCATGCAATTCCCCTTACGGCATTGGAGGTTACTGATAAAGTGATAACGAGTAAAACTACGATTTAAGATTATTTATTTATTTAAGTGTATACTATATATAATAATTAATATTAAATACGTACGAGACTAAAGAGTTGATATAATACTACGTTACATTCATTAAAGCCACTATTATCTATTATAGAAATTAGAATGTTAATAAGTTTTTTTGAACTTGAAATTTTTTTTTTTTAGATAATACCACTATTTAAGTACCTACTTTACCTATAACAGACATGCCCAACCTTTTTCAACTGGCGGGCCACATTCAAAATGTATATTTGTACTGCGGGCCGTAGGTATATGCTTCATGAGGGTTTTTTTTTTGTTCACTTCGATAAAATATAAACTAGTCATAGGTATATCTATTGTACTTACACTTCTTATTAAGAATTGGCGTTACACATTTCACTCCGAACATTGAAAGATTGGTTAAAGAAAAACAAGCCCAAATTTCCCACTAATTTTTTTTTATTAATATTCTAAAATCCAATGCATTTTTTTTATATAAAAATTCAAAATTTTAAAATATTTTATATTTTTAAAAACTTAATAAAATACATTTTTTGTAAATAATAATTTTTTTTTTTTACACGGGCCGGTTGGAACACCTTCGCGGGCCGCGGGTTGGGCATACCTGACTTATAATATCTGGGAAGGTACTAACAAAACATTTTTAGAATTTAGATATAATCCATCTCAACTCTTTAATACACAAAAAATAATATTAGTTGTTCCAGATTTTTGATTATCACCATTAATGCAGTTATTATATGGTATTTACTCCAGTCTCCAATAACATCATATTAAAAGTTAATGAAAAATAACATAAATAAATATGGAAAGTAAACATGTATAAAATATGATTTTCTATAAGTACATTTAAATGAACAACACATTTATAACATTCTTTATTGTCTAATTTTAATTATAATGTGAGTAAAATTAATGAATAGTAAAATATAACTATCATCCATCACCAGTTTTCTAAATTTTTAATAAAGATCACTAATTTAAATAAACTAAGCGTTCATTATTCCAATAGGTCATTTTCATAATGATATAAAAACAATAATTATCCATAGAGGTGTCAATATATTATATTAAAAGTGTTAAGAGGTATAGCTAGTTACTACACAATTAGGTTTCCATCTTCAATGTAATTTATATAATTTTAATTTTGAAAATATAATATAAAAATAAAATAAATTTCAATTATAATATTTAAACTTTGTAAAATTTAAATTTAAATTTAACTGTCTAAATAGTATTTTTTGAAGAGGTAAAAATATTTCCTTATTATTACAATTGTCTTTAATATATGAGATTTCCAGAACTATACATATCTGTCCTCTGATGCTACACTAATCCTAGAAACATGTCTATGACTTTGTCTGCCAATTTGTACTTTACATTCAGGACAAATATACCGCTGAATTGGCCATCCACATTCTGCAATACAATAATGTGGCTGTTGGAACATTTATACCAATGTCCTTAAGCTTTAATGTCTCCTGAAAAACTAGTAGACATAGCTTGCATCATCTGTCTTTCTTCATTACTCATTAGTTATAATTTCAAGTCCATCAAATTTCGCAAAAATTAATTTAGTTAACTTAGTTCGTATTTCCGTGTCTTTTTCAACAGTGTATACATTAAAAGACATCAATACCAGCTTCCATGTTGTCTACTGAGTCAAAAAACTCATTTACATTAGAATTGTACAAATTAAGTGCCATTTGAAATTTTCTATTTGATATGAGTTCAAATAAACTCATAATTCTTACACCACGTTTCATATCCATGTTAATATCAAATTTTTGTTGATTTGGCAACTGTTGTGCATAAGTGGAAGCAACAGAAAGAATCCAATCAATGTGGTTAATAATAAATTCTTTTTTTGTTGCTATTATTGATTTTTTCAATTTTATTTTTATACTTAGAAGTATAGTCTTAAACAAATCAATAACAAAATGTAATGATTTAATATCTTTGACAGGTAAAGAAAACTTTAAACGTTTTATATCCAAAGAATTTAATACATTTTTGCAAAATTTATCCCATAGATATTTAGTACTATCATATCTGTTTCTTAAATCACCAATGTAATATGAAACAAATTTATTATTCAAGGATTCTAATGAATTTATCATTTTCTTCATGTTCCCGCGTATTACAGATAGTTCTCCATAATATTTATTTTTTATATTAACTAAGTTTTCTAAGTTCTAATATAACTTTTACTTGGTTCATGAAACGTTGGGTTTTTAAAATCGGTGTTTTACATAATAGACATTGTTTTAAACATATTTCTTTATTATTTTGGTTCATCCAGTTTGTTAAAGCTTCAGATTCTATACAGTGTTCATAATCTTCTAAATATATAAACCTGAAATATATCACCTTGATGTTAAATAAAGTATAGAAAATCATAATTAATATACTTATTTTATTATTTATTATTATTAGTTTCATGACACAATCTATATTGTTATAAAAATACATTATAATTATATGACATTGACATATAACCTTATTATGTTATGCCAAAGCAAATCATTAACTTCTACAAATATATAAAAATGGATAGTTAAATTTTAATTATATTTAAACTAACTTCAATAGGTATTACAATTGACTACTTTAGTTAGTCAAATATACTAAATATAAAATGTCTTGTAAACAATGTAAACATTCTTTTCATTTAACTTAACATTTGGTTCATCTTCATTGCCAAATACAATCGTAGTAACTTCATCTTCTTGACAAATATGACATAAAGGAGAGCACGGTTCACTACAAAAACCTATACACTCATGCCCACATTTCAACTTTAAGATGCAAGGCATATAACAAGGTTTTCGATTACATTTTTCATAACATTTTCTGGTGCATTCCGAATGTGGATACTTCCACTCACCTTTTTACATCTATAAAAAATTATTGTTTACATTTATAAATTAACCCTTGGATTTTAAATAAAAAAATAAACACATACATATGATTATATGGGTATATCTTGTTGCAAGTCTTATTGCAAGGTATATGTATACGTCCTTGTTTACATTCTCCACATGTTCCCAAACAAATATCGTTACAATTTAATTTTTGTAAACATGGTTCACGACATTTGTCAAGTAGGTATTGGCTATCTAGTCTGAAATCTACAATATATTATTTTTATTTATAATTTACTTATTCACAGAATATAAGTTTAACTAATCAATAAACAAAATTGTTTGCTACAATTGTTACTACCTAATTGATATCTAATTAAATCAAAATCACGATTTTTTTTTTTTAATAGTTTAATAAACAGTATAATAATAAAATTACTATGATAAATTAATATGAATTTACATTGGTTACTTTAATAAAATTACAAATATGAAATAAACACTTAAAAAAATTATAAAATGTGTTTCTATAAACAGTTAAAAAAACAGTACCTACTTAATGAGTACATGATGAAGATAAAAATATTACCTTTATTCTTGTCACAGCATAAAATCCAAACTCCATTATGACCACAAGCGAACTTACTATTTTTTTGCAATATTATTTCCTTGCAATCATTAGTTATACATTTTTCTGCACATAAATTTTTACATACATGCCCACAATCTAATATTCAATCACATTTCTTTGTACAAAGATTATGTTCTGGTATAGTTTTACATTCTATTGTAATTTAATGGCCACAGTCCGGTATAATTTTTTTCTACCTGGTAATAAAATAGAATCAGTAAAATAGATAGACATTCTATAATATCTAACACTTACTTGATTTTCACAAGGTTCACATTTTTCACAACATTTGGATTGACACTTATGGTCGCATTTTAATCGACGATTGCACAGAAGATTACATTTAATCTCGTCAATGTTTAATCCACAAGAAACATCATTCTCTACGTGTCCACAAAGCAACAATTTTTTAACTTTAACAATACATAATAAACAATCTTTATAACAAATCTTTTGAAATTTGTGATTAAATGGGCACTTTTTGTTTATATTTTCACAAGGTTTTAAAAATTTATACTGTGGAATTATATTTTATTAAATAACAATAGTATAGTAAAAAACACATTTTTTAAAATTAAAACTACCTTCTTATGATTTGGATCATCATTTTTATGACAATTTCGTTCACAAGCATGACCACAATCTAACCGATTAAAACATTTATATGAACAGTTTGGTTTTTTGTTATGATATTTCTTTTAAATTGTATGACCACATTTTTCTAGGATAGATTCTACCTAAATTTTAATTTTAATAAAAAAAAATTTGTTATTAAAATAATATACTTTGCAAATTAATAGTAATAAGTCCAACCATTTCTTCGCATGGAAAAGCAAGAATATCAACAAAACATTGCAATGTCAATTGGTGGCCACATGGTAACTCTTTTATCATTGAAGCAGTGCAATTTCCACAATCCATATAACATACCACTAAAAATAATATTAACTAATAAATGTATTAATAAAAAATGATATCTTATTGAAAATCTTGAAAACCTTAATTCTTAAAAATTGGTGACTCTAATCCTTCCAGTATTATTCTGTGTTTGGCAGCACCGGTAGTAGTTAATGCAATTACATGCATATCATTTAAAAGCTCTACATATTCTAACTCTCTTAATTTAGCATATTGCTTATAAACTCGATTATACTTTTGTTCATAACTTCTTATTTTTGGATCAAACAACTCTTTTGTTTTTCTACCCAGTGGAAATATAAAGACCATCTTTGTCTCATATTTAATACATATAAATCCTTAATTGATTGTGGTAATTCAACATTAACATCAGTCAAATTCAACGTGTATACAAAATAATCGTGTATTTTTTCCACCATACCAAAGTTGTATTTGGCTTCTTCAGATTCATTAAAGAAATTTATACTCGAATTTGATAGATATTCTAATCGTCTGCTCTCCTCTCAAGTAGTTCTTTGCAAGCATTTTTTATATCATCTAATGTTATACTATAAATTAAACTATCTTCTAGATCTAAGTAATCTGGTTCATATTGTTCTGATTCATTATCATCTTCATTCACTTCTTTTTTAATTTCTAATAAATATTCTCAATGAAAAACTTTATTAATTATCAAATTATAACTAATTCCAGTTATAAATTTAATTGGATCTACAACAAAATAATCAAAATCTTGAAATAACCAAGATAAAAGATCCAATGTTGTTTTAAAAAAATAATGATATTTTTTAGGCATATCGTTTTTCAACAATGATAACTCTAATATTCTAGCATTATATGATACAACTTCATTACCTACATTTCTTAAAATATTTTATGTTATCCATAGTAGTTCTAAATTGTCCACCAATATTTTGTAGATCTCTATTATTGTCCTTATTGTATTAGACCTTTTGTTCTTATGAGATACATTCTTTAAACTGTATTCTTCTATTATTTTTGATTTAGATTGACCTTCAATTCTAATAACTTTGTTTGTGAAACCTAATATACCTTCCATAAATTGGTCTAAAGCATGATTTGTGTAACAAACTACTAAAATTGGTTTTTTGAGAAATGGTCGTTTATAAATATTACGTATAATAAAATTGTTTTAATTATTTTCAATCCAATAAACGTTTTTCTAGTACCAGGTGGCCCTTGTATAATAAAATTGTAAATTTTTGTGTCAATGCTGCTCTAAATGCTTCATACTACATTTCGTCGAGTTCAAACTGTTCTTTATAGTAGGCCAATAATATTTGCTGAGTACCTATTTGAAATTCGACTAATTTATCAATTTTATAGTATATGAGGTAACAAGTTAATGTAATATGGACAGTCTATTTTATTAGAAGCTGAGATAATATATTTTTAATTGGAAAATTATAACTGTTAATATTTTTTAAAACTTCCATTGAGCATTTATAATGGTTCAAAAAATACTTCGCTTTCTACCACGGTGAAGGTGAAAGATGTATTAAATAAAGATTTTACGTCTTCTAATAATTCCACGATTAAAGTTCCTTGCTTTAAAAGTTCAATATTTTGGTCTAAAACAATACCCAAAAAAAAATTTTAAAATCATTTCCGGAAAACTGCAGTAATAAAGAACCATACACGAATCGTTTTGCCACTTCCCAGTTGATTCTTGATTTATTTTTTTTGTTAAAGTTTACAAGATAACCATATTTATCACCAACAAATTCACATTTATTTTTTAAACAACTTTTGTTTATAGTGTTTTTATTTTAATTTAAAAGCTGTTTTATTAAAAGTAAGTTTAAGTTTTGATTTATGCATGTTGTATTTATTGTATTTTTTAACAGTGTATGTACAATTGTAAAAAGTTCTATGCAATTTTGAATGATTCTTTTGAAAACTTAAGTGAGATGTCATAAGTGAAATTTTTTTAAATTAATTATAAAATAATACAACTTACTCAACTCATTGTAAAGCGACAAATAAACAAATTAATATAATACGTAAATAATTATTTCTATTAATTTTATATTTATTAATGGATAAGTAATGGTTTTTTAATAACCTACATAATATTATGTTTCTTTTTAAGAATACACCTAATACCTATACTAAATTGTTAATAAAAAATCCAACAAATAATATTCTATATTTTAATAATTATTGTATTTTTTAAGTTGTGACAATTTTATCAAAGATTGATCTCTCCATAATCTACGTTTTGGGAGGTCTTCCAGCGGAGTATTGGTATTTAATTGATCTCCAATCACTTTTACCAATGGCCCTTCAAATTTAGGCGATGGCTTGAATTGTTGACATACACCATACATAGAGTTTGAATAACGCTCTGTATAGTTTACAAATCCTAAAATGAATAATAAACAAAAATTATAAAAACTGCCAAAATGAACTGTATAAAAAAGTAAATTGAAATAAAATTTACAGTTTTTGTTATGTATAACTAACATTCGAAACTAAAACACTGAAATCAATACATTATAAATGTCCACAATTACATTAAGACAATATATAAGTGGCCAATTTATAAGTAGTGGGTTCTTACATCACATAATTTAATATATTATTATAAACTATAATCTATAGATTTATCATTAATATACAATATAGATTACTTAATGATAAAATTAAAAAATGACATACCTTCAGCATTCAAATGAGCAGTTTCTAACGGACCAAGAAATGCATAACGCATACCTAAGCCTTCAGACATGACTGTATCAACATCTTTTACATTAAGTACTCCATCATTTACAAGATGCCAACATTCGTTTAATATAGCATACCTATTTAATTATAAAATTATAATTTCAATAATTTTTTTTTGTTAATTATTAATTTATGTTCTTAACTGAATGCGGTTTAACGCAAATCCTGGTACTTCTTTAGCAAGAGTTACAGGAGATTGTTTTATATCTTCCATAATTGCCCTTGTTTTCTTAATTACCCACTCTTCAGTCCATTCAGATGGTACAATTTCTACTAATGGCACAAAATATGGTGGGTTAACCTTTAATAATATACAATATTAATTAACCTTGTTTATAATAAATAACATAGATTTTGCATACTGGATGTGAAACAATTAATTGATTGCGATGTTCCATTTTTTCAGAAAGAACCGATGGCAAGAATGTAGAAGTAGAACTAGAAATAATAGTTTGAGGACCAATAATTTTATCAATTTGGTCATACAATTGTTGTTTTAAAGATAATACTTCTGGTATACATTCTTGAATAAGTATTGTGTCTTCTACAACTTCTTCTAATTTAGTTACACCTGTTTGATAAAAATAAAAGTTGTGAATTCTGAAATATTTCAATGCGCAGGGAAGGAGTTTAAATTAATACATTTAAATATTTGTTTATGAATAACATAATTATCATTATTTAAAATGATTACTTAATTTTAATTTTACTAAAAATTTTCAAATAAAAATTGATATTTACATATCACTATAATATTATTATTTTTTTTGTGTGTTTATAAATTATTTGTGTATTTGAAAATTGGTACAAATTATAATAACTGAGGCTTGGAAGTTGTAGGAGCTAAAAAAGCAAAATATATATGCAAATATGCATGAAAAAATTACAAAATATGCATTAAAAATGATATTAGATATGCAAAAATTTTCTCTAAATTCAAAAAAAAAAATTACATCAGATGTTGTTAATAACTTAATAAAATAATAATATACATACAAATTGTATATAACTGGGAAAAAAATTATAACTGGTTGGCATTTTGACATATTAAAATAATTAAAATAATTAAAAAATTTTTTTTTAATTACGATAAATACTATCATTGATAAATTTGAGTTTTATATTCAATATCAATTAAAATATTCAAGTTAGGAAGAAAAACGTCATTTTTTTTAGAAAATTATATAATATGCATAACATGTGTATAAAATCAATGAAATATGTACCTTTTTAACTAAAATTGACAAAATATGTAAAATATGAATTTTCAATTTTTTAACTGTCCATTGTACAGTTCAGATTTCTAGTTTGTTCTGCTATAAACTGAGAGCATACAAAACAATATGTAACTCCTATAATTTCCAAGCCCTAATAACTATATAGCTTAACATGTTAATTCAAAATAATTTTCAAGTACCTTTAATAAGTTCAATTTGTTGTTCTGCAGTAAGACTTCCTCTTAGAATTCCATTCTTTTCCATTGTTTTTAATTCTGATTTAATTTTTTCATAGGCAGTTTTCACTAATTCTAAGTTAATGTCATAAATGATTACATTGTAATGAGCACTTGCAAATAACATAGCCCAACTCTGACCTATTAAACCACTGAAAATTAAAAATGTCTTTTTAAAATAAGTTAAGGATGTACCTAATTCATTTTAATACATCTTTTTTAGTATGATGTCCTCTTATAAAACCTACTAATTGTTATCATAATTTCTTACATATTCCTATAATACATCCTACTTAATAATAATATAAAAATAAAAATGTATATCATTCAATATATTTTAAGGTTTTTAATAGACACTTTAATATTTAATATGCATTATTATATTATACCTACATTAATATTTATTTGTCAATTAAGAACAATTAAGTTATAATAAATAATGAATAAATTTAAATGAACATTTTATAAAATTTATTTCATGAAACTTGGTTATTTAAACATTTTGAAAATTAAATGGATAAAATTTGATGAAATTAATAATTTTTAAGTTGTAGCAGATTTGACATACCTACAGTATTTTCCCAAACTTAATTGTTTTTTAGCCATACATCACATATTCACGATTTATAATTATTAATGTTGAATAAAATAAATAGGAATAGTTAAATTATAATTAGTTGATTAAGTACCTAGGTATTTATTAATTATCATGAACTTAAATAATATACTATTCTTAGCTTTGCTTTTACCTTCCAATGATTCCAATTTTTCCTTTTTCGGCCATATTAATGTATTTAGATTGCTGAAATTAGTTAGTTTTCTATGTTAAGTCAGGTAAGAACTGAAATTATATTTAACACTAAACAAATATGTTTTCAACTTTAAAAGAAAATGACCTATTTAGTATTTGCTATAATGTAATAATATGATTAGCCTGATTATAAGAATTATGAATAACAAGAGTACCCATTAATGATACATTATCTTTGTTTCATTTAATTGCACCGCAGAATAGATTAATGATTATAATATATTATATATTCATAATATGTTCCAATTACTTGTAAAGTATATAATATATAACTATTTAGAAAGTTATTGGAACACTGCCATTAGCCTTGTTAGCTACTATCACAACTATAGATAATCGTTAGTTTTAATAATCAGTTAATATTTTACTATTCAAACTTTTCAACATGAAATAAATTATTTCATAATTTGACATTCATTTGAAACATAAAATTAAGGTCAATATTTTCAGACACGTTTTTGTTACCCATTTGTGACATTAATTTTATTTAATATTTACTATTTATGTAAAGTACATAATATAGCCAATAGCCATTGACATATAAATATATAATATAATAATAATTAATATCTATAAAAAAATAGATACTATTACTTTTTTTATAATAATATTTTATTTGTGGTCTGTGGAGTGTGCCGAGTGTGGTGGACTGTGGACTGTGAATTGTGATTAACAAAATAACAACTAACGGTCTAACGCATAAATATAATATAATATATATCTTTACTCTATGGTCTGTATTATTTGATATAATTGACTTTATGAGTCTGAACCACAGATAAGATAATAAAAATAAACAAATTTGATAAACAAATGATAACATTTTATCAGGTTTATTTTTTATCTAATTGATAGTCTGTATCTGTAGCATAATAAAATAAATTATTAAATTAATAAAGTAAAATAATAAGGAATATGTGTCCATGTATTATATTTAAAATTTTTATATTTGCATGACAAATATTAAATAGTTAATTATCATTGATAGTTCAATCATATATATCTATTTATATATTATTTAAATAATTATAATATTCTAAAATGGCTGGTTTCAACAATTCCGAAGAAATTATTTACCATTATAAAATAATACTAAATAAAACAAAAAAGTAATATACCATGATTTTTATTTATAATATGTTATATGGTCATTTTGGTTCTTTAAATAGTTATATCATTATTTTTTTAGAAAGCTTTTTAGAAAACTAAATACATTGGAACCTAGTGACCAATTTGGTAAGGTTACTTACACTTATTATTAAAATAAAGTTTTGATATTATTCTGTTTTATATTTTAGCCAAACTAGCAAATTTTTGTCAAAAGAATGATAAACATGATTATGCTGCTTTGTGTTGGCAAGCTGTGGCTAAATGTGAAGAGTCGATGGATCACAACTGTGAACAAGCTGTTGCTCATCAAAAAGCAGCCCGTCAGTTTTTTTCTGAATTTAAGAAAACTGAGTCATCTGGTTTAATATCTCCTTATAATGAAAATTTACAAGTTAGATATTTATACATGAATTTGTATCTAATTGATTATTAAGTTATTTATAATATTTTTAATACTTTAGGCTGGGCTAAGTGAAATGAGACATGCAGAGGATAGTTGGCAAGGGAACTCATTTGAAAATATTTTGAAAACATCGATTCGTTTAGAAACTGCTGAAACTCTTGTTTCTTTAGGTAAATTAGATGATGCAGCTTTTATTGGAAGTAGTTTGATTGATGTGCCACATGAATGTCATACACTTAAATTGGCTATTCTCGAACAAATAACGTCCATTCAAATTCTTTCTGGTATTTGTATTTATTTATAGAATATTTTATTATTTAAAATTGAGAATATTATGTCATAATTTATGCAAATGTTATTTTTCGTAGAAGATTATGAAGGCGCTCTATTAACATTCACAGAAATCGCAAATACTATTTCTTGCATAGATAATGACACCATTGGTATTTATAATGATATTTTATTCAGGTAAATATTTCATTGAATTTAAATTTAAGATTTTGACCAATTTCTTTCTTTATATTATAGATGTGAAGTATCACGAGTGTTTTTACTACTTATACTGAAACCTACTCGCCAAAAAATGCCAAGTGATTTAGCTTCAGTGTTGGAAAAGTACATGTGGATTAATGGAAATTTTGATTCACCAGGTAATTTTTATATTTATTTTTTCATTATACAGTTTTATACTTTTAACACAATGTTTATTTTTCTCATTATTTTAGTTCCTTATATATCAGATGTAATGTTCCGCCTTCTTCGTTCTTTGGTAAAAGCATATCAACTTGGTGAAACCACCTGTTTAGATACAATTGAATCTGATTTTACTCCACATTTAACATCAGAACAAAGACATTTATTAGCAGTATTAATCAATACACTTACATAGCTTCACTTTTTTATACTATCTAGTTATATATTTTAATATTTATAGCTCTTAAAAATCATTATTAATTTGTTATATTATAAGTTATATACTTAATTGTAATTGTTTTTTCTAATTTTTGTATATTAAAATATTGTTATTGTGTTGTAAAAGTGTTGTACATAGATTGATGGAATTTTAAATTTAAACCAAATTCATTATATGATAAAATTAACTGAATTCGGAAAAATAAACTAACTAAAAAATAATAAGATATTTGTAAATTATAATATTTTTGTGAAAAGTTAATACATAGATGTCCAAGAGTCAATCTAAAATGTTGTTATATAAAATAAGTGTATAATTTAGAGTTTAGATTATAAATTACTGTTTTTAATAAAAATTAATATACCATTATAACAATATACTTATCTTATATTCTGCATTATCAACTTAATTCAGTGGATCAAATTTTGTGGTTTTAATTTCAGCATTAGAGTGAATTGATCTATTATTAATTTATCTTACATTATCTTGGATAACTTGAAGGTTTTTATTGATACGTTTAAAGTCGTAATCTTTTATATAATCATAACTCGGTTTAAAATTAAGATATTGATAAAAGCTTATACCTAACCACATTGCCACAATCACACTATAAAAATAGTTAAAATATAATTTATTTATTTTTAAGTATATTATTTAATTTTGGATAACTAAAGAAATGATCGTTAGAATATATAACATAAATATGACTGTTCATAAAAACTTTAAATAATCAGAATAACGCTTCTAAAACAGTATGGGGTACTCATAATCAGGACCTAACAAGTAGAGCCAGCATTTTTGTCTTAACAATAAAATTGATTATGTTTAAAATATGAGAACAAATGTCTGGGTATTTTATACTATATTTATTCAAAATGTCTCCATAATATTCCAGCATAAAAATACTTTGTTTTTGTAGTATTATAGCACATCTAATATTATTATATTTATAGAACAGATTGGTTTTTTACTGTTTTTAATATATAATTAAATAACTCAACACTGTTATTATATATATTCATAATTTAATAGAATGATTTTTTTCAAGAAAATTGTTTTAAATAAAACATATTATGTCCAGGGCATTGCAAATCATAGCAACAATAATCCTAGTACTCCTTACTATTTCACTTTTGTTAACTCAACTTCAAATGCTCATAAATATAAACAATTAATTTAATATTTATATGTATGAATGTATAATTTACAAAATTGAAATTATGGGTTATCACAAAATTAAGTATTAACCATGAGTTCACTAGTAAATATAAAAATTAAAACAGTAAAGACAATATAAAATATTAAAATTGCAAGAATTTTAAATATTTCATGATAAATCTTAAAATACTACCTATTTGATGAATTAGATAACTAATGTGGTATGGTACTAAATGAAACATAATGATTTATTATGTATATTAGGTAATACAAGAGGTAATAAATTCATATAATATGTATTTAAATTGCTTTTAATTACTTAAGTACTTAAAGTTAATGCTGTAATTCCATCCATTAAATTAAATATTAAATAACCAAGTAGGTAATTGATGTAATATTTAATAAATTGTAATTTATAAATAAATTTGTATAATTATTATTATTATTTTTTTTTTTTTTGTTTAACCATAATCATTTTATAAATAGGTAGTGTTTACCAATTGTTTTATAATGACAACTAGCTCTTTATTAGGTATAATAAAGTAAAATTAATAATCATTTTTATTATAAGTAATTTTATCATTTAATTTTAACAAAATGAAAAAATAAAATATTACTTAATGGTGATAAATATAAAGATTATTTTTAAATTTAAATTAAATTTTTCTTCTTGTTATTAGTTAATGATTAGAAAATTTTAAATCAAAAATATTTTACTATACTAATAGGTGGAAAACATTTCTATAGTACATATTAGTATATTACTTTACTTACTATTTAAGAATAAAGTTTTATGGTAAACATTGTACTACTAAATGTTTCATCTTCTGTAAATTAGTAAAAAATATATTCTTATCTAAAGCCTAATATGAAGTGCATAACAAATAAATAAATATATATATATATACAATTCTCTGAATTGGTCTTACTTCCTTAAAAATTACTAATCCTAACGTTAAACTATTATAAATTAATAAACTTTGTTACCTCATTCAATTGTCAACAACTATTCAGTATAAAAGCATAAAAAAATTAATAATGATAAAGAAAATTAGTTCATTCAGTTTTAAAATTCAGCATAACATAGTTTTTATTATATTTAATATTATGGATTTGAACAATGTACATATTATATTTGATAATCCAACAGCAGTTTTTTCCCCTGGTGAAATAATTACTGGTCGAGTTTTAATTATTGTTAGCAATTTCATTAAAATAAAAAGTAGGTAAAATAAATCTTTATTATATTAAGTTTATAAAATAAAAGTTACATTATGTTTCAGAAGTAAAATTAAAATTTAAAGGAGAAGGAAATGTGTTATGGAGAGAACATAATCTTATGTCTAAAAAAAATAGTAGAAATGGAAATAGAAGGCATAGCCTTACACCTAACAAGGCTAAAACTGAAAGATATACTGCAAAAGAAGAATATTTTAAACATAAAATAATACTAGCGGGTGGGGACCGTGAGTAATTATTTTAATATATTTCAGTATTATTAAATATTTAAATAACTAAAAAGTAGCATACATATTGTATAGACAGATTTAACGGTATGTCAAAGTTAGCTATTTTAAGGCAATTGCCTCAAGACCAAAATGGGTGAATGAATAGAAGGATATCAGGTAATGGATTAAGTGTGATAAAATGTTTTTAATATTTATACTATAAGGTAAAAAAAAAAAAAAAATGTAGATTAAAAACTGTGGATACATAGGTGGCTAAATTGTAGTTTTCCTTTGGTTTAAAAATTGTTCAGTAATCTATTGGACAAATAAACTGTTTGAACAATTTATTTTAATGTTGTAATAAAAGGTTAAATAGTATCAATAACTACCTATGATATTTTTCAATATTTTTTTTGATTTTATATAAATAATGGCTATAAAATATTAATTTTTTTATAACAAGTTAATAATAAAGGGTAACTAAAATAAAATGCAAATTACAGATTTAAGATTTTTCTAATTAACAAAAATGTTGTATATGTTTTAGGAAAATTACATTTAAAAGAAGGAGAACATGTTTATCCATTTAGTGTTTCCTTACCAGATCACTTACCATCAACATTTGAAGAAGAATATGGACGTATACAATATACAGCCAAAGTAGTAATTAATATACCTTGGGATATTAAAAAAGGTAAAGAAATTCTATTTGAAGTTATTTCTGCCTTAAATTTGAATGATGAACCATCCTTAGCTGTAAGTATAAGTTAAGACATGTTTAATTTTATATTTTTGAAGATTTAGCGTAATAACTGTTATATTGAAACAAGTTTAGTTAGCTATGTCTAATAGAAATTAAAAACAATTTCTGGAATTTAAATTTTTTCATAGAGCTTAAAACTTTAACTTGGAACTTAATTTTGATTTTTTTAAATAAAAATAAGATAAGATATTGGATCACTCATCAGCCACCGATGGTTGAATTTCTGTGATAGATAATGTATAATGGTTATTACTGTTATTAGGTGTTGGCAATTAGTTGTACCACCTATGTCCTATACCCACAGATATATATATAAATAATACTATTTTTATCATAGTCAATATAGCTAAATAGGCATATATGCTTAAAATTTAATCAGTGTGTAGTTTGCTTGATAAATTTTTAAAAATACTGCTCAACTAACATATAAGTTAAAGTTAACAGGTGAAAAAAAACATTAGTTTTAAAAACTATTTAAAATCCTCAAATTTGATTTTCCAAAAATATTCTTTCTAGAGTTTGCTTACACGTACAAAAAATCTCTTTTGCTGAGAACAATTTCAAATTTATAGATCCAGTGGTGGTTGGACTATGTGTTAATACAGGGGTCTCCAAACTTTTTTATCCGAGGGCCACATAAAATAAAAAAAAGCTCTCAGTGGGCCAGAATGTATGAACACAATAACACATATAATTTATAAACTACAGCTCATAAATTATGGTATAGTCGATACAGCTGATAATTGTACGTGCGTGCGATATCGACTTTGGAAACTAAACATATTTTTATTAAAAAAAAAAAGAACAAATTTTTAGATTATTTGCCGTCATTTGACGGGTCGGTGAAAACTTGTTCACTGGCCGAATGTAGTTTGGAGACCCCTGTGTTAATATTATATCAGTCAGTTTCTTCTTTTTAAAATATACAGTACATAAGCATAATATAAAAGTATAAGACATTACCCATATACATGTTATCAAATGTATTTCTGTATTTATTGATTTATTATTTAGATAAAATATATATAGTTTTTATAAACATAACAATACCATACACAATAAGATTTTGTATTGTACATTTAAATACTTGTAAATATAAAATTGTATGCCTTGCTCATTAGTCACTGTTGTATACATACAAGTATACAATAAACACATATTATGTTTATTAAATATAATCTTACCAATTAACATAAGTTCATAAAAGTTATGAAATACCACAGCAAAACCGATTTTAATGCCATATTAAACCAAATAAGAAGATAATATCATAAATAATACAGACCTAAACTGGTCGATAATATGTCTTATTAGTGCAATTATTAAAATTATGCTTTCAGGAACCTAAAATACTAGAAAGAAAGAAGTTTTACTGTTGTTTTTGTTGTAAGTCTGGACCAATGACAATGATTGTCTATGTACCTTATACTGGTTTTGTTCCTGGACAAAATATACCGGTTACAGTTGAACTGGACAACAACAGCAATGTGGATGTAGATTCTATTAAAATAAATCTGGAAAGAGTAATAATTATCTCATCATATAACAGATAAGATAATATGCATTGATTTTAATAATATTGTGTTCTATTATTATAGATATTGAAATTTAAAGCACGGTTTCCGAGTAGTAAAATAAAGTCTAAACCATTTAAGATTGTTAATATATGTATAGATGGTGTTGAAAAACATACTTCAAAAACCCGTGTGGAAAAAATTAAAATTCCACATAGTTTGACAATACCAAATTTAAAACATTGTGGTATTATAACTGATATATATTCTCTAAATGTAATTACATCACACAACATTATGTCATGCAATAGGCAAATAATTGAATTTAATTGGATTTTGTTGTTGTAGGTCGAGGCTTGCGTTAATGGCGGATATATAAATGAAGTAATTTCTGTTGATATAAAATTGGGTAATACACCATTGACAATAGATACCAATGCTCATAAATTTAATTATTCTTTTCAATCGTTAAACCAAAGTTATATTTCAAGCGAACAAATTCCAACAAATCCTCTTCCGTCATTAGGGTTTACTGAGCCAAATTCAGTTCCTGGATATGCTCAACAAATAGTTTAAAGTAAATAATTAAATTCTGTTCCACACAAAATCTAGAAAATTGGGCAATTCTCACACAAAACAATTCACTGCACATTAAATTATCTGCATATCAAGATTTACTAACTCTTTGTCAATTTTAGGGTCCAGAAATAATAGCTGATATACTAATAGTATTTATTAGTACTTATATTATTAGTTGAGTTTAATTTACTTTTAGAACATTAATGATCATTCATCTATTTTCATAAAAAATATCAAACCATTAGATTCATAGAACCAATTTACTCAATTACTAATGTATGCTATTTAACTATCGGATTAATTACCTATTAAATTAAAATCAACTTTGCTATTGAATCAAATTACATATAGTTGGTATATAATATTCTAATTAAATATATGATGCAAACTACTAAACAAAATAAAGAATTTTGAATAAAATACCTAATCCATATAAATAATTAAGCTTAATTATTCATAGAATGAATTATAGATTTAATAATTTATATACTCGTATTAACGGTTTAAAAAAAAATTAATCTATAGAATATTGACATTTTTTTTATTCACAATAGCTGGTGATAGCGTTTAATTTATATTTTATGAGTTTATGACCGTAAATATATTTTATATTGAATATAATTATTGTAATAATCTTAATCTATTTTTTACCTGTATAACATTAAAAGATAATGTCATAGACTAATTAGACTCTACTCATTCATGTATAGAGTAAAAGATACAGTTAAGAGATGTTTAAATATTTGCTTATGTTAGTATTTTAGATAACTCTTCTATGACAAAGTACCTATCTATACAAATATCAAATAGCAAATTGTTAATGTCATAAAAATAAATGTTTTATATTTTTTAACTTATAATTGTATAAAAAAAGAAAAATTGTTTCTTGATTTTGTTGAATATTTTAAATTTGAGATTCCTATCTAATATTAAATAAATTGTTTAGGTAATCAAATATATTTAGTTGTTAAATAATGCTTCTTTATGATTATATACAAGTGTATGCATTATAAATAGTAGACACCTATTAATATCATCATTACAGTTTACTGTTTAATAGCTATTTTGTATTGAATTTTTTTAAAATCAGATTAGTTTTTAAGAAAAATTAATACCCTATTAGTTTTAAATTTGAATTTTATATTATTTATCACAATAAAAATTTAAATATGAAATTATGATATTGATGATGGGTTATTATTTAAATTTGGTACTTTTTTTTTTATTAAACATACACTTAAAATTATTTTATTCTTTATCCAATTATCTATAAAGTGTGTGAATGAAACAACAAGAAATAAAATGTAGTGCTTTGTTATATAATTTAGAGAGCCTTTTATCAAAATTTAAAATGATCTAGAGAGTAGCAGTGATTAGGGAACAATATTTAATATCTTTCAAAAGTATTTAGTAGATCATTTCAGTTACCACATCAAAATTTTATATTAATGCTATTGAACTTTATTAGTTAATAAGATTAAGTCTTGTTGATCTTGAGTGGATGATTCAAATTTGCATTTAAGTATCTAATCGTTATTTGTATTGTAATTTAAATCATAATTGATTTAATTGTCATTAGTTTGATAGTTGACTTTCATAGAATATATCAAATAAGCAATAGCTAATATCTGAAATTACGGTATTCTTGTTGTAATTGGTCTGTCATACACTTGTCATCTAATTCACGTCTATGGTTATTTGACTTATTTTCTAACAATTCAAAGATGATAACGATTGAGCTTTATCTTAACGATGTAACTTCAATGTAAGTTAATATTTAATATAAAAAAAAAAGTAACAATAATAAAAAGTGAAAAATTTATAGATATACAATATTATATAAAGAAAAATGTAGTTTTCAATTTTACAAACTTGAAAACTTAAAAACTAATGCTATTATAGTTACTTTTGAGAAAAAAAGTTATGTAAAAATATTACCTTTGTATTAGGTTGCATGAAAATTATTTACTAATCTAGTAACTTATTTACTTTTTGAAAAGTAACTAATCCAATATTACCAATGACTTAGACATATATTTTAGGAATACTTAAAAAAGTATAGAAGACAGAAATTAATGGTTTAAAGTAGTACAAGAGTAAAATCAGTTGAAAGACTGAAAGACCTAAAGAAGATTAATTTAAATAATTTATTAATTTTATACCTAATGATAATATAATATCTTTACAAAACTAAAATAGGTAAACAAATTAATAAATAGAAATAAAAATATAATCAACTAGTGTTATTTTATTATAAAATAACCAGTTTATTAGTTTAATCTATGGTTTATAAGTAAATAAATTTCAAGTGATATTCTATAAAACTGTATTTCATGCGAAAATAATGTGTATATACTATATTTAAGATAAAATTTGGGTATATATTATTCATATTGAATATATTCCTTCAATTAATTCTGTTTCAGTCTTTCAAGTTTCAATACCGACAATAACTAGATACTAAATATTTAGATTTGTTGTAAAAATGTACGATCACTACAAAATTTTATCATTTTGAATAAATGTAACATTTATATGTATGATACAATTTATGTGATTAAATGGTTCATAGTAATTTAAATTCACCTTAAATAATGACATTTTCATTAATAAAATATATTATTGATAATTATTTTAAATTTTTATATATTAATTTAGTTAGTTAATAAATACTAGATATTATTGGTTGATAAATAACAATTAACAAGTTTTCATATAGTACTATGATGAATAATTATAGTTGTCTAATTAAATTTAGTCATTAAAACCATTAATCAAAACTTTACTGATATTTAAATTTGAAAATATATTATAAAAAAACAGTGTATCTGTGTTTATATAATAATTTACAACACCACTCTGACTCTTATAAGAATAACCTCAGACAATTATTGATTTTCTTCCAGTTTGATTAGATCACACACATCAATTAAATCAGTTTTTATCAACTTGTTGTCAGCTTTCATTTCTTATAATCAGACACGGTTGAAAATTGTTTTCTGGCATTATTGTAAATCTTAACATAATGCAAGCTAGGTACAAGACAGTTGTTAAAATAATAATTATAATAATGATATTTTCGAGAAGCAGCACTCAACACATATTAGCCATACTTTTTAAGGAATACTACTTAAATATGTAATAAACATATCATTTGAGTATTTTAAATACCACTCAAATAGTTTTTAATAACACTGATTACTGAATATATATTTATATCCCTTGTAGATTATTATGTGAATTTTGAATGTTACACTATCCCTTAAAAAGTTGTAATGTGATTGAGAGTTAAATAATATGAAACACATTGTTACATAATATAATGTGATGGTAAAAATAGTAAATATTAATTTAATTAATAATTAGCAATGATAAAAATCAATTTAAAGTTATGGTAGTTTTTAATAACAGTATCATCCAGAGTTCTCAATTTATTAATGTTACAGTTTACATTGTTATAGTTTAAAGTTTTAATATGTATCATCATTTTAATATTATTATCCTCTAAATAGATGATCTAGTAAAAGTTACTAAATACTCTAATATATTATTAACTTAGTTCATAACATAATACAGTATGATTTAATTAAATTTAGAACTCCAACAATACAGATTAGTTTTGAAATATTTTTATTTACAATCATTTATTTTCTATTTATATGCAAGCGAAAGAATTCAAATACATTATAGGATATCATAAAATGGTTTATAAAAATAATAAACAATAATTCAACCAAATATGACTATACACATATGCTTTCACTAATAAATATAAAATAAATAATCAATCGTGTAATATAATTTTTATAAAAAACCATTATGGTTTTAATAAAAAATAATGAATAGTAAAAATTATAAATGTGGAGTTAAAAAAAATTAACAACACGACAAAATAATTACAGCAAATGTTGTCTCTAATACACATATATTCATTATTTTTTGTTTAATACACATAAAACACAAAAATTATAATATTAAATTTAACTAAATCTACATTGGAGATGACATTTTGTACACATTTTATTTTATTTACTTAAATTTTAACCCATTATAGTATTAAAAGCATAAAATATAAATTAAATTATTTTTTTAAATTATGAATTTTAGTTTCATAATATCAAATAGCATATAATATAATGTATAGTGTAGATAAGTAAACATAATTTAAATTAAGTTTTATAATGAAAAAAGATATAACAATTTTAACAATTAATATGTAAAATTGAAATTTACCAGTTGATAGAAAATGTCAACTAATATATATATTAAAACTATTTGATTAATAACTAATGACAATTGAGACTCGGGTGAATTAAAATAGTGCAATTAAAATATATTTAAATTCATATACATAGGAATTTATGTATATATTTAAAATACCTTTTGAAATAACTGAATGCCAATTACTAGTAAAATGATAAATCGTCATTAATTATTGTTATTATGTTATAAAAAATGTATTAATGATTTAAAAAAAAAAAAAAGTATTTGATTAATTGTTATTAATTGAATATATTTCTTCCATTTTTATGTATTAAATAGTAAACTCATATTGTACTAAAATCATACTTGTTTTTACTAGAAAAGACTAGGAATTATTTGTATTATTCACTGCAGGTAAATTTTGATCATGATCAGTTTCCATAGGTTCAACATCAGCAGTTGAAGTTGACAACCGTTGATCACGTAAGTTTCTAGCCGTGACAGATGAATATGTGGACATACCTGATGCTGCAGCTGGAGTCTGTGTAGCTGATGATGATGACACAATTGGAAGTGGTAAACTAATACCAAGTTGTGTAGGCCAATCAGATGACGTAGATGCCATATCATAATCATTCATTCCCCAAACTGGATCAGTATTATTACGTGGATTACTACGAGCTCTATAATAATACAAATATAAAAGAAATTAAATCAATGAACCAGTAAATGCAGTATTTTTTAAAATTTGTAAACAATTAAAAAGCATAAAAAGTAAAAATATTCAATATAAATAGTTATTTATACTAGATTTAAAGTATCATTTAAAAACCATATTAAAATTTTAAATTTAAATGTATTTTACATTTAAACTTTCATTAAAAATGTAAAAAGATAAAACAATTATATATATATATATATCAAACCTAATGAGTGCTGCTAAATTTGGTCCAACACCTAAACTGATTCCTAGTGGATCTGAATTAATTGAACTTAACCCATCATCGGCTAAATATTTACGACAAATTGGACATGTACCATGCTATATAAAAATAAATAAAAATAATAATAACAAACATATATATTATTTATTACAGGGAAAGTCCAATCAATTATTAAAAATCAGATTTTACTAGTAAATGCTAGGAATTTATTAATAGTATTTAGTTAATATTAAAAACATTTGAATTTTTACCAAGAAGATTTAATCAAACATTGATTAATAAAAATTTAATTAATCTTTTCAAAATGTAACTAAAATAGACCAATAATATTTGTATAAATGTTCTCTCCTGTTATTGTTACCATTGTTTACATCATTTTTATTCAATGTAGATAGGATATTGGGCTATTATCATTAATTATGTATTTATATATAATAATCAATGCTGTTACTAGTCCGCCTAGTCACGACTCTGTAAAAATGTTAATTTCTGTTCAAGCTGCAACTGTACGATTAAAAGATCAAATCAATCAATCATAAGAATACAAAAACGTTATTAAAAGCCAATATTGAAATGTTAAAATGTGATAAATGATGAATAATTTATATTTATAAATTATAAATATAAATCACATAAAACAAAGTTAAAATACTATAAATTATAATAAATATAACTGTGATGTATTATCAAACAACACTCATTATTTCAAAATCTAATTTCAAGACTCCAGTCAAAATAAAACAACATTTTTTTAAAGTTTAATTTCATTTTTGAATGACAATATACATTTTTAATTTCATATTCTGATGCAGAATATTTTTTGAAGTATTTTATTATTAAAAAATTGAAATTCAGACAAGTAGTTTAAGAGTCCTAAGTATTTAAAATTTAAGCAACCAGAATAGTAAACAAACATTTTATTGGATATTCCAACTTTTACTATTCCACTCATCTAAATTTTAAATACTTATAACTTATAAATTACTTGTCCAAATTTTGATTTCTAAAAAAACATTCTACATCAAAATACAAAATTGAAATTAAATGTTGTTATTCAAAAAAGTAAAAACTTAAAAAATACATTTTTTCAAAAAGACTAATTAATTTTGAAATAATGAGTATTGTTCAACAAAAGAATTGCTCTGTATACTATAAATACATCCTTTTATATATAAAAAATAGCTCCTTTTTATGTTCTCGTTTGGTGACAACACTATTTAACATTTTTCAAATTTTTTTTCGTAGTGTTGTTCAAAATACCTTTCTGAGTGTCACCACATTACCCATATTAAGCTACAACAACTATTTAGTACTTGATAAAATTAAATAAAATTTTGAGAAAGCAAAAACTACACATGGGCAGAGCCGGGTAATTCAGCTAGTATAATATATAATTTGAAACTATTGTTATACTGCTAATATTTATTTAAAAAAAAAAAAACAAATATTAAAATATTAATTAACAACAATAGTTGATTTTTATAAAAAATGTTGTTTTACTTTTTTATTTTATGTTTTTGTGAGTACTTATAAGTACTCATCAAGTAATAATGTAGATTAACAGTTTATTTAAAAATAATATCATTCATCAGCTTTTATTAATGTAATTTAAGCATTTTTAGTAAAAATTCAAAATAATCAAATATTAACAGCTTTTATTGAATGTGATAAGGAAATCCTACCATTTAATAGTACAATTTTATAATACAATCAATGATAAAATTTAGTTTATATTGATGATAGGTCTTTTACAGAAGTCATAGGTTCATCTTATCTGGTCTAGTACATTCTTTTATAGTTTAATAAATGTATTTTTATTTTTAAATTTATCATACATTTTAATAATTATAATTTGAAAAATAATCACAAGATAAATCATAGAATTATGTTTTTAATTAATACGTCATAAAATTAATTTGAATAATTAAATGAAATGTTTTTTTATTTTTTATTTGTAAAAATATCTAACCACTGTTTCTAATGAATTGTTTAAAAGAGTCAATATTATTATTAATTGATGCACAAATACGGTCTAAGGAAATCAACCATAGTTTAATGAATTTATTGAATAAGTTCATACAGCATAGGATTTAATCCCACAACTTTGAATATCATATGATAACATTAACATAAAATCAATTCAGCAACTATAATATAATAAATATAACTTTGATGTTCTCCTACACGAATCATTGCACACATTTGATGGTTGACAAGAAAAGTGATTATGACAAGTATAACTTAAAAATAAAAAATAAATAAAACTTACCAATTCTAACCAAGGTATAATACAATCTTTATGAAACATATGGTCACAAGCTAGTTTCATTACTTTTTCGTCAATTGTAAAATCTTCCCAACAAACAGAGCATTGGAGTTTTATATCTAAAAATTCAAATCATTTCTTAGTTCTATATAAAGTAATTAAGTCAAATTAAACTTAAAAAATAATTATAAATAAATTTAATTTATAAGTACATAATTATTTTTACCTAAATGTTCTTGAGATATAAGTGCTGTAGGAATTTCTTGTATTTTCTCTTTTGTTAATGGAGGAGGTCCAGCTCCATCAATCTGATTTAATAACTGCGATACAATTGAATCTAATCCATCTCTTCCCCAAACATAATCACCAGGATTACCAAGTAAAAATCTACTGCTGAAATTTTAATTTACAAGAGGTATAGTTTTGATACAAATAATGTATAATATAATTTTCTTACACTGGACTTCCGCCAGCTCGAGCATAATCAGCAAAATTGACTATGACATCTTCTACTAAATTTTCAATTGTCCCACCTGAACTACGCCTTGGACCTCTGAAATGATACATTTTTTTTTTTTAGATAATAAATTGATGGACTTTAAACTATGATTTAAATGGCTATATTATTTATTTTTGTTATGTTTGTAATTTTTTTTTTATTAAATACCTTAGTTTAAGAATACTTCATAGTGCTAACATTACATTTTAATAAAAAAGAATTTAAAAAAACAACTTGATATAATTTTACAATTTAATTTAACTCAATGTATTTCATAAAATACATAGATTAGTTCATATAAGGGTAATACCAAACTGCTGAATTGTGGGTGAAAACATGTAGCTATTTCTACTCAGGTTTAGAGTGTATACAATTAAATTAGTAGGTAAATGATAATAATAGTTTATGCATCTACAGGAAGACATTTAAGTTAAAATTGTATATATTGAGGACAATGCAATATATAGGCTGTATATACCTTAACTCCATTCATTATATATAATCTGAGTCCTAAGATATAGGTACACTTAAATTAAAAAATAACAAAACTTTATTGGTATATTCACTAAGTTATATACTTATATTAGTCTTATTATCTTAATGTTTTTTATCATTAAATATTAAGTAAATTTATTTTTAAGTCATAAATATAAATGAAAATTTAGGAAACTGAATGATAACAAATAAAATGATAAATTCTACTGCTGGTTGCATACAAATTGATTTAAGTATAATAGTTATCCACAGGAGAAGACTGGGTCAATATTTTAGGCTGGGAATTTCTATTTGCCAGGCCAAAAATTAATGGGGGACAAATAATTTGGCTATAAGTATGTTAAAAATATAATAATGATTAAAAAACCTTTATTATTCAAAAATTATTTTCAATAATTAATATAGATATAAATATACACATTACACATATAACATAAAAATGTACACATTTTAATATATTACTAACATCAAAATTATCTTAGTTTTACCTTTTTTTTTTTATATACATAGCATCACTAGTTTTTCTGATTTTACTTATAATATAGTAGTCTCATTTAGTGCAAACAAATAAAATAAAACATGGGACTAAGTTTCAGTAACTTTGTTTTTCCTATCTGAGATAAGTATGAACAAGCATCAATGCTTTAAGTGCGATGGTGTTGTTATTAGTTATTACTAGTATAAAAAATAATAATTATAATTTATAAATAAATCCTTATACAGACTATTTGCCCATAATGTATATTTTGTATATTGTATAAATTAAAAATAGTTTTTTGAGAATACACTTCATAATACTGTTAAATAATATTAAATTATCAATTATTATGATATTTAAAATTACACCAACAGATAATCTATATATTTATTTATACATTATACATATATTATATTTTTATTTTCTAAAATATTATCAGGCCATTTAATCTGTTATTGTAATGGGCCATTGGGTTTTGTTCTGGTGTCCTGCCAAGGCCAGTTTGCCGCTGGTTATCCATAATATTCAATATTCATGGAAAAAAGTTAAGAACTAGGGCTTATAATATTATCACAATAAAATAAAATAAGTTTTAAAATATTTATAAATAATTAATACATTGAATTCTAAAAGATGTATTTTAGTAATTGATAAAAATATGTTTTTAAAACATTAATATTTTTATGTTTACCTTCCAGGTTGCAATGTCATTACATGAGGACCTCTTGTTGTAAATCTACGACGACGAATATTTGATCTTCGTCTTCCTCCACCTTCGCCATCCCCCAATAGACCATTAACCTAAACATGTTATAAAATAAAATTGAAAATCCATAATCATAGATTAATATAAATCATTAAAATGTAAACTCTCGTTTATTTTATGAGTGATGGTGTTTTATAACTATTTAATAATTTAAAATGATGGATGTAAGATGATAATATTTATATTACTCATATAATTTTAAAAATAAATATAAAAATTATTACCGTTTTATATTTTCAATATAAAAATTAACATAATCTGAACAATAAAAAATAATATTCAAAATTGTTATCAAGAAATACCTACAATGTTGAAATAATTAAAAAAAAAAAATACAATTTTTTGTTCTAGTATTTTCTGATCTATATAATATTTTTACAGCCAATATCCTCCAGTTTATAAACACCCTTCTTGCAAAATATGCTGACAACATTACTATTATCATTACTAGTTCAAATGTTAATCAAATTATTAAAATACTTCAGGACCAAGCAAATAAGGTTGATACATGCGCTAAACTAGGGAGAATTAAAAGAAATACTGACAAATTGGTACAAATTACTTTGGCATTAAAACAATTTCTTTAAGAGTATTTTTAATTAATTTTAAATAACATATTCATCTAAACTAAAATTAAATACATGGGCATAAATGTTGACAAAAGATTAACCTGGGGTTAATATTTAAAAAAAAAAAGAAAAATAATTTACATGAACAAAAGACTTTATCTCCATCTTCTTCTTAACTCCAAAATATCTCTTCAAAAATCAATTTAATTATATAAAAGGTGGGTCTAGATAATTGAAATGCAATTCGAGGTGCTGCCAAACTTCCAATATCTAACGAATCAAAGCTTTGTAATAAATTACACTGAGGCTACTAATACATGATCCATGGAAAATTTCTAACCATTCCTTACACAATAACTTAATATTAAATACTGCCACTGAACTTTTGAAATTACATAAATAATCTATTTAAAATGTCCAAAACAAATAAATTGTAAAAAATACAACATCTAAAATGAATTATATGCAACAATTATGTTTCACATTTAAAATTGTATAATTTAATGTACTTATCAAAGTGTTTACATAATTTTTATCTTATTTATGTATCATTTCAAAATAGAATAAATTAAAATAATTAAATAACAAGTTTCTGTTTAGCGGTACATATTCCTTATAAATAACTAACCAATAAATCTACTAAATTGTCATGTAAGTATAGAATTAGCTTTTGAAGCAAGATGGAGAAAAATATGCTAATGAACAATTGTAGTCATTAGTCATGAACAGGATTATCGAGATATAGTACATACTATGTTGTTTATAATCAAGATGATGCATAGAATTGGTATATTTTATTTAAAAACAAACTATATGTATAAAACTGAAAATAGAATTGAATGTTCATACATAAGTCATAATAGTAAAAATTGATAACAGTATCTACATAATTAGAATTTCAAGTTATCCCCCGCCGTAATAAGAATTTCATAACAAAAATTGTAAAACAAAAAATTAGATAATAAAAAAAATATAATACTGGCACATGCCTAGGTTTAAAACTATTTTAATCTCTAAGAAATTGTCACTTAATTGACTTTAAAAATAGTATTATTAAAATCTATTATTACATACCATAAAGTGTGCATTGGCAAATACCATATCCTCATCATCTGGTTCCTCAGGAGTTTGTTGTTCTTCAACTTTTTCAATAAAACCCAAATGACATGTTGGGCATGTAAAATCCTTAAAGAAAATAATATAGTATTACCAAGCATTAATCAATAACTTTGTAGTAAACATTTGTAATGGAAGAACTTAAAACATACATCAGCTACACTCCCTATTTCGGCATCACAGCTGTGGCAAAAATAGCGGTTATCCGCAATACTGTCAATAGGTCTTGATGCACTATCCATTATAAATTAGGTAGGTATACGATCCTACAATAAATATCAGTTGCCCGTTTCTGGCAAACTAACGTGTAACTCTCGCTAGAGTACGATAAAAATGCCTATACTTTGGTCACTGAACAATTTATCATCCACACTATAATTGAAATATTAAAAAAACGAACTACTTTTAAAATGCAATAATAATAGTCTAGTTAAAAGTTAAAATATATAAAATATAAAATTATCCTCAACACTCGAGTTCGTAATTTTTAGTTTGTACTGATAAGGAAATTACTTTTTTTAAGCTCTTGCAGTCTCGCGTCATCATGAAATCGATTGTTTCCTAAACATAACATATATATATATATTAAACTATATAAAAGATAAATCTATTCTGTGATTAAACATTAATTACCATATTATATAGATAACAGATAAAATAATTAAACTTAAATATTTTTATATGGCGATTATAAAAAATAATTTTCAAGTTGATAAATTAAATAATATTTAAAGAAACAAGTACAAATGATTTTTAAAGTTTTAAATTTTAATAATTTAAATTTAATCGAATTACTTACCCAATGTTGGAAAAAAATATCGATGTTTATATTGTAGTCATACTATAATATTGTACAAATTATAGCAATTATTATTATAGTGATTCCTACAACGAAGGACAATAGTGCAGCCACAAAACGTGTGGTCATGGGTTTCTTCGAACTGTAGGTTATAAGTTGTGACTTAAGTTCTCGGGCTATTGCCTACACTGACCCACTGGTCATACTGATACGTTAGGACGGAAATTCAAAAAATGATTTATTCCAATTATTTCTGAATTTAAAATTTCCATCAAAGAATTTTGATTGTCATAATTCATAATTCCTTAGTCATCCTCATTAATAACTCATAACTTCTATTTTCAATTGATTATAATATTAACGTTTATATGTTTGTGATTGTACATTGTTCACATTTTTTTTTTATATGGAACACATAATGATTGCATTTATAAGTTTTGGAATTATTGTTTTGTCGTTTGTTTTAGCTACAATTTTTAAACATAAATTCATAGCCAAGAAAAAATGTCTGCTTGGCCGTCATGTTATAGTAACACAAAATTGTTACAACGTATTTTCTTCTGGTGCATTATATTTTTTATTTTTTCAGGTTACGGGCGGTTCAAGTGGTATTGGTAAATGCATTGCATTGGAAGCTGCTAAGATAGGAGCAAATGTGACTATTGTTGCAAGAAATAAAAATAGACTTTGTTCAGCTTTGGATGAGATTAAAGAACAATGTTCAGGAAATAATCAAAGATTCAACTATTTGTCTGGTACATTGTCTGTTAAATACTAAAATAATATAACTTATAAAACTACTGTTCAAATAGGATATTTATATTTTATTAGATTATGAAATATCTAATATTAATTAACTAAATAAGGATTTTAATGGTTTGATTAATGTTTAGTTGATTTAGCCGGTGATTACAGTATAGTGGAAAAAACATTTAATAATGCTATTGAAGATATGGGACCTTTATATATGTTCATAAACTGTGCTGGTATGGCTATTTGTGGAACATTAGAAGAAAGTTCCACTAATGACATAATGGTATTTTTAATTTTTAATATAAAACATTATCAAAGTATAATTAGTTACCAATTGTTATAGCAAATGATCAATACTAATTTGATATCTACGATTCAAGCTACTAAAGCAATAGTGAATAAAATGAAACAAAATGGTTATGGAAGTATTGTTATAACTTCATCACTAGCATCTTTCTGTGGTATTTACGGTTTAAGTGTATACTGTGCCACAAAATTTGCATTAAGAGGGTTTGCTGAAGCTTTGAGCATGGAAGTAAATAAATATTTAACGCCTAAGATACTTGATATAATATTACTTTATTATATATTTTAAAATTTTTATTTATATATACATTTAGACAAAGAACTTTGGAGTAAAAGTGACATTAGCCTTGCCTCCTGATACAGATACTCCGGGATATACTAACGAGTCAAAAAACAAACCACTGGAAACATTATTGATTTCAGAGACAGCCAAATTGTTTACACCAGAAGAAGTAGGAAATAAAATTCTTCAAGACGCTTTAGTAATTTTTAAATAATTTTATTCTAGTACTTTATGATAAATAATATTTAAATTTAAATTTTCTAAATGTATTATATAGGATGGACATTTCTTTAGCACTGTAGGGCTTGAAGGTCACATGATGACTTTTGCCTGTGCTGGAATGGCTCCAAACACTTCTTATTTAGAATTAATATGTCAGGTAAAATTTAAATTCCAATGATTAATTTATGCTATTAGCCTCAGAATTTATTAATAAATTGTTATGTATTACAGGTTTTTGGCGCTGGAATTTTAAGATTAATAACTGTTTACTATCAAAGTATATTTGATAAAATAATTAAAAAATGTAAATCAGATAGAGAAAATATAAAAAATAATAAAACATTGTAATATATATATATTATATATTATTTGTAAAAAAACCTTAATAATTTTGTGCTACTTGTAAAGGTTGACCAAAACATTTGTTATTTTTACTGTTAATTGTTGAACAAATGATTTTCAATGTTTAAAATTCCTTGACACTCTTTATTAATATAAAACAATTGATAAATACTATATAATTAAACAATAATAACATTTCACAAAATATAAATAAAATTATTAAATATTTAAGCGTTTTACAATAGTTTAACTTAACAATGTAATTTGTTAGTCATAAACATAATCACAAAAAATAACAATTTAATTTGTTAGTAATAAATATAATCACAAAAAGTAACACCTTAATTTGTATTATTTATTATCTTAAAAATAATTAATATATGTATTTAGAAGTATAATATAGAAAAATAAGTTATTAATTATTCATTACAAAGCTATTCAATCTGTTAACAAGTTTTCATAATTTATTTAGTTTTTAAATTAAAAATAATAGGTATACAATTCATTAAAGCTATAATTTATTAAGCACATTAAGTTATAATATAAGCTATAAAGGCACATTAAAGGCATAGTATGTAAATGTATTACAAAATATTTTCAAACATCTGCTTTAATATATTAATTTAACATTAAACATAATCAATTTTAATACAAATTAAACCCTCAAATTTCTTTTAATCCAATATTCTTAATTGTATTACTGGCCATTAAGCGTTTTAAAGTAAGAACAATGTTTAAAGTATTTTGATAATAGTAATTTAAAAATTATTAAATACTGATCATATTTATATTTGATTCAACATAAGAACTAACTCGTGTGCGTGTAATTGGAATCATTTTGTGTTTAGTTACTGGTGATTAAGTAAAGAAGGTTGTATGTCACCAACAAAAACTCATCCCTGTCTGGATTATACTCTTATGTTGAATAAAGTATATATTTGGTACACAGTTTAAATAAAATGTTAAGCAGTAATGGTATTGAAAATTTATATATTAATAAAAATATAATTAGATAAATGTACAAAATTATATATTTATTAACTAAATGATTTTTTGTAATATTTTCTATATAATTTATACAATATTTTTTATATTTTATAATATAAAGAATAGCTAAAAAAAAAAAAATTCTAACCAGATTTACTAAATACTTTTCAATCTCTAGAAAACTTATTTAAATACCTGATAAATTATTAACAAACCTTCAATAATCAAAATGTAAACTTAATCCAGATTATCTAGGATGCAAGATTAAAGAGAAGGGGCAGAAGGAGTTACTTCTGGAGTATTCAAATTTTGATAAGATGGATTAAATGCCGGTTGTTGTAAATTCACATCTGGATAAGGTAACTGAGGTTGGTTATACACTTGTGTTGGAGGATACAACGATGGCTGACCAGAGATTTGTGCTGTATTCATGGTTTGCTGTGGATAAGGAACAAAAGGGGGTTGACTATATGGTGGAACTTGCTGTGCAAACCCAGGAACAGGTGCAGGTAAATCCATAGGATAGGTAGGATTTGTAATAAATTGATTATTTGACGGATTATTTTGGTCAAGTGGTAGAATTGGATTATTAAATTGAGGAGCATCTTGAGCAATAGTTAGTGGAATATTACCCATTGAAATTTTCACATTAGCAACAGTGTTTTCATACATACCCCCAGCAACAGCTTCTACCTGAAAACAAATAAATAATTTAACAACTCCTGTTACATAATTGTAAATAACAGATCAAATTTACTATTATTTATATTTACATTTAAAACATATTGGTCTGTTATAATTCCACAATACTTTAAATTAGAAAACATCAAACTATTAGGAATCATCATTTGCTCTGTCCATGTTTTTGAAGCATGAGCTTCAATACCTTGTAAACGTAAAACTGCAAGCTCAGATGAACTAAAGTTTGTTTTTTCACTTGGATGTTTTGCTTTAAATGTTAAATCCTAAAATAGTTAAATATACTTTAGTAAAATCATAAACATAATACATTTTTATAGCATTACTCGTTTCAATTTAATTTTAACAGCATCAATTGTTACATTACTATTGTTATCCAGTTCAATAGTAAGAGGTATAATTTGCCCAGGTACAAAACCCTTATAAGGAATACAGACTACCAATGTTGTCGGACCAGACTCACAGCAACAACAACAATAAAACTTTTCTTTTTCTTCTTTTATGGGTTCCTAAAAAAAAACCAAGTAATAAATCTTAGTAATTATATATCATCTATATAAGCAACGTAATCGGTGGTGATCAGTTATCTACAAATAGGGGTTAGGCAATAATTATTTAGTAAACCATTTATATATCAGATATGTAGTTTAGCCATGCTTCGGCACATTAATTGGCAGTCAACTATATTTTTTAGCTTAAAAAAAGTATAGAAATTGGACTTAATACCATAATTATACCTATCTATTGTATTTAATCTACATACTAATGAATTTATGAAAATAAACTGCTCTTAAAATGGATAATATTAATAAATAATTAATTTAAGTAATGAAAAGAAAAAATTTCATTTTTAGTTTCTTATTCTAAACTGAATAAATAAAAAGCATTGACATAGATCTTAAAAAACAGTTGGAGTTTTCTAGGTGAAACTCAGTAAAAAAATAAATATATACTATATTCAATTCAAAATGAGAATGTGCATGTGCAGAGACCAGTTTTTATTAGTGTTGGTAGAATAATATTTATCTGTCACCCATATTAAGTCTACCATATATTTTCTTGCTTTGTAATGAAACCATGAAT
Organism: Melanaphis sacchari; assembly: GCF_002803265.2. Lineage (NCBI taxonomy): Eukaryota > Metazoa > Arthropoda > Insecta > Hemiptera > Aphididae > Melanaphis > Melanaphis sacchari. The sequence goes on along the minus strand of NW_020271560.1, from coordinate 1,300,341 downwards.
CTGCTCACAAGTTCGCCACTAGAGTAATAAAAACTCATTCTGAATAGAGTATACATTTTATAAAGGGAACAATGGTACATGTAAGTTCAGGAGAAAATATTGTCTATATTAAATAAATATTATACTTACAGCTAATGATGGTTCATCATTTAAATTTAATGGAGAAATAATTTGAAATATTTTTTCTGTTTCTTTATCCTTGCCCCATGGAATATCAATTTTAACTTTTGCTGTGTAACGAACATGTCCATGCTCACCATTAAATGTTGATGGTAACTGATGAGGTAAAGAAATATTAAATGGATAAACCTGTTCACCTTCTTCTAATTTTGATTCTCCTTAAAAATAAGTATAAACAAAAAATATAAAAATACTAATCAAGATTTCTGACTTAACTTTTACTAAATTGCATTATCAACATTTAAATACTAAATAAGTGTTATAAGCAAATTATTTTTACTTACCTCCACCTCCAACCAAAGTCATTTTATTTTCAAAATATTCTTCTTCAGCATCATATTTGACAGAGTAGTTTTCAGTTTCACCATTATCGCTTCTACGAGATTCTTGTTCTGTCCATGAAACTACGGCTTCTCCTCGAAATTTCAATTTAATACCTATAATAACATCCAGTCATGGCCACTTTTAACATGCAAAATATACCAGATATCTACTCTTCCAATAAATCACTTACTTCTTATTTTTACAGAACTACTGGTAGTTACTAATACTCGTCCAGTTATAGATTGGCCAGGCATAAATACAGCTGTAGGATTGTCAAAAATTATCTGTAAATTTGTCACTCCCATTGTAATTTAAATCTAGGTAGTTGACATACGGTATAGAAAGTTAACCGTCAGACTGATGACAATTACATTGACTGAGGTCTAAATGACAATTAAGTAAGTAATTGAAATCGAGTGTCTATGATTATCATATAAAATATTCAAATAATTAATTTTATGGTATGTACAATGTAATAAGTAGGAGGTATGCTACAGTGACGAACTACGGGTACGGAGTAGTAAGAGGGTACAGTCTACGCCCGGCTGATATACGACAGTAAAGGAGTGGATAGTGGATACTGCATACTATAGGCGGATACCACTATAGCAGTTAAAAATAACATTTTGCATCCTATCAACGTTTTTGTTATCATACTGGTCATTAAATAGATTTTACAACTACGGTCGTTATAACTGATAATATGTATAGTAGATACTAGATTCCATAGACTTTAGGTTATAGGTGTAAGATTCATATTTTATTCCAAAAAAAAGAAAAGACAATATCTGAGTAGGTACTTGGTAACCTAACCGTCTCTTAACCTTCCATATTTCGGGATTTAAAAAAAATCCTTACCTATTTACTTTATTTAATAATAAATTAAAATGTAATATTTTATAAACTATAATTTTTGAAAAAAAAATTTACGATTTACAAAATACAAAATATGTTATAATAAGTTGTAAGCCATACTAAATATACTACGGTAAGGCACTATATCATCTATAGTGCTCTAACCACGGTGGCTCGTTTACCAGCAAGTTTTTTATTACCTGTTTTTTATGTTTACCGTGGTATGTAAAGTTACTCCCTGGTTCCGTGATAACTTAATTTGTTATCAAAATATTACATTCTATATTGCATAATAATAATACATGATATTTTAGTATTAATATTTTGTATGTGCTATTTACATAATTTTTTACCATTTATAGTCTACTAGTTTTTTTTTAATCTAAACATTTTTCATAATGTGTTAATGTACTTAGTGCAGTTATAAAATTAAATCTGCACTAAAGTGTCTAAAACAATTGGTTACATTTTGATTGATTTTTATTTATTTATGGAATATTTTTCTATCAAATCATATTTTGTCACATTAAAAAGTTTTCTTAATTTAAAGTTGTAAACATTATTAAAATAGAAAATAATAAAATTCCAAAAAAATAGTAAGTATTTAAAATGGCTTTTATACATTCAGAAATATATGTTTTTAACCATTATTGTCTATAATTTGGTTGTGTTTAAACTATGATAATAAGTCTCAAGGACTCATTGTTTTGCTATTACCTGTTAAATAATAATTCAAAGTTCTTACCATTTAATTTGTATAATATTAAAAAGTTTTGTATAGAATATTCAGCTACATAAGATGTATTTATATAATTTTGTTTATTATATTTTAATGTATCTAATTATCAGCTATGTTATTTCTTTGTTAATACAGATTTGCTAACCACTTTTAACAAATGTTGTAATATGTTAGGGAAAGGGACTAGTTGATACCATTAGTTAAATTTGCTTTTATACTTATGAGTTATCTCAGTATATTAAAACTTTTATAAATTCATACACATCAATTTTATTTTGTTAGGAAGTGGTCATTTTTTATGTAAATTAAATTAGAAAAACAAAAGTTATTAACTTAGACTATATCTGATCTTAAATAAACAAAAATAAAAATATATGGAATATTAATCTTTATTTTTAAAATTATTAAAAAAATTACATGCAAAATAAAGTAATTTATTATATGATTATGCAGGTTAATTTATTTATGTGTGCTTAAGTGTTTTTTCTATTATGCACATGTAAGTATAAAACCAAATAGAACATATGTCAAAAATATACTCTCTTTTAAAATTTTTAAAGATAAAATATTAAAATAATAATAATCAATCGATGTTATAGATACATATTTTTAAATATGTAAATAGGCAAATAATATTATGTAATGATTATTAAAATATGTTGCAGATACTTATGATTGTAAAAATGTTTATAGAAAATTAAGTAAATACATAAATAATTACTGAAATGTTTAATTAGGTATACTTAACACCATATTATTTGTATTTTGCTTTTACTATTTTTAAATATATTTCACAGCCACAATAGATGGCGGTAAAAAATTTGTTTTTAAAAATCATACAACAGACCACTTATAATAAAATTATTTTTTTTTTAAAACAAATATAAGTAATAATGAATATCATTCTTTGATTTAAATATCTGTCTAATTGGTACTTGCTCATATTCAGCTTAAAATTTTAAAAGCCTAGGAATTTAATGGCCTTATTTCTCTTAATTTTTCCGTCCTATGTTCATAGCTAATTCTTTATTAAACATCAAATTTTAAATGCATATTTACAATTTCTGCTTAGTAAAATTTATCCTAGCATATTTTATTACATTTAATGGTAGATGATTAAAGAATAGCTATAATTTATTTTCCATAAATATACTTATATATTCTATTCTAGTTATAAATTGTTATTGGCAGCCGAATTGTAAGGAGAAGTGTACCATTATTATACAAGAGGCGTATAGATGGTAAATTTCATAATTAAGCATAGATGCATGGTTAGATTACTCCCCGACATAAACTAAGCAATTCTGATTACGATTCTCAACTTGAATAGAGTATAAATGTTGGATGTATTAGCATTTACAAATTATGTTCTAATTATTTTTACCAATAAATCAGCTACCAAATCCTTTAGTATTTTTAATTTGTTTACTTTAAAAATTTCATTACATACCTATTACTTAGTTATTACAATTTTTTCTATCTATTAAGCTTATTTTTTTATGTTTATAAAATTATAGCCTATAAATTCTAATTTTAATATTTTTAATTATAGGTAACGAAATATAAAATTGGCCACATAAACTCATAGAATATATTAATTAATTCTATGAATTCACAAGACTTAAATATTGTGTAAGCGTTTGTGCTTAATATGTCATATGGTGGAAGCAGTGGACAAGAAAGTGATAAAAATGGTATATTTTTTATCATATATTTATAAATAAATATTATTTGCATCCTAAATATATCACATTTTCTAAAGATGCAAGAAACATATTGCCATATATATTATTATTAATTATTATTATCTACAGGGTTTTCATACATGGACGAGATTCCTGTTAAAATAATTGAAAAATATAAACCTCCTAAAAAGATAACATTACCTGGTGTGTTACAACATAAACCTACATCTAATGCATTAAAAATCCAGGTAATTTATTACAATATTCTATTTAGGTCCCAGTAAAATTGATTTTCTGGATTGTAATAATTTTTGTTTTAGTATGATTTTAATTTGGAAAAAAATGTACTTGAAAAAATGGCAACATGGAGTAAAATACGAGAAGAAGCTAAAACTAGACGTCATATACAGGCTGCTGAGTTTAAAACACAAGATTATTTAGATTTAGATAAGTTAACACTACTAAATCCAGCACAACCACAAAATACTCAAGTTTTACAACCAATACCTGCTCAACAAATGAACTTAAACATGTCTTCATATGATACCATGCTCACTAAAAATATAAATATATCAGATTTTGAGTCCGATACATCCAGTCCATTTGACAATATGGAATTAAAAACTATTAATGATTTAGAAGAATTAGCTTCTGTCTTAAAGCCAACATCACTCTACGATAATACTAATGTTAAAAATTTTCAACCATCTGATATTAATGTTTCTCAATATTATTCAAAACCTATTTACAATAATTATTCAGAAAATTTTAATAGCAATGAATTTTTATTTAGTCCTAATACAAAAACCAATCAGACTGTTCGTTCTATTCCTAAATCCAATTTAAATGTTACTGATAAAAATAATGTAGTAACTTTGCCACCTGTTACTATGCCAAATATTTTATTACAATTGGAGGCTGATTTAAATACTTTAAAGTATAATGATGAATCACCAGTAAGTGTTTTTAATCATAAATAATTATTATTGCAAAATAGTTATTGTACCCTTTTTTTTTAGAATGATCCACAAAAATCTTTACCTCACATTACAACAAATGGATCTAAATCACCTACATGCTCATTTCCTAATCCATACAGATCACTTTCTCCAACTAGTCAATGTTTAGCAGATCAAATACATCAAATGGGCTTTCCTTTATCACGTGCTGCAAGGGCATGTAAACTATTTGGTAAAGATGAATCTAAGGTACGCGACTAAGTTATTTAATCATATAACAAAATTTTAACTATCTATTATTATTTTAAGGTGATAGAGTTTTTAATTCAAGTACATTCCATTGAAGAGACTAGTGGCTATGCTGCAGATCGTGTAGAACAAGCATTAGTGGTTAATAATTTTAATCCTGATCATGCAATTACTTTTCTTAAAAATGTTGATAGGCTTATTGATTTTGGATTTCGAGAAGAAAATATATGCAGTGCACTAGTGAAATGCAATAATGATCCTGATAAAGCACTTGATAGTCTTGTGTCTTATTAATTCATGTATGCACGAGGATACATTAACCTTATGATAACTATGTACAATTCAGAATTGACAGCCAAACAGGTGTATTAGATTTGTTGTGATATATACATTATACACATATTACAAAAATTGAAACATTGTATTTTAAAATTGGTATACATGTATAATTATTAAAATAATCTTTTAATTTTATGTAAAATTGCTTTACACTGCTTTATGTTCCCTACTTATATTCTGTTACAGAATTTGAATATAATATGAATAATTTTAAGTATACATGTTTTTACCATATACATTTTTATTAGCTATTATATTTTTAATTATTAATTATATAATTAATATACATGTGTACCTTAAATGTTACTTTTTTTGTTAAATTACACATTACCTTTTTTCTTATAATTTATTATATTTTTTTATCATGAAAAATATATAATATGCTGTTTTCATTTGTTGTCCTTTAAATACTTCGATCACAGAAAATATTAAATTAATACTTTAACTATCATCTATCTGTTATGTTATGATTAAAAATTAAAATAAATAAAAAAAATTTAATTTGGATAAAAAGTTTACATGTTTGACGTTTATATTTTAAAATTGTAATTTATAATCAATACGATTGGGTTATAAGTTAGAACAGTAAATAATTGTATAATACGGTACCTAACTTAAAATGTCATTTACCAAAAACACTTCTACCTATTAATTAAACTAAAACTTTCTTAATGTATCGGTGATAATCATTGTCAAGTATCTTAAAATGTTGTTCATTGATATAGGTACATCATATTATATTGTTTTTATATCATTCCAGAATAAGTAAGTTATTGTCGTTTTGGTGAATATTTACCAATTATGATAACTGGTATTTTAGTATTATATATATTATTTATTTTACTGACTACAGTCACCGGTTGGTACTTTCTATCATTGAAATAAAATAACACATGTATATGGTTAGGCATATGGACCAATAATTTTTAATCTAATTATTTTTATGGTAGTTTACACTTAAATATTACCAGTTTGCTATTTATTTTAAGAGGATAAACTAAGTCTTTTTCTAGAGTCATAAACTATTATCAAATTGAAAAGTTGATAATAGATTTTTTATTTAAAACATCTAACACCGATTGCAAGTTGGTTTAAAACAGAAACATCATATATAGAATTTATCAATTTTACCACAATATTGAATACTTGTTTCATAAATTTATTACTTAATTTTGTATTATTTGACCTATTACCAAAATTAGTTCGTTTATAAAAGTTTTTGATAAAAAAAAATAACCATTGAACTCCTTCCATGACTACGAATTTGATTAGCATTTTTACTTAATTTTTAAATATGATTATGAAGTCTGAGGATCTCAAATGATCCGAAGGCTCAATCCGAATCTGCCATCTCCATAATTTATAGTTTTTATTTAAAGCAAAGTATAAAAATTTAATACAACTAATACAAGGTTTCTCACATTTAGGTAGCTTACTGTGTAACCAAAAAATCTTCATAATATGTATTTATATGTACACAGTTTTTTTAAGTTGATTTAAGGATTTGATTTAATTTTTAAGGATGATTTCATTCGCTAGAAAAACGCTACGCACGTCAAAGAATATCTTATTTCGTCGTTTACACTTGTGTTTATTTATGTTCCTTTGTAAATACTTTGCTGTTTTGGTTATTTTGGTTTAAACTTTCATATTTTCCGTCGCTTTTTTAGACTATCTACCGGAGCGTTAAAATCTTTATCGTGCTAACGCTCTTTTCTGCCGGCAATAAATTATTTCCTTTTTATATAGTCATTTTTATGTTCAAAAATGAAAAAAAACTAAATATTTAATCAAAAAATAACGATTTTTGTTATTTTTTTATAATTTAAAAATATTGCTCGTAGGTACTTGAAACTTTAATTGTATAATTATATTTTATACACTTAAAAATAATGCAATGTTTTTGGCAAAAAATAGTTTAACTTATTATTATCTAATAGTAAAATAAATTACTAGCTATATAAGTACATAATAAAATATTAAAATATACCTACTAAGTAATATACACTGACAGATTGTCTTCAATCAGAATCGATTTTCGTTTATTCAATGATTTACAGTTGAATTCAAATTTAATACATTTATAATACATTACAGTGATTTAGGTAGGTACTCCTTACTGATGAGGTACACTCAAGAGTCGACACTTACAAATCTACAGTAAAGTGATATCTACCTACTTTCTTCCTTTTTAAATTTATAGATCTAATTATCAGCTCAAGACTTGCTGCCTAATGCCTACCATTTTTACATGGTTAGGGATGGCTCTTCTGATAATTTGTATTACACTAACCAAATTTTGTAATAATTACTAGGTATCTATATAAGTATATAATTTATTTGATTTATTTTTAGCAAGTCACTTCAACTTATACTAAATTACATATTTCATGTATCTATAGACCAAAAAATAATAGCACTAGTTATTTTTATTATATAATTTAGACAAATATATTTTATAAATTGTATACTGTATAGTATATACATAAACGGGATAATATTTTATTACGTCGATAAAAAAAATAATTATTTTAATTTTATATAATAAATTATGTTAAGTGAACCGTAAAGGAATTAATGTTAATTAACGGCTACAACTTGGAGAATTGTTTGCAAACCTCTTACACGTTGACCTTTTTGAGACAATCAATTAATTAACATCAGAAAATGATAAAAGGTACAAGTTTATATTATTCCATTGAATATGACAAGGAATTACTCGTCTAGACTTTATCTGTATGTTTATTCAATATTTGTATCTAGGTAGGTACTAAATAATAGCTTGTCAAAAAATTTTAATTGAGAAGTGGGATATTATCAATGGTCACTATTTTTTTTTTTTTATGGTGGTTTCAATAGTTAAATTCTTTTGCTAACCAATATGTCATGGCTCACCAAACATCATGATTAGTTGGAAATGGCTGACAAATCGTCCTTTCATCCTTAGTAAGTCCTTACACGTCCTTAATGTCCTTATCCTCGCTAATCTTTACATACAATGTCTACACGTGTATGAGGCGTGACAATTACCTAAATAACGAGAATTTGTTGTTTCTATCTTCTGAAGTGGCATCTTGAAAATTAGGTGACGTTATGTTCATAAGTATCTATAGTCTGCTGATCGGTGTTAGTTTTTGTACTCTGCGATTTGTTGAAGTTGGTAATGTAGTGTCGCGACATTCGAAAACGTGTGACATGAAAAACGAGCAACGAATTCGTCATCAAGTTTCTGGTGAAATCTAACGAAAACCTGGCCATAATTTTCCGCAAATTAGTTAAGAACGTGTGTTCGGTAATGAGTAATGACTATATTATATCAAAATCACGTGTGTACGAACGGGCTGCACGATTTGCATCAGGGTGAAAATCAGTGCAAGACGATGCGAGGTCAAGTGCTCCTAAATTCGTGTACACTAGGTAAAACGTGGAACGTTTGAGTGTTGGTGCGGGCAGATAGACGCCTCACAATCCGAATGTTGTCAATGAACTCAGTATCGATGGTACCTATTAATAAAGAAACCATTTGCTAGATGTAATACGACGATTTATCAATGCGCAAGTCCTGTGCAAAGTTTGTTCCTTCACCATGACAATGCTCCTACGCACACTTAAAGCTAAATGTTAAACAGTTTTTGCCCAGTAGGAATATTATAATGCTCTCCCACTCCTCGTTCAGCCCTGATCTTGCTCCACTGAACTTTCGGCTATTTTCAAAGTTGAAGAAACCAATGGAAAGACATCGTTATAAGGATTTAGAAGACATTCAACGTGCAGTAATGTCGGTGTTGAAGAGTCTAATGTCTAACTTCTTGAGATTTCCAGGGATGTTTTCAGAAACGCGAAGAACGCTGAACCATCAGTGTCAGACTCGAGGGAGAGTACTCTGAGGGTATGAGTGCATAAATTATTATAAATAAATAATGAATGTTTTAAAATTAAAAATTCTCGTCATTTAATTATCACTTGGTACGTACCTACTTGTGTATGGCGAATTGAGATACAAATAAAAATAGATACCTAGTTATTACTTATTTACTCCATGTACACTAGGTATCAGCTATTGCCAGTATCGAAATATCTAATAAAAATATTGACGATTAAATAAAAAGAAAAATTTGTTGATGTACTCGTATATACCGTTGAATGTTTGAACGGGTTATTCCTCGTTGTATAACATGAATTTGTGTAATTATCTTCTGATGTTAAATCGATTGTCTCGATATTGTTATCGTGACCGAAAAATGCGAACAATGGCTGCCTACATTTTTAGTTGTACGAGTACCTACAGTGATTGTCAACTAAACGAAATTACTGACGACGAGTAGGTATAGGTACTGAATCGGTCGTGCGTGTCTAGTTGTATTTAATATGTCAACAAAAAAATAACATTTATAGAATAAAATACAATGTAGTGTAGCCGGATTTTTAGCTATATGTAATTGCAATAAACACCTCTGAACGGGTTTCATTAATCTGCTAGTCGAGATCTGTCAAGTTGATCGTAAGCAAGTCATCATCACCGACCTCATCTAATGTCAAATCTATTATTTCGTCGTGTACTAGGGATGTGGAATGTTGCTGTTCGAATTTAAAATTTCAACCAAAAAAAAAAAAAAAAATAATATATAATAATAATTATAGTAACATAAATACACGCATGTAATCAAACGCTCAATATAATATAAATAAATATTATTCTTATTGAATAAATTTATAAGAATAATTACGAATATTTACACACATATTGCATGTCCGCTACATCGTTTATTCCGTCGCCACGGACATTGATATTTGTGACGTCGTCATTCGACCGATATGAACTGGAATCGCTACAATCCCAGACGATGATGTCGATACAATTACCACTAAACTATAAATCATGTTAAAAAAAAAAAATTGAACCGTAAAAGTCCATATTATATTATGTACATTAAGTGTTTGTTATTTTCGTACTTGTCGCTTGGTATAGTAAACTAATAAAATATGTTTATTATGAACTCGTATTGACATTTCAATCATTTTAATTACCGGAAAATCATCGATCATCAGTACTTTAAAGTTTAAAGTTTTGCAAATATATAGGTTATGCATAATTATTAATAAGTATTCTACTTTTCTAAGACTGTATAGTGTTAAATAAAAAATGAAAACATGATTCGAATCTTAATAAATTAATAATACGTAAATGTGGCATACTTCGCCGTGCACGGATTCGCCAATGTGTGTACGATGCACTCGAGGGATTTGTTCCATATTTGCTATACAGTTACTGTAATGTACAGAAGTCAGCATTAACGAGATTATTTCACCATCTGTCATCTTAGACGTGTTGTCCCTACTAGGGTTTTGGGAAAAGCCTGTAAATATTCGTTTTTAAAATTACTTGGCCGCGTGGTAGCAATGAATCAATATTTTAATGATTTGGGAAATATTGATCTTCGTTGGTGGAGCGTATTTTTTCCACTGTGTGAAAATTCCTAGTTCTTATACTTGGGTACATTTTTAATAATATATATAAATATATACAACATTTTTTTATAATTTTAATTTTACAAATAATTTATAGTTAATACAAATCATATTATTATATTATATTATGTTGGATTTTAGAATATACAAATTAATTTTAGTGCAGGCTGCGCTAAATTTCGGCGTGTTGTTTTATAAGATGACTTACCATTTGCATCTTCTGAAGAATAACATTTATAATATTATCTAGTACCTATATTTATATTTACGTAGTAAATAATTGTGATGTATAATAATACTAAACAATTAAGAACATATGATCATGTTTTTGTACATTATTAAAACTTCACGCATGGTAGGTACCTAGATATTTAATTATAAATGAATAAAAAATAAAAATAGTTCAATATTGTATTCAATTCGACTGGTTTATTGGTATATTTCAACTCTATAATAATAATAAAAAAGTCGTATTTGCTTATAATATTAGTGATAAACATATTATGAATTGTTATAAATTTTCTAATGACATATATTAACGATTATCAAGGTTGATTTTTCATTTAGGTACTCGCTACCGTATCGGGAACGGAAAACAGTTCTAAATATTTATTACAAAAGTTTTCAGACTATCAAAGTTTGAGCTATGAATGAGAATCACCAAACAGTATAGTAGCAGAATGGAAATGTTGAACTATGGTACCTGGAGCAGAATATTTTTTCGATTTATTTTTGGTGTGGTCTTTGTCGTTGGATGAAGATGTTTCATGTTTGCTGTTCATGTCGCTAAAACTTGTTAATTTATGAGAGTAGAAAAATAAAATGTAATAATATTCAAATTATTAAGTTAATACACTAGATTTGTAAGTTAGAAGAAAATTATAATGAACAAATTCTTATTTGAATAAAATGATTGTGTAGTTAATTTTTAAATTTGAAGTCGTATCATTAATTTATAATTAGTATCCATGGTAGCATAATAGAATATTTTTTTGACTTCCAGCTTCGAAAAAAAAATATTATAATCGTATTTGTATTATCATATTAATGTTATTTATAATTTATATATGTATAAAGATTTGCTGATTAAGCAGAAAAATCGGAAAACAAATATTTTTATTTGATTTATAAACGAAAATCTTATTAGGATTTATATGAATTTGAACATTTTATTATGATTGATGAATTAATCGTAACATTACATATTAGCATTATATGCTGAACATAAAATACTTTATTGTGGTGAATAAATAATGACATTTTTAGTACATATTTTTGCGTATTTTGAATTTTTATTACAACTTAAAATGTAATATTACAGTTTTTATAGAACGCTGATATCCTCATAACTGTCCTATGTTTCTGTTAGTTCCTAAATAATTAAAAATTAAATTAATTTAAGTCTAATGTCGTAAAGAATACAGGGTTCAATGACAGATTTCAATAAATAAATACAATTTTTGTATACTTTCATATTTGTTTATATTATAAAATATATTTAGAAATACATGATATAATTAAACGTGCCTATAAATATTTTATTTCTACGTCTTTAAATAAATTACTAAAACTAGTTGTTTAAATTAAATTAACTTAAATAAAAAATGTTTATCTACCTAGATGTAATTTTTTTTTTTTTTTTAATATAAATTAGGTATAATAATATCTAATTTTTTTTTTTTTATGAAAATTAGTTGAATTAATTTGAAAATGCATAATGTTATAGGCTTTGTAGAGAGCGCCTAAATTGAGACATAAATATAATCTTATTTAATTTTAAATTTAAAATGAAGTAATACTCATCAAGAAGAGGAAAAACTTAATTCGAATTTAATTTCCTAAGGTTTTCCTAACTGTATTTAATTTTATTATAAATATTTATATTATATATTCAAGTTTTTCATCTTCATGACAAGTATACTTTTACACACATATAGTAAATAGTATCATCTACGTACGTTATGCACGTAAGTATGACATATAAAATAAATATACAATTATTTCATAACGACGATAATAATAATTGTATTGGAGAAGGGGAGGATCACGAATATGATATATAAAATATATACTGTATGGAAATGCGCGAAATTCCAATAGGCACATAATCAAACTTAAATTATTCAAATTATATAAGACTTAGCCTGTTTTATATACAAAAATTTTAAGTTGTCGCCGAATGCGATAACATTTACATTAATTTATATGAATTCGATTTTCGTAGTATGTAATAGATACACCATTTTTACTGTTCCTATCGATTTAAACGATGGTAAAAAAACGATTGTGCAGTTCCTAAATATAAGAAATTATTTTTGCGAATTATTACATATTTTACTTATTACATTTTTAGAACGTACATATAATAATATTATGTATTGTTTTATCATTATTATTTTTTTTTTTGTTGGTTTTAATTTGAGTATTTATTATCAACCATGGCTTATTGACAAGAGTAGGCAATTTTTTTTTGTTGACACATTTTCTATGCCATCATTTTCCTTGGAGTCATCCATTTCTTCATATAGTAACAAAATACTGTGCTCACGTAAATCAGTATGAGTAGCATACACGTGATGCCCAATGCGAGTACAGACGTTTTGGTTGGACACGGTTCCACAATGGTGATAGTCTTATCTGCAAAATAAAATTTTTACAAATGAGTCGGTGGAGAAACTAAAATTTGTTTGAGGGAAAGTGATGAGTGAACTATTTTTCATTTTTTTTATTATAATATTATAAAAAAATTGTGCGTATTATATCGAAATACCTAATTAGATACTTCAGAATCTAAAATCAGAAAATACTACAGGTCATTGGTATTAAAAATATCCAACTATTAATTATTTATAACTATTACAAATTAATAAGATAACAAATAATGTGACATTTGACACGTCGTAAGAAAAGGCAAAGAGTCCATAACTCCGAGTTTAATCCAGAATGATAGGTCATTAAAAAAACAGATTTCAATATCGATGATCGAATTTTAAACTTAGTCTTCAAAGTACGTAAACTATGCGACGCGCAGACTTTAATAATGTAATAGGTATTATGATGAGTGATAGATTAATGTGCATCATAGTGCAACGTTGTTAGAAAAATAAAACGTTAAATAAAAATTCGTCAACTGTAAATGGTAGATACTAAGGTACCTATTACTTGTACCTATGCGTAGACGCATATAATGGATATAAGACGTACATTTTATGACGATACACTAAACTTATATGTTATTGTTATAATTATTTACCTTTGTTGAAATCCGTATACTGCGGCTCATTACTCTTCAAGAATTGCGATTGTTTTTCATCGCCAAAGTCCAATACTAGTATTTCCTGACTAATCTGTGTCATGTCTTCACTGTTTTCGGTAGTGTCGTTGTTGCTGGGCGGAGCGTTAGACACCGACCTTCTGCGCCGTCCCCAGGACTCGACGGAGTCTCGGCCCCATTCGCAAACAGCCTAATGTACGCCGACGTAAAAATCGACAACAAAAAACATTTCGTTGGTATTATTGTTATTTCTATTATTGTTATTATTATTATTATTATTATTGGTCATTATTTATTATAACCGCTATTGCGGCGGAAAACGGAATCATTACCGGTTCGCACGGGCCCAGACAGTATTTAACATTGCACTGGAATATCACGCCGTACGACTCCGTGAACCGAAACGCTTCATAGACGGACTGCAGTGCGTTGCCTTCAGGTGAGAAACCGGGGAATATGGTTGGGTCCACCGGACACCCTTCGTCGTCGATGATCTGGAACGTACTCTTTGAATCCTTGGCCATGGCCACACAACTCCTTGCGAAAATACCGTACGGCGCTACATTGTCGGAAAAACACGTGTAAAAGTTAAAATAACAGCGGTGGAAAAAACGAGGGCCATATATATAATATTATGTGTGTAGGTAGGTAGTAATCAAATTTAGTTGGAGGGGAGTTATTATTACTTTTATTTTCATAAAGCCTACAATATTTAAATGAAAAAAACAATTTGCATACAAATACACTGACAAAATCTATGTTTTAAAATATATTTTTGTTCCTTTTATAATAATATGTTCTCTTTTTTTTTTTTGTTTGTTTGATAAGGGTTGTCTTAAGAAATAACTAAAAAAATACACACCAAAATAAAATCTAATTTATGAATCGTTTTAAAATAATCCCTAATAATTCCAATTTTTGCGTACTGTAAAATATTAGTATTTGTCAAACTAGGACAATTGAAAGAACAAATCATGACTTTTAAAGGGCTAAGATCCTTTAGACTCTCACTGAGTTAATCATAATATTAGCATATACCACGTGAATCAGAGATGTATAATATTAAATATTAATACAGTTTTGGGAAAAAATGATTTTCTCGGCACAAACATAAATGATAAATGCCGGTGGATTGGATGTAACAGATGTTTGTATAGGTACTCACTATCTTCAGGAATTTCGATTCTGAACGTCAGTTTGTCACCGATCCGGACCGTCTCTACTTCCCTTGCTCGGGAATCTAGGATTCTGATCCTTGGCGGCGGTGCTTCTGGTGCTGAAGTAATGCTTATCATCTCCGGGTCCCTGTTAAGTGTTTAATATGTTTAGTTTTAATTAGATTACGTTCATAAGTACGTATATTGGTATCCAACGGCTTATTCAAAATTAAAATGTCATGTAATAATACAATTATAAGTTTAGGTGTATTTATAATTATAATTCGTGTACTATATTTTTATATTTTTATAATGGCAAAGTAGCACTTACATTTCAATATTACGAATATGTAGGAAAAATTAAGATTTTTATATTATTAAAAATAATACTATATCTAGATAAATAACACGAAAATCATTAAAGGTATTAATTGTTTACTTGAAAGGTTATTAAGTAATTAGTATCCTTAACACACCTGAGATTTGCACCAATTCGTGTGACACATTATTTGATATTATTGTACGCAAAAATAATAAAATTCCAAGTGAATAATAAAAAATGTGTTATTGTTGACTAAAAAAAAAAATTTAATATCTATATTAAAATTATTACCTGATTGGCATCATCCCGAATGTAATGTTCTTCGAAGACATGTCGTACGTGCATTTGACTTTGTAGATTTTGTCTGCTTTTGTCATAACTACACTATGGTGTTGGAGGACTACCGTATTTGAAAACACTCCGGTCTAAAAAAAAAAAAAAAAAAAAAAAAAAAAAAAATGTAATTTTTATTAAAGTAAAAATCATGCTGTTTTAATGGAGAGTTCAATAAACCGGATTTCCGATTCTTCTCTATTTTTTCGGTGTAACTAATAAATCTCATCCACAAGCAGAATTAAAAAATGCTCAACTTATTACGGATTAAACTCTCATTAAAACTGTTTCATGTTCCAGTATTGGGTTTAAATTACTTACCACCGACTGAGTATTACAGTCTTGACCAGCCATTGTTAGATCCAATCGGAATTGGTCGCTGTTGAGCACGTCTATGTTGCATGTCTCCGATCTGCCAAGCGCGTATATTCTACCGTTGAATGGTTTGTTCGTGCGTACTTGAACAGCTATCTTGGTATCTTTACAATGCACCGATACTGTAAATATGAAAAAAAATTAAATTATAAGATCACGAATTTTATTTTATTTTATTTCATAAAATGTATTTATGTTTTTTTTTTTTCATTTGTCGAGTACAGTAGCGTCAGTAGCTATTAATTACAATGTAAAATAATGAAATAATAGATTTATTTAGCTAGATTTTATTACCTACGCTAGACACATGTAATAATTTCTTTTTGTATAACAATTAATAATTCGTTATTGTAACGTAAGTATTAAATATTTGAATATATTAATGTTTATTAATGTTAAATATTTGTAAAGATTTTATCGTAAAGATAAAATTCTTAATTTGTAGTTAAATATAAAATCCATGTCAAAAAAATATGCTTATAGAAAATAATATAATACCTAATGAAATAAAAAAAAAATAAAAATAATTTGGTGGTGATTTTAATCTAATATTCGTTGTCCATTAGTGATAAATTTAACATGGAAAAATAAATGGATAAAAAAAAAAATCAAAATTGATTGAATTCAAGATTATTATTTTAAATATGAAATTGTATTTTGCATGTTTTAGACGTTGCAACTATAATGCGTAAATATTCTTAAATGCGCAAAACTAAATTTCAAATGTTATTACAATTGTATCGCATATTTGGAAGGAAATGATTGATTTCACGTTTTACACCAATATTATATTGTATTTGAAAATTTTATCAAAAAAAGTTTGTTTTTTAGAAATTTCATTCAATTAGATATTTTTTTGTGAAGCTTTCATATATTTTTATCATAGTATACATTTATTTATAAGATAACATTTTTAGTAATTTATGCATATTATTTACTGTTACCTTTCAAAATAATATTTAAATAATTTTAAACGAATAGTATAAATTTATTTCACATAGTTTTATATATTTTGTAACTTTTGGTAAATTATCCCTGTTTTTTTTTTTCACTGCCTTAAATTCATATAATTTAAATGATAACTTTATAGTCCAATAAATTGTACCTAGTTATATAATAAGTGTATATCAAAATATGTATAAAATATAGATCATTTTAGTATAAAATAATATATAGACACTGACCATCATAACACGTTCCTGTCTTGTCACAGTTTAAATCAGTTCGAGTCAAGTTCAACGATGAATCGTCGGTGCTCTCGAACACGACCGGCAGCTGTTCGTGAGGCGGTGTCGTGGATTCTGTAAAAAAAAAACGCGTTTTGGTCAGGTTGTTTTATTATTGAAATATATGATATAAGTGCATATAATAAATTATTACGATGACGAGATCGCGTGCGTTCAGCGCTCGTCACTCACTTAATCCGCTCGCAATCTGAATATTTAATTAATATATTAATATAAGTAGATATATTAATAATAGGTATATTACACAAATTATGTGGGTACTTTATACAGGCAACTTGCTTAGTTACCTAATAATGCAATTATTTAATATTATATTTTTAGAATATTTAAATACACTCGAAGATTTTATTTTTTTCATACTTAATATTTTTTGTACCATTAAAGGAGTGTCCCGCAGTAGTATTAATTGACTTTTATGTTTACGAAAACCTCATTTTTTAATTACATTTTTCAGCTGATTTAATTTTGTGAATTTTGATGTACCTTAATACAAATCTGTATCAAATATTGTGGCTATTGAGGATAATAGATTTATTATAGGTTATTAAGTTTGGAAAATATGGGTGCTAAAATTATTTGAATATTAAACTTATCTAATTATCTAATATTAATTTATCAACATTTTATAATTTATAAAAATTGAGTATAATAAATACTAGATTCAATACTACATATATTTTATATTTTCATAAAACTACTAGTAAGGAAAATAATTATCCTTAGTATACATATTAGTAATTCAGACAATACTCGTCGATTTTTGATTTAAATACATCGAAATGCTCAAAAATATTGTCTGCTGAATAACGTTTGAAATATAAAAGTTTGTAATTCTAAATTACAGTTCTTAAGTTATATAATAAATATCAAGTATCTACATGTATGCTCTTTATGTATACTTAACTATTTCAAAAATAAGATTTTGAATTATCACATTATTAAAGAAAAATATGAGTGGTATTGTCAGTGAATCACTTTTATACACGGGGATGGAAATATTAGGTTTTAAGATTTTGAAATATACATTGCATAATCAGAGACGCGTTGGTTCGTGTCTATCACCTATGCACATAAGCGCGGATAACCGAAGTCAAAAATCAACTCACTCTCGCAATAGTTTTCATAGTAATTGCCGATCTTTTGCCCGTCGTCGATTAATGGTCGTTCAGCGTTCAAGTAAGTACTGGGCCCGTCTGGCAGCGTCTTGTGGTCCAAGTGGAACAGCTCGCAGTTGTACGCTGTGCCCACCGGTGGTCCTTTGAAGATAAACGACCGACAAAGGAACTCGTTCTCGATCTCACAAGCCAATCGACACGCCGACTCGCTAGTTACCTGGGAAAACAGAAATAATATTCGATTAACGCGAGTTTTCTCCTACGAATATCAGAATATGACCTAAACTTGTTTCTATTATTATTTTGATTGTTATTTTCTGTTCCTTAATAATATTTTCGGTCACCGGTCTCAATGATGACTAAACCTATTCATATCTGGTATATACTACCAACAATGGCATATCTAAAACTCTTCCGGTCCCCAGGGGAGTGATTAAAATACCTTAACTATTTTTATGTGTTTCTCTTGTTAATTGTTATGGTAGAAAAGATGCTTTGATCTTCAATTTCGAAGAACGTTTCTTGTAGAAAATTGGATTTATATTTTGTACTTAAAGGATAAGTAAA
Source organism: Melanaphis sacchari (assembly GCF_002803265.2). Lineage (NCBI taxonomy): Eukaryota > Metazoa > Arthropoda > Insecta > Hemiptera > Aphididae > Melanaphis > Melanaphis sacchari. The sequence goes on along the minus strand of NW_020271560.1, from coordinate 1,281,152 downwards.
AAGTAGAAATTTCCCAGTATTTAAAATAATATTTACGTGTAGAAACTAGTACTTAATTAATAATAAATAGTACCTATTTAATACAATTAGCACCGGTGTGCTAAAGTGCTGAACGCGGTTCTGTGGTTTTACGTGTTTAATTATAGTAGGTTTTAATTCTAATTGCCATGCCAAGCTCTGTGTATAGTTAATATTTTGTACATTCAAGTTCAACATTTAAAATATAACTAATGATATTCAATAAATGTTATACTCGTTCATATGTGGAGATTATTTTATGCACTTATCATAATTTTTTACCTATTGCTGTTTGCTTATTATTTAACATATTTCAAACGATTGCTATGCTACACGACATAATATAATAATATATTCAGTTGACCTTTACTTATTCTCCATGATGTTAATACACTCGGTAACCGGTTAACTATTCATGGACAGTACCTATAGATACCTACACTATATACACAAGCACGAGTAGATAATGTGTGCCTTATGTAAAAAATTGCGCTAGTCCTGGACATATTTCCATATTTAACAGGTATGTAGTAGCAAGTAGGTACCTACTTTGAAAGTTGCAAATTATTATAATACACCCAAGTCTTGTACGCATTTTAGTCTATATTTATATGTTGTATCATATAGGTTAAGTTATACTATGCGTGTGTATTATACGTTCGTATTAACATTAAATATTACCTGTAGTTCCTTGTCGTTGTAGTAATGCAACGAGGCATACTGTGCTACTTTGTCGTCGGCCACTCCGATCCTGGGCACTTGAAAAACACGATTTCCTTTGCAAGCTTGATTGCCTGAAAATAAATATAATAAACGTTTAATATTATGTTGTAATAATGTATATATAATATTTTATTATTATTGCATAGCAATTATTTGTTTTCTTTATTTTTTTTTTATATGAAGTGAATAGAGTTATTAATAAATCAGCTTATATTTTATTATACGTTAACACGTTACATTACCTTTGATGCAGAGATTTTCAAAGTAATCAACACCCTGCGCTTCGACAAACTGCACGTACTGGCCAGTGGTTCTTCTGTCTGAATCACTCAAATGACACTGGAGTGTTACGTAGTTATACTCCACAGAACGGCAAGTAAAACGGTGCTGTACGAAAACAAATTATTTGTAGGTATACGTTGAGCAATTTAAAATGTATTCATGTTTTCAGTGTATAATTATTATTATATGATTTTATTCAAAGTTGGTCTGTAACGTTTGAATTATATTTATTTACACATTGGATAAAAAAGTATTTAATTTAGATGAATAATTACCTCGTTTAAACAGGCGGCAAGACATGCTTCTTTCGTAGATGTGTAGATCAACGCGTTGTCTAGTCCCCGAATCATTTTGTTTGGTACCCTTTCGAAAGACCATGGCCTCAAACAAACATTATCTGAGCAAACGAATTAAGTATTTTTAAACATGACATAAAAGTAAGATATTTCAAGATAACATACATTTGTATAAGCCATAAAGAAATGCTACTGGGAAAAGTTAAACTACGCATTAGTATACTATTGCGTTGCAGTTTTTTAAAAATAATATTATATTATGTCGATATAAAAATATTTTTTCTTATTCATGTACCGACTTGGGTACCTACCTTTTACGTGATATTTAAATAATTTAATTTACAGCCATTAAAGTACAATGTACTTTGTGCAAAGACAACAACCATATATAGCGGTAGATAGGTAGGTAGTTCTTTAAATGTTCATTATTATAATGTCACGCTACGTTAAATCTGATCACAACACAAAAATAACTAACGGAGACCATTTTTTTTTAAGAACGGCAATTTTTTGCTCACGCTAAACGATTATATAAACGCTTGCTGTCAAGATAGCAGACATTCGATATAATAATATTACATGATCTTGGTAAGACCTTTTATATTATATTATAATAAGTCAGTACTTTAGTAGTTAGTGCAGTTAGTAGTACCTAAATAATAGTTACCCATGGTGGGTACACAGTAATATTAGTCTTTATTGTATTTAATGATAATACCTACGCATTTGTAGACCTAGATATTATAGGTACATAAAATGTGTTTATAATAATGGAGATATTAATTCTTATACGAGTAAATGTCTGCATACAATATAAGATCTACGAATAAATCACTGTTAACAAATGGCCAAGATTGAAAATTTCAATACCCGAGGTGGATGAAATGAACACGGAACTCATAGAAATTCACAGTGTTATGAAATGCCTGCAGAGTTAACGATATACCTACACGCTTCAGCGGTAATATTGTAATATAACGATGATATGGCGTGTGTGGTAGGTCTAATGTACATATATTATTTAAACTATGATCTAACTTAAATGGGTTATAAAAATTATCTAGATATTAAAATAACGGATGATTTTTATTTTACTAACCAGATCGTATTTGCATTTTCACCATGTAATATAAGTTGACTGAACGCTGAGGGGCTGCCGCTGGGTTATTGGCAGTTGTCTCATTTTGTAATTGACAAACGGTTTCTTGTATGGGCGTCAATGGGTTTAATACGAAACTGAAATTCAATCAAATCGAAATTTTATTTAAAAATTTCAAGTTTAAAACTATTTGAAATCGATACATTTTATTATAGTTATATAATATAAGTGTAGTGACCTCTGGTTGAAATATTATAAAATTAATTAAATTAGCGATCAGAATAAAAACAATTTAAATGAAAACAAAAATACTTTGAATTAATTTTATGATTATTGTATTATTATATTATTATTATATGATAAAGATTTTATTTAAAACTTGGTCAATTTTTATAGTCTTAATATTTTTTCATGTATTCAATCATTTTACCTAAATGAAGCTGCTTGGCACTCAGGTTCTTCTCGACACCATCCTTGGCACTCGTACAGCGTCAAGTTTTTTACTGTGTAATATGTAGTGCCTTTGTAATCTAATTCAGTGAGTTTTTCAAAAGCAGTTCGACCTAGAAATAAAATAGAAATTATTAATTAAATATAGTTTTAAACAAAAATATTTTTTTTATTGAAGAATAGCAAAACTATGATTACAGATGACTCGAGAAAAAATAAAAATCACATTTTTTTTTACTTATTATTTCATTATCCCGAATCTGGATCATAATTTTTAAATTAATCTTTCATCTTTTAATGAAAATGAAAAATATTAATAAGATATGTATATTATAAATTTATAACTGTCAAGTAATGTAAAATTATAATTAAATAATTCATTTTTATACAGATCATGTTCTCTTTTATATTGGAATGGAGAAAGTAATGAATATGTATTAATTTATGTTCAGAAAATTTATAGACCGAATATGGTGTGTCGATGAAATGACGTTAATAACATATAACCTAATTATTTTTGTTCTACCATCAAGGCTTGAACGAAAAGAGAAGATGTCCTTCATTGTTATATAGGTAGGTATTAAAAGAGTGCTGCTAAGTATCAATTTGCGTACGCAGACAAATTGGTTTATGCATCTTGAGCAGCTAAATGACACCCCGCGATGTGAAAATTATCCATTTCCTATTCGTATTGAGAATTAGGTTGACGATATCGATTATTATATTATCTCGACACTTTTGACCCGGAAATTCATGAGATGGGTACTCGATGGTTATTATAATAGACACATTATATTATTGCATTAGCATATCTAAAAAAAATATTTATGATGGCCACAAATGAAAATTGATGGGTTGGCGGGTATCGATGAATAGGTATCATATTATTATGTATCTACTACGCGTTTTATCGTAACTTTCATGCATTACGATTGACGGAGAATTACGAATACGTAAACGACGGTTCATGACCGCGGATTGGTAGTTTTAATTGTTGCATAGCAATTGGACACAGATAATAATGGTAAATCATTAAAGTCATTGCATACACAGTGATTGCGGATTGTAAGTATAGGAAGAAGATTGACGGATTGCGTCATAAAAAAAAAAAATAAATAAAAAAATGTAAACACCAAAAATTAGATTTGCTTTCCGCAAGTGTGATCCCCCGACTTGTGCATCCTGAATAGATTCGGATGAACAAATCGTTTTTTTCCACATTAAAAAATCGGTTACACTTCTCGGTGTGAATACATTGATTTTAAAGCGCGATCGATGTAGATAAGATATAGATATATTTATATAGTCTATTGTTCCTATATATAGGTAGGTACCTATGTAATATTTTACACTGAAGTGTTGATTTAATGTAATATTACAAGCTATATGTTTTTAATATGTCCTACTAACATTCTGCTCTATCCTTGGATTACACGATAATTATATTTGTTTGTTTGGATTAAACGAAAACACACTCAAAGATTAAAATTTATTTTTGAAAAATAATATGGTTTGAACAACTATAAATTGACAATACGTAAAATTAACATTGGACAGTTTTTATGTAGTTTTTCAACTGATTTGTGTTTCTTTAGATATTAAACACGAAAATACATACGTAATATTTATCATGGTATGAAATCTAGATTTTAGATGTTTTCTGTATTGATTGTGTGATATGTGTAACACACTATAAGTTATTTAATCTAAATTCGTCTGATATTATAATTTTAAAAAAATGCAATTATATGTATCTAATATTTCTTTAAATTAGGTGTTGATATTTATTTTAATTTATTATAAAAATAGTTTTTGTTTTTTTATTACTCAGTAGAATTTAAAAAAAAATTAGCAAACTCTACAAAGATATCTTTAAACATGTTTTGGACCATTAATTATAAATTTATTGTATCATATTCATATTACTCTATTACAGATACTGTATGTAAGTATATTAAATTCATAAAATAATATGTAATATTTTTTATTTTATTTACAACAAAAAAGTAGGCGGCGCAACTCATTATCTCAATAATAAAAGGTTATTTTGTAAATGTAATATAATATCATTTAAAAACATAATTATACACATTCTGATTTGGTATTAATAAATAATAAATGTTTAATTTAAAGTAAAACGATTAAATACTATTTTTTAAATAAATTATTAAATTTATGTTAAAATTAATACTATTAATTGTGTAAACATTTATTAGGTACACGATTAAAGTAAAAATAAATATTCAAAATTATTTACTTATTTCAGTTGGAAGTGTTTTGAAATTATTTTTAAATTCCATTGTAGGTCTTTCATGATACATCATAAGAAGAGAAAACAAATGTAAAAAAAATGAATCTTTAAATAATTGGATAGTATATTTTTCTACACAGTAATAACAAAGAAAAAATATAGCAGATGTAGAGGTATCCAATCAAAATAAACTAATATCGAATTATCATAAGAGAAATCAATACTATGACTATGCTATATCATGACTATATCTTTATGAATACATTAAGTATACACAAATTCAGTAATTATTTAAAATTTTAATATTATTTTGATCTTATTTATTTATTTAAGATATATTTCATATATCTATCTTATATCTTTTATATATATTATTATATCTGTTTAATTATATATTTGTCTGATAGCGGTATACGTCATAATATTGAATATTATACATCGTTTTCTAACAAAAGTGTTAGGAAAAATTTAATTCAAGCCGTTAACATTATAAATTTCTGAGAAAATATATGTTTTTCTATAAAAAAGTAACTAATTATAATAGTAATGTATGTACGTATTGTGGAGTGAATAAAAATAATAAGCGTTTATTTACAAACTGTGTATAATAATAATAATGATAAAATTAATAGGTTTTTTGAGTTTTACAAGACGTGCAAATATATTATAATTGTAGGTAGATACACATCAAAGAAAATTAGCTATCCTCATCATCTACGGTCTTATGGAGACTAAAAATTATACAAAAAAACAGACATTTGAGTATCAAAAACGATAAAAGAAATATTAGTACAATGATTTTGATTTTCTATAATATATTCATATTTTTTATACTATGTTATAATGCATTATTATTATTAATTTTAGAGAAGTATAATGTTCAATCTTTGTTAGTACACATGCAATCTGCATACAACGAGTAGAAACTTCGGTTCCATGTATAACAGAGGAACTGTATCGTGCAAGTGGTTATAGATAATAGGAGCATAGGTTGGGTTAATCTAACCGATGATGATAATAATACGAGTATTATGTAGTTATTATGGATAACTTAAAATAGTTGGAAATATTAACATTTCATTTTAAATTTACAAAATCAAATTAATTATGTTATATCGGTTACTAGTATAAAAGGGCAAATTACTATAACACAGGTACCTACCACAATTTTGAAATAGTGTCTGAATAATTAAATCTTTAAAGTTTAAAGTATGTTTTAATTTATCATAAGAAGTAAATAAGTTACATAATTACTCATTAGGTTTCATGTATAAGAACAAAATAAAATATTTTTTTAATTCTGTTAGATAATATATAAGTAATTTTTGCATAATCTTGTATCTTTCGTTTGCTTTTTCAATAACATTATGATGTCTCACCAACCTAATACTATCTTTAATGTTGTTTGTGGTATTATCGTGAGTAAGCATTTAACTATTAATAGTTTTTTTTATATATTATTTTATAAATTTCAAAACAGAAAAGTGATAAACAAACGATAATTTAGAAAAAAAAAATCAATACAGTCTAATCATATTATTTATTATTCTAATAGTAAACGTAAAAAATGTAGTATTATCAAGACAAGTGAGGTGCTGATTAAAAAGTAATATTTGGCGCACCTAACGTATTTTGTTCGCCGTTCTGGCAATTATAATTATTTTACAAATGTTGGAATCAAATGAGTATATATTACTGAGAATCACTGAATCGAATCGAACCGTGATAACACCGTAGCTATATTATATTGGTAGGTACCGAAAAAATATTTAAAATACAAGTGCTAGTTTAAAGGAAATGAATAATAAACAATTAATTAATCAATCCTTCTGTGTATGATTAGTATTAATATGCACCAATGGATATACGAGTAGGTAGTGTATAGAGAAGAGTTCGATTACCTCGTTCAACGGCGTATTTTTTCGTTGAATCGTCTATACTGCAAAATACATTTAACGAAGTTTATCTGTTCATGCGATGTGCTGAATGAAAAAACGAATCCATAGAATATATATTATTAAGTATGTATTCGAAGCTGATAGGTATTGCTGATCGCTAAAGCCTACATATTATTATAATGTAATATAACAGTGGTAATACTACGATAGAAGCACGAATAATTCAGTGCCTATTATGTATAGTTTGAAGGACTATTTAATATTGATCAACTGCAGCTGGAACTGAAGAATATTATGCGTGCGGTTATATGCTTTGTTCCTTGGCCGGTGTACCGGTACACGTCAACGTCGTTCGGATACGGCTGGTTTTAGTGGTAGTTATAATATATTATACGGTTGGCAAAAACGAAAGAAAAAAAATACAAAACGCTGGGTAACGTTGCTGTCTTCGTGAACATTTTTTTTTCGTTAAAAATGTATCTTCTTTTTTATTGTGCTGGGGCGGATGTACAAGACGGTGTAAATACTTATACTCAAATTGATAACACAGGACACTGACATATTTCGTTTGTTAAACTGTATGGTCTCGGCAAATAGAAATGAGTTATTGCTGGAACCATCCGATTATAAACTGCACACTGCATGGTATAATATAAATGATAAAATATAATATGATTTAATCGATATTTTTTACGAACTGTTTTGAGCCATAATCACCGTAGGTCTATGAATATAATAATATAAACAATATTGGTACTTGGTAAGACGGTAGGTAATATAGGTACCAATAATATAATATAATAGCGGTCAATTCACGTTTCCGAAACATTTGAATGGCTACTCACCAATGGACAACTTTTTACGACTCGCAGTGCATAAGATGCGACAACCAAAGTTTAAGTGTGTAACACGCCAGTAGTCGTTTCGAAAAATATCGTGATGAAGAAGAGATAGGGTGTCAATTTAATACTACTGTTCAAAAAAATATCTTCTTCTCTTTGCTAAAGACTATCCAAGTGTTTGTATACTTTTGAAAGTATGTAATTTTTTATTGTTATTAATGTTATTATATAATTATATGTTTTATTATGTATGTTCATAATATTTACGTATTTAAAAACAACAAAACGACTCCCGAGGAATATCACTTCCACCATCCCCTCAAAAAACTATTACTAGAATGCTAGCATATATGTATACACATTTATGAATATTATTAAATCGTATAACATTCATTTGAATACCGGGACATAGCATTGTAAAAGGAAATGACAAAATGAACTAAGAAGCTGATATAAGACATTAGAACTAACCAACAAACACCTCTTTTTAAAATCATAACTTTAATGGATTTAAGAAATCAAATTCAACAAAAATTAACAAAATCAAATAGAAAACAAATTTGCATCAAAATATAGTAAAACTAAGAGAAATAAAAAACAATATACGATTGACAAAACCCCGAATCAAATGAAAAGAAAAAACAATACTTAGTAGACTAAGAATCGAACTCATCAGAATAACAGATGGTTTTGACAGATGCCAAAGAAAGATTCAGCTATATGCGAAACCTAAGGAGTAAACGCTATAGAGTATAGCGATTAAGCAAGAACTATTAAGTGTTCAAAGAATGTAAAATATCCAACATTTTCGATGTAGCGCTAGAACCTAAGTCTGAACTTACAATTAAACATAATATGTATATATACTATCAATAATTGCCATAAATTATTAATTAAAAAAAAATAAAAATATTTACATATTTAAATGAACCAACCAAGTCCCAAGGAATAAACTGCTCCCACCGTCCATCTCAAAACCACTACTAGAACATACACTAAAAACTAGCGGCGTTCCCATGTACTTATACTATTATTTCGAGTAAAACACGAACATAAAGTTCAATAAATGAATATATTATAAATTATAATACAACTAATAATACATTTATCATTTTGGTCTGTGTGTGTGTGTGAACGGACCGCGTCATGTTACAAAATGTCGATGGGCTTTTTGTATTGTCGTTCGCATTTATAGTCTTATTTCTTAATATCGTAGTATAATGATAAATAAATCCGTCACGTTAGACTCGTAGTATAATATACGGCGTATACATTTGAACCTACGCATACACGTATGTCGACATGTCGTTATATATATATATATCGGTACTGTACCAAAATATAATATATCGATGTCTCGATCACGAGACAGTCTCGCCGCAATTGTCTCCTCGACGGTACGTCTCAAATAATAATGCACATTGCAAATAATATTGTATACCTACCTATCAATCCTAAATATTGTGATATAGATATAGATATAAAATAACGTTCGATAATATGTAGGCGGCCGACACGAGTGTTATTTCATCGATTCCTATTCGATGTCGCGTCCGTCTGTCATCTGCACTCACAATCGGACGTCGCTAATAAGCTGCACGGATTCGCAAGTGTGTGTGTGTGTGTGTGTTTGTCCATGTGTATAGTAATAATAATAATAATAATAACAATAATACATATACTATGATATGTGTCTATATAATAATAATGTACAGATGGCTAGCTGCTGTAGGTAGGTATTATTGGAATTTATTTATTTTTCACTGTCTTCTAGTTATGTTCTTCTATACGCGTCGTCATAATATCTTATGTTCTCAGGTCGATTCACACAATCCAATTGTAAATTTTTAAGTTACCGTACACACACACACAAATACACACATACGATTTTATTATTAATGTCGGTATATTATTATATTATTACAGGTGCGTTTATAGTCTGTATGTAATATAACGGCCAGTGTCGCCGTTTCCGCCGTCCATCGCACCGTGCCTTATACTGCAGTTATCCCATACGACAACAACAATAATCATAATAATATATATTACATTACATTGTGTCACACTCGCACATTCGTAATAATAATAATAATAATAATAATAATAATAATAACGACTATATAATGTAGAGTACAGTTTTCGGGATTTACAAAAGCTTAAAGCAAAAACCGTTCACATTTAATCGCGTATATGTGTTGTATATTATGCTTATAATATTACATATTTCCCTTTTCGCACAGTTTAAATTGCCCTATACATATAATATTATACCATACGGTCCATCGTACTATAATATACAGTAAATTGTGTACAGCATATAATTATAATATGATATTCTGATATGTATAGATACAATGCACTATAATATTGTACAAAAATATAGGAGTATCTATACCAAATTTTGATTAAATAAATGATTATAGGTATATAAGAATACAAAAAAGATTTAAGCAGGTACCTAGAAATTATTTTATATTTAGCGTGAGTGTATTGAGGCCATTAGGGTGATTTACGTGAGCAGTTTATGACTTTTAGTATAGGACGTTGCTATTAGAACTTCAAATGGCATAAACAAAATATTCTAAAATTATTTGCAATTTTCAATTCTCAGTTGGAATACTAGTAGATGATTATAAAAAAAATATTTTGAGAACCAATTATCAAACCAAAGTTGAAAATCTATAGCCTCAACAATTACTAACATATTCATTTTTACCATTTAAAAAATATCCATCACAATATGCGTAATATCTATACCTAATAATGAGTGAACAATTTAAAATATCTACGGTTTTTAGCAATAGATCTGGTCTCGTAAATTCATGTTTGATGTAGGAATAATTTTTATGATTTTTTATTACAAGAAAATTATTTTAAGAAATATCTAAAAACGACTTTCTTAAAGTACAAACTATATTTGAACTTAATTTTCATCATAAGGATTTAGAGAAAATATCTATTTTGAATAAAAAAAAGAACATTTTTATTTTTGACCTAATTGTGATAATAGGTTTTTATCATAATTGTTGCTTACTTGCGTGGAAAAAGATTGCGTTTATCAACGAATTTTGTTCGAATTTTAGCAATAAATCACTGCTTATAGTAGATATAATTTTCACAACGAAATGAATATGTTTTGTAATAAGTTTGCTATCAATTTTATAGTATAAAAGAATCGATTTGGTAGATTCTATGTATTATGAATATATTTTTTTATAATATTTACTCAAGTCCCTCACACGCTAATTTATAGGTGCCTGAATAAAATTTAAAATTATCAAAAATATTTGTTTGAAATGAACTGCTAATGTTTTCCTACTACTAGACCTTTTAAACTATAAAAACTGAGTAGTATATAATATTATTTAAGACTATAAATTAGTTTTGTCAATCACAATATTTTGATGGACAAATTCAGTTTATTTAGTTTAACATATTATATAGGTATAAATATATTATTATAATACGTACCAAGCACGCTGGCAAAGTTTGTCCACAGAAGTAAAAATAGTGACCATCTTGACCAACTACCGGAATATAGCACTACGCCGGCAGCTTTCATATTTTAAACGACTCCTGAAATAAAAATACACACATTTTAATATACTATAGATTATATAACAGTAAACCATCAACGACTTACATAATTATATATATATATATATATGCATATTTTAAATATGGATAAAACATTCTTTCTTATATTACATACCTAATAATAAAGAATATTTTTTTATAAGTTTAATCATGTCTATTAATGTTCCAATATTTATAGGAGTCATATTCCTTCATCAGTATAAATTATTATTATTTTCAGTGTCAGAAAAAATTATTATTTTAAGTAGATAGGTATACTCAAAAATTAAGAAATCGCTGTATAATAGTAAATATGTACTTAAGTATATTGTTTTTCATCTATGATTTACTATATATTATTTTGTTTGGCTTTGTAATTTATCATTAATATAAATGTAAATAGGTAATTTATTCAAAATATCTGTACTCTATTGGTCAAAAATCGTCATTGACGTAATGTCATCTATTTATATAAAATAATAAATAATTTCAAGTTATGATTTTTTTTGTTTTTTAGAATTTAATCATCACGAGTTGAATAGACTACTGAAATATTACTTGAATATTTGTCTGACGTCAAAAAAACTTCCGTTTATGATTTGAATCACGAAATACCAGCCATATTTTATGCTAAAAACTATGTAATTTTTTTTTATAATTTTTTATCTTCTCTATCCGTTTGTATATGTATATATATCAGAATTCTCCGGAGCGACCGTATAAATCGAGTCGAATCGTTGTGCTGATGCTGAGTTCAAGGAACTATCTCGGAAAATTGGTAGCCGCGTATGTCATTTTCTGTCTGCAGTAATCATATTTGCGAACCACGTATGAAAGATGTACCCATTGCTGGACAACATTTTTATTGTGAAAAAAATAACAGAATATAATATTAAAGTTTTGAAAAAAGAACAATTTCCTCGCTTAAGAAAATATTTTTAAAAATGCATGATTCAATAAAAAAAAGTATATATATATATATATATATAAACATAATATACATGACCAAACGAATGTTTTTACCATATTTGATTCGATTCTGAATATTGAATAATTACATTTAGTTACTCATCCGGTAAATTGAACTAAAATAATATTATGTATAAACATTCATCTTTGAATTTAATCATTTTGTACTAAGTCACGTGCTATACAATTTTAAAATTCTAATTATTACTTCGGAAATTTAAAAAGAGAATTTCTTATTTTTTTAAATAGAACGTTAATGATTTTTAGTGAAAATAAGATTTTATTTCACTCATTAAATTATGAAAAACTATGGTTAGGTTTTTATTTTAGTGTTATACATTATTACTAATGTAAACATGGAAATGCAAAAATTACACAATTATCCATTATATTTGATAAATATTATATTATTATTATTGTTCGCAATAAATAAAGTTACATTGATTTGTCTATTGTAGTATACATTGCCAAAAGTAGGAAATTTCGAAAATAACATTTACCTTTGGAATTATTATCATAGCGTAGGTGTGTAGTAAAATATATTAATACAATTTTTAAATTACAGTAATCTCTAAAAATATCACGTCGAAAAATGCGTTATAAAATAACGGAATATAACATAACATCGTAAATTGTAATGCATGCTTAAATTGATACCAATTATTTTTGAAATTATACCTCCATTTCAGTATACTTAACATAATTTTTAAGAATGGTCAAACTGACCAAAATAAAATAATTATCCAATATATAGTATATTATATATTTATATGTCATGTTATAGTTCAAATGTACTTGTTTAGTTATTTACCCAATTCATTTAAATTCACCCACATAAATATTTTATAATTTGAGTATAACATTAATATTTGTCTGTATTCGATATAATAAGACTAAGTTGAAATATGCCTATTATTAAAGACTCATGTTATTATCTTCTATTAGTCTTAACAATATGGTTGTGCTTAAATCGCTGGTCTGCTACAATATTTTTCACATTTTTTAAGTTCTTTTAAATAAACGAACAAATTAAATTATAAGTAAATTTGTTTAAAGGTGCACCTAACCATGCATGGAACCCATTAACTTTGAATTGCTTTAATAATAATTGACGTATGACATGTGGGTATTTATTTTGGCAGACGGGGCGTTAAACTCTCTTTTGAACTAGGTCAGTGCACTGGCTATATTAAATTGTTCATTGTAATACGCTATCACGGATAACGAAATAATAAAAACCAATCGCATAATTGTACAACTTACACGATCTAGTAGTACAAATGTCGAATAAAAAAGTTACATTTGTTTGATTTATTCCGACAACAACTGTATGAACTACTAGATAGATGGTTATATAATATTATGATCACGGCGGTGGTCAACTCGTGGTTATTTCAATAATGACGTTGACACCATAGGAAATAAATGATGGGAGACAATCCAGTATTCCGGTTTACGATCTCGCGCGTAGGTACCTAGTTAGAATCGTGCAATCGTCTTGGATTTTTATTAAATATCTACTGTACCAAATAAAAAGGATAGTGCTGGTTGCTGTTTCCACAATAGGAAATTTCGTTGTCTTCCGAATTCGACCTGAATAATATTCAGCCGCAGTCGAGGTTATAACGATTCTAGTAAAAGACTCCACACCATAGATTTTTGTCCATCCGACACGGTTATTTTTCCCTATTTAATTATATCAACAACTACGCCCAGCGGAAGTGTGAGGTGCGGAGCGTCAAGTAGGGGCAGACCGCACACTGTATATAATGATATCAGGATTGTTTAGACGACGCGTACCAAAGCTATTGTTTTACCATATACCGACGTGACGATATACCGTTAATCTCGAGGATCTGCGGAGTTGCTAAGATATATATAAAAATATAATATAATAAAGGCAGGCGTGCAATGATGGTGTCAGGCTCAATTTTATTCTTTTCGGACTGTAGCAATCAAAATGTAGGTACACGATCTTCGTTCCGCGCGTATACAGTATATACAATAATAGAACGATATATTATAATTGTTTATCTGTCACACTCGGGTTGCTGTAATGATGTATTTTACTATGTATACCTTATAAATACATCTAAGCAACACTCGAGAAGCAGCGTGGTGAACTCTGCCTGCAAATAAAAATCAAACACAATGGCGCGATGAAGAGTTTTATTGGACTGAATTATCACCTCGGTAACGATTTCACCTGGAAGTTGCAGTTTTAACGATGAATAGACGTGTCGAAAATTATAAATTCAACGAAAATTGTCAATTGAAAAATCGAGTTCACGTAGACAATGCTCCGTGACATTACACAGATGTCCTGCACCCTGTACAAAGCGCCGTCGCCACGACGAGCAATTGTCGTCTAGCGGGCAGACGAGAAAAATGGGTCAAATTAGCAAAAGAAAGAAGGAGGGGAAGAAAAGAGAACTGGAAATAAGTTTGCTGTTGATTTAATTAGGTTTTCTCGATTACCGGCAAATGTAACACGGCAGAACCGAGGAGACCTGGGCACGTAGTTCGATACCGTTGGCGTATTTTTTTTATTTTTTTTTATTTGACGAGGTCATCTTTATAAGTAGGATATGCGATTTTCCATGATTTAGTTAAGCATTCTCAATACGATGGAATTTTTTTAGGCAGTATTTATATTTATAGGTATTATTCATGATTGACATATTGTGTTATTTGCTTGATATTAACGATTAATAATTGATATTATTATATACGAGTACTTTTACACATATTGGTAATATGTTAATATGGGTAGTATCATTGATTATAGAATATTATTATATTATTATATTATTCTATAGTCAATGGTTGTATGAAACTTACACATAAATACATACAATGTGAATAATGTATAAACAATTTAAAAATTATGTCGCAGAATAAAATAATAACTGTTAAAAACACGATTTTAATATTATAATATACCTACCTACCATAATACCTACAATTGCTTGAATATTGATTTATCATTTTTCTATTATAGATTTTGGTATGCGATTATACATGGTTATTAAAATAATTATAATTTGTAATCTTTAATAGCGGTTGTGATTAAAGTTTTTTTATTTTTTACTGAGGTTGTGTTCATAAATTGAATGCATCAACGCATCCTTTGTTTGTATTTAATGTATAAAAAATAAATGCACTTATATTTTTAATATTTAATGCATTCTTTGATATAATGACTGATTTAAAGATTTTTTTCTATGGAATTACCTGGTTTCCCACAGTAGCTGAATTATTATTAGATAAGTACCCATGTGGCAGTTCTCAGAATATGCCTAGCAATACTACAATCAAAATTCAATTCGAATTTCTCACCGTCATGTATCATTCTTATAGATGCAATCTTCACACGAACACGGTTTTCATAACTTCATAAGGTCCGCCATACTGAAATCGTCGATAACATGGACATTGCTTATTTTAAGTTTTGTATATTATATTTTAGTATCCATAATATGTACTTATTCCATAAATATATTTATGAGTTGCTGTTGATCGAATCAACATTTTTCTTCCTTTTTTTCTCCAATTAATTTTTTTACAGTTATAGCCATAAACCAATGTGTGTTTGATATTTTAATAGCTGATAGTCAGTCGTGCTCACCTGGAGCACTCTTGAATATTTACTGCTATTAAATATATCCATTATAATATATTTATTAATGCGTACATAAACATAAAATATTTGCCACTGATTATCATTGTTTAAAATGATAAAATACCATATTAGATTTAACATAAAAAAAGAAAAATATTTTTAAGAAAAAATGTTTGTTTGAACCTATAATATACGTACACATATATTATAATCATAAAAAAATTATATTATTATAGTTTACCATAAAATTAATATGTATTTCATATCTATAACACGTTTTCTATTTTAGTTTATTTTATATTAAAGATTTCTTATGTATTAATAATTTGAAAATATGATTATTAATTATTTTTAATTTACTTTATATTGTATTCAAAATACATTGTATAAATGCCTAAATTAAATAATTTTAATTTTTTTAGTTCATTAACTGTTGGATATAGTTTTTAGTCGTATATTTATTGTAAACTTTATATATGTACTTCGTCTTATAATTTTTAGCATACATAGAAGAAAAAGGTTAGATTTATAGATTTTTTTTTAATTAAAAAAAAAATATAATATTTATATATTATGCAAAAGATAAATTCTAAATATAATATGATTCTAAGCTTGATTTAACAAAATGATTAAGCAAATTACAATTGTTTAATTTTTTTTTTATACAAGCTGTTAACTGTGATGCTCGTGACCAACAAGTATATAAGTATAATATCTATGATAACATTATAATTAGCTGATCTGTTGTCAACAATCTACCACGGGATTATTCATTATTAGCCCCAACATATTCTTCACTGTATCTGATATTAACATCACTCACGCGAAACGGACTATGAACAGTACGAATATTATAAAATGCTTTTGTCCCTGTATTTATCCTCATTTTTTGTATCTTATATACTATTGTTATTCTCAGTTTTATTCAATACACAAATTATCAAGGGAAACCAATGATTTTGAATTACCAAAAAAATAACAAACAATAAATATAGGTAAGTGCATATATTATTATAATCAACGGAATTAACGGGTTTCTTCTACGGTTTCGCGCGTATACGGTGTATGTCTTTTCGTTATTATTATCACCGCATCAGTGATTATGCGCGGATATTAATGGTGGGTTTATTGTATTATGCGTCCTGTGGTACGGTGTCACTGTAGTTGTCTATCTTGTGTCATCCGGAGCGGAAAATCATACGAGTAGCTGTTATTACTAACTATACCGCTAATATTTTAACCATTATGTAAAATCCATTTGGTCGTAATTATATTATTAAAATGTTGTTAATAATGGAATAAAACAAAAAAATAATAATAATTTACACTAAGCATTCAATTATAATCAATTACTTGATTATAGGTAAATAAAATTGTTTTTAAATTTGTAGAATTACGGCTTACGATTATTTATTAACATAATATCATGATATATTATAACGATTGTATTTATCTTATAGGTATGTTTTCCATTTATTATTTCTTTGGTTCTGAATTCCAAAAAAAATATCAACATCAAATTTATAGTCCACAGAGATACTGAAGTTCAATAAACGATATTCCAAGAGCGGCTTATTGTAGATACATTATATTATATTATCTTTGATCTTCGCATGTGCAGTCGTTTATAATAATTTCTACATTTTCTTTTTCAATATCGACACAATTTTATCTCGGTTATCGTTTGATATAATACACGTTTAGACATTGAACGCGTACCTATATTTACAACACAAAGGAAGAGTATTCACGTATATCATACAGACGACCGTTTTAATTCGACTTGACTACCTGAGAAAGTAATATATACGATAGATAATATCTAGTTCTACTATATTTTATAGTCACAATTATTTATAAATTTATAGATTTCACACTAAACGATAAAGAAGATCTAAAACAAAAATAAAGTTTTCTACGAATAGTACCAATATTTTATAAAATAAATCTACCGTAATCCACGAGATATTTGTATGCATATAAAGATGATATTTTATAAATTATCAAGCTGTTATATTACATGATAAAACTGATCAATTGCTAAGTATAATATATTACAAATAATCACTTAAAAAATAATTAAAATTACTAATTTTTGGTAGTTTGTTTGAAACTGTAGCATAAAAAAATAAATCGAACAATTGTAACAACTAAAGTTAGTTAATGATAGGTATATAATGACATCGTAACAGTAGAATATACTATAATAATTATATGTGGGTGAAGGTTTCGAGGTCTTTAGACCGTAAGCTGACCATTATTTTTTATTTACTGCGTGACAAATTAATCTGTTCTAATATATTCATAAAAGTTGCCATCATGATCTTCTCTTTTCTTATATGAACATAGATGAATCCATTAATGATGAATACGGCAGTGAATGTCATCATTATTAGAATGGCATCTGTTTGTACGTAGTTAGTATATAGTATTTAATATATCTATCATTATAATACAGTTTAATTTTTTAATTTTTTTTTTTATTATTGTCTATTTAGTATTCGTTTACTGGGTCACAGACGTCCCCCGCGATTTACCTACCTATTTCTTTCGCATCGTTTAGCACCCGCATATAATTCTCGTTTCTATAGTTACTATCTACTGAAACGAAACAATTGCCAATTACCAATGGAGATCATTAACTAATCAATGCACCGTTAAAATACTATTATAATAATTATAATATTCTATAATAAAATTGGATTGGTGTTTCAAAAAATAAAAATGTTGTGGACGAATTTAAATAAAGGAGACAATGATATTAGAAAGGATATTTTAGATTTTATGTCAAGAACAATAATTATGTTTTATCATAAATAATTAACCATAAGTTGATAATCAATAATATTGTATTTTAATTCAAAATTAAATCAATAATATTATTATATATACTATAGACATAAAATAATTGTTGTGTTCCTATTTGATTAAACTACTGTTTTAACAATTAACCATGTAAAATGTATTAAAAAATATATATATTGAATACCTATTAATTATTATATAGACTTTAAATTTTTATCAACATGTATCTATATTTGAAATTAAATTACGATGTTTTCCCTTTTTGAAATGTCATAATTTGTGAAGTCTGTCAAACGTCAATACTGTCTGATTTTGACTATCCGCCATAGTCACGATTCATATTCGAACTAAATTTAACACACTGCGTTAGTACTAATATACTATAATAAATAAATACCTAATCGAAATTCGAACACTACTCTACAAATGACCTAGAATGTGCTCATCGTCTTGTTAATATGTAGGTATTTTTGTATGAAAAGAAATAAGTGAAATATCAAATATAACGGATCATTATAATAGCTATTTATATGAGCCTTCTGGTTTTTGTATAACATTATAAAGATTGTCAGGAAGAAGAAAGTAAAACGCCTCGAATTATTCTTGATGGTCTTTTGTTCATTGGCTTGCATTAAATTGTCACTAGAATACAGTGGATAAAAAATATTTGAATGATACAACGATGATGACCTAGTTAATGAATTCGTTTAATAATCAAAACGAAACATAACCGTATCACGATTCACGTATATAGAAGTATATATACTTACGTGATGTGTAATATGCAAGAATTATTATAGCTGCAATTCTGTTGGCGAACATAACATTAATTATGGTTTAAATCGTATTGTAAAAATATATTTTCGCAGCAAAAATCAATTTTGTATACAGTCTAGAACATTGTCCAATCATTTGAATTTGTATTAATGTATCAATTTTATTATAGCTTATAATATGAATGTTTTTTCGGTTTAATTGAACTAATGACCGGGCATTTTTTTTTTTTTTTACATCCATAAACGCTCCGATTCAAATTGAACTATTCTGTCAATAATCAATTCAATAATACAATATAATCATATATATATATATATACATAAATATGAATATAAGTAATATATCCATCTGCAACAATCTACATAAGTACTAACCTAATTATTGTTATTTTCAATATAAGTAGAAAGTACAAAAATGTCAGTGCTATCATGGATAAATCATATTTTATTTATTGTTATTATACTATGCTTAACAATAATTTTGTATTTATATATAAATTATATATCTATATATTTTATATAGGTATACGTATAGACTATAGATAGACAAACGATTTTCCATAAACGTTTTCTTGTACCATTTCCACAGTTCACTGCCAACCTACAACCGCATGAACCAATACATAGCTGTATTATTGAAATCATTTATTTTGATTCATTTTTATTTTTTTATTTTATGCATTTTTTGAAAACGATTTGAATATTGAAGTGTTTATAAATTTATTAATTTGATACGGGGTAGGAGCAGTTATACATTTTATTATCATAAAATATTTTAGATTATCGTAATCAAATAACACTCAAACGAGCCGTATGCGAATTTTGTGAATTTATACCTATGTATATCATCTAATAAAATAGTAAATACGCACGTAAGATGTTGAGACCATAATTAATCTGTTTGTTCGTTATATTATTCGCGTTCTCAGATGTACTGAATTTTGTACAATCAAGATAATTTTTTAATCGTTAGATTTGTTATTTTCTATCATGGATTACGCTGACGATGATATAGTGTTTTATATGGTTTTCCGGCGAGTCACCGTTGATGACTATCTCTGCATTCACGGTGCAAGTAATCTTTGCTTTTTCGACGATACACTGTAGCGTACGCAGGAGGAGCCTCGGAAAAGCGTATAAATAATAAAATAATATTATTATATTATATATTTGTATATGTGCACACCGCTGCCGGTTTCCCACAAGAACTAATGCACCACAAAACCGACGGACATTAACCCGACCGGGCCGTATATAATTATATAAAGGTACATCGTACGTCGAGACGTCTAAACGACAGATATCACACATGCATATAATAATAATATGTATATATATATATATATATATATATGTATGTATGTATGTATGTATGTATAACAATATAATATATGCGCGTATATTGCGACATTGTTACATTATTATCGAGAATAAATGATATGTGTGTGTATACACAAACATTATAAATATTTTTTACAGGTATAAGTAGGTGGTAGGTATATAATATGTATTATTATAATATATAATATAATGTGTTGATATGTGGCAATATTGTCGCTTATTTGTTATTAGGTACATCGTTACGCTGCGCCATGCCATCCGAAACGATAAAAATTGCCACTGTCAAATGTCATTTGAAATATTATTTACAAAGGACGAGATTGCGATAGAGGAAGAGTAAAAATATTTCTTACATTTCTAAAAATTAGTTATACGTGCCTATTTAATATACAGGTTTATTCACCATATTTTTTTTCATTTAATAATGAATTTATTCAAATACTGAATTTTGGAATAATGAAATATTTATGTTTTACTACCGAAAGAGTGTTTTATAAGTTGTAGCTATGCACATTTATTTTTTTAAATGACCCCCCCCTCCCGTAAAAGTTATTAAAACTTTTAAACTAAGAATAATAGTTCTTAAAATGTTCAACAAAATTATAACATAGATATAATATTTGATCCAATGTTTACTAAATTTAATAACTTTTACAAATCATAAATATTGAGAGATTATTAAAATTAATTATTAAATTTTCAAATCACCATACTTCCGAATCTATTATCCTTAGAACACACAATTAAATTACTCAACATTTTCAAAAAAAATTAACAAAGTTTTCCGCTAAATAATTTACAAAAAAAAAAGATAGATATATATTCATTTGAAAAATAGAAAATTGATTTTCACAGGATACTCCCCAAAAATTACAAACAATCGCAAGATTTTGGAAATATAGTATTTAAGTATATTAAAAAATTTAAAACATTAGATTTTGAATAATCGAATTATTAAAGAAAAAAGAGGGGTGAGCATACTTTATTTATAATTCTGTATAATAAATATATTTAAGTTTATTTTATGTGGACAATCTACTTGTACTTGATCGGTGCGTATTCTTGACAATTTATATAAATGTTACGGAAAGCAAAACCAATTACTCCCCGGATTTCTCTCACACCCTACGGCCTACAGTATGTCTTTTCAGATGATGTCAACGACATTGCAATTCTGTCTAAACACATACACACATACACACACACATACGGCCGTGTCACCACTCCAGACGACCTCCCGAGCCTTTGCTTGTTCAGTCGGCATGTAGGTACTTAATACGTATATATTATTATAATAACTGCATTACTGCAATGATCGTTTACTGCTTGTTTATACTAACCGCATGTACAAAGCAAACGACACGTCATTGCTATCCTAATCTGCAAAGATATCCAGAGTCGATTGAAAACACATTCCAGATTCCGAACTAATAATCAGGTTTAACTCGCATCGTTAAATCGTCTTCATAGATGCTTCCGTAAAACCATAATTGAATAATATAATGTTATATTCTCTAGTTCTATGATGTAATGTATAGTTTGCAATTTTGCATAAAATATGTATTAAAAATAATAATATTTTTTAGGTATGATATTCGTATTCGTATCGTATACTATGGGTGTACCGGGCAGATCGAAACCTTTTGGCGGGGTAACTGATCGATACAACTCGCAACTGGAGTGCTCATTATGAGATATAATCTATTGTGGGAATCAAAAATTTGAAACGCAGTTTCAAATTCTGAAAGCTTCGCGTAGGATTTATAAAAAAAAAACATAAATGTATATACGAAATGATCCTTTCATCAATAACATTCTTTAATTATTTCAAAAAACTATTTTTTATGTAATTTTAAATTAATACTTAACAAAATACTTTATTAAAAAAATGTTTTTATTATTTTTACTGTTGACATAATTTTGTCATTAAGTTTTATAATTATTATTATTATTTTTTTTTTTTTTTTAATGACAACATATATTTTTAATTCCTTATTTTAAAACAGAATATTTTCGGAGTACATGCTTTGATATGTATATGTGTAAATCGAATATTGAAAGAATATTTCGAGTTTTAAACTTTTGAACTAATTTACTGAATCATTTGACTAAATTATAATTTTAATTTTAATTATATGTACTCATTAAAAATTTGATTTTTATGTATCCAAAAACTTTAAATAATATTCTAAACAGGAATATTAATTAAAAATGTATATTGTCATTAAAAAAAAAAAATTGCATACAAGACATTATAATGTGTTTAATTTACAGATCTTAATTAAAATATTTAAAAATGTCTTGAAAATCTAAGACATATTATATGTGTAATATTTAATATGAGTAAATAAATTAAATTTACGTTTATTTAACCATTTAAGGTGTTAACCTTTTATTTGAAACTATTTAGGTATGAACAAATATTTTTTCAGTGTAAGTAAAACACCACCCTCCACGTCCTGAACATTATTTTAAGCTTTTAAAATTATGATACAGGAAAATTTACACGCATTTTATACAAAATGTTTAACTTAAAAATTAACCTTTTTACTTTATTTAAGTAAAAAAAATGGAAAATTTAAATCACCCATTTTATAAAACATATTTTAATATTATTATTATTATTAATACATTTAGAATAAATAATTTATAAATATTAAATACGTAATATTCATGGTCGTGAATTGTGTTACAACTTTAGACCATTATTTTCATATAATAATTTATTTCTGTTATTCTTGAGAAAAAGGAAGTTGTTCAGGGTGTGGAGCTGCATATTTTGTACACCCCATGCGCACAACTAAATAATATTTGTATTTAATGATTAAATTAAAATAGTCATTGATCAAAAAATAAAAACATCATTAATTTATGCTCTGTCACAATTATAGATATCGTTATAAGTAATATAAGTAACATTAAGTTAATAGCTTTAATAAAAAATTATGTTTATGATGTGAAAAAATATTTTTAATAAGTTTCAATTCACATTGTATAAACTCAAAAAGAATCTCAGTACATCTGTTATAAGATGCATCAGTAAATAAATCAGTAAATAGTAAATATATATAATAATATTTTACCGTTGTGTTGGTTTAAATACAATTTTTTGTAAGGCAGTTGACATACGTATTATTATCGAAAATAATATCTATGCGTGTTTGATTTTGATTTAATATCGTGGAATTTTCGATATTATTGTGTTGAGACCTACTTATGAAAAATGTTTTTTTTCAGTTTCTTTATTTATTTAGTGTATATGTTACAGTATAGTACACGTACAACATGATTCGTATTCGAGATTGTAAAAAATAGTTTAACTCATTATTATGACTACGGCCATAATGTTTTTTCTTTTAGATTTATCATTTTATTGACATACCCGACCTTATATTAAACGAAGAGATTTTCTCGTATTAAATACTTAATGACGGAATTACGGAATTTTTCATTGTAAAAACTAAACAGAAAATTGTTCTTACTCTGCGCAATTGTGATGATATATTAATTAGTGAGTATCTAATGTTAAATTTTAAAAGACTATCGTCTATCTATTTAATTAGACCAATAACCGATTATAAGATAGGCCACAGTGTTATGTTTATACCTGTATAAGAAAATAAGATGTCTTTAGCTTTAATTTTTTTTTTTCATAGATTATTTACTCGTTTGATTCACATTTCAAACTATAAAAATAAAATGTAATATCCATTTACGCGCATATCGTACGTATTTGTGTATGGTTGTGTGTATATAATAATAAATTCAGTAAACTGCTAATCACTATAACTATGTAAAAACAAAATATTGATTGACAATTGACCAGTTAAACTATGTTGGGAAAACAAGAAAGCTTCTGGTTTTTATCTTATACGATAACTAATTAGGCACATAATGAATATGAAGTTAACCCTCCAGGAGGTCTAATATAACTATAAAAGTCTCCTGCTGGTTTGTTAGTATAAACAAAACAAATCTTCTTTTTTTTTTTTATACATCTTAATCTACTCGGGATTTGCATCCGTAATACACGTAATCATTTGTAGTTTTTTCTAGAAACTACAAACGTACGATTGCGGTCCAAAACGATATTCCCACATGAATTATGGAACATGCAGTTAATGGGTACATACATATATAGTAGTGTAAATAAGAAAACATTTATGTATTGTAGTAAAAAAATAATAAAAAAAAATAAGCCTATGAATAAAACTTTGTCAATTTAGTCTCTTGTACAATCAAGAACTATAAATCAATTTTAATCGCAAAAAAAAATGTATATAATATTTTAGTGTAAAACCAATTACAGAGTTCAGAGTAAGAAGAATACTAGGAACCAATTGTTGCTGTAATAAAAATTAGTACAAAAAAATGTTATTATAAAAAATTCAACATTTTATAATTTTTCTACCATAAAATACTGATTCTACAGTGAATTTGACTAATTAAGTGATCTATAAATAATATACATATCGATGTTTGTTTTTTTATTATATACACTACCCTCCCCCCAGAAAGAAATAACACTCGTTAAATTTTTGTAATTTACCTACCTATGATAAAACTTCACATTCCACAATTAAATGGATACGCCTGGTCACCGTTACTAATTGCTTGGAAACATAAATAAAAATGCATGTTATTTTAAACCTGCACAAAAAAATATTATTGATTGAAAACGTTAAGTTTATAACAATTTTTATTCCCACTTGAATTGTGCAGGTAAAAGATGGTTCTCATGTGTAGTGCAAATTCCATTACAGTAACGAATGAGTATACCATCCGCTCACCCTCTCGACTCTCGACCTTACATTTCATTGTTCACGAACCTACTGCAGGTGTATTATTGTAAAGTCAAACACATACACACACACACACGCACACACACACACACACATATATATTTATATATATTATATAAATATATTTTTTTTTCATTTACGATCCATTATTAGAAGTCAACGAGGATCATGAGAAGCCGACATTTCCCTCAATGTGTTTTGTTACGAAAAAAAAAAACATTTATCTTAAAATCTATAACATTATTAACTCGTTAGTTATTTTTGATGTATTATTAAAAAAAAGAAAAAAATACTAA
The DNA here is from genome assembly GCF_002803265.2 of Melanaphis sacchari. Classification (NCBI taxonomy): domain Eukaryota; kingdom Metazoa; phylum Arthropoda; class Insecta; order Hemiptera; family Aphididae; genus Melanaphis; species Melanaphis sacchari. The sequence goes on along the minus strand of NW_020271560.1, from coordinate 1,255,106 downwards.
AAATAATATTTTGCAATAGCATGTACATTTTTAAGATTGATTGATAAATAATTTTAGTTCAAAAGTGAAAACTGACAATTTCAGATTAATTGGTATACCTGCCTAATATCAAACATTCAGTGAGAATGAGATGTACATCAAAAATAAAAAAACATTAATTTTTGCTAGAAATATTATTCAGGACGATTGTTTGCTGAAATCGATTTCATTGACCTTAATTTATCGTTACAATAATAATAAAAAAAAACAACATGAACGGATTGTAGAACAAACAGGGAAATAATAAAACAAGTGTTTTTTCTTCATGATTTGCATTTGTTCTTTTGAATAATATTGATACATTATTCAAAAATGTTTAAATAAATCTTTATAATTATAAATATAAAAAATTATATTGTACCTAAATATAAAATTATTTTAACATAATTTTATCTATAATTTATAAATTTATAACCATAATATAATAAATAAGCCATTATTTAAAAATTTATGACAAAAAAAAATCTGGCTTTTTCATAGATTATTATAGAAACTGTTTTTGATTTTACTTATGTACGAAAAATTTTAATTGATCAAACTGTAATTATTAATAACTATTTTGAAAATTGTTTTAAAATACTAAAATTTGAATTACCCATACTGGTTATTCATTATTTATTAGTAGTATTTATTCAAACCAGATAATTAGCATTTAGCAGTAAATATAGGTCCACACACTGTAATTATTTCATTATTATGCTCATTACTAGGTTACTTTTTCGTGCATATACTGGAGTTTACACGTGCCACCAATTTTCAATATTCCTTATTTACTTTAAAAATTCCATTGTATAATATACATATATTATAGTATATTATGTATGAACTAAGAAGAAGAACACGTGATTAAAAAAAATAAACTGTATTTACAGTAATAACTAACCGACAAATATCTGGTCTACAAATTCACTATTAAAATATTCCGAACATCGAAATGAAAAAAAATTAGAATTTCCGTTCTAGTTATGGGTCACGGTACTTACTGTATAATATATTAATTGAAAACACGTTCTAATTATGGACCTGAGATAATATATTATATAAAATATTAAAAGTATTATAATGTGTGCCTATTTATTATTGAAAATGATATGTTATAAATGGGTCTTTGAAAAGCAAATAGGTAATAGTAATAAACACATAGGTATTGCATGAAATATTTGTCCAATAACAGCGTAGGTACTAATAAACAATTTTATTTTCATATGTGGTATTATAAATTCACACCGCAAGGCATATTATCATTATCTTTTATTTCTTTAAAATTATAGGGATTATTTCCCGCCAAAACCCTTAATTTAAAAGTGTACACGGATAATATTTAGATAAAAAAAATAAAATACGGAAACGCTAGAACGAAACCGAAACGTAACGGGACCCACGCACATCGCAACTCGTTTATAACGCGTACCGTGAACTGGGCAATTACCCCCGCGGGAGCCAAAGTTTTACGTACGATGGAACATACTGAAACGAGGCAAACCGGTTTATTGTTTTTGTCGGCTTGCATGTTACGTACTCACTTTATGCACATCATCACCCGAAAGAGTTCATCTTAAAATAGTGTTAACGTTATTTTTAGATAAACATACGTAATTGGATCATTTCCTATAGAACACACGAAAGATGAAACGGACTGCTGCTTGTGATGCATCATTATAATATCACGTTGTCGGTCTCGTGTCTGCAATCCACGCAGCGACAAGTTGAATAATAATAATTATTATTATCGTATAATATGTGTTCAGAGGTTAAGAAGGCAGGGGGCTGGGAGAAAATTGCAGTTTGCGTTTATTGCGTTCACGTATAAACGTTACGTATAATAATTATACGAGTACATCGTGTATAGTTATCGCGTATAGATTTTTTTAGAACGTCGTCCGTATGTATAGTATGCATTATAAATATTTTAACTATTTTACATAAGCCCCATTATGGTTTACAAACAGCCAATTTCAATCGAAACACGGAATTTGGTCTTTTTCTGGCGCATATAATGTTATACTGCGAGTTAAAAAACAAAAACCTGTCCGTGTAAGTGTAATAGGTACTGTACCATATGTAAGTTTCGGTCCTAACGTTTTTGAACGACGTACCTACGTACACGCACACGTGTCAACGTGTGTTCACAATATTGCTTTGTACAACATGCGAGTGCATATTATGTTTAAATACATGTGTGTGTGTGTTTGTATGTGTGTGTGGCGTGGCATGCTACCTATGCGCTATGAATTAGTGATGATTCAACTCATTACTGGAGTATACATACATCGATGCACTATGTTTATGCATCCTCTACTGCTAGATACATTGATTTTAAAACGGCCGACCAGCAACAATAGTTGCTGTGTGGATCCGAGTCGTGGCTTCTGGAAATTCTGATTATTATTATTATTATTATTACTTATTATCATTATACACTAACAAGTGCGATATTACACTCAAATCCTGCAGTAGCCTTAGTATAATATAGTCTTAAGTGTAGGTATAATCGCACACACAAAGTATAATGATTGTACACAGGAAGTCCACTTAAATAAATAGGTAGATCTATCTATATATCCCGAGCAGTATGACTGTACACGATATTATACGAGTTGGTAAAAACTTGTTTCAATTTTTGCCCACCATTACCTACGCACACACCCTATTTATACACTCAGGTAAAAAATGTTAAAAAATTAAAATATAAAATAAAACTCTATCATAAGAAATGAGAAAAAATTCAAATACCGCAAACCGCAAAGTCAATGACTTTGCAATTTTGATTTTATTTCCTGAGATGTTCAGACGATGTTTCTCTACAACACCGCAAAACGGTAAATATTAATAATAATCGTTCATTGATGTTTGTTCCATATGGCGCATACCTATCTGGCGTTTGAATTCATGTGGTTATATGTTTTTGATTGTCACCTATTTTAAAACATAATAAATGCAGGTAGGTACTTTCGTTTAACTGTTATAAAAATATTTATTTATTGATTTCTGTTCGTTGCTACCAAACAGTAATTTAAATAAAACGAATTTGAGTTTGAAAACTATTAGACGAATGAACCTGAATAACTTAGTAATGACTAATCGTTAAATACATGATACATAGATAATATATATATATATATATATATATATATATGATTCATCTAACATTTTTAGCACTTTTCATATGAAATTAATATTGAATATACCATTTATTATGGTGTATGAAATTATAATTAATAGGTATTTTTTAATAATGAAAAATAGCAAACTAATAAAATACAATTTTTTATGTCTACAACGTCAAATATAAATTAGTTGCAGCTGTAAGTTTGAAAACATAGAGTCTCAATACAAGTATTCTAAAGAATAGAGTGACCTCTCTGTTGAAAACGTTTATAGCAAAACAATTAAAGTAATTAAAGTCTGTTAAGTAGAACTTGAAATTTCAATCATTAAATAATATATATAAAGATCAAACATTATTCAACACACGTTAATTTTTAAAAATACGTAATGCTAACATTATCAGTATATTGCTAAACAACAATTATTTTTTCAACAACTAGATATGTCTAAAAAGTGTCCAGAAAATATTTTAAAATTAATTTTTTCAATATTTTTAATCCTAAAAATAATATATTGCTTATGTAAACACTAGTTGCTTAAGAATAAAACAAAAATTAATGAATTGAAAAAACATTTCAAGTACCTAGTTTTAAAAATATGTTCAATAATTATTTCGATCTTTCGAATTTTTATTAATAGTTTTAAATTTCTATAATAATCTTAATAACATCACAAAAACATTTATAAATTAAATATTGTACTTAATATTTCCCAATGAGAAATTATAAAAAATAATTTTATTTAAATAATAAATAGTTAAGTATTTTCAATAATTAATTGAACATACATGTATTAGGTAACATGTTTATAATCTTCAACTTAAATATAATGTGATAAAATTTTAATAAATTAAATAAACCAAATTTTAATTTTTTTCTCAATAAATATATTACTTATTTTAAAAGTGTATCAGTAAAAAATGTATATGTCTTATACGTGTAGAATATATTTAATGAAACCTTTTTCTGTACTCCATTCATTGTAATTACATTGAAATAAAATAATCATTACTTTATCTTACCCATTATAATAACAATTATAAAGAATAATATTATGTGTTTTTGCAGAAGCTTTTTTCTAAATTTGATTTTTAAGTAAGTTATTAGTACCTACTTAACATTGTTAAAGTTGTTTTTAAATAAAACCACTGATAATGTAAATATAATTAAGCATATATAATTTTTATATATTTAAAAATATTTACAATAAGTATACTCGTATAATATCTTTGTCTCAACAACATAATCATCGTTATTGAAATATAATAAGAGATTTTAATCATATTAGAATTGTGTAATACAGAGAAAAAAATTCAATAGGTGTACTTTGTTAACTTCCCATCTCATAATTTAATGATTGAATATCAATCAAAAATGTAAAATTTTATTTTATTAATTAACTAATACAATTTACTGTTATTGAAACACCAAAAATATTGATAGATTTCCTTCGTCTAATTCTACGATTTATTATTCCATTTTTTTAAATACATTCATCGCTCTGTTTAGAATCTAAAATCTTAATGCTAATGATTGTTTTGTGCACACAAAGAAAAACGCACACACGCCAAATCCAAACGGTATTTGTCCAATCATTTTATTATTACATTATCCTCCAAACAGTGAATATTATTGTTGCGAAGACGAGTGGGTGTTAACGGGCTGAAAATAAATAATGACGATGGCACATTTTTAACACTGGAAACATAAAATAATGTTAGGTTGTTTCCGATGCCGTAAGAGCATTTTACTTAAATTACTCGTGATTTAAAGTGCCGGTGTATAGTTAACTATCGAATCGGATTATCTTTGCCAAGTTTTTTTTATTTTGATTTTTACCTCCAGCACTAGGTCAAGTTGGAAAAACACGCGATCGATTTTAGACCGCTAATAATGGATGAGAAAAAAATATGAATTCATACGGTTAAATAATTTACGGCAATAAACATATATTATAATACACACGTGTGTTAAGCTATTGGACATAGAGGAGACAACCACAATGGAAAGTGTTCCGGATAACAACGATATAATCGAATTCTCATTTGCGTTTGTCATTAGCGTATGGGTGCATGTGGGTGACGATGTGGGTTGGCAGCCAAGTATCAACACAGTTATAAAATGCACATTAGTATAGTAGGTCAACCGTATTAGACTATTATATTATTATAATTTCTATAATTTTATTTTGAACGTCACAGCGAGATTAACTACTAACCGTGTTGCGTATAAATATTGTAATAATAATTAATAAGTAGTACTTTATATCCATCTACTGATCACACCGTATACAAAAATTATATTGCTAACATTTTTCATTCACTTATTCATTTTGTTTTGATGATAATTATAATTTTAAAACCTAACCATGATACGACTGTGTGATTCCCATGATTACATGGATCATCTTTCATCAGTTCCTTTAAAGACAACCATTAATTTCACAAAAATGGGCGGTCATGCCAACAAAGATTTTTTTTTTTTTGTTGAATAAAAAATGAGAATTTATATTTTATACCTCTAACAATAATTAATATCAAAACATTTAGAACTACCTATTAATCATCAAACGTCATTACATATTTAGTATATTAAAATTTAAAATATTCAAAATGTTTGAATTTTATGAAAATATTTAATTGTAGAATTTAAAAGTTTAACATAATGATTTATTATTAAAAGTTAAATTAAAAGGTATGACTTCTAAGTTTAGGTTATAATACATTAAGACTTATGAGTTATGACTAAAAAAATGTTCTAAATTGATTAATAACAGTATTAAAGAATTTTAATGTATAATATAATATAATTTTATATTGCATATTATGTAACATGGTTAATTTTTATTTTTTACATGAAATTTATTTAATTTTCAAAAATTTGAATATTTCTATTATTATTAATTTTACCATTATTATTGCATTTTTACTATAAGTTAGTAATATAACAATAGTTATTTACTACAGTTAGCTAGTGAATAACATTTTCAACTAGCAATTAATAATTATAATGTAATATAATAAATTAATAATCATAATTTACTTACAATTTCTATCTTCACGTGTTGTCTTATACACTTGTCGCTGGAATATTCCCGTTCCACCAATATTCACACTAAACTACTTTGATTTTTACACAATTTACGTATATTTTAATCACTTTAAATATACAAATGAAATTAACATGAAATTATTTTATTATAACGAAGAATTTATAAAACGAATATATATATATTTATGTATATATATAAAAAATAAAACAGAAGTCGGTATACGCGGAAGCGTTCAAGTCTCGGAGACCAGACCGTACTATAATCGTAACAGTAGTGATGACACCTGTGCACGGCGCGACATCGGTCAAGGACTGGTAAACTGCACTGCGTCCAAGATCATTGCCACCGGTTCCTTTTATAACTTCTGCCCTACCACCAGGCGCACGTTAGGCCGGTCACTTATATTCAGCGTGCGGTTGGCTGTTCCTTTTCCATCTATACTTCATTTCTTCTATTTTTTTTTATTTTTTTTTATTATTATTTTTTTATTTTTTTGTATCATTATAGTGCATTGAGTACTCTTGTATTCGCATTCTTCATTCGTTGTTATTATCTTCATTACTATTATCATAAAATGGATTTGTGTTTTTTTTCTACCTATATGGGTAACGACAACAACATTTCACATCGTTTGTTTCGCCCCAGACATGTTTGTTTTAAAAAGAATATTTATTTTTTCCTTACTAAACGTAATAGGTACTATAAATAAATAATGAACTTTTTATGCTCAAACAAAAGCTTTAATGAAACAAAAAAAAAAAAAATGATCAATGCAATCTTAAATTATTTAAAAAAATATATATCAATTATAAAAATTAATAGATAGATATTAAATTGGTAACTATAGGCATATTGTAATTTACGATGGGAAATTAATTTTATTTTAAACCGTTATTGGCATTATTCAATAGTATTTACTGTGGGTATTATGATGGTTTATGTATATTTGTATTAATATAAATTAATTTTTAAAGAATATTAATTTTTAATAACAATTATAAAAATAGTAAAATACTAATTTGAATTTTTTTCCTAATTTTTGATTATCTTTTTTTTTAAAGTAAATATTTAATCATTTTTTTAGATATTCAGAGTAACTTTAAATTTGTTAAGTATATCATATTAGTATTGTTTAAACAGATTTTCCTCTGCTGTCAGTTAAACGCGAAAAAAAGAAAAAAGAAGTATATATGTTAAATTTTAATTCCTTAATTAATGCATATTATTTAAAATATTATATTATTAATACTATACGGGATAATTTTTCCAAAATACTCACATTTTTCTTTTTTTAATATTGTAGTAATTTAAAATCTGATTTTTGGAATATATTCTATTATAATTAAACCCTATATTTTAAAATTCTTGAGATTGTACTGCTTAAGGATTGTCCTGTAGAGATACAAACTTCTGTTTTTTAAGTGAGAGCTCATTTTCTACTGTAAATTATTTAGCAGATATTTTTCTGAAAATTTTTTGTATCAAAATTAAAATTCGAACGATTAGACTAGTGTTAGAGTTATTTAATTTTGAATTATAATAATGTATTTTTTTTTTAAATAGAGGTTTTGGTGATTTGGAGATTTCAATAATTAATACTAATCTGTAAATATTTTTAATTTGTAAGAATTGTCTAACTATCTAAGCATAGTAAATATTAGATACAATATCAAATAAATTTTATATTATCAAAAAAACTATTTTTTAGGACTATTACCCTTAGCAAACATATTTTAATAACTGATAAATTACTCGTTCAAATTTTGTATTAGGTACAATTTTCATTTAAAAAAAATGATCCACTAGATTATCACAAGATTGTTATTTAAAAAATCGAAGTTTTGTATCACCATAGGAAACGTCTTAAGTAGTATAAACAATCTTAAGTATTTAAAAATATGGTCTTTAATATTAAAATATTCCAAAAATCAGAATCTAAATTCATTATTAAAAGAATATATGGAAATGATCATATTTGGTGAATCACCCAGATTATTTAGGTACGTTGTAAATAAAATTTAAAACAATTCACCACTTGATACTTGAAATTGGATTAAGTAATATTACTAATATTGGTGTTTAATTACCACGAAACTTGGAGACTACACCTAAATATTAAGTATTAAGTGGTGACAAATGGAAAACAGGTAACTCTATATTAAAATTGACTGTTATAAATCTTATAATAAACCAATGGCAGTAAAAAAAATTTTTTTTTTTTACTTAAAAAATAGTTTTTAATTTAAAATTTATGATGAGAAATTTTCTATTAAAAATTCAGCACATATATAATGATAGTTAATAAATAATAATATTATATTATTAATTATTCCGTATATATTCTCGTATTACGAAAATTGGTACAAATTATCAAGGAAAAAATATTATTGGAATATATATTTTAAATATATATTTTTTTGAAGTATTCGAATGCATATTCCGAATACTTTAATACCTTTTCATTTATCCAAATACGTTCTACATATAAAATAAATGTATTCTTTAAAAGACTTACAAGACTTTAAAATTTTAAAATTAATTATTTAACGTCATCAATAAAAATGTATTTTAATCAATTATTTATTTTTTTTTTTTTTACTGAGTCAAACTTTATAGGTTTAGATAAGTAAAACTATAGTTTACAAACTATACTGCAATATATTTAATAATATCAGTATGTTATTACCTTATATTTACGGTAATACACTGTGGCTTTTGTCTCCCGTTAGAAAACTGTTACAAGTTTAGTGAATAAGAAACTTAATGAGAAAAAAAAGATTTTAGTAAAACCCTCATTGAACCATGGGAAAAGCCATAATATACGTATACACGCACCTACCACAAAAATCCGTAAGAAGAAAATACTGCTGAAAAAAACTAAAACTGATACCACATAATAGTTGTGTTTTTAATCCGGAACTAGAACATGTAATTGACGATGAGCCCAGTTATTGAAAAAATATCGATGTACAATATCGGAATAGTGTGTTCCCATTCAACGTGCCTCGATATAGGTATAGGCATATAAGGTATCTATTTACCTATTATTTTGTGTGTGAAACAAAACTAGTTTATAATAATATTGAATATAAACTGAAATTGTATGTAACTTACTAGAAATTTTGTTAAAATTTGCTTTTACACTTTATACGTACACACATACATTATTATTTATCGTACACCTATATTTCGAAATTCCTAAAAAAAAGTTTAATAAGATTAAAAATATTAAATATTACTAGTGAAGTCAATCAAACAAAGCCTTTTAATAAGAATGTGTAAATTTATCTAAGCAGTTAACATTCTTACACAGATTTATGTGACAGAGGTAAGAGAGGTGTATTAAAAAAATATAATACATAAGTATAGGAACTAAACAAATTTAAATTATTTAAATTATCTTTGATTATAAATAGCGCGATGACAAAAAAAATTATACTAAGTGTATAGTTTAAAATTATGTAATTTTAAAATACTTAATAACGTATAAACATATTAAATCATTTATTTATGTTCTTGTATTTTGAACAAAATTCAGGTATACACTACGTTGGAATTCTGGTAGACTATAGTAGACTATTGAAGGTACCTATCTGTCATGATGATTGTAAAAATAATGCGATTTTATTTGAAAAAATCAAAACAAAATACCATGGTTTTTTTTTTAGTAAATGGAATAAGACATTCAGTTTAATGTTTTGGAACTAAAAATCTATTATTATATAAACATTGATCGTTACAGATAATTACAATCTAGTCGAGCCCATCGACCGTTCTAAGACATTAAACATGTTTATTATTATTATTTCATTGAATGGGCAACGACCTCATCAGCACTCAATGTGAACTTAATTTAATATTTTATTGAATTAAATACTTCATTGCAATTTTGTAGGTATTTGTTTATTATAATACAGTATGTATTATAGGTAGTAGATAATAAAATATTAAAAATGTTTACATAAATCTTAAGTATTACAAAAATGATAATTTTTCTCTTATTTCATTACGTCATTCGCGTATCTAACCTATACTATATTATAATATACTAATACTAATTAAATAGTGTAAATAAAAGTAATGTGCATAAGAATAATTGTTAAATTTGTGAATAATTTCAGAAGTAATTTTTATAAGTTTTCATCTTGTAAAATGTTTTATGATTTAACTTTATATGTTCCACACCATCATTAACTAATGTTGTTTATTGCCCGTGATGAGATTAAACATATATAAATATATATCTTCAGTGCAGTTTTTACGAGTTCATTGTACCTACAAGTACCAAAATTAAATGGAAAAATATTGTTGAAAGAAATAAAATATGACAAATTAGCATTCATTTGACATTAAAAAAAAATAGAATTAACTATTTCAAAAAGTTATTGTAGCAGTGTCTAAACTCTGGACATTTTTATAAAGCTGATAATAACGAAGTAAATGCAACTAGTAATTTATTTAATGATGATTAAGAATAATTTTGCATTAAACAAACACATTTTAAACAATATTTCATAGCTCACGAGCTTATAGTATAATATTAACACATGATAGAGTATGCATTATTAAAATATATTAAAATATTATATTATTATTGTATTAGGTAATTATTAAAAATCCAATTTTACGCTTATTACATCAATGTGCGACAACGTAAAATCTTTGTACGGAAGAAACGGGACTAATAGACGTTTCTTGTATACTTATTAAATTTGATAATTGGAAAAATACGTGTTAGTTTAAACTGTATGACAACAATGTATAATAACGAAAATTATATCAATAATAACAATAATAAAAAAATGTTGCCCTTTTGTATAATTTTCAATCATTGTTGTATAAAATTATTGTAAAGTAGACACGCCATGTGAGCATTGAAAAGTTTTCAGTGTCTTGCTATATGTTTAATACATTATTTTTTACATAAGTATATAGCATGATTTACCAAACATGCTCACTTGGGAGGAGGCACGTTTATCCGTTAATAATACATTTATTCAAATTCTGGTCTTTTAAATTTTGAAATACATTTAAAACAGTGCTTGACTTAGAAAATAAATGGTAAGTGTATAGTAACCTAACTTATTGGTAGAAGTCTCTGAAAAGACATATACAAAATATAAATAACCCTGCCAAATTAGAAAATCAAATATCCCTAACCATGGAAGGTAGGCTGTTTTATAAAATGATTAGATGCATAACAAATTAATTTTGTAATTAAAAAAAAAAATCTTAATAAAGTACTTAATATTTTACGCATTTTAGTTTAATAAAAAGTAAAAGTAAGCTTAAATATCTGAAAATTTTGTTGCCTCGTTGGGATACCGATTCAGTTCTCACGTGTCCCCCTCTGAAGTTAATTATTTCGTAAAAACCATTATATTACAAAAACTTAGATTTTCTATCTAAGACGTATCTTTTGGTGATATAAACAGTTTTTTTCAAATAATAAATGTCTTTTTTTAATGTAAATTATTAAATTAATTTTTCCAAAGTTTTAAGGTTTATAAATTTAGATTTGAACGAAAGTTATTAAGCTTTATGTAGTTATGTAGGTACAAAAGTAAAATTAAAAGTCTCTAATAAGGATTTTAAATAAAATGTAAGAAAATTGTAATGCTAAGCTTAGTACTAATTGCATTCAAACAATTTTTACAAATTTCAAAATTTTATTAGATTAATATTTCATTACAAGATTTTTAAATTGTTTATACCACCATCATTTATTCTAACAATTATTTTCATCGTGATCTATTCATCTTTAAAACATATAATTTGATAACTCAGAATCTTACTCGTTTATATTTAAAATCTATACTTTAAATCTATATACATCATAATATTTAAGAATTTACATTTAAAAAAGTAGTTCTCATAAAAAAAAAGACATTTATCTATATCGTCAAAGGATACTCATTAAACGGTATCTATAATATATTTAAGTACCTATTTGAAAATATAGTCTTAAGTGTATTTAAAAATTTAAAAATCAGGATTAGGAAAATAAGATTTTTATGTTTTATTAAATATTTAAAAATTAAAATTTGAATAAACGCATAGTTAAAAGAAATACACGAGGGTGGAAATATGATTGGTGTTTTATTCCAATATACACCGTTTTTATATTTTAGCTTTAAAGTTCGAATTTAAATTCCACTGCAGCTGTGTTCTCAATATATTTTAAAACTTGTGAAATTTAATACTAATTTTACATTTTTGTATAAGCGTATAATTCTTGTGTACTAAGTATGTGTTATATTTATTACCTCATGATAGTGCTTCCTATTTTAGTATTAGTATAGATATATATTACCATTACGGGCGTGTCACGCGTATGCCATCTGATAAATTCCAAAGTATTTATTATTACTGTAACCTGTTAGTAATAATAACTAATAATTTTGCAATGTAAATATGTTACCCTTTAAAAATACCTACCTATATGAACATTTCTGTTCAAAAAAAATTCTTCTTTTAAAATTCAACTGGTATGTATTAACGTACTCGCCTGCATATATTTTTAGAACCTGAACGGAGCAATGAATATTGAATAATGGTGAAATTTTTTTTTTGAGGTGGAACAGATCACGATAAGGTTTTATAAAATACTTAGATTTTTAAAATTAGTGGTGATTTTGGTTATCAAATCGGACCTAGTTTATCCTTTAGAGTGGTTAAATTTGAAAATTCCCAGTTCTTAATAATTTTGTTTTTTGATGCAACTCGAAAATGAATAATTTGAGCTATTTAAAATCATAAACATTTTTCAATTTTTAGTGTTTTTTTATTTTTTTATAAATGTCGATTAAAAATTAATTGATGGATAGTAATGCTTAAAAATTTAACACATAGCTCCTTATAAGTTGTTAATCTCTCAATGAAACATATCGAAAATCTATACTCAAAATGTTATTTATTTTTTCGAGTGTTTCATGTTAGAATTTTGATGAATTTAAAAACATTATTGATGCTAATTTAAACTTTCATATATTCAATACTATTATAAATTTTGCAATATTTAATGACATTTTTGATTTATTTTAAGATTTTATCAATTAATACTATAGATCTATTTTTATTGTTTTATTATATTTATAGAAAGATGTTATTATATTTTGAAGTTAATAGATTGATTGAATGTGGTATCAATGTATATTATTATAATAATTAAATACTAATAAAATATAAATAAATGAAATATTTTTGGAAAAAATTATATCAACCCACTATAATATTACATGTAAAATAAATCACTTTAATAGCTATATAAAAAATACATATCACTTGTTGATTGACCGTTTCTCCTCAGAATCTACGATGGTAAATCAATGAGTTCAAATTTAACATATGTAGTTACCTATAATAGTGATCAACTCGACACCTAATTCACTACAAAGCAGTACCTTTTTTTATTTTTGTTTTCACTTCGACCACTTGGTCACATCACAAATTTTAAATAAATAGATTATTGAAGGAGAAAAAGGGGATGATCATGATTGGTAAATCACCCAACCAATACAACGCGCTACAACTGCTACACGTCCCATTTACATAATCGGTATAAGGTGCTGATGGAATACTATATTACTGTATATTATATTTCAATAAAATATGATGATGTATATTTGTTCTCGAGCTAGCCACACAGCTATGAATGCAGAGAACATCACGGCGTTTGCACAGTATGCGGTATGTTTTATACATATCCGGTACGTAAATATTCCATAAAATTAGTATGGGGATTTAAGACCGGAGATTACGGTTCACATTTTATTATAACGTACACGTCGAGTTAAACGAATTTCTTGTACATTGGGTCAAGGGCAGCTGCGCATGGCTAAATCCACACATCTACGTACCCAACACACACATTAAACACATAATATTCATATTCATATCATTGTTATTATTTTTGTTTTGCGTACTATATGCCGCCGGAGTGTCGAGAAGACGATCATTATTATTTTTCGATGAATAAATACACAAACTGTGTCCGGGCCATGACTGCAGAGATACAATTTGTTGACCCAAACGTCACTGTAATCACGACAATATTACAGCTGTTTAATCGCAAAATTATTATAAGGCACCAACACGCGTTACGCGCGCATGCACAAAAAATGTAAAACCTAAATTATTAATAGAGCGACGCGACGCGCGTGGATTCAAAATTGAATACTGTCCGACTTATTGTATATACCTACCTTATGTTTAATAGTTCCTATCTACTAACAATAATGTTGAATACGTTTAGCGCATAGGTTTATTAAGTAGTGTGTACGCACATACCGCCATATCGGTAACGTCATAACGGTATGCGGTATATGGCATGTCGGCCAAACCAATAATGAATAATTTTGTTTACGACAAAAAAAAAACTAGTAGCAAAGTCGTTTTAACAATTGTAAAATTTGTTTGTATATTATAAAAAAAATAAATACGTAGGTACACTTTATATTGTATCAGTATAAGAATGTCTGCCTGCTCACATATGAATCTAATTATATATTAATATATTATAAATAGGTAGTTGTCTAAATTATTTATTATGTCTGGAACCACAGAACCTTACAGATTGTACACATTGATGTCATTTTATCCATTAATTATTACTAATACGCGTTGTACCTTTGAACTAACATAATTCTTTAAATTTAAAGAAAATTGATCTATACGTGCATCACATAATTAAATACATTTTAAGGTAACATCATCATTTGAACAAAAATACATATTACTTATTGAATTCGAATACTTTCAATATCTAAGTATTATTTTTCGAAGAGATGATTTGTTCAATTAATAAAGAATGGGAAGAATTTCTAATTTACTTTTGAATATTCAATAAAGTATGTTAACATTCAGAAACTTAACTTTGAAATTTGAGCCTGGAAGCAAAAATTTCATATCCCCCTCATCTAAGCAAATATCCAAAAGATTTAAGTAGTGTTCATCCATTTTCTGAAATTATATTTTACCCTTTTTAATATTATTAAATGTTTCATTATACACGTCGCTTTAAGGAGTTTCACTTAGTAGACCGCATAATGTAATAGTGTCATATATGTATGCATATATTATTTTAACCGAAATTATCACAAAATTCACGATTTAAATGTACACGTAATAAAATACGCTTAAACGCTTCAGTTTTTACTAAACATTTTTAATTTCCACTTAGTAATTATAAATCTCTCGTACACATGACAATTAAATTACAAACAAATTATTGACACTTTTTACTACAGGTTCATAGTTAAGATTAAATTCAACTGCATTTTAAATTATCAAAAACAATTCAAAACATGTTTTAAGTGCAGTAAAGTGCCACCACGCAATCTGATCTCATTTTGTGTTACGCTACTGACTTAATATTTTTAAACAACCGTTTCTGTGAAGTATATGTATTTTAAACAAGTACATTTATTCAAATTAAACACTGTTTATGAATATATATACGAATCACATGTAAATAATAATATAAACGTATGCATAGAAAATTTTAATCTTAGTTAAAAATCTAAAAAAGCAAACAAGACATAATATGTATGATAATCATGAAATTAAAATTCACATGCAACATGTGCGTGTTAGTCATTCACGTGTGTACACAAATTTATCAAAATAAAATCTAATTTATGACCCATAAGTAGGTGAAGAAAAATATTTAGTTGATCTATTTTAATTTTAAGCGTTCTATTGTACTCGTATGTACATATGAAATAACTGATTTTAAATAAAAAAAATAGAAGTAATATTATGATTAATGTTATTAAGTTGTATATCGAATTAGTTTTCAACATACCAAAATAAATAGAATATACATTTTTTTTTCACTTTTTAATATTTACAATATAGAAAGAATAAACGTGTTTTAACTATCAATATAAATTTCTATAATACTTCTTAATATTTACTATACAAATCACGCGTATAAAAATAAAAGTGTTCATTAATATTATATTAGCAACTAAAGTGAAAACAAATCATAGTTGGAACTGTACGTACTGTCAATAATTTAATCTAATAAAAAATATGAAATACGTCATTGTAGAAAATAATAATTTTAATATTAGACAAAATAAATAAATAGGAAAAGTGAGAGTAAAAAAAATTGTTTCATGAAAATTTATAAATGTTTTAATCCTAGTATTTTTACTATACTTAACTATAACTTTTACTATAACTTAATTATTTTTTTCGTGTCATTACATACAATAAATTGTAATCATCTAATTTTCTTTTCAAACCCAAGATATAAATTTTTTAGTATCGCCAGAATTCGCAAAAATGGTTTCGTAATGTTCCAAAAAGTCCTAATATCAATAAAAAAATATGGAACAACAAATACTTATAGCAGCTGTATTAAGACATTGAACCTACGGTATATAATATGAGTTATAAAGTAGGCAATTTTATAATAAAAAGTATAAACTAAAAACTCTTCTATTAAATAATTTTAATAAATTATCTACAAGTTATCTTACAAATTACAATGTATAGCTTTAAATAATAATAATTTATCGCCATATAAGTGTAAAATTATGCGAAATTGTTTTAAAAAAATTAGTTTTATTTAATTGATTGATTTCAGTTTATACTAAATTTTAAAGTTTTTAAGACATATTATTAAATTATCTTCAATAAGAGTTATACAATCTTGCAATGACGATTTGGTGAATTTAAATATCCTAGAATAATAAATATTATTATAATAATAATTACAATACGAATAGTGAAGTAAGTGAGGAAACAGTTGTCTGGTTGTATTGCATAGCTATGTACCGTTATTATTATGCGTCAGTTGTTTGTCCGTATAAAACTGGTTCTAAAGGAAAAAAATATTTCTAACTCCTATTAATAATATATTTATAGCATCGACAGTTTTCATAACTATGTCAAAACCTTGGTAAGAATTTAAGATATGTAAATGAAATAATTTTTAATGCATCGTTCCAAATGCATTGTTTCTTTATTTATATTTTACACTAATTGTGATAAAGTCTTATTTTTTTTTTTTGCATATTCATATCAACATATTATTTAATAAATTGAACCTATAGTAAAATCAAATCAAACTTCATTTATTATCATGATAATTTATATTTGGCATTATTAACGAACTAACCTTTTTAATTTACACTTAATAAATTCTTTAATGGCACGTTAGCCACTATTTTTAAGGATAATTCATAAATTATTTATACTACCTACTATTAGTAATATGGTATAGGTAAAACTTATTTTTATTAATTTAAATTTAAATTATACCACCGTATACTGTAGATTGTAGAATGATATGAATAGATTTGTGTTATAAGTAACTTAAAATTAATTTAGATATTTGGAATACAAATTAATAATATACGTTAAAGTGAAAAGGTTAAAATTCTTAAGATTAATATTTTTTGATTAATAATATAATAATTTAAATCGTTATTTTTCGATAAAGTCCGATTTCGTCAAAATTAGAGCTTTAAAAATTTGAAGACAAAAAATGTTGCCAATATATTTTTGATATTTTTAGAACTCTTTAATAACCATTACTAAGAAACATTGTGTGTATTTTAAGCTTCTTATTTAAAAAAGACATTTTAATTAAAATTTATAAAAAAAAAAAAAAACTAAAAATGTCAGAAACTTTAAATAACTATAAATAGTGATAATGAGGACTCGGATTAATATTCAATAAAAATCTATAAAATATACAGATAAATATAATCATAAATATGCAAAATTATTTTTTTTTTTTTTTGCAAATTAATAAACTATACAATTATAAATATTACACAATTTAAATATATGTATAAAAGAAGTTTATTACAAAAAATATGTAAACTAACATTTTTTTTATGACATTGTGTTAAAAAGTATCATATTATTAATTATATTATAAGTACCAACTACCAGCATGATGTTATGAAAATCAATTTCAAGTTTTTGAATTAAAAACTTCTACGATTACATTGAAACATACTTTTGTGTTTAAAAAAACTTCTTTCAACGTCACCAGATATAATTGTTACATATTAAAAAGTATATAAATCTTCAACTGACAGTTCCTCGTCTTCATCATATTCCGTTACCTCGTCGTTGATTATACTATCGATTTTTTTCGACGTAAAACATCCACGATTTTCCGACCAAAACAAAAATAAAAAAATTTAGTTTAGTAAAATGTCACATCTCTCTGGTGTAGAGGGGAAAAACTTATTTTTAATATTTTTTATAAGCAATAGACTATCTTTTAAAGTAACATTTGATTTTACTAGTTTTGTTATTATGTCTATTAAAAACTGATAGTGTGTTAAAATAAGGCGAGTTTATTTTTTAACTCTTCATTATGAAACAAAATACATGAGTTTTTAATACACTTCACTGTGTTTTGGTGAAAAGCATAAATAACAAATTTTACCTCATTTAAATATTTGTCATTTTAAATCACTTTTTTAAACCATGTAGGTACCCCAACAAGTTAATACTGGTTGTGGAAATAAACTCAGATTGAATATTTGTACATATGTAAAAATGACTATTTTAATGAATAAAGATAGAATTATAATAGTTATTATTATTATTGTAGAATAAGCAATACTTATACAACTATTCAAAAATATGCAATATAAATGCATTTTCATTCAAATATGCAAAAAAAAAAAATTAACCATAGAATATACACACAACGAAACGTCGACATTTATAATCAAAATTATTCTAGGTAAATTGTAAAAGAATGTGCATCTACATATCAATCCGAGTCCTAGTGATAATATTATAACGTACAAGTATTTACGATTATTCTATTTTTAATCATGACAAAACTGATTTTTGAAGAAATAATATTGAGTAAATATTAATATTTTTCTGTATTTTTATTTTATTTTTCCCAATTATTTTAAAATGTAATAGGAATTTTTCAATTCATCAAGGTCCCATCCGATTAAAAACAATACTGGTTATCAGAAACCATCCACTAATTTGACGGTAATATTAAATTTAGTCCATGCTACTTTTATGTGTTTAAATTGAGTCCAGCTTATTATCTTAATATCTTTGAATTGAGTCCGTATAGATAAAATGTCATATCTACCTATATAGCCGGTAACACACAATTAGTTAATATTTAATTATCATATTATTACGAGTGTAAAATGGAGTGTGTTTAGGTATTCATCCGTAAAATAATTATTTCTTCTTAAATAATTTTTAATATTTTTTTTATATTTCCAAAAATAATAAGGTAAGCATATACTTGAAATTTCCAAATTATTATTTTCAATACCTATATTATGAAATATTTTTGAAATATTTATAGGTATGAGAAATTTTCAATTTTTTTTAGTATTTTTCTATTACTGTCGGAAAAAAATTATTTTTTAGGTAAAAAGTATCTTTATTTATTATTATTTAAAGTATTTTTTAATTAATTGACTCTTTATACTTATTATTACAATTAAAGAAAGGGACTCAGCTCGAATGACTTAACAATATCGGCCAGACTCAACTCCGATAACCCAAAAGTATTTGCGGGATTCAATTCAATGTTATTTAAATTTCAACCATATTTTAATTGATTCAGAAACTAAAAAGTGATAATGAACACAATAAAAATAATAAATAAATAAACGTCTTTATAAAAATTGATACGTTGCGCTCAAGATCTAAGACAAACAACCAAGATCCCGTGAAAAATTGAAATTACAATGTTAAAGGCCAAAAATAATAATATGGCTTTATTCTATTCTTGACCCTATAATTTCATACCAATAGTCAATGCGCTGATCCAGACATTGCGGTTCACCGGTATAAAGTAATAAAAATGAATAATATATAATATCCATTACCTTGTGTACGTGACTCAAAATTTACAGCTTTGTAGAAAAATATTTTCAACATTACTGCATGTACAGAAAATCAAGTTATGTTTATAGATAAATATAAATTCATTAACTATTAAATACACCAAAATATTACACTTAAAATTTATTTTTAACTATTAAATTAATATACATTATACAATGTGCATATGATTATAATTTACCATATAGATCTCCTCATTTTTAACAAATCGTATATCTGACATATTATGATAGGAACTAGCGTTTAAGTCTGCAGCTATATCATATCATTCATATCTTATAATATTAAAATAAGATAGCGTTGATAAGTTAGTAACAACTATCAAGGCTAAAAGCATTGTCATAATATTATAGCAATGTAGAGTGTAGCCTATATAATATTTTAATTATTAAATCTTAATATAATATACAATAAAGATAATTAAATTTTAGAACTCTCAGCAGGCATGAATATAATACATTATATTTACAACTAAAACTTATATTTGTGAGAAAATAACCTAAGCTAACATGATAATTCATAAGTACTAATTACTAAGTACCTAGTTAAAAAAGTAGGCATCAATTGTTTTTACAGTTTGATATAAAATTTTTTTTAACTATAAATATATTTTTATTTGAATTTAAAATTAACATAATATTATGAATATTGAATATTAACTTTAATACGTGGCAGGTACGAGTATATTAAATTAAACAATTTGATTAGATTTAAATGCTTATAAACATAGTTTTATGTTCTAATGCTTAACGTAACGTTACTGTGTTACAAAAAAGTTATGATTATTATAGATGTGTATTAAGTAATATTAAAAATAAGATATACTTATATTCATGAACTTCCAAAAAAAAGGACACTTTTTTTAAAAATGTATTAATAATTTAAAAACAATATCAATATTTTTACAAATCACTAAAATTATAAATACTTATTTAAAATAAAAGTGCAACATAATATATAGCATGCTATCAAAATATAAAAATTTTTCAACTGAAATTCTATCGATCTCCATATTAATGCGGTCTTCCACTCCACCTAACATAAACTATGTACTTTCGCAGAACTATCAGTGCTGTTGCCAATGGCACGTACGTTCGTATTCTGTATTGTGGTATCGTTATGCCGTATGGAAATTTAGGCCGGACACACACGACAGCGTGGCAGTGTCGGCGATCGATACGAATAAAACGGTCGGTAGCGGTTAATGCATAGAAAAGAACGATAGACGGTAAGAAGAGAGAAAAAGAGAGTGCATTGACCATCCACCACGTGTGTGTCTAATTAAATTAATATATTCCCCTATAGAGTTTGCACGGAACATTTTAAAATAACACGATCCATTGCAATTATCTTATTCAGATGCTGTGTGTATATAATAAATACATATATAGGTATTAGGTACATTATAACATTATCTTTTGAATATAAAATCGTAAAAATGCAAAAAATTCTATTATATGGCACTTTTGTATGCAATGTAAGTAATTGTTTATAGGTATTTCTATATGCTCAATGATTTTTATTCAAATTGTATTTACATTAACATTTCTAGAACATTCCCATGCATAAAATGTATACGAATTCACAAAGGTATTTTATCCTGGAAGCCTGAAACCATATTTATCAGTGAACCCACCCGTATACATAATATTTTATAGCTGTTGTAACCTGAGATTGATATAGGTAATTCAAATTATTCAAATTTAAAATACGATCAAAAAATCAATAATGTTTCAATGCAATAAAAAAAAAAAATTGAACAAAAATAAATTTAAGCATTTATTTTTTATACACAGATTACAGCATTTATAGTTTAGAAAATAAATACATAACAATATATATATTTATATAAACAGGGTTATAACCAAGTAGCTTTATATTCACCTCATTTTTTCCTTTCATAATTAATTTATTCAAATTCTGATTTTTAAAATTTTCATAAATACTTATTAATCATATTTTAAAATTCTTGAAATTCTCTGAAAATATTGACAAATTTAAATTAAAACTTAAAAAACTATTTTTTAATTTTAATTTTATATACCAACCAATAACAATGGGTCCATGATGAAAATTTTCGAAGATATGAGGGCAATGGTGATTTGAAATGTTAGATATTAATATTAATTAATCAATTATATTTATAAATTGTAAAAATGATCTAATAGTAAAATAAATTTTAGATATAGTATTACATATAAATTTTAAATTTTTATAAAAACATTTTAAAGAACCATTATTTTTTTGCATAAATATTTTAAAAACTAAAAATCTACTTATTCAAATTTTAAATTTTGTTTATTAACATTTAAAAAACAATGATTCATTAAATAATTTTCAGTAAAAAAGGGGAATTAATATTTGAAAAATAGAAGTTTGTATCGTAAAATGTATGTCCTTAAATAGTACAAAAATCTCAAGAATTTCAAAATATGGTCCTTAAATATATTTAAAAATTCCAAAAACCAGAATTGTAATAATAATACACAATAAATTTATTACTAAAAGAAGACGTATGGATGAGTATGATTAGTGAATCGTTTAATATATATATTGTAATATACAATGTATATTATACATGCACAATACATAAATTTGATAATTAGATATATAATATTATATTAAATTATAAATAATTTGACTTGCTTACTAATTATAGTTTGATTCGTAACTTTTTAATTGTAATTAATCGAAAAAAAAATCAGCATTGTTGTGTTTCACAAGCATTTAAAGTTTAAACTATAAAAATGTTATAATTTAATAATTAAAATTATGATATTGTGGGTGTTCTATTAAAAAACAACAAGTGAAATTGTTTTCAAAATTCAGTTTTTTCTACATACTCATTTTTAAACCAAAATATTATTATCTTTAAACTTTCTCAATTTTTGTGACTTAAAATTAAAAAAGAGTTTAAAAAAAAGTTTTTCTTTAATAGCCAAGTACCTAATATATTTATACAAAACCCATAAAATTTTCTTAGAAATAACCTCGTTATTAATACTCATAGATATTTAAGTTAAAATTAAAGCTTTTTATTAGATTACATGCGATATATTTGAAGTAATACACATTCAAAAAATTTAATATTAGTTCTATAATTATTTAATATTTTTAATACAATACGGTTATGATAATATTACTATAATAAAATTAGCTAATATAGGCAGGCGTGCTCCTTTTTTTATAATATATTCCAAAAATAATTTAAAACTCTGATAAACTCTATCAGATAATTTATGTGCTTAATATTGCCACTATAAAACAGATTATAAATAAATCATCAATTTTAGATATACATAGAAAATATTAGTTTCTATTTTAAATTTTAGGAACAGAAAAACATTGAAACCCTGAAGCTGTAAAAAGTAAATCTTTTATTATAAGTAACATTGTATTTTAATTTATCAAACAATATTTTCAAATAAATTAGGCAAATAGGTCAATAATACAATACTATTTAATCATTCAGATATTGATATTCAATTTGAAAGCGATTAATAAATATTTCAATCACTCTCAATTCATCTAGTTATTGAATACAATAAACCGAAGAAACAATGTATTTCTTAACCTTTCATCGCCTATTTAAAATCTGTATATCCTATTAAATATTAACTAGTACACGCGTGATTTTTCTTCATAAATATTTTTATATTTTAAAAGTTGAAGATAATAATAAGTATAATATTTTTCTCTTAAAATATATTTATATTATAATAAATTATTAATTATATATTTTTAAGTATTTTAAATGTTTATGAGAAACTCTATAGGTCATTAAAATACAGTTCAATGTTAAGTGATAGGTAAATAATATCATACTTCATAAGGCATAACTGTTGAAGTAGCAAGGGTCTTTAACATATTTTATTGTTGAAGATAGGTACACAATATTATAACTTATTAGTTTTCAGGCAGTTTCTTTGAGTAATTACAAAACGGAATTTTTTTTTACAATATCATCGTTTGGTTGATTGAACAATGAAGATTTTTTCCTCTAGAATTAACCATCTGAAAATGATTATTTATTTTTTAAGTAAAAATCGACTTCGCTGGCTGTCGACCTCTGATAATATAATATTATGCTATAACTCTGTTTACTTATTTTGAAACCGTAAGGAGTAAACGTGACTTTAAAATAATAGAATTATGATGCAACCAATGCAAAAACACGATTTGGTATAAAAAATAATTTTTTAAAGTTAATAAAAATATACAATTGTAGTTATAGGTATGATTGATAAGTAGCTATATACCATATTAATGCGGTAGATATTCCTAAATCAAAAAAATTGAAATCAGAGGATATTATCCAGAATAATATTACTAATTTCTGTTGTAAAATATTATGATTACCTAATAAATAATAAATGTTTAAAAATTAAACCTTTCAATCAATATACTCATAGATATCTTGTGTTAAATGCTCCTCAAGTTTCTCTCATCTCGATAATAATACTGAATATAAAATTGAGTACTTAATATATATATTTAATAAAACCCTTCATTATTAAATCTAATAGTTCAAAAACTAATTAATAAACAATACAAAATAAAAATAATTTAAAAGAAATGTAATTTACATTATTGTATTTTCTAACAAATGTTAACACATCATAAATTATATTCAATTAAACAAGATATTAATAAACTAAAGTGTAAATTATTTAAAAAACAGAAATATTAACCTTTCATTATTTTTTTTATTTTTAGATATTTTACTTCACGTTTGTAAAAATACCAAATTTAATATAATTTGATTGAATTACCTACGAACACGCGTGTAAAATATTAGATAGTAATAATTTAATATACCTACCTAGCTTTATTTTTATAGATTAAATGGGATAGTAAACTTCAAGATCCGTATGTTTACATTAATTCACGAAGAAAAGTCATATTTATTTCAAGTATGAAAGTCGTGCGATGAAAATATATGATATAATATTATAAAAAAAAAACAGAATTAACGACCTTTGTGTATAAATCATATTATTATTATCTTTACATATTATGTACTTCGTGAGCTATTGTACCAAGACTTAGAAAACTTCATGTGGTTTGTACATTTAGTTAAACTATGTACGTACTAACCATTTAACATAAATTTTAAAGTGAATAGATTATAAAAAAAAAATAAAAAAAAATACTGTATGACTTTTTTTTTAACGACAAACCATGTTTGTGATTTTGGAAGCGTGATTATTTTTATTTTACAACCACTTTATTTATGTACATGCACATATTATAATAATGTTCATAAATAATATTTCCTACTTGTTAAAAATCATCAATAATTTTTTCCAGTATTATGATATAAAGATCACGAAAAGTAATATTAGAATGTTGGAAAACAACGTTGAACTACCTATAATTTACGTACATTGCCCTATCACGTTATCATTGTGTATATCATTATGTATTAATTTATCAATACACCTTTAATATTATTATACATCGCGTTATTACAATATTATAATACATATATCATTATTTAAAAAACCACACGTAAACGCATAGATAAGTTTAATTTGTTTCAACAATAAAGCACGTAGTCGGATAACGCGAATATATGCACTTGGTTATAAAAGCCCGTTTTCTTATACATTGTCAAAGTCCCTGTTGACGTGGGAGGATGTAGGCCGTCAAACGCATAGCCTCTTCTTTATTATAGATAATAAGACGCAAACCGACACGTGTGGCGTAAGTATAATATTAATAAAATATACCTACATAATATTACGAGCACGTCTGCGGCCCTAACCGGATCGTTAATGATAGATGTATCTGAGTATACATATTTTATATGGTATTCTCATATAGCAATAATGATGATGATAATATAGTCTGGTCTATTCACAAAATAGATTGGCAAATTAACGCGTGAACGAATACGCGAGCTGAAAGCTATAGGTACATGCGCGACAGGTTTTTGTAATAATATATTCTTCGCCGTCCTCTTCTTTTTTATTTAAACTTTTTTTTTTAGTTATCTTCTTCATTCTAATGCGATTTATCGCATGTGACTTGGTAGATGCACGATTTCCGTGTGCCCACGATTTTTTTCACCCAGCACCGTTATATACACGCTGAACACTCGACTACGTGTACCACAGTATATCAACCATATATACCTACTCGCGATATAATATATACAAATAATATGATAATGTAACGCCTAAATAATGTGTCAACGATTTAATAAAAGAATCAATTTGCACCATATCAATTTAATTAGTTTATTGAATGGGTTATTATTGTTACTACTACTACTACTGCAGGCCATAGAATTATGGATTTACCTTAACTAATAAACGTTGATACATTTTAATATTTTTTTATTTTTTGTTACACGCCACAATTTTAAAACATCATACAACAAATTACTTGTTATATAAGTAGTATCTATTAATAATTAAGCTTTGTTAGTACTTTTATAATAAACTATTAAAAACATTAACTTGAATTACTGCAGTACAAGTTCTTGAACAATATATATATATATACGTAATATTTTAAACAAACCAGTAACCGTGCAATCATCAATTTACGTAAGATCTGTTAGAATATACTACAAATACCAAATGCTCAATAATGGTGACTAATCATTATTTGCTTTGACTGTGGCTGTCAACAAATATTTTTTCTCACAAATTATCTAATTTAATTTGTACACTGCTTCCATTTAACGTAATTAATTATTAATAGTAATGGATCCAAAGATTGAACCGTTAAATTTATATTTGTATTTGTTTGAATGCTGAATGCCATACTAATTGCATTATACAAATTAAAAAATTATTTTGAAAAATGATAAGTTTAATACCTACTATAATAATATTATGTATAAATTAAAGTATATTTAAAATAAGTACCTATTTTATTTAATTGAAAGTTAAAACACTATACGAGTTGAACAGTCCTGCCTGAAAAAATGCTATTAATATTATTTTGTGTTATTATGTATTATTAATTACCTATATTATTATTAAAATTACCAAAATACTTAACTAGTAAATATATTATAAAATATACTAATAATTTATAATTTAAATTTTATAATTCAGTACCAAAATGAAAAAAAAGCATTTCTGAAGGATGCTAGGTAATAGTTAATTATTTACATTTTATATATAAGCTTATAAACAATTTATATATAATAATCAATTTAAATATATATAAATATATAATATTATATTATTACTTTTTATATGTTTTTAAAATAACACAATTATTTTACGTTTTACATTTTCATTTTATTATTTACAAAATTATCATTATATTATACATATTATACGTATTTTACATAGGTTGAAGTATATATGTACATTATTCATATTTTGTACAGTTACAAAAAAATCTTTACAATAAAAAAATTCAAAATTAGAATTTAAATTAATTTCGAACTAAGTAAAACAATGAAGTAAACACTTAAAAAGTAAAATGTATACAATTTTAAATTAACACATATCATTAAATATTTAGGACAATAAACGTACAAAGTAACATTAGCGTTATACAGAATATAATTATAATTTATTATATGTAAATATAATTTTATAAATGTTAAATAATTTATAACAAGATCTATTTTAATTAATATGGTGTATAATTGATAACTAAAACGTTGAATTAAAAAAAAAAAACAACAGAAAAATCTACTACTATAAGTAAACTTTGAAAACGACCAAAAACAAATTTAAAAAATATAATTTTAAATACCTACTTTAATTTATATTTTAAAATAAACTTGTGTTTTCTTGACAATTCAATAAACATCATTTGATATGGAGAAGCCATCTTATACATTAATCAAAATTTAATAAATACAATAATAGTGGTATTTACAAACAAGAAATATTTTGTTGATAATCCATTATACTACCCAAAAGTTACAACAATGCAACATATTGCGATATTGGACGTTGACAGAGACGTCTAGACTATATTACATATACCTATTATCATAACATGTATTTTTCCTATTGAATCAATTAAACGATTGTATCGAAATAAATGGAATTATGTTTTTGAGATTGATGGTGTGATAAAAAAATCTTCATGATTTTTAAGCATTGATTGTGCACCCCCAGGTGGTCGAAATACTAAATGAAAATTCTATTTACAGTTCTTATATATATAAACATTATAAACTAATATTTTTCATTTTCGTTGTTCAATATAATGGTTCGTGATCGACCATTTGTGATTGAATATACAAAGAATTTTTAAAGAAACCAAGTTAAATATTAATATAATACGGTTAAAGATTTAAGAAGAACTAACTTTATAGCAAATAAAATCAAAAGAACAAAATTAAATGTTAGCTACTATATTAAATTATATATATATCACAATGTAGTATAAATTATTAATTATTATAATATA
Source organism: Melanaphis sacchari (assembly GCF_002803265.2). Taxonomy (NCBI): domain Eukaryota; kingdom Metazoa; phylum Arthropoda; class Insecta; order Hemiptera; family Aphididae; genus Melanaphis; species Melanaphis sacchari. The sequence continues at coordinate 1,226,657 of NW_020271560.1, read as the reverse complement.
CGTATAATTTGGATTTTTTTTTTATCTGTTGTATTCTTACAATATTAAAAAATTGAGTAATTTAATAAAATGGATTAACTTTTACCTCCTCCTCGACTAAAACCACATGTTCACCATTATTATGAAAAAATAGTTGTTGTATTTGTTTTTGTTAATTAATAATTTGAAGCTAAACATTGATTTTTAAAACATACAATATAGATAAAATTAATTTAATACATATAATATAGAATTTAAGGACATAAATATAAAAGAATAGAGATTATACATTTTAAAAATGTTTATGGATTAAATAAAACGAATACAAAAAAAATATGGAGAAAATGAGGTATCTTGTCAATTGCATTATCTTTTATAGATTTAAAACTCAGGTTTTTCAATCTCACTAATTGATAAAATTAAAATTCGATAAGACAATTTGGTCCGTCTTCGCTTTTAACTAGATGCGTGTGTTCGCGGAAGTTGTAAATCCAAACATCATGAGTGAATGGCGTTAATGGTCATATCACTCGTAATATATAATATATTATGTATAATATTAAATCTCTCGATTGTCATCAGAGCTTATCATTATCCAGTATCCACATTGGATAGCGCATTTTAAACATGTTCCACTTTAATAACAGTAAGTCTTAAATATTATGAACATTTGTCTATAATATTCTTTAACGTTTACATTATCAATAATTAATCCCGTTATTAACACAATACTAATCTAATAATTCGCAAATCATTAAGGCGTAAGTTTTTTTGCCGGTTTTGAGAATACAAATACTACTACACCATTTTTACAAAGAACAAATATCATTAAACCTACCTACCTGTAATAAATAATAACACTTAGTGGGTACGTGGTGCAGGTACACCTCCTACGACCTAAATATTTACAGTTTTGTTTTATCTCTTAGAAGTTATAACAATATTATGATATTGCTAAAAATTGTAAAATTCACGTAGAGAGACAATATGTGACGTGTAAAGTACCGGTATAGGTAAACATATGGGCTATGTGAAACTGTAAGGTATACAATTATTATTAATACGTTTGGCTTATTTGAATAGAAACATATATTTTTTTTACTCACTATCGTGTCAAAGATAAATTAAAACTGTCAAAGTATGTAAAATGTTAAGAATATTAACTGATATTTATTCACGCATTACCTGTCAGTACATGATATTAGAAGTCCAGTGATTTCTTTGTCCTACATCGTGGCAATACATCAATATTTTTCTCAATATTACATGTAGATACATAGATTTCAAACCTAACAGTATTTCAATGAGTTCTTAAAATTAAATTAAAATAATTAACGGTATTCCATTTTAATAATGAAGTTCATGGACCTTGAAATCGTCACTATTTTTCATTTGTGATACTTGATGTGTTTACACTAGAAACTATCGTTGAGTAATGAGAATTCATCATCTTTACTCGACGATTTTAAACATTAATAAGAAAATAAAAATAAAAGTTCGACATAAAATAGCTGCAATTAATTCACACAATATAATAATAATTAATTTTAATATTTGTCATGCCACATTTTAAATAAAAAAAATTCAAAATGTTATAAGTAACCATTTTATCTTTTTATTATTGAAATTTATTTTTACTACTTAAGAGTAAATCAATAAATTAAATATAAGAAATTTATATAATTAGTTTAAAAAAAAAAAAAAATTATGCAAAGTTTTAGATAAAATATTTAGATTATCCACACAATGTATAAGCTACAATCAAACTAACTTCAATTAAGAAATTAAAACTCAGTGTAAAAAAATATTTTTTACTAATATTATCTAATTACACATAATGGATAATTGATATAAAAACTGCACAATTTATACCCAATTATAACTTATCAATTATTTTAAAATTAAATTAAAATTTTAACATTACCTACAGTATATAAAATTAGGCATTGTAAATCCATGGAGACCGTGTGATTTTAAATTCAAACTCAATGTTAAAAGTATCGTACATTATAAGTACAGAAATACAGAATGTTCCAAAATTCCAATGAATTAGTCCTGAAATAAATACATTAAAAGTATTGATTTGCCGAGGAGTATTTCCATAATAAGGATTTGGGGTTTCATTAAACTTTTGGAACGTGTACTGTACGTAATGTATTATATATATTTATTAATTTTTATTATTCATGTTTCATAATCTCATATTATATATTATATTATTGTTAATGATAATTTAATTAAATATAAGTACGTTTAGTTACTTATAATAGAAAAAACAACTAAAAATGGCTGTGTCATCGTATCAACAACTATATAGACATTGGATATTATAAATTATAGACATATGATTGAATAATAAATGCTTAACTTAATGTCTTGATTTATTATAGAACACAATTAAAACAGCTTATTGTGTATATATGAGTGTGTATGCAGGTGTATAATTTGTTGTAAGTGTCTTACAATTACTGAAGTCCGGTGAGCGAGACGTACATATATGTAGTCAATAAAAATGGAAAATAACGGTTTTTATTTCCACTTGACAAGTGGCTTTTTAATTAAACGCACTAGCAGCTTGCAGCTATGATCAGAACGGATATAAAACGATCGCCGACGGAGAACAACGACAACCTATGTACTGGCGAAAACAATACCACCGTTAACGGCGTTAACCTACCTTAAATTATATTATAATAATGTTAAAAATAAGCAACAAAATATGTTTAACATACACCTAACACTTATCATTAGCTAAAAAACGCAACGCGTTTCCATAATTCTATATCCAATATTCCAATTCTCCAAAATAAAAATTTCGATTTTCGAAAAGCGATAGTTATAATTGCCTTTTATAATATATTGGTAATTTTTTAAATCGCATTTACAGCAACCGTGTTCTATCTACAACGGTTACGACCTATATTTAAGAAAACGTCTCACCCAGATAAATTTTCTTCGTTCTACAAAATTCGTATAACACGGAAAATGTACGTTCAGTAATTCTTATTTAACTTTTTTATTTTTAATATTGAAGTGAATTTACCTACTAATATAAAAGTTAAAAGTAACAACATATTCTATAGTTTATAGCAGTATTTTTTCGATATTTTAGTTTTGAAGCAATTTATAAGCATTTTTAAGCTGTAATACTTTACATTTTTATTGTATACTTACATTATATACATTGATAAAAATCTAAATCCTATTAGAAATTATCAAATATCTAAATAACTAAAATCTTATTATTTTTATTATTACTATTTCTTCAATATGTTGAATAATCATTAAAGAACATTCAGTATTAATAAAATCAATATTCATCGAATAGTACCTAGCTATTGTACATAACTATTTACGAATAATATAATCTAAATAAACAATTTGACTTAACATTATTTGTGTTTAAACTTCTTTATTACAAAACTGCAATGTTGCAATCTGATCACTGATCAATATATTATTATTATTATTGAATATTATTTTGTAATTTTATCAGACGTTATAACCAGTATCTCTAAATATCTACATAAATTCTAACTATACGACTTAGAATTAAATATTAATATTAATATTTTTTCAAAAAAATTTTAAAATTCGAGTATATTACAACAGCCAATATATATATTTAAACAAAACACTATAGTGTATATCTATATTATATTTTAAATTTGTTTACCAGATATATAAGTATAATAGAATAAATGATCTTACAACAATAGGCAATATAACTATCAATCCAAGTGTAGAACATCTATTATAATTTACATTAATTAACAAAGCAACAAGCAAAATTATAATATTTATTAATAAAATCACGGAACCATTACCTAGTATGCTATTACTTAGTATATTATATTGTATTATTATTGTTTGTGGATCATATGCTCCAATAATAATTTGCTATCCAAAAAAATTTTTTAAGAAACTGTTTTATAATGAGTTTTCAACTTTTAATTTGATATACAACGACATATCAGTTAAAAATCTTGTTAAAAATATAGATAATATAATATTAAGTACTTTCAGGCTTCAGTATATTATTACTTAAAATATTTCGAATAAAAATTATGGCATACATCACTTGCATTGGAAAATAAGAAAAATAAAATAAATGCCAATACATCTTTTATCGTTATTAACACGGTTAAAAATTAGTTTGTTAAATTTAATATTATACTTAGACTTGTGCGTTAGGCATTAAATATAGAAAAACTTCATAAAAATTTAGTCAGTTATTATTATAGGACTCGGAAGTTGATAACCTTAAAAACATTAAAAATGACTCAAAAAAAAATTGCAAGTTTGACTTGAAAATCACAAAAAATCACAAAACATGACCTAAACAATTATAAATATTTGTTTAAAATTAGTAAAAATACATTAAAAAAAAAAAAAAAGAATAGTAATAATAATAACAATTACTCAAAATTATTACATTGTATTATTAAAGTATATTTTATATTGTCAAAAGTAAAAATGACAGCTAGCAATTGACTTATATCTTACCTAACCCGTATAAAACTTATGTAAAATATTATTATATAAAATATAAATTTAATGTAGGTACTTATATAAAGTTTGTGTTAAACAAAAACTATGCGTGTAAAGGTGTTATTTAACAAAATCTAGTGATAAATATAAAAATTGAACAAAAAAGGAAAAATGACTTAAAAAGTAAAAAATGTAAAATAAAAATTACTTAATTAGATTTATATGTTTATGAAACACATTTGTGGCCAGAAGAGCATCGTCTTATAAGTTCAAAAAAAAAAAAAAAAATGACAAATGCATTAACTTCCGAGCCCTAGTTATTAATAATATTTCATAAATTATATTTGTTAAACATTAAGCATAAGTGAAAACACGAGTTAGCAAAAAAGCGCGTAATTAGAAGGGAATTCAGTTGATTATCACATTATAGCATGACAATCAAGATGTACATTGAATGTACATAATATATTATTTGCAAACTGCAAAGTGATGTTTTAATTAAATTCTTACAATCTCACAATAAAATACGCGCTTACAGGTTTAACGTATCAATGGCTATCTTTAACATCGGTTATGTATCACGAGTTTTCAAGCAAGAAGCACCACTGTTTATTAAAAATCAAGAATGCATCATCTTGCAAGAATCTCGATATGTACGTAGATAATTCGAATTATATTGCTTATCAGTAATCTATAAAATAATTTAAATGTTAACTCTATTTTACATTTACCTTCTACCGTATTATGCGTCTTACATATACAGCACCGTATCCAATTCACTGCAGTTAGATTGAAAAGACATGCATAGATTTTCACCTGAGATGACTCGTTAGTCGTTATTAGCTTTGAGCTTGACATTTTTTGCATACAAAAACACTATTACGACTGTTACAAGCATCGATGAAAAAGGCGTATCCAAAACGCCTTAGGTGGATTGATTTGCTGAATCAAATTACACTGGTAAGTGACACAACAGATAATTTAATTCTCAAATACAGACAACTTTTAACAACATTTCTATATTCACAAAATACATCATGCATATCTTCTAATCATATTTAGACCACACAATCATAAGTACCAACATAACAATCATTGATAATAACATCACAAAACAAAAATTGCTCCTCGGTAAACTCTAGACTAGATTGTTCAGAATTATAAACATTTAATTAAATACTTAGACACTTAGACCTATGGATTAACTACCAAATAAGGATAGGGTACTTTTATAAACTTAGGTTTATAAGTGGTTATTATTTATATTGAAGATAAAATTCTTCAAAGTACTATTCATGTATAATTTCATTACTTATCATATAGGTATCTTAGTATCTATCAATGATCTGAAATAAATTGTCAGGTGAAGTAAAAGCCTTTTGACCGCTTACGCTTATGACCTATCTACTGGGAAATCTATTTAAAGGAAAACATTATTTCAAACCATTAATAAATTAAAAAATATGTTTGCTATTTATTATCGTTATAATTTGTACCTATTTATTTTTTTAAATATAATATGCATTTTTAATTTCTTATTTCAGAGCAGAATAATGTTAAAATAAAAATTAAAAAAAACGTAAACCAAAATCAATTATGTTAAAAACTGAATTTACGTAAAAATTTCTGTTTTTTTTTTTCATTTTAGAGGTGAAAATCGAAGCATAATTTTAAAATCAATACATTCATTACTTTGCTCAAGATCTAAAATGTTATATTTTCTATGGATCACTATTTATTATAAAATTATTATTTAACTAATTAAGACATACGGCAACATACGCAAAAAAAAGTTATATTATCTTTAAATCGTTTTTATTTATTTAAGTGCTTAATGTCCATACAATTATTATTTCTTAACTTCACAGCATTATATATTATACTCATATTATCTGAAAACAAAAAAATTAGATTACTATTCAATTACATTACAATTCATACCTATATTTCAGCGTAATTATTTTTATAAAATTATTTAAACGTATTTATAAATTATTATTACTTTTCGGCTTATTACCCATTATTAACAGTTTATGATATACATTATAAGAATCTATTTTACATTATTATTCTTTAAGAAAAACTGCATCATAGCCATACTATTTAGTCTATAATAATTAATTCAAAATTAAATTTTTTTTTACAAAAATGTCTATAATATAAAATATATAATCTAATAATTTAAAGTTAAATAACTCACGTCTCACAAGTTTACGCAATTACGCTTAATATTTTACGTCAACTCACTAATGTTTTTAATTAATATAAAATACCTACCCTCATTAATTCATTATTATTACATTTTTACTCTTTACTATATAATTTCATTTTATTTTGAATTAATTGTTATTGGAAATGTATTATTTAATTTTTAATTTGTTTTAATGAAATAATGAATAATTATTGAATTGATTTCCAAACTCCAATTATATTTACTTAGTATTGAATTATTACTGAAGATATTTAATCAATAAAAATAATGATTTAAAATACCAGTAAAAGTCTTTTTTTTTTTTAAATGCATCAGGGACTAAACATCTTATGGCCAATGACTCCCGAGGGCTAAATGTTCTATCTTAAGTATTTTCCGAGAACGAAACGTTCTAGATTCACAGCAAATAATTGTTATTTGTTTATCTAATTGTAATTATGAATTATGGATAAGTATTACACATTAAATTCTACAAATCTATTATTCTTACACTACAGTACTCAGCAAACATTCGTTAACAACTGACTTCACACTTAATTTCTAGTAACATAATATTATTATATAATATGTTTTAGGTTATACTTGTTATCTGTTAACTGCAAACTGAGCTGCACACCTTGTAACTTATCATCGTCTATACGATGCATACCACAGTATTCGCAACAATTCGTCCTGAATTCGATAGTATTGCTATAAGTAGTTATGCTCTATATACATCGACGGGGACATTGGCGTATTATATACGTGCCACTTATTTCCATCTTCGTGTACCCCCCTTCCGTCTGGCTGTACCGCGTCTATCAATGGTGTAAGTCATAAGTAATTATATTTATCGCACATACAATTGTCCGTTTAGGGTCATTTTCAAGAACTCTATCGCATTGTTCCAAAGACCCGGTGCCTTTCGCTTATATATTATTATTATACTGCTCAGTGACGAACAATAATACACGTGCACTTCGCTCGCCGTCCTCAATCGATATATATTAAGCAACCAATTAATAAATTTTATACAGATCGTCTCCGTGATTTCCGGTACCCATTGTTAATTTATAGCCATATCCAAAGGATTTGTGTACATTTTAAACTTTATGTGTGTGAACAGAGGAAATGCTGAGGGTGTCTAATGTGTCAATCCCCACTCATTGGATTATTTTTGTCTATTGATTTCTCATATTAATTGTTACAAAATAAAAATTCATATTTTTCAATATTTTTTTTTTTTTGTGTGATGTTTTAATTTTTTATTTAATTTAAGTTAATCGATAACAATAAAATATATATGATAATGCGATGAAAGCACATTTATCACCATCACTAAGTTATTTACGCCAAGATATTACTAATAAATATTAATATACATAAACATAATTTACAAATATTCCTCTAACAAACAATTTATTAATGATACATTGTTATAATTAATTATCACCTGTAGGTTAATACAAGAATATATTATATTTGTCGTATTAACGTGCCGGATAAAAGTAAAAAATGAACATCTTCCTTCTTTAAAAATAAACTTTCAAAATACATATAATATTATTGTATTGGTTTTATTTTTCTCGTTTTATTATAAGCATGATAATATCATGTTACGCGAGCCGTATAGAAACATTTAGGTAACACCACTTCGACACAAATAACAGTATAACTTATAAAAGATAATGCTATGTTTCAATATGGAATTTGGTTGACTGCTGTAAGTGTACAACGGATGTATGTGTTACTGTCTTACTGAAACTGTGAAGTGGCTGAGATACTTTTGACCTGCGACCCTTTTCCGCCGTGATACGCCGTATAGTCACGTTAAATCGTGCAATAGTGTAGGTATAGGCAGGTACTAGTAAAATTCACGATCGAAAAATACTATAACAGTATACTTGTAATATACACCCTTCAAGTTCTAAAACGCTGTTAATCTATAGATAAGAATCGTCCATAAAATAATATAATAGATGCCTTACAAGTTTACAACGACTAACATGAATGTAAGCTACACAAATTAAATGTTCAATACGTGCCTTAGGAACGGTTACAGTTAAAGAAAACTAATTAATAATATTACGAGTATTTCGAAATGATTACGACGATTTAGGTACTAATTTAAAGTAATAGGGCGATATAGATTTAAGTATTTTACATGGCTCATATAAGAACATGTCTATTATAATATATAAGCAACTATAAAATAATACCTACAAGCTACAGTTTTATAAGAAAACTCGTCCTTTATAATACGGAAATCGCCTGCACGTTTTTTGTTACACGCGATATAATTTAATAAATTGTATTAATTAAGGTGCTCAAAATTATTGCAGTATTTTTAATTTGTTTATTAAACAATAGGAGCGTATTTAAAGGGGTGGTTGAGGAGGCAGCAGCTCTCCACTCCTCTAAACACATAGGAAATGTTAAAAATGTAATGTTTTTTAATGTATTAATATTATAACATTACAATATTTTAAAATATAAATAAATAGTATTTGTTAATCGATTTTTGTGGCGTAATAAACTGTATGAACAGTAAAAACCTTTAATTTCTATTAGAAAATCATGAAGAATAATTTTGTGTTGGTAATATTCAGCATAAAAATGTTTGAATGTGGATTTGGAAACATGTCACTCCATTAATTTTCACCTCCCAAAATAATACGTTATTGAAGAAACTATCGTTGCTCTGTTCTAAAAAATGTTACCGTAAGTTTTTACTTAGTAAAATTGACTTAAAGCTTACCCGATTAATTATAATTGAATGTAATGTCTTTTATTTAGTAGAAAATATAATTGGCTTAACTTAACAGGCATTGTACAGCCATAATGTATTGTATTTAACCACAAATTTAATAACACTATAGTGTTATAATATTATTTTATCTATAATTCAACTTATGAGTAACGTGTACTTAATGAATTAAAGTTTTTTCAATTAAGAAAAAAACGTGAAAATTATGGGACTTTATCTATTATTTTGTAAAATTGTTGACTCTTTCATGCAGTGATAGTATTCGTTTTTTTATAAATTCTGCTTTAATTTTTATAATTGGAAAATAATTATTGCTTTTGTATATATTATGATTTATAATCATATTAACATTTATTGTACTATTCTAAGTATAAAACAGATGTATTATGTAAAAAATTCACAAATTTTATACAAATACATATTATTTAAAATTATAAATTTCCAAAATTATTTTATACTTATAGATACGTATAATTAATTAAACTAGGCTTTTTTTAAAAAAATAATTAGATATTAGATACCCTATACTACATATATGTATATATGTATATAACAAATATAATAAATCTATCTTTTTAAACTTAAATCTCTGAATACAAGGAAACTCAAAGGAGTTAAAAATATTTACCCTAAAATTATTTTATGCTGTAATTTTTATTTTTTCAATACTATAAAACACCGTAAACGATATATGATTCAAAAATTACAAAATTTGATGTCATACATCATTTTAGGTTAGAATGTAGAGTTCATTTTTCGTTACTGTCATTTGAAATTCTTAATACCCCTCTCCTAAATAAAACTCTGAATACGATCTTATTAAACAAATTATACAGTTAATTATTATAGTTTATAATATTAACTCGCATATATATTCCATAAAAATAGTTGACATCAATTTTACGATGAACATGTTAAGCATGTTAGCTACAATAATTCATCACATACAGGTGTATAACATAGCGGAGTTTTCATCATTAAACTCTGCCCCATCGCAGAAAACGTACAATGATAGATTTACTAAAGGTAATCAGAAATAAAATATTATTGTTATTACGTGTTCCAACGAATACCTACAATGTCTATACTAAGACCATTGTCACCTAGGATATAATATACATTGAAATCGACGCGTGTCGCGTGTATGCACGTGTTATTATGCCTACACTGCAGGTCCAGAGCCAGAATAAGCATATCCAGTAAAAAACTTAGATTGAGAGTCGTGTCTTGATTTTGCTTTTCTATATATCATTACCATTTTAAACACTCGAACCATTGCATTAAGCGCACCGGGTGAACTACAATAGTAGCGAGATGGAATAAAATATAATATATGTAACACGAACTGCCACAGTATAATGTGCTATAAAAATAAAATAAAAATAGCGTAGTTTATCTACCTACTAGACAACCGTTATAGCTGCAGCTGTGTTCATTAGCACAATAAGTTATACGTAGTATGACTAAAGTACGCGGGTCGAATAAACTTCATTACCTACACACATATATATTACAATAATAGTAATGGTTTGTAAATAATAACAAGGAACTATTGCATTGAGCCATTTAAACTGATTTTTTAAACTTAGGTACCTATATACCTGCACAAAAAAGAAGAAGCTATTAATATATTACATAAAACATTAATTTACTTGTACAATCATTATTGGTTGTTATAATTTAAATAATACAATTAAAGGACAACTTTATATTATTGAAGAAACAGGAAATTGAATTCAGCATATCGTTAAAAATCTTATATCAATCTATACATTTTTGTAATTTTTAAATAGTAAAAATTTATACAGAGTATTAAAATATTCGAAGTCCTTACACATACTGTATGCATGTGTACAATAAAATTAATAACTAACGTAAAACATCTTGTCATTAACTTAATAATTATCATGTTTTTTCGACAGGTAATATTGCAATAAACATGTGCTAGTACTATAATTTGTAAAAAAAACATATATACTATAAATTACATTAACAAATATTTTGATTTATTTATATACTTTTTATTGTAATGCTAATAAACTAATATCATGACTGTAACCGCGTAAGTCCAATCAACTATTTAGTAAAATATATAAAAATTTTACATCTATAACAATACAATTAATTACCAAATATTTATTGTTATTTATAAAATTACGTAAAGTGCAAGTAGTATAGAATAATAACTCATTATATCATATTATAAAATAATCATTGTCCACTTGATTATAAATTTAGTAGATATATATAATATGTATACATGTATATTAAAATATAACCTAGATTTTAATATTACCTCAATAAGTCAACAAGTTGTCTGTTGTCACATTCAATCTGTCTAGGTTAAGTGGAAAATAAATTACTATATTTTCAGCTTGCGTGCAAGTATTTTGTCTACAAAGAGTTCGTGATGGGACCACTATGACCCCGTGCAACATGAATTTGGGTCATATCAAAGGAAATATGAATACTTAACCGTGGGATGTGAACAATTCGTTATGTAGGTATGTAGGTATGTAATAAATAATGATGAATAATTATTTTAGATCGTTCAAAATCGTCACAATATAATTATGTTTACTCTAGTGCATAAATGCGCCATATATTTTAGAACAACTAAGTATGCATTTACATAATTATATTATTATACTTTAATTTTTTGAAAAAACTATAAGTATCTTGCTTATGCTTTGAATCTAGACCAATATTTAAAAAGATATCATCCGTTTCGATCTAGCATAAAATTAACTTGAGTAACTTTTTATGGGTAGATAAACAGTAATTAGATAAAATATGAGTAGTATCAAATAAAAACTATTGTGCGTATTCATACATCCATGATTATAGCTTGTAGGTAACAATATCATGGCAAATGGTCTTTGATCATGGATATATGAATATACAGTATATCAGTATACACTCATACATTTATTTTAATACAAGGTATAAAAAACTAAATTTGTATTTCATATTTATTGAAATGTTTTGACACTGATTAGAATTCCAATGTGATTGAACGATCTCGATGACTGGCCACTGCAGATTGTCACGAACGCAACTATACACGTTGATACTATGATAGCTGATATTATAAAAACTAGTAAGTATAAGATAGGTTTATATATATATATTTGACCTATCACCCGTTTCAACTAACGTTATAGGCACTAACATTTTTTTTCCTCTCACGAATATTAGAATTCAATCGTGCGTCTACAAAAAAAAACTATATACGTAAATTACAATTTTGATGATAAATAACAATACCAGATATAGAAAGAAAAAAAACGAAATCAAAGAAAATGGTTTAAACTGTCACTGCTATGACTTCAATTGTTACTTTTTTACATACGTTTCATATATTCTCATATTTTACCAGAAATATGGCATTTACAGTATGAAAAAAACATATTCAATCTAACGTAATTCATAATAAACGCATATTAAAATTTTTTAAACACAGTAAACTTGCCCCGGCACGTCCAAACAAAATATTTTAAAAATTAAGTGTATAAAAAAAATGTCATGCCTTTTTAAGATTATAGAACAATTATTATTTGCTAAATCTAACCATAACAATGTAAAAATAATAATAAATAATTTTTAAAACACTTTGTTTTTAAAAAATTTTGTTACACTGAAATTTTAATCCTGTTATTCACAGTAAAAAAAATATTAAAAATATTTTTTTATTAATTCAATCACAGTCCTTACTATAGGACAAAAAAATTAATTCTATTTGAAATATGAAACTTGTATGCTTTTTATATGATACGTATAGTGTGACCGTTATTGTTATGTCAAAAAGGGAGACACTTTCTAAAAAAATATAAGAATATTACCGATAAAACTATTGTATAAAATTATAAAAAGCTTAAATTAATTTTACTTCTATACCTATGTGGCCATGTATGATATTAATGTTTGAGAGAAAAAATAATATTTGAAAAATACTTTTTTGTAAAACATATTATATACATAACACATACTCATAATATGTGTAAATACAATATAAATAAATTATCAACATTTTTAATTCTAATTGATTATTGAATAATGACAGTTTCCAAAATGCCTGAATGGTGTATATTTTGTAATTAAAACTGTAATAAAATATTTATTTTTATCAAAAAATAAAATTATAAAAATGTATAATATTTTTAATTGTTATAAATACAGGGAAAAATGACACTAAAAAGGACGAAGCTGATCTCAAAATTGGGACAATCCCCATTCCCCATTAATATGAGATGTGTAAACACAATATTATACAATTAATTACTTTATTAGAACTATGGAGTTCTTAGATTCTAATAAATCTATTATTTTTTTTAAGCTATTCAAGTTCTATAGAAACACAATAATATGCTTAATACATTATATAGATATTACGCTTAACTAATAATTCAATTATTAATTAAAAATTATGTTACTGTTTTGAAATGCAGATAAAATTATCATGTACTCAACAATTATTGTATTACTTAACAAATTAATAAATTCTAATGTTGCTGTATTTATTTTTTTTTAAAGTTTATTAAAACTATTATGGTTTAGTTCTGATTCAAAATCTAAAAAAAAAAATAAGCTATTTAGTACTGCATATAAGCATTAATAACCGCGTATAAAACTAACATGGCACATAAATTGTTTACTGTAACAATGTATCTGTTGAGATGAAGGTTTATTTTTTCCATGCGATATAATTTTTTAAATGTTTGTAAGTCGGACATTAATTTAGATGTAAAAAACAATACTTACCATTGCGTTGAGACTTTTTTTAACCACTGCGAATTAAACGTGATAATTTGAAAAAATGCCTACACCTAGTTCCATAAAAGAAATCTTCAGGAAATTACATAATATGTTTGTTATGCTTTGTATAATACAATGACCTTTTCTTTTTTTTCATTTTTATTTTTCTATTATTAATCGGTAATCCTACTAGAAGTTATAGAAAAACAAACAAATTATTAGATAATATTTATTATATTCCAGGAACTTATATACCTAGCATGTAATAATTAATTTACTTTGGTTTCCCAGTGAACTTGATTACCAAAATGTATTTATTTTTTTTACTTCCTCAATTTTTTCCACTCTAAATTTTTAACATGTATCTATATACACATACAATGATGCTGAATTCTTGTATCAGGTACATGCAGTCGCGGTCCAACGGATTCGAACGTGCGTGCAGGATTCTTACAAATGTTCCCGTAGATGAAATTATTTTTTCGATGGTGATTCCAAAACGCTGTTAGGTATAATAAATGTATGTATGTGTATGTACTATGTATGTACACATGAACAACGCCCAGCTACATGGCTGAAGGAGTTTGATCACTCTGAGATCATGTAAGTTGCAGACAACGTCCACCACAAGTTGATTGCGTTAATGATTGCCGCGGCCTTGCGGTGGATACCATACGCTGTTATTTACATCCAGTAAAATTATTTCCTATCCGAACGAGAAAAGAGTGCAATCTCATCAAGACGTAGAGCTTAATACTGGCAATGGATAAAATAATAAATAATACACTGTTGTGAGTCAAAATAATGTAATTTGAAATATGTTAAGTATTTCTTTCGAGCTAAAACAATTTATAAATATCACTTATTTTTGAATTTTCTTTAACTATTTTTAAATAAAATTATGTTAATTGATTTAATCAAATTATTTTATAAACGTCTGTATTTATAGATATTTCTTCCCACAATATTTCGATGCATATCAAAACTGACATTAAATAAATAAGATTATTATATAAATAAATGTAAATAAAAAAAAATGTTATATTGTAAAAAAAAATAATAAAGATTTTTCTTTGCTATTATTATCCATTGTCAGCTAACGGTATATTTATTTCTTATCTAACTATAATTACACAAAGTATATAATGTCTATTAGATTGTTAAATACTTATATTCTCACAGCCATACTGGGTTTTTTTCAACACAGCAACTACACACCTTGCGTAAAATGTATAATTAATACATATAGAAGTATATTCTAGGTTTTATTAATTCAACTTTGAGCAGAACAAAAAAAATGTTGGCTTTTATTTAAGTATAATAATTTATATGAATTTTCAATTTTCTATACTATACATAGACATTAGACATAGTACATAATTAATTGAACGCTTTCGTGCATTAAATATGTAAAGGTGACCGATCAAAATCTCCATAAAATATCCTGAAAAAAGTCACTGAATGTCCTTAGGTAGGTATACTTGAGATTATTGCCAATTCTACAAAAAATAATTTATACTATCGCTAAGAATGACATTTATTCTCATTGACATATAAAAGTTAACGCGATCCGACCCAAAAATAATGAGTTTGTTTACGTAGGTATATAATAATGTTATGTTTTTAAATTATAAATACATAATATATAAATTACTGTTCATTTCATATATTACTACTTATTACTTATGATAAACTCATTATACAGTTCTACATTTATACATTAATTTTAATTTATATTTTTTAGTTTTCCACTGATATTAAATCATCATATAAATTGAATAAAATATGAAATTAAAAATGTTTGAACTATTTTATTTTAAATTTTGATTCTATGTTATGTATGGACAAATTTTTATTTTTAGTGACCAACAAAAAAAAAAAAAAATTGGTAATTGCTAACTAATACTCATACTAATACAACAGTATACATTAATACATCATCATAACCTTAAATTATATACAGATTATAAATTAAGAAACTTGCAGTCAATATATACAATAATCCATTAATACTACATTAAAATAATAAAAAAAATAATTTTACAATCGTTATATATAAATAATTAAAATACAATTAATTAATTAAAATAACAAGTAATCAAATTGTTAAAATATTATTCTAAGTTGCACGTTCTATTTTCGTAGTAACTATATGATTTGTAAATAAAAATCGCTTAACTTTTTTAAATATATATACTGATAACACAAGTATTGAAAAATATTGTATCCACGCCCACTTCATTACTTGCCAAAACTTTGGTTTGTATAAAATTTCTACAAAATCGTAGTTTATTTTAGTTTTAATCAGAAATGGCTGTTTATAAGGACGACCTCTTGTCCACTTTACTAAAACGTTATCCAATTTAGTAGAAACTAAAAATATAGTAAACATACATAGATGTATATATTAAATCTTTTATATAATTATTAAATTTAAATAACTTACGAATCCGTTTTGAGTACTCCTCATATATATTAACCAGCCAGTCAGGAGATCCAAATAAAAATATAGGTCTATTTATACGAATAGGTTTCCTCGGCGTACATTCTAAAGGTGTTTTTTGTGTCAAGTGTAAATCGCCAAATACGTCCAGTCTACCACCTGGTAATCCAGAACTGTGAGTAATTACTGCCATGGATTCCATTTCAAGTAAACACAAATCCTATTGAAAACAGATTAGTCATTACTCACCAGAATTAAACATTTCAAAATAATGTGTCAACATTAAATTTGAATTTACTTGTATTTTGAAATCAAATATTAGCAATAAAGTTATAGAATATACATCTAATGTTTCATTCATAGTCAAATATAACTCTAAATCCAAAAATTCTTTTTTCCCATCAATGTTAATGTCTTCTTCTATAACCTAACGAAATTTTGTTAATGATTTAGGTATTTAATTTAGTGATTAAAAGATATATGAAATATTACAACAGGCATACCTTGATGGTAGAACAAAAACCCGTAGTTTTTAACGTCTGCGGAAAATTACCGCAAATCAACGGAGACATGGGATCAGACGTTTCAGCATACAACAAATACTGCAACTTAAATTGTACCATAGGCTGTTCTCTGTATTTCTCGTACTTAATCCATAGTCCTGAAAATAGTATTACAAAATAATATCCTCTTACGATGATTAGATTAAAAATATTATTCAATCTACCACTGCTTCGATAACAAAATAACAACGGCAAAATAAAAGTTAATAACGTTATGACAACATATAAAATAAATGCCTTAGAACAAACAGAAGCTTTGTACTTGACTCCAAGTGATCTACTATAAACTACGTGCACCGACATGATTTCATATTTATGTTGGCTCTTTGTATAATATTTTACGCCGCCGAAAAACGTCAGGTTTGTTTTGTTGATAGTTCCCATAGTAACAGTCTCGCCCTTGCAAGAATAAGGTGTATATTACCTCATATACAGCTGATGATTTACTCCATTTGATTTTTATAGTTTCAATTTTAAAAAGGGGTAGATACAATACTACATCATTTTAATTGTAATAAACGTGTACAAGTTTATCCTTAAAGTGTCGACGCTAATTCTTTTAGCCCAGTTTTTATGATATTCAATATTCACTTTTTTTTTCGATAATTTATAATATCTTTAAGTAAGGCTCGAAAGTTTTAAAAACTGTAAATAAACTTATATAAATTAAACAATGAAAAGTTTAAAAATCGAATATTTAAAATACTTATTTCGTCAATTTTTGTGCAAAAATTTTATATTTTATATTTTATAGAAAAATTAATGTTTTTTAGACGACTTCCGTATTTTAATATTTAATATTCAATTTTATTAAATTTATACCGATAACATTTTTTTAACTTAATAATTAATATCATCAACCGTCAATTGTTCTCCATGCATCAGATTTTTCTTAATTTATTTATTTAACAAAACAATTTTTAATATATAATAATATATTAACAATATAACAATGTTAATAAATAATTTATTATCAAAAAAATGTATATATTTTATTTAAAATTATGAAAAAATTACTATTCATATTTTAGTAAATAAATACATTGTCTTACTATCTTTATTTTTTGTGTATTTTAAATTTTATATATATATTTTTTTTATGTATATGTATATCAATCACTATTTTTATTTTATATACATATATAATAGGAAGTATTTGAAAAATATTGAGTGGAAATTTTCGAATTCTATCGAATGTCCCTGTATTGTATATATAATATATATACCCGAATTTTTTTAGGAAAAAATAAATACTTATTAAAAAATACGACGTTTATTGTATTGTGGTTAGAGTATATCTTAAATCCAATCGACAGTCGTCAGTTAATATCAGTGTACGTCACTTTGTGGACCATTTCGACTAATATGACTCTCTCCGAGACCCAACGACTATTAATATTAATTTTAATGAAATTGGGCCAACAATTTAGAAAATTAATTGTTGCCAATAAAACTCAATAATTTACGAGTATTTAGTTGGATTAGAATTACGTCTACGCATCACATTTGATTTCACTCTCTGACCAACGTGCTATATAGCAAATTTGCATTCAGTAGATCTTGCTTGGTGTTGTTAGTTTTAATATTAGAGTAAATTAAACTCAAAGTAGTATTATTATTTTCCCTAACCTTAAAATATCAATGATAAATAGAAAATTATCAACAACTGTAGATTATATTTTTACTTTCAAGCTTGATATTAGGTCAATTCACTCTAATATTAAATCGAACACAACAAAATTTGATCTGCTGAACGCGAATTTGTTGCGTACGGGTCTGACAGAGAAAACAAATAGTACACTGACTTTCTTTTAAATTTAATAAAATTATATCATTTATCTATTAGCATACCTAATATATACTGTTATTTACTTGTAAGTCATCACTGACCTACCGTAAATGGTGCAAATAGTTTAATTGTATAAATACAAAATGATTTATTTAACGTTATACACTTATTATTTCAATAATCAATAACGCTTTTAAAAATATTTCTTTTGCCTAATTTTAAGTTATATATTTAGTTTTATATCATATTTTTCTGAAAAGACTATGACCTAAGGTAAATGGAATAGTAGATAGGTACTTATTATTTATACACCAACATACTTCGTATCAGCTGTAATAAAAATATTATTTGACTGATTTTTTGTGTAAATGTATTTTAAAAATTACAAATTATACTTAATGACATAATTTTAAAGGTAATAAAGTTTTAAAATCAGGATAACTATTTAAGTATGATGCCAAATTATTATATCTCTCAATACGAGTTTGATTGTATCTTTCCATTTTCAACACTAATGCATTAAGTTCGTTTTTCAACAACGAGCACAATATTAACGTTTTATTTTTGAGTTCAACCTCTGTGAAACGGTCGGTTTCTAATGCTTTCATCGTGGACTGCAACTTGAATTTTTTCTGTAAAAAGCACACAAATAAATTATTTAAAGTTTTTTCCTTAAGTAATTTTCATTCAAATACTCAATCATACCGTTATAAATAATTTTTTAGTTCGTAAAAATTGTTTTTTAGTATTTTGTCTAAAATTTTGTATGATTTTTTCACGAACATTAAAAGCATTCATATCTTGTGTAAAATACCTTTGAATGATTACACAATATGGTAAAGAGTTATCAGTGTTTGTTTTTTTATCTCGTTTAGAAAGAGCGAGTTTTTTATCTTTCTAAAAACAACAAATTATTTTTGTACTTTTCACGTGTACAATTTTAATTTATAAAAATAAAATTACTTCGTTTTGGAGTAATTTTCTGATTTTATGATTTCTATCCCAATCCAATGAATCAATCTGTAACTTAAACTCTGTTCGTTCTCGACTTCGTATTCCTAATATTTTTATAATATCATCCTCTAGTTTTGATACGTTATGTAGTGCTTCTTTTTCGGCTTCAATCAAATCTCGTAACATAACATACGCTTCATGAGTTTTTAAATGACCCTCATATGGATAAACAATATCTTCAATAACAGATTTAGGATCAAAATCTTCTTTTCTTATAGAAGTGGGCTTTTGAAATAATCTACTTGACTGGGTTATTTGTCCTTCACCATATTGATATTGAACATAAATACTATTAAATTCAAGATTGAAACTTATAGTTGCAATATCTCGATCTTTATGTTTTGATTTATCTCTCAAATATTTTTCAACGATACTCTGTAATACAATGTATAAATAAGTAATAACACATTAAACAATATCAATTACTTATTTAAACTAAATATATGTATCAACGCATCAAAAATTGGTCAATTAAGTTTTTTTATTTTTATTGGATATTAAAATAAATCAATTTAAACTTTTATTTTTGATTTTCGTAAGTTATCAACAATAAAATTTTATTATAATACATTACCATCTTGAGTTATTAAAACAATTTGAAATTCAATTTAAAACGATCAATATACAACTCAATTATATAAATAAACATAAATTTATATATATATATATTTTTTTTTAACAGATAATATAGACATTTGATAATACTAAAGAGTTTTTTTTATATTTTAAGTATAAAAAGTCGTAGTTTTCCTTAACTCCTTTAAAAATAAGCACCACTTCTAGCTGTTATGCAGTTATATTATATTAGATCGTTGAAGTTTGAAACAAAATAAAAATAAATGTATAACGTGCAATTAAATAGATTTTAAGCCACGGTTATATTTTTATATTCTAAGAAATAATGCATCAATATTATTTGTCATACAAACGATAATTTCAAAAATAATCAATATTTACCATAGATTTCCTTTTGATGTTTAAATTTTGATAATTATTATTTTCTGTTTTTTGAAATATACACTTACGCCAAAATAATAAATCCGGTCTAAAAAAATAAATAAATTACATTAATTTAAAATACCTAGATAAAAACATAAGTACTATAAAAACAGAAAGTATACAATATATTAAATTATAAACATGTAACAGTTGTAACTTATGAAAAAAAATTTTTACTTAACGTATATACAATATATAAAATATTATTGTTCGAGTAAGTACTTAAAGATGCAATTTATTATTTAAGAGTACACAACATAATAATATAATATATACTGACCTCTCATTAAACGTAGTTATGAAACTATTTTCATCAATTTGTAATTCAGCCATTGAATCAAGTCTCAAATTATAAAACGTAACAAAATGTTTGTTCTGTATATTGTTACAATTGCCATAAAACTTATGTGCTATAAAATCATTAAAAATATAATTTAAATGATTGTTTATATTTTTTAAAACAGTATTTACTTTTTAAAAAGTCATCCCGGCCGCTTTCAAAATATTCTACAGTTTCTTTTTCTTTAGTGGTATATTTTGTTTCAACTCTGATTAATTTGTCTATTCTATATTTATATATTTCCGTAACAAATGTTGTATTAACGTAATCAGAATTAGTGAAGAATGAGGTTTTTTCAATCAATCCATCAGGCATGATGTAATCAGAATAAAACTCTTTGATTGCATTCATATATGTCACAACTTTTTTACCGCTTGGATATAGCATGAGATATTCTAAAAAATATACATTTTAATTTAAAAAATAATTTGTGATTTTTAATCACCAAATGCATACTGTTCCTAGGAACTTGTAAAACGTTAACCCACGAGTTAGGCATCACAAGATGATTGAATGATGTATTTTCATTATGTTTAAAATCTAATGTTCCCCCCTGTAAACTATGATGTTCATCTGGTAAAAAATGTTCCCAACACTTCGTATTCGTCAAAGTAAAATTATACTGCTGTATAAATTACAAAATAAATTTTAAATTATCATAAAAATTATTTTTATTTATTAAATATTATCATCTACTCGTAAAATAGTCAATAATACACACCGTACAACCTCCATTCAATGATTGTAAATTAACCCAATAATTTCTATTATTCCAAATCGCTTCTATTCCAATATAATTCTCATTAGAAACTTCTTTCCGCTCACCAGTACTAGGTTCAATAAAAAATGGAATTTCGTTCATATTTTCGTCCTCATTTTTCAATGGTATAACTATGACCCAAGCATGCACTCGTTTCTCAAATAATGGATCAGATGAATAATTAAAGTCAACCTAATATTTCATGTTTATTAAATACAATTAAAATAAATTAAAATAATCACAAATTTTTCAAATACAATATTCATATACATATATGCAGAGACGTATTTACAATTTTGGCGCTCGTTTCCCCTACAAAAAAAAATTATCGGGGAGGGGGTCGATCAATTTTTACACATTGGTGGTTTACCTATTTACCTAAAAAAAAAAAGAATTATCAGATAAAAAAAGCTTAGCTCAATAATATTCGCCAACATCTAAATACGTTCTGTATATACTGTATATATATGTACTATGTAAATTTACCTCTTTTACTTCATCTTTGACCATCATTTTTTTTTTTTCTTCTTCTATTAGAAACTTAATATACTCACTGCACAAATCATTCTTAGGTTTTAAAAAATGCGCATCATCAAAATCTTCCGTAATATTTTCTGAATCTGACTTATGTTTATCCTTTAACCATTAATATCAATGTAAAAATTAATTTTGTAATGAATATTGTAATACATACATATTCTTCCCAGTCTAACTTGACTTTTCTTAGATCATTATTGCACACGATTTTTGAGGCATAACCGTACACAACAAAAGCATTGTATTCACAACCAATTAAAAAAGATACTAATAGTATCGCCATTTCAAAACAGTTGGCAGTTTGCATTTCTAATGTTGTTGTAGGAGACATGATTTTGTTAGGCTGAAAATGTATGTTATATTTTTCTAGAGTATGAGGTATTCATTATTATTTATTAACTTTGAGTTTTAGTTTTCTGTGTGAACTTAATTTTTTTAGTTTTAATTCAGCAGTTGATGTTTTATAGCTTAGCTATAAAGTATTAACTGCTGAAATAAAATTAAATACGAAATATAATTAAGAATACTATTATAATAATGTTAACATAAAAAAAAAACTGAAAACTAAAAATGCTAATCATATTTTTGTTTTAAATATAATATATCATGTAACATATTATATTAAACATTTAAACAACGTTGAATTTAAATATACGTTTTTCGTAAAAAATATATAGTTTAGATATTATTAGTATTTACAATACGTAAATATATTATCATACCACAGCCAAGGGATCTTCCAACTTGATATATGTTATATGTTTAGCAACAAATTCACTGTAACTGATCAAATCTTTCAGATTGGGATAAACTAATCTAGATGGTTTGATTGTAGTGCAAACACATTTCTAAAAAATATAAAATATTTTATACGAATATACGATATGATATAATAAGCTATTACTGTCCTATATTTATATTTGTACTACATTTATTAAGTATTATTTATTGTGTTATACTTGGTATTAATTTTTACCCGAGACAGGGTTCGACCATAATATGTGGTAATTATTATTAATTCGATGGCGTAACAATATATTTAAATTTATTGAATATTTAAAAAACTACTTATGTGAATATGAACATTCACGTACGTACAAATTTACAATATATTTCGTATTTTCGTCACTTCTCATTTTGGCAACATTAGGTCTGTGCGGTTATAAATAAAAATTCCATCTTTTGATTTACTTAATAATGAAACATTTTATTATTTATTATCCTTATTAACATACCTGTACACCACATTCATTTAGAAGTACTAAAACCAATTGTCTTCTATTTGGATATTTTATTTTAAACTGTTCAATAAAATTGTTGGCGTACAAATTTATTAGCTTTTCAATACTTGTAGTTTTTTTATAAGACTCTGGTATATTTTTCCTATGAAACATTAAAATAATTATATAACTGGTTATCGTGAGCTGTTCTCGCTATATTTTAAACGAATACAATAGCTTATATACACGGTTTTTGCCTGTCGGTTATACGTACATATTATATTACCTAATAGTTATTACCAACCAATAACCATAACTCGTAAATAAATTCAACCCTGAAATAAACAATAAAACCACGTTTCCTACTCTACTGTAATAAGAGATAAATAATTTGAAAAAAATACTAAAAGTACCCGCAGTAAAATTGATAAAAATTTAAAAAATATCAATATACATTTTTTTGTATATAACATTCAAATAATATAATAATTATAGTACCTAACAGTGTTACTTACTCATTTAAAATACATTGATACAATGTATCTAACCATTCTAATTCGACATCCGTCAACATAGTTTTTACTGATTCCAAAACATCAGTGTAAAATTTATCGACAGTTTCGTGATTATCGTTTTCGTATTCATCATCAGTCGTTGAATCTAATTCGGACAACGTTTTGTCATGTTGATTCTTGATGTCGTTGATAATTTCATTCAGTTCTTGTGCAGTTCTTTTATCACCAATTAACAACGAACAATCGTTGTTGGAACTCGAATCGGAGTTAGTGTCTGATTTATCGTCATTATCACTATCAAACGATGTGTAGTTATCGTCTTCGTCTTCTTCAATCAACTCGGCCAGATTAGACGAGTTGTTAAAATCTCCCCATATCCAATCCAATGAATCAGAATCCATTTTACACGAACGTTGAAATCATAACAGTAATTAATTCAAGCAACAAAAAATAAAATATTTTTGTAGTTCTAGTACATTACACAATACACATACTCATAGTAACCAAGAACATCGACTAAACTGTGTTTGTTCGATAACATTTACGTCAACGCATAGGCGGATATTTGATTGAATTTTAGAGGGGCCTAAATCGTTCATTGCATTGTTGCATAATAGGTACCTATTTAATACTTTGAAAAATGTTCAATAATTTTGGGGGAACTAAGCTCCCCAAGCACTCCCAATCACTACCTATGCGTCGACGCTTCAAAAAAATATAAATATCTAGTTTAGGTACCTATCAGTAAAACAATAATATCATTGATCATATTATTAATTGCATACGATACATAATTAACCAATTTAACCGTTACTAAACACCAATAATTTTCTGGTGTTCCAGCGGGTGACTTATATGAGACAGAAATACTGCAGAATATTATGGTAGGTATACGAGTATCACCAGTTACCAAAATAGAAAATAAAGAGTACACATATCAAACTTTATGAATAAAAACAAAAATAAACATGAATAAATTGTATCCCCTTTATAATTTGTTTTTTTATTTTTTTATAATCTTACGTTTATGACCAAAATATTTTAGGTACTGGCCGAAAAAGATTCATTTTTTCTAAAATCAATTCCACTTGAGTGGAAATTTACAAATACACTAATTATATTTTTATATAATTGATAACTTATTGAAAATTAAAAGTATAAAAATAAATCGAAATTTAAAAAAAAAATATTCTAGTCTAGGAATATAAAATCAAAAATGAATAAATAAAAATAAAAATGATATTTGATAAAAATGGTGCATATAATTTTTTTCAAAAAATTTGTACACTCATACTCCAAGATCGATGTATTCCAAATCTATCTTGCCCATACTTAATTATTTCAAATTAAGCTAAAAACTTTTTTTATAAAATAATTACCTTATAATATTGGCATTTTGTAATACTGTATATTATTCTAATCTATTATTTTAACTATTATTACTTTATTAGTTTTTAGAAAACTCTAAGGATAGGTGGCGGAAGAAACGCTCACTCACTTTGCAACTTCCAAAACTATACTGAACCCCTCACCCTCACTTGATATTCTTGAGCATCCCACCACACTCTTTTATATTATAACAATTTTTGATATATTAAAATAATACTAAAACAATGTATTTACTTTGAATAACTTTATGAAATTAATTTTTGATGAATTATTTACATTGAAAAGAAAAAAATTTTATACTGTTTAAAAAAAAACCTATTGCAAGCAACAATGATTGTTTTTCTGCCCATTGTCATCAAATCCAATTAAAGTTAAAGATATTTATAGTTCAAGTTCGCATTCATAGAAATAGAATGTTTTTAAATCGTAACTATTTACAAGAGTAATGTTGAATTACATTAATGTTTTATTTATGTGTCACGACTGTCACGTTGAAAACATAAAAGAGGTTTACACTTAAATGGCCGACACAAACTTCATTATTCTTTGTCGTTAAGTGAATTGTGAGTATTCAGAAAATAGTGATTACCTTTATCGAATTTTGATCATAAAATAAATATTTTGATCGAAGGTTTTCAAAATGTATTGGTTATGTACAATTGTTAATAAACATTAAATATTCTCTTAAATTTACCCAAAAATGCCGAAACTATTAAATGTATTGTATAAAAATAAATACAAAATATATTTATTAATTATAATTTATAATTATACCATGGTACCTTACACGGTTACATCCTGCACAAAACATAGTACTTACACTGATATTAGTGTACATTTTTCTGTTGTAATAGTTATATATATATTTTATACAGGTATGTTACGTATAAGACGATGTCCATTTTAATAATTATAATTTATAACAATACAGCCATAGATCGCGATCTAAATTGTGTATAAATAGTACCTATAAACTCCATAGTATATTATACTGTTATACACTTATAAGTTATACCCAACAAACGGAGACTTCAGGGAGGGTGTAAAAATGTGGCACGTTCGTGAGTAAAAACCGCATAACGAGTCGTATTTCTACCAACAATCTAACCAGCACAAGTTTTTATGTTAGGTATATATATTATATATATATGATTATCAAAGTAATAAAATCACATAGGTACATATAATAATATTATAGAAACTATTTACCATGAAAATTGCAAAAAAATAAATTGTTGGTATTCCTTGTGAACTTGTGGTTAAACACATTGTGAAAATGTGGAATATAAATTTACTATTGTAGAGCATTTTTAGTATTAACGTATTTTTTTTAATATTTGTAAACGGTAAATCAAATATTATTAAGTGACTATTTTTTTAGGCAATAAATTCTGTAAAAAATATTTGGTAAATAGAAAATATATTAAATAAACGAGTATATTTTATTAAATAACTATTTAGGGTGAATGTAGCTATAGGTAATCTAAAAAAGTAGAGTAAGGTGAATAGGTGCAGGTTAACTTATTAAAGGTACAATATTATTCTTTTTTGGTATACGACTATTAGGATCGTATTACTGTCAAATATATTTCCTGCCACTTTCCTCTGCTCATGGGTAAATCTCGTCAATTTTCTTCAGGCTCAACCTTTTTCCACATCGCTTCTTAGTTAATATTTCCATCATTTCAAAAGATTTATATAATTTTATATATAATTTAAAAATTAAAAGTATTAATATAAATGTCATAAATCATATAAACAAACTTTGAAAAGCGCAAGAAAACAAATTGAAATTTATGATCTAAACTTGGACAAAAATAGAATAAAATGAAAATTTATGCAAAAATACTTGAAAGTAATAATAGAACCATATTTTTGTGCCATATTATTATTCGTAGTTTTTTATTTGTAAATATTATACATTATATAAAGTTATTTTAATATAAAACGTTAATGTTATAATTCGAATAATAAAAAATTGGTTATGAGCTACCATATGACTCATAACCGATTTTCAATTTCTGATTTTTTTTTTTTTCACTGTTAAATATTGGAAAAAAAAATAAACTAAAACCAAAGAAATTGTTAATAAACTTTCAACTGAAGAGAAAAAGTTTAACATCGATAGTTACTTATAAGTCATTTAATTTTTTATTCATGTGACAACTTATTATTAATGTCTTATTTAAATATCTAATAGTTAATAATTATTATTATTGAAAATATTGTTAATAAAGGAATAAAAAAATGTGCATACCTACCAGTAAAGTTTGTGTAATTTTAACTTTATCGAAATTTTAAGTCTAGTTGTACCACGGATTCATTTACCTTTGGCACATTACATTGGATTAAACGTACGATCGTACCTTATTTTCTCCATGCACGAGCATAACCGGCCAACGGCCAACTGGAGTCGTCTCTTTCTAATTTCTCACATAGTATTTGACGTCCAGTACGATATTGTTCGCCATTTTTTCAGATTGTCCATTTTACCGTATCTTCCATCCTGACATTTGTAATTATTACTATGAACGTATCAAAGTGTGTGAACGCGCGTCCCCCATACCGATCATGTCATGATTTAGAGTGTTAACTGTCAAGAGTGTCTGAGTGTCAAGTATTAACATTGATAAAAAACGATTTCGACTTGGAAAGTTGGACATTAGAAACATCATAAGTTGTGTAAAAATATAAACCATGTAACGCCATCTAGGGTATTTAAATTGTACCAATTTACGGTTCTGTTTGTCATGCTTAAAGCGTGACAGCTGTTTTCAATTTGTCATTCTACGGTAATAACACAATCAACATACTTATCAAAATTCACGTAAACATTAATAGCAAATAATAACACAATACTGATAACGTTTAAAATATGATTTCATTGCAAGTGTAAAACCGATAAATATTTTTTATTTACCGCTAACATATTTATGTATATTTGTTCTTATTGTTCTTGTTTAAGTGAATCATTTACTTTGTCTACATGTCTGGTTTTCCGTCGTCGTATTCACCAAAATCATCGCCTCGAGGTGCCAGGTCACCCGTCGTTTCCAGACAGGATTCTACGGGCACCCTCAAGACGACTATATCATTGGGCAAGAATCCATCGATTGTGCATAGTGGACCATTTTATCTTATGAAAGAACCACCATGTAAGTGTCACTGGGATGTAGGACAAGTAT
Source organism: Melanaphis sacchari (assembly GCF_002803265.2). Lineage (NCBI taxonomy): Eukaryota > Metazoa > Arthropoda > Insecta > Hemiptera > Aphididae > Melanaphis > Melanaphis sacchari. The sequence goes on along the minus strand of NW_020271560.1, from coordinate 1,197,720 downwards.
CTTTTATTGTACTATAATATACCATGTATGTAATGTAACAACTGTTACATATACATGTAATGTTTACTGCTATTATAATTATACTGTGCAACATTTTAATGATAATAATTAGTATTTGTAAAATTTATGATTTAGTAAATATGTATTTAAATAAATGTCATTGAACATAATACTTTTCCATTGAATAATATGAATTATCTCATGTTTTAGGTGAAAGTGAATTGACCGGGTCTGTTAATTTAATGGCCTATTATGGCCTAGAACACACATATAGTAAATTTAGTGGTAAAAGACTTAAAGAAAGCTTATCATCATTTTTACCTAATTTACCTGGTATTATTGACACCCCTGGACATAATGATCAAAGGTAATTTAAAATATTTATTAACAAATGTACCTATTTTTTTTGGATAACATTGAATTGAGTCATGCAAAAACTTTTGGGTTATTAGAGTTGAGACCTACCAATATTGTTTGTTTATTCGAGCTGAGTCCCTTTCTTTAATTGTAATAATAAGTATAAAGAGTCAATTAATTAAAAAATAATAAAATAAATAAAGATACTTTTTACTTAAAGAATAATTTTTCCCGACAGTAATAGAAAAATACTAAAAAAAAAATTGTAAATTTGTCATACCTTGTTATTTATAACAATGATGAATAAATATACTTAATATAATAATAGTTTCCTTAATTCTTCTGAAATAATAATTTTAAGGCTTTAAAATACATTATTCAGTATAATACGACAAATATGATAATATCATAAACATATAAAATGTATATATATAATTGTTTATTATTTATTAATATTTTTGTCAGATGCTATTATGCTAAATTGTGAAAACTTTAAATTCTAGATTTTAATTTTGAGATTCATTGACCTAAATTTTAATAAAAATTTGATACAAATTATTGTCCCAGTTCAAATTCATTCCTTGATTAATAGTTGATAAATGAGAATACTATATTATATTCTCTTGTTTAGCTTACATAGAAAGAAAATAAAACCTAGAGACAACTTGTACACATTTTATGATTGCATTTAATTCAAAAATATATATATTAAAATAATGATATTTATAAATATTTTTTTTTTTTATACATTTAAAATTATTTTATTCCTTTTGTTAGCCTACTCTGATGTAGGTGATTAAAATAAAGAAATACACTATACTTTGTAAGAAAACATTAGGTAATACCTAACTCAATTTTATCAATGCATATTATTCATTATCAATATATTATTATGGTATTGTGGCTTATTTATTGGAAAAATATCAGTTATTAAGTATAAAAGTTACATAGTGATAGTTATTATGCTTAATTTTAATATTGGTTAGAATTTAAATTATAAAAAAGAATTTTTAACTTTAATATATAATATTTTATAATTTAAAAATGTTTATATTTTACTGCAATAATAAAAAAAAAAATAGTTGAAAAATCTGCTTGAAGTGAGTACAGATATTAAACTATTGTTTTTTTGATTATCTTGTGATAACAATTAACTAACATTAATAATATTTATTTTTCAATCTTAATATAAGTCTATTAAATATGATACTTAAAATATTTATTTATAGTTCATTACGTTCTGTCATTGAAAAACCTCCAATTGGAGGAAAGGAAATTTTGCCATTAACAACTCATCAACTAGCTGGATTTCGATTACATCCAGGACCAGTATGTATTTTTATATTACAATAAACCTGTTGTAATATATTGTTAATATGCTAATTTTTGTGTCTTGTTAGTTGCCAGAACAGTATCGTTATGCAAATCAACCGCCTACAAAGAAACATAAAAACAAACACAAAAAAAGTAAATACAAAAGTGGTGAAGCCCTTTCTCAAGACATGGCAGCTAATGAACTAGGATTAGGTGATATTCATGAAAAGAAGCATAAAAAACAAAAACGCCACGACGACGATAAAGAACGGAAAAAACGGAAAAAGGAGAAAAAAAAGAAAAAACAAAAGCACAGTCCAGAACATCCAGGAAATATAACTCCTGGTCAACACTCGAACTGATTGAAAATTTTCCTTAAATTACATGTTTATCTTTAAATTTATTTTCATCAGTCATAAATAAATACTAATAAAATGTATATAGAATATTGTCAAATTATTAGAAATTTTTGAACGAAGTATGTATTAATAAGTATAATACAAGATTGTTGGCCACAGAAAATTGTGATGTAAAAATTAATTTTTCATTATTTGATTGGGATAGGTGAATTTTGTTTTAAATAAATAATTTTATGTGCACTAAAAATGAAATATATATTTTCTTTTTATTAACATCTATTAAAAATATATATTTCAAATAACACATCTTCTACAACATATTATATGGTTATGAAAAAATTAAAGTCAATATTATAATTTCTATGATTAAAATTATTCAGTATTGAAGTTGTCTGTGAAAATTTTACAGGTTTTAACTTACTATCCCAAATTTGTTTGTATTTATAAGAATTAAAAATTTACATGCTTTAATAAATTGTGATATTTTTAAATATACTCTGATGACTAGTTTATTTGTGACATAACTAAATAGAAAATTAAAAAAATTGCTTAGAATGTAATAAAATAGCAATGCTTCCAAACCAGTTGTTTGTCGTAGCTAAGATTTATTTCTATTTTCATCTTTTATTTTACTCAAAAAATAGTATTCAATTGACAAGCATATAATTGAACAATATAACAATATCATCTTTCCATAACTCGTAAAAGAATGTCAAGCTCAAAAATCTATACTAGAAAATTATTAATTAAAATAATGCATAGAGAAATAATTAAAAATTGATTAATTAACTGTAAAACAAAAATAATAAACACGAAAATTTTTATTTTAAAATTTGTAAAAAGTAATCCTTTTTAATATGTTAAAGATAAAATGTATGAAATCAAGGAAGTATGAGGCTCATTGAAATTGTTGAGGCATACTTAACATCAAACAGGTAGAGTATAATGGAGGATTGTAAAGTATTATGAAAAAAAGCTATAGTTCAATAAATTAACTTGCTAGCTTACCACACTTATCTATATTATAAACATACCATTTACAAAATTTCAGTTGTCACAATTTTATAAAAGAAATTATAATATATTAATTTATAGTCTTATCTTTCTCACTTTTTAGCATTTAAGATTGAAACTAAAAATTACAGCATTGATTAAAATAATTTAAAAAATAAAAATCTTCCATAATAACCCATATGGTTTTAATCATCTTACATTTGTATGTAATGAATAACAATATTTTTCATGAATTTAGAAAGATATTTTTATCAAAAATGACCACATGTCATATCATTCAGTTTAAAATAAGAATTATTTTCAACATTTTGTAAAATATTAAACAATCTTTACTAGGACAAACTTAGAACAAGTAATAACATAATAGATTTCTTTTCATTATGAAATGAAAATAACCTTAAATTTTGAAAGCATATACCATATGTTAACCGATTTAAGGAACACTGAATTTCTCAGCCAAATTATATTGGAATAAATTAAATTTTTTTTACAAGCTACCTGTGGTGTATAAAATATAAATATAGATTTAGAGATACATTTCAAAATTTTTATCATTTCATTATGTACACGCTCAATATAACAAGTCTTTTTTAAATAATTTTGATGTATCAACTATGGTTCTAAATAAAAAATTGGCTGAGTAAAAGCCATTTTAATTTTAATAAATAATATATTTTCAGGATTCATTTAATTGCATAAAACCATTTACAATTATATATTATTGGTTACTTTAACATACATTTTTTTTTTTTTAATAATATTAATAAAATTAAAATAATATGGATATACCATTATTTAATAAATATTGATTACAATAGTCATTCTTTAATTATACAATTAATTAAATAAATTGTTCAAAGTTTACTCCATTATTTTGGACAAATAATTAAAAACGTTATAATACATCTTCTATTGGTTACTGAATATTACATGCAACCTCAATTTTATTTTTTAAATCTGATAGATTAATTGGTGGATCAATGTAAAATAGTTTTCAAATGTCGCTTTAAAAAAAATTAAGTAAAAGTATTCAAAAAGTAAGCAATAATAAATAATTATTAATGGGTTTATATACTTAAATAAATCGTAAAAATGTATTTTTTATTAAAATTGAAATAGCTTTTATTCAATTTATAATTTAGATCCATAGTTAATACATCAAAATTATCTTAAAAAATTAAACTTTTGAATAAGGTTCAAAAAATAGGTTTTGCTATTTAAAAAAATACAAGTCTTAGTGCACACATGCATATTGAAAAGATAAACTTTTTAAATGTATCTATAAAAAAAATGTATATTTATATACCACTAACTTGTAGAAAAAATTTGATTTATTCAAATATAGCTCAGCCGAGAAATTCAGTGTTTTCTAAATTGGTGAACACACGATAAATAATTAATATATTATTGAATAATATACAATGTATATTGTTTTCTAAGAATATTTTTTATTTAAATATTTAAATTCTTCAGCGCATATTCTTATACACTACCAATAAGTAAAATGTTATAAAAAAAAATGGTAAACTTTTAAAATAATTGATTAATAACCAAAAAATTCTGCTTTATTACTTAATTGCATAATATTCATATTCCTATTATAAAATGTTATGGTTCAGTAAAAAAAATAGTAACAACACAAATTTAATATACAATTTTAAACATGTATGTGTTAATTAGTATTTTAAATAAAATTAAAATAATTTATTTTTTCTCTATTATAATAAAAATAACAAATTAACTTAAAAATAAAACTGGAAATAACCAGTTGTCATATTTTTTACTCCAATTGTTGATTAGGTGTTATGATGTACTGCTCAAATGGATTGGGGACTTCAGGAACATGACTTAGCTCCCATGACCCACCATATGTTGTAATCTGACCAAGATTGCACAAACTTTAAAACATAATACAATTTATAAATTAATTTTATATTTTTCTTAATCTGGATAAAAATTATATTATATAAATTTACACTAACATGTTTCCAATTTTTCTTATGTCTGGATTAAACCAATAGTCTCCCATTGTATCAACTATATGTTGAAGTGGCACCAATACCTTTTTATTTTTTGTAAAGTTAGATATTATTTTGTTAATTGCATCAGCAGAGTTTGAAATAGGCATTCTGAGTTGGTCTCCGTGATTTTTTTCAATATGTTGATGTATCAATCTTTCACATACGTAATCACAAAATGGACAAAATTTTGGAATCTGAAAAGTGAATATCAAATAATAAGTTTTTTCATTAAAATTAACTACAAAACATGAATACTTTGTTTAAAACACCCAATTTCAATTTTTCAGAAGTCAGCATCGACTTGAATTTACTCTTGGGAACTGAGGCGATAGGCTGGGAAGGTAGTTCTGATATCAACTCACATTCTATGAATAAAAATATTAAATAAATGAATAAATCTGTTACATTTATAAAAAATACAGCTAAGTTACCTATGTTGGTTTGTTTAGATACTGATGATGGAAACAATCCTTTTATTGGCGTAACTGGTACATAATAATATAAAAACTTTGTAAAAAAAATGGTATTATTAAATTAACTAAATATTTTTCTTACGAGGTTCCAGATCAAAATGCAATTTTTGACGCTCTGAGCCAGCAATTGGTGTTGAAGTTGATCTTTGTTTAATCAGTTGTGGTAGCGGTGAATTAAATTTGGACTTCAATGATGAAAATAATGTAAGGTAACTGGGCAATGCAGAAGGTACTACTTTGAAACCAATCAGACATGAAAAATAAAATAAAAATAAGAATAACATAATGATTTTTAATTTTATTGTGCAACACATTTACCACCAACAAACTTTTCAATTTTGGAAATAATAGTACCACCAGTATTAAGAGATTTCTTAATATTTTAGTATGATACACTTAAGTTAAGTTTAATTGTTATCCATAAGAAATTATAGGTCCTTTAATCATAATTGCTTGGTGTTTTAATGGAATCTAATTTAGGAAGACAATTTGAATTTTAAACTAATTCAATGAAAGCCAATTAATACTTCAATATTCATAAACATTCAGAAGTATAATAATTGATAAGAGAAATTTAGTGTGTAAATATGCTCTGTTAAGTACATGACAAGTAATAGTGCATAACAAGCACATTTATGTACAATTTACTAGACACCAACTTTAAATTAAAATAATCTACTATTCAATATTAGTAGATTCAAATTTATAAGATCTACAGTTAATGAAGTAGACAAATAATTTTCTTCAGAATATAGATTGCTATATTTTAAAATTATCAATTAATATATAATTATTATAACTAAAAATAACCTATACTCCAACTTTACCTTCCATACAATATGGATGGGTAGAAACGGGTTGTAATTGTTTTTCCTTTTTTTCTATAATTTTGTCATTTATTGCAGGTACTTGTGAAATAGTTGTAATTGCATGGGGTTTGACATCAGTGGTTAAATACTTTCTCTTCTTTGATAATATTTTATCTAAGAAACAAAGTAAATAAAATATATTAATCTAGACATCATGCATATGATCATGTGTTGTCTAAATCTCATTAATATTTTTTTATGTTGTTTCGATGGTTAAGTGAGTTACTATATTTAAAATATTAAAGTTTTCATGTTTGTTTATGTATTATGTTTAATATTCATTTAATATCATATAAAAATAAGTATTATTAAAAAAAATATTTAAAATCTAAATCTGAATCATATTATATTATGAACAAAAACTTGTAATAGTATTTTTTTAACATTATATTTATCTATATGAAATATATTTTTGTATAATATAATACAAAATATTATAATATGTATATTATAAATAATAAAATGTAAATTTAATATGTTAGTATTGTATTTAACTCGCTGCACTCACCATAAGCTATGCTTTTGGGGCGGCGTTATTAATTGTTTTATTTTAATTTTGTTATCTTTACGTAAAATATAATTTTTTAACAATAATTTTACTTTGAATATTAACACAATAATTTCTTAAATATTACCTTCATCGATTTCATCTGGATTTGAACAAATTTCTTTTCTCTTTTTATTATTTTTTTGTTTTGGAACAGCAGAGTTAGGAAATCCTGTTAAAAAAGTTGAAATCTTATTTTTCATTTTTGATACTTTGTAAAAACTGAAAACAAAAACAATATACTATATTAATACTATTAACTTAAAATATATTAGTACAATATTTTTAAACAACGTGATTTACCAATCTATTTACAGGAATTTGATATTTATACTTAATGTTTAATGATGTTCAAACATGTTAAGAAGCAAATATTTAGGCTCTTTTTAATAAAGGAAAGCAATAAATAAAAATAGATAGTGAAATACTGTGTACTAAGCACTCTATTGGCTAATAAATAAGCAAGCCGGAACTCGGAAGACGATAACTAAAATCTGAATTTATACATTTAACTATTTAAGTAACGACTGCAGAAAAACCGTGCAAATCGATGATTGGATGACCACTGGGCACTGGCCACTGAGCGAGTACTGAGAAATGAGAAGTGAGAAAAAACAACTGATTACATTATTATAGTCATTGGTGTAGGGGCATGAGTAGAGTCAGTATGCCTGTCATATATGACATATTTATTAAGTAGTGTAACAGACAACTGATTATTTTAGAATGGTGTATATTATTATTTACCAACTATAAATAAATTAGTAATTTCCATTATCCAAATTTCATGAAAATAATAGTATGTAATATGTATGTATAAACTATAAATAGACGAGGGTTTTAACGTTGCATTCAAATATTATGTTGTCATTTGTCTCCGTTATACTTCTCCGTGTAATTAAAGTAATAAAACATCAACAAAATCGTATGCATTTTAAATGCTTAAAATTTCTTATAACATTAAAATATAAAAAAGCCTAAGGGGAAGTCCTGAATTTGTCTATTCGTAAAATTTTCAAGTTATGGCGGAGGCGGTCTATATTTTCATAAAGTCTATATTATCGATATGAATTTTGAATTTTAAATTTTAAATTATTTAAGTAAGCACTCAAAGCACTTAAAAATCATTATAAAATAGTTAAATAATAAAAAATATTATAATACGAAAAAAGAACTTCTCTCGAGGCTCAAGCATAATAATTCATATTCTCCAATCTCCTCTCAAATTCAGTGGATAAACAATGTATAAATTTGTTCTATATTTATAACTTTAATATTAACTGTAAATGTATTATATTATAATTTATAACTTAATAACTGTCTTCTATTATAATAACAAGGTCTACAAGCTGTAAGATACTAAGTGAAGCTGTGAATTCAGAGAAACGTAAGTATCGGTCTTACAATGTACGATTTTTTTATTATGTGCTGAATACACCTTTTATAACAGAAAAAATGTATCGTCTTAAACTTTGAGTTTGTCAAAAAAATGGATCTATAATTGGTACTGAACAGTTTGAGCAGGCGAAAGTAAAATTTTTCTCGGTATTCTTAATAATAATCGGAATTCGGTTATCAATATCCGTCTCTTCTAAACTTTGATTACCTAATTAAATTTAAATATTATTTTCCATCTTTAACGTTAAGTATTAAATGTTTCTTAACAGTCCTTTCAAAAGAGGTAGCTATCCACAAATTCAAAATCTGCCAGACACCTCAAGAATGAAGAAAGAAACAACACCACTCTACTCACCTCACTTAGACAAAATAAAAACAGGTTTCTCCACTTCAAAACATTGATAATGAAATACTACAAAACGCTAAACAAACAACACTGCTCAAAATGCGTGACGTACCTAGGCCTCTTTTACGGTGGGAGGGGGGAGAAAATATATTTTCACTCATTCTTAAAATAGAAAATTTCTTAAAAATGTACGTCCTAACCTAACGGGAATTTTATATTTGTAAAATATTTAAAAAAACATTTTAATAAGGACATATATAGAAATTGTTGAAATATAAATAAAATGCGTGTCGTAAAATTATTTTTAATAAATTTAATTATAATACAAAGTCTAGCCTTCTGTTTTTCATACGAGAAAATCGTTTAAAAATTTCATCCACTGGTATACTTTTTCTTGATAAATGTGCAATAGTCCAAACCCGCATAGCGATCCTGGTCCATTTTTAAACGTAGCTATGTTTTTACTGTTTTTAGTCTACTGCACAAACATAAAATAAATCAAGCAGTAAATATAAATAATTTAAAATCAATAGGCAGGTACTAGTGTACTACCTATATTTATAAGCCAATTAAGTAGATTATTAATTGTATGTTAATAAATAATAATATATTCTGTTAATATTCTGTAAAAAAAAAAAAATATACAACAATGCACACATATAATTAAACGATTTACATGAGCGAGGGAGGGCGAATATAATTTTTGCCATCTCCGCAGGTACGCCACTACTAAGATGCACAGGCTAACCCAAAAATACCACTATTTACTTTTTAATATTACAAATTACACAACCTTTCATGATCCATTATCAAATCAAACTTTCGACGACTTAACAATTACGCACTAAAATGAGTAAAAATTCATTAAGTATAAAAAATTAAATCTAACTTCAATCGACAATTATAGAACAATTTATTACATAATTATTTTAGGAAAACACTTCCACGACTAATAAACACATTCGTTTTTCAACTTATGCAGAAAATAATAGAAAATCTGCCAGTCATCATAAATAGCCTTAATTTAAACTCAAATGGCTCTCCATAATACAATATTATTAAATTAGAACGTCAACGGACTTAAAAATCAAAGAAATGCTTTATTAGCTTTTCTTAACCATTAACAACGTAGATACCCGAGTTTAATCGAAATCCATTTATCATATACAAACAAAATCAAATTCCCTGGTTATAAAATACACCGCGTTGATCGGGTCACTCACCTACGTGCTTGGGCAATGTAGCTATATTGGTCCGTAATAAAATCATTCAACAACAATATCCTTTTAAGTTTTAATCGGTCTATAAAGTCTGGAAGCCGTAGTAGTTATGATAAATATAAATAATAGGTCGATTATACTTGTAATTTCTTTATGTTATGCTCGTGCTTATCAACTATCCAGTCGCAATATTATGTATATATTGTATATAACAGACTACGGTAATATTACGAGTCTGGATACATGGGCGGATATTTGATTGATTTTTAGGGAGGGAGGCTTAAATCACATTAAATAATATTTATCAAAGTTTGATTATCGGAAATTTCTATTTTTGTCATTGTGATAATGTGATAAAAATCCGTGGTAAATGGTAAAAAAAATCCCTGGTAAAAATTAAAAACGTCTCCGAAAAAAATTTCCCCTGAAAAATGTATCCATTAATAAAATTAAATAAAAAACATAATTGAAATTAATTCTTCAAATAATTACTAATTATTACTTTCATACAAGTTTTTCTTATTTAAGTCCAATAGTTCATAAATTTAAAGTTACGATGGTATTCAATTACGTTCAATTACGAAATAAATATTTTTACTTTATCTAATAGGAACCTATGGGTACCTAAATGTGAAAAAACAATACTTATCTGTATAAACGGCATCTAACGATTATAAAAATAATATAATTTTACGTTTGTCGATAAATAAAATTGAAGATATTGATATGTTTACTGTTTTTACGTTATTCCTCTGTGGCTCTGTGTTCGATCTTTGTAATACAATATACATGTAATTCCTTGTTAGTTATTAGTGTTATTACCTACCTGTAATTTGTTTTCTGTTCCTTGATCAAGAATGGAAATATTAAAATCGAATAAAAATAACGAAAAAGTTGCTTTAGTATACTATAAACAGAAATTTAAGCAGTTTATTCGATGGAAATGCATGAAAAGTAGTTTATTTAATTGTCGACTGTCCATGTATATTAAAATCAACAAATAAAAAAAAGAGTCCTAGGTGTTCATCACGAGCATTACCATAACATATAAAATAATATAAAATATAACATATTTACATGTGAAACGTATTTAGTGAATTGAATGTTAATAAATTTGTTTTTCCAAAGACTTTTTTTCCGGCAATCCAATCTGTCGCTACGGTCGTTTGGTGTGGGCCGATGAAGAGTATAATAATAATTATTATATTGACATTTCATGGAAAAAAATAGTTTGTCAAGTTCCAAGATTTGGGCCATATTTTTATACATTTAATATTTTGAGAAATGTTTAATAATTTGGGTCGGCAGGGGCGTATTTAAGGACTATGAATATTATGAATAATGATAATATTTATTGAGATGAAAAATATGTGATATTTCATATATCCCATTACGCTAATTTGAATTTTGAACTTTTTATTTGTATCCTCCCCATAAGAAATTTCTAAATACGCCCCTGTGGGGGGGCTAAGTAATCCAAACTCGCTCAATTGCCACCTTTGTCTGAATAATTCAATCATACTGGCCGGTGCATGGGCGTGTTAAAGGGGTATTTAGCTCGAGCGAAAGTTTTTTGGGGGTGGTAAATTTTTTGTGTAATTTATTATTTATTAGTTAATGAAATATAAATATTCTATCTTCTAGTACCATTAAAAAAAAAAAAATCATTGTTCCAAATAGATGATTACTAATTAACATAAAAAGAAAATTTTTACGTAGCTATAATATTTATATGAAATGGAAATGACTAACTGAAATACCGAGCGTAGCGAAGACAATTTTTTTAAATTGTTCATATTTTCATAAAAATATTCATAAAATATACCAATGGCGCAAAATAATTTTGCACCCCCATACATTAACCTTTAATGCGCCCCTTGGCCGGTGATTTTAACTATAAAAAAATTTAATTTAGGTTGTTGTGTACACAACCCAAACGATATCAAAACTATACATATAATTATTTTTTTCAAACACACCTTTTAATATCTGCACCAGATATCCAACTTACTTCCCTACGGATCGAAGTAGACAACCTATCATTCTAGATATTTTATTATAAAAAAAAAATAAATAATTAAATCGATTTAATTTACATGTATGCAAAAACCTCTTGCAGGGCTTGATTCAAACCACACTACTGTTCACTGACTCCTGTAAAAATATCAATTAATCGCCACAACGTTATCAGTTTAACAACTCATTAATTAAAGGTAAACCAAACTTAGCTTCATTCTCTAATCAAATTTTACTAACTTAAATACAAAATAATATACATTCTATTCAAGTTGCTGAACAAACAGCTCGCGGCCGAACATCTAACTACAGTCATTACTGAAACCGTCCAAGCCTGCTTTCTTCCACACCACGTAATAAAATACAAAATATCGAAATTTTACCACACATAATATATCGTCTTTAATTAGACCAAAACATATTGTTAGACTAAACTGGCGAAGCCAAAAAAACCAGGAAAATAAAGAATGATTAAATCAACTCACTGAAGACGTAAATACAGCGTTAAGTTACCATCGTGTATCGTCTCCTAATAATTATTTATTAAATATACACCCAGGTGATTCTAATCTATCTATTCTAATCTAATTTCAGTATACTGAATTACGCATGAAGAATCTTATACTAAAATTTCTAACTTAAGTACAAAAATTGAAGTTTTTATGATTTTTTTACTACAAAATAGTTTGAAACATTTTGCGATTTCAACGAATTTATATTTAAATGTCTAACTTGATATACATTTAAAAAAAATGTGTCTATATACTTATGTATTTTTAATATTTTTTTCACAGATTTAAAACAACTTATATTGGATCGTGTATTAATTTTCTAGAATTTTGACCTAGCAAATAATTTTTTAACTAAAGAATATTGTTTAAATCATTAAATTATACAGATTACAGATAGGTAAATAAGTTTAAAATTCAAAATGTTTATGAAAACGAAATACGAAATATGAATTATTATATAGTTAAGACAAATTTCGGTTTGTTAGGTTTTAATTTTTGATAAGACATAAACATCTTACGCGACGGATTGGTAACACTGATGGTGTTTGAACTGAACTGGTTCAACGGAAAAATTTTCATACATAACAAATAACAGACTATCTATAGTCAACACTCAATCATTTTAGGTCTCGGGAATTGAAAGCGTAACGGGTCACGGGTGTGCGTTTTCATATATTATCGGTAATTCGTTGTGTCTGGTTTTGAGTACAGTGATGTTATTGTATTTGAATTTTTTAACGTTTTTTTAGTAATTTTTTAATCTTATTTCTGGTTATAAGTGTTAGCCGGTAAATACAAACCGCCGGTGTGTACTAATAACACCAAAATATTATGGATAGTTGCAACATTAAAGTGGCCATCAAGGTCCGTCCTTTAAACTACAAGGAACAGTTGGACGATAGGGTTTACTGGAAAATAGAATCCGACAGTGTTATTCACATAGATCAAATAACTAAAAAGAAGAACGGAGAACAATTTTTTTTTTGGTAAAATGTTTATACTTAATCCTTCAAACTGTTAGTTACTTACTGTGTGAAAATATAACTGAAAATCAAGCTATTTTAGTTGGAATGAATTGTGTTTAGCTCTTACTCGTAATAGTACATTTTTTGAAAGTGAACTAAAAAAAACATTCTTATCTTATGACCTGAAAAATAAAAATAGATTTAAATACCAAACATTTTATTGAAACTTAAAAATAAATGATATTTTGTTTAAGCCTTTTGATTGGAGTCAATTAAAAATAAAACAGTTTTAGTATACATACCTACCTTTTTTTGATACTTCTAGGTTATGAGCTTAGTCAGTTAATAACATTTGCTCACTTGTGTTTACTAGTGCTGCCAGGACATTATGACGTCTTTGTAACAATGGTATTTTAAAGTACTTTAGTTAATATTATACTTGTATTGAATTTGTACACTAATGTTAAGCAAGTTGATTTGCTTCTATACATTTTGTGTGTTACCTATATAAAAATTAATAGATGCTTACCTATGTATTGATTATCAGTATAATAATCATCTTTGAATAATGGTCAATAAAATCATTGTCATTAACTTTAGAAGTATATGATAAATATTTATGAGGAAATTATTTTCAAAATCTGTTTAGAGTACCTACTATTACTAAAATAATTATTTGTTGCATCTTTGTATACCAGACATTTTTAGTTCAATGGTTATGTATTTGTAGCAAAACAAGCTTAATAGACTTATGATAATTTAACTAATAATTTAGGTATTTGTATCATATATTATTGTACTATATTATGTTTATGTTTTGTTAAATTTAGATAGAGTATTTTGCGATAAATCAACTAATTATGACGTGTTTGACGAGATTGTCAGACCAATTATTGACAGAGGAGTTCAAGGGTTTAATGGTACAGTATTTGCCTATGGTCAAACTGGTTCTGGTAAAACATTCACTATGTCTGGTGATCAGTCCAACCCTGGAATTATTCCATTAGCTATTAACTACATGTTCAATGCTATGAATAATTCTACCAGTAGAGAATATTTACTAAGGTATGATGTGCTTAATTATTTGTTTTCATTTAATGAAAGTTTTATACTATTCTTAAAAAAAATATTCTTATTTACAGAGCTTGTTATTTAGAAATTTACAATGAAAAAGTTATAGATTTACTAGAAAAAAAAAGTAACAAAAGTCAAACAAAAAAAATTGAAATTCAGAAAGATGGTTTACATATTACACCATTAAAGGCTGTAGTTTGTCAAAATTCGCAAATGGTATAACTATAAAATCATATGTTCTTTTCTAATTTATTACTTTAACATTTTAATAAATTATTTTCAGGTTATCGATCTTATGAGAATAGGTGAGAAAAACCGGAGTATTGGAGAAACAGATATGAATGAAAGATCATCAAGATCCCATACAATATTTCGTATTGTATGTATTTTTTACTAATTAAAAAAAAGATATGTAAAATTAAATTGTGCTATTTTATTCAGTGTTATGAAATGCAATTATTTTTAATCAGAATTAAAAGTACTGTATTTATATAAAAATGTGTGCCTTATTCATATATATCTGTAAACAATATGTACACATTTAAAAATATTAGTTTTAAGAGGACATACTCAAAAATTTTGTCTTCGTCTTACTAATATATATCAGAACAAATTTGCATTCAGCTAAGTCTTTTTTATGCCGTTAGCTTTAATATTAGAGTCGATTTACTTATTACCTAAGGCATGTAGGTTTTTATTGATATTCAAGTTTTTAAGTAAATTTTAAACAAGGTACTTATGGCGTTTAAAAAACTAAAATAACAAATAAAACCTAGATGTCCTAAATAATATTTTAAACTCAAGTTTGATTATAAGTAAATTAACTAATATTAAAGCTAACAGCATAAAGTAAATTCAGCTAAAAGAAACTTTATCATGTTTTATGTTAGTAAGAAAGAGGGAAAGCACATATGGATATAACACCCTCATAATTACATGTTTAATGTGAAATACCTAAGTATAGTTATTTCAATTGTTTAATTATTATTATTTTTTATAATTTTGTAGATTCTAGAAAGTCGTAACATTGATGATGATTGTGATGGGGCTTATCAACAATCTGTGATTAATTTAGTTGACTTGGCTGGTTCAGAGCGCAGTAGTCAAACTCAGTCATCTATGGAACGATTCAAAGAAGGTTGCAAAATTAATAGTTCTCTAACAACTCTTGGTTTGGTTATCCAACAACTTAGTGAATGTCCAGATAGGTAAATTATTGAAATTCTAATTTTAATCTATACTAGAGTATTATATTTAGTCAAATTTTTCTATTACGATATGAATATAGAAAATGTTTGTATTACTTGAATGGTATAATGATTTATGAAATTTTTATTTATATTTTGAAGCTCACAACATGTCAACTTTCGTGATAGTAAACTTACGAGAATATTACAAACATCTCTTGGTGGAAATTCTTTGACTGCAATTATTTGTACAGTAACCTTAGCAGTTGAAGATCAGACATCTAACACACTAAGGTACCCATTAATATTTAAATTAAATTCTTAAATTTTGTATCTGAACTTATGCTTTTTAATTATTTTGTTAGTTTTGCGTCTCGTGCCAAAAAAATTAAAAATACTGCTAAAGTAAATGAAAATGTCACAGATGAAACACTCCTAAAACGTTATAGAGTTCAACTTTATAAACTGAATAAAGAATTAGAGGGTATAAAACAAAATCAATTTGAAAATAATGAAATTAAATACAAGTATCAAGAAGAAAAACGAACTAATGAAGAATTAAAGGAACGTATTATGCGTTTGCAAAATAATATGATAACATCTGTTCACATAGATCAACCTTCAAATAAAGTAAAAATAAACTTAATTTTTTTAACAACAATTTACTAAATTTATTTTTTTATTTTAGAAAGGATATCAGCGAAGAAGAACTTGGGGAGGAAAACTTGATAATACATTTTCTTCTAATAGTATTCTTGAAACTATTGAAGAAGATGTCAATATGCATAGACCAAGTGTTCCATCTAACTTTGGAAATCTAAATAAAGGTTTATAATCTATTTTATAACTATATATATATATATATATATATATTATTGTAATTCCCAAAACCTATATTTAAGTGTAGTATGTACTATTAATAATAATTCCTAATATTTATTTTATTATTGAACTATTTTTTTTAGAATTTAAAACACCTTTAGAATCATTTGAATGGGATTTAATTAGAGAAGAAAATCATTCTGATGTTACTGAATCCATCAACAATGAAAATACTGAACATAATTTTTCTCCGTAAGTCTTAATAATATTTAAATACTAGTTGACTAGCCTTATCTGGCTTGGGAAAATTCTTATTATGATATATTAATATATTAATATTAAAAATGTTATATTGCAAATCTAAATTAAATAAATATTAATACAAACATTTATTTGATTATAAAGTAAATAAATTATGAATATTTAACATCCCAGAAATTCATGAATGATCCATTTTTTGTAGAAATTTTAAGTTAAAATTTGGACTAAATAACTTATTTAAATAATGAATAATGATATTAATTATTTTGTGGAAAATAAAAACTTGTGCATGTATTATACTAATATGTTTGACAACTTGCAGTATAACACATACATCAAAATATGATTGTTAGGGTTTATAACTTCACAAAAATGCATAAAAATTTGGTGAAACACTTGGACACGGGGTTGAATCAGGTAGTTAAAAAATGTGTATACTGCTTTAAAATAGTCTAGTAGCCCATTTAAATGAAACTTAGATTTAAATAATAGGTTGTATATAGAGATAAAAGTTAAAAGAATTTTTATGCCACTGCGCTTTTTCATCAAGTTTAGAAGTATCGAGTATATGCCCTTGTTTATTCTTTGTCTCAAATAAGAGTTGGTTGGCAAACCATTTTTTTCTGATTCGATTAAATCACTCTTATTGATTAAATTGGTTTTCAATATCATCTTCTATTTCTGTTAATCATGGTAAATATAAAATTGAGATTTGCTCTACGTTATTGAACTTGGAATAACGTAAGCTAAGCAATTATTAAATGTTAAATTAATGAAGTGACCCTTTTGAGAGTGTGGCATTCAGTGCTTGTTAGCCATACCTATTGCTATTATTTTAGCTTAGAAGTCCTGAGGTTACATTTATTGAAGGTAGTTAAAGTAACTTTATTCCATTTACTATTACTTATTCTTTTGTTGGAACTATTTAAATTTCCCTGACCTATGTAGTGATCGTAGTCTTATCAACTTCATATAATGTCCTTGCTTTTTTTTTTTTTGCTATCCTGCTTTAACCTCATACATTTTTTTTATATAATTATCCTATGGTATACTGTTACCACCAATATTCTAATTTGGTGTCATAATTTAAAATAATTGATTTCATTATTTGTACTTATTAGTTATTAACCTTAGATAAAATTTCTATAGTTGCTAATAAAAAATATTTTGTTATTTAGACCTTCCGACATTCCATTCAGTGTTTGTGAAACCCCTAAAAAAGTTTTGAGAGAACGTGTAAATAATTACAAAAGTATGTTTGAAATGAGTATGAAAGAAAACAACGAGCTTAGAGAATTCACAACTCTTGAAAAACAAATGTTTTATGATAATGTGAGTAACCAACTAATTTTTATGGATATATCTATATCTGTATTAATATTTATTATCGAATTTTATATAATTGAATAATTTTTATCTTGTTACAGAATGAACAATTAAAAGAATTGATTAATTTAAGAAAGCAAGTTGAGAATCTTCAAACCGAAAAAAATGAATCTGAAAAAATGATTGAAAAACTTAAATATTCAATTCAAGTATTTGAAAATGAAAAACGTGATGTTGAAGTTATTATGGAAGTACAAAAGAATATGCATGATAAACGTGAAATGGAACTTCTAGCTACAATTCAGGTTAATACTTTACTAAACTAACACATAGTATTAAAATGTATGCTATTTTTTTTTATTTTTTTTTTTTTATGTAGGAAACAAGAGAAGAGTTAAAATTAAAAGAAGATCTACTAAAAAAAACCATATTAAGTGATGACTTTTTGGCGGAAAAACAAGAAGAAATTAAAAGACTTGAAATGAAAATTAAAGAAATGTATCAATTAAATAATACATATATTAATGAAATAGACAGTTTAAAATTACAATTGTTAAATAAAGACCAGCAACTTAATCTAGAAACGTCCAAACAATGTTCACTTTTAAAAGAGTTATCTTTTTTTAAAAATAATGTTGCTGAAGTTAAATCAGTTCCATACGCTATTAACTTTTTAGCTGAAAAGGGTTATTTTACTCTTAGAAAATGTGAAATATTGGAACTGGATCAATTATTAGAACATATTCATAATACAGTAGAACAATTGCAACTAGAAAACCAAAGTTTAATAGATGAAAATAATAATTTGAAATTAATTACAGATGAATTTAATATTCAGATGAAAAATATAAAAAATGAAAATTATGAATTGAGCTTAAAACTAAATTCTATTGAGGAAAATATTAAGTCTACCATCAAAGACTTCAGTGGCAGTTCTGAGATAAATGTTGATAATTTTGATACAAATAGTTTAATTGATTTCGCAGCTACATATTTTGAAGAAAACACAAACAAAATTGATATACTGTCAAATAAGAACTTGATTTTAGAAGAAAAATTGTCGTTATCGAATACAAAATTAAATGAAATAAAATTATTTGTATTTAATAATCTTGATTGTATTCTTCAGAGTATTTCTATTATGGAAGTTGAATCAAAAACTGAAATAGAGAAATTTAAAAAGCAACTATTAGAAACTATAGAAGAAAATATATTTTTGAAATCTAGTATTCAAGCATTCAATAAATTAACATTTGAATGTGTTAATATTATTGAAAAAGTAAAGACTAATCATTTGAAGATTATTGATCTACAAGAAGAACTTACTATTAGCAATGCTGTTAAAATTGAATTACAAGTACAAATTGAAGAATTAAATAGATTGAATGAAAATCTTAGTATGTTTATTGAAAATCAAACTAAAGTTGAAAATGAAATTAAGATTGATGAACAGGATGTCAAATCTAACAAATTAAATGATGACTTTACTAAACCAGAAAAAATGCAACTGATAATAAAAGATGACGAAATTAAAACTGATTCAAATTTTGTTTTGAACCAATTAACAACTGAACTTAAAACTGTTAAATCAAACCTTGAAGATAAATCAAATATGATACTTATACTTGAAAAAACAAATTTAGAATTATTATCTAAGTATAATGATTTAGAAAAATGTTATAAATCAAATACAAATTGCATTGACAAAAAAGAAGAAATTGAAAAACAATTACAAGATAAATTTGTTACAGATATAATTGGTTTACAAAATGCACTAGAAGAATTAAAAGAAATGAATATTAAGCTTGAATTAAATGATTCTGAAATAGACAAATTAAAAACTTTGTTAAATTTTGTGAAATTTGAACTTAATGAAAAACTCAAACTCATTGAAATGGAAAATTCTAAATTTGAACTTGCCCAAAACAAAAAATTAGAAGAAACTAGTCAGTTTAACAATATACATTCTACGCTTACTGTCAAATTGGATGCTGAAAATAATACTGAAAGTGATATTTATAGCGAATTACAAATAAAAACTAAAGAATTAGAAAATGCGACTTCACAAATTAATGTTTTACAATTAACAATTGAAGAAATGAAAATAAATACAAATTCTAATGTTATTGAAAGACTAAGTCATGAACTTGATACTATTAAATATGAACTGGAAGAAAAAACTAAACTTGTGGATCAATTAAAAAATAATAAATCTGAAGAATTAATGGGTATTAATTTAGATAGGATTTCTGAACATGATGAGATTATTACAAAACTTAAATCTGAATTGGAAGAGAAATTAAACAATGAAAAAACAATGAATAATGAATTACAAGTTGTTACAACAGAATTGGATGATGCTATTAATAAAGTTAATGAAGTAAAATCAGTAATTAACACTTTAAATACAAATATTATATCCTATATTTCTATTGTTGAACAACTAAACCGTGAACTTAAATGTATCAAATCTACTCTTGATGAAAAAAATGAATTAATTCTTGAATTGGAAAACACTAATTTAAAACTTTCGGCAAAATGTAAGGATTCTGATGATCAGTTAAATAAAATCATCTCTGACCTTAAAATTAATCTAGAAGACAAAATTAAAGTTGAAAATGAATTACGAGATGAACTTCTATCAAAGGCTAATGAATTAGAATATGCAATGGTCCAAAAAAATAAGTTTCAAACCATGGTAGAAAGTATGGAGAATGAATTGAAATCTAATGTTATTTTATTAGAGCAATCTAAATCTGAATTAGAAATTAAATCAAATTTATTATCCGAATTAGAAAATGTAAATTCTGAATTGATTGTAAAATGTGATAAAATTAATGAAACAATGATAAGCAACATAAAAGATAATGAACAAAATTATATTAATATTCAAAATCAGTTACAATCAGTTATCCAAGAAAAATCATTAATCCAAACTGATTTGAATCTAATTAGCCAAAAGTTTATGGAAATATCAAAACATCACGATGAGACAAAAAATAATTTAGAAAATAAAATACAACTACAAGTATTAAATTATCATATTCTTTATGAAGAATTTGTTAATTTGTCTTGTGATATTGAGTCATTATTAAAACAACAATCTATTAAAGAATTTAATTTCAGAGAAGAAATTCTACTAAAAACTACAGAGCTTGAAAACTTGCAAAAACAAGTACTTGAGTCCAGTTTACAACAAGAATATGATAGATTAGAAGAAGAATATATGTTAAGGTCTCGTGAATGTGATGAAGCACGACAAAAGATAATAAATTTTGAATCAGCATTGTCAAAAACTGAAGAATCTGAAAAAATACTTAGGAATAATTTGGAATCCAAATGTATTGCTCTGGAAGAATATAAGAAAAATGTTGAGTTTTTGTTTTCAAGAAATGATTCATTTCAAATTAGGGTTAATGATTTTGAAGATAATGTTTTAGTGGGTTTAAATGAAGAATTTGATTTAATGAAATCGGAATTGTCTAAAAAAGCAGAGTATGAAAAAATTTTAATAGAGCAAAAAGCAAAACTTGAATTTGATTTGGACAGACTTCAAGAAAAACTTGTCAACATCACTAAAGAAATGGAACTTAGTGAAGAACGATGTGAAGATTTGGCTTCAATTATTAATGTTTTAGTAATTGAAATAAAGGATGCTAATTCCACTAAACAAAGCTTAGAGTCTTGTTTGAATGAAGCTGAACATGAATTATTAAAGTCTGGAGACTATTGTGAAAACCTTAAATTTGAATTATATAGTGTACAAAGAGAATTAGAAAATACATGCATCAATACTGAATGTTTAGAAAAAGAATTACAGAATTTAAAATTCAAATTAAATGATAAAATTGATAAAAAAGACTCAAATGGTTGTGATCTAAGAAATAAATTAATTGATCCGCTTGTAGATTATGTACATGATATTAAATTAAAACTCACTGAACTTAATTCTGCTATAATATCAGGAAACCAAAGTGAAAAACAGTTTAGATCAAAAGTTATGCAAATTGAAGATAATACTTTACCACATGATGAGGCATTGAAAATAAACTGTGGCTCCCAACCTGATTCTTTTGATATTGATATTGGTTTAGAAATTGATAAATTACATAATATATTAAAAGAAAAAAATGATTTGATTAACAATCTTCAAACATCTAAAAATGATATGGAAAAAAATATTGTTGAACTTCAATATCAAGTGAAAAAACAATTTGATGAAAATAATAAGTATGTTAATGATATAACATTGATAGAAAATGATCTTAAAGAAAAAATATTATTAGTAAAAAATTTAAATGAAGAATTGAATCAAGTTAAATTAGCAAATACTGAACTAACAGAAAAAAATAATGAACCACAAGACGAAATTATTCAACTTTCTGATGTAAATGAAAAATTGAAAAGTGATATAACATTAATGGAAAATAATTTAAAAGAAAAAACATCATTAATAAATAATTTAAAAAATGAATTAAATGAACTTAAAATACAATATAACAAACTTGAAGAACATAACCAGGCTAATAAAGAACAAATTTGTTATAGCTATGATATTGATTTAGAATTAAGAAATGGTAAAAAGAATATTATAAATGAAATTAATCTTCTTGAACCTGGAAAAATTACAGGTGTTCTCGCTGATCATAATTTGTTAAATTTATTGGATATGTTTGTTAGCCTTATAATGACTAAAGAACAACAAATCGTGACTGACTTAGTTAATGAACACAATAAGATTAAACAACTATATGAAGATCAAATCAAGCAGTTCCAAGAAGACATAAAAAAAGGAAAAGAATGGCAAGAACAAGTTGAAAATGATAATGAAAAACTTAGTCTTGAACTTGAAAATCTTAAATCTCAAAAACACAACTTCCCTAGTAAAGAATTAAAAATAAAAGAACTGACAGAAAAACTTTTGGAAGCAGAAAATGTGTCTTTTAATTATTTGAATGAATTGCAAGAATTAAAGACTCAGCTAAGTAAAACAAGTGGACAAAATTATCAGTTATTATCAGATGAATTTGAAATATTTAAGACTAATTCTGAGTTGTCTATACAAGATTTAAAAATTAAACTTGAAAATCTAACCAAACAATATAACGAATCATTAAGCATGTACAAAGATCAAAAAAATAGTTGTTTTAGTTTAGAAGATAAAATAGAAAAAATTCAATCAGAATGTGATTGTTTAAAATCTGTTATTGAAAAAAAAGATGAAGATATCAAAAACTTACTTGAAAGATTTCAATCGAAGACAAATGAATATGAAACATTGATTGAAAAATATAGTTTACAAAAAGAAGAAATTAAAATTGAGCATGAAAAGAAAATTAATGAACTAGAGTTTGATTTAAGTAATATTAAACATCAGATGTATTGTACAGAAAAGTTGCTTAAAGAAATAAAAAAAAATAATGAACAACTACTTGAAGAGAATTCATCAAATTTATCAATAATTAAACATATGCAAGAAAATAATAACTCTGCTATTCGAATTGCAGAATTAGAGGATGATAGTAAAATAGCTAAAGTTGACAAAATAAAATTAGAAAGTCTTGAGAAAGAGTTAAAAGTAAAGAATAAAGAACTTGAAAACTTAGAAACAGATTTAAAAGTAAAAGCCATAAAACTTGAGGAAACTGAAGCACAATGCTCTAAACAAATCCGTGCGCTTGAAACTCATAATTTAAAAAATAGTGAGTTAGAAAAACAATTAGAAAGTTTTTATCAGACTTTAAAGACAAAAGATAACAAAATTGAAGATTATCAAATTAAGTTGAAAATGAATGAAGATAGTTTGACTGAAATAAATAATGTAATTGATAAATTAAGAGAAATACTGAAGTGCGATGGTACAATATCAACACTCTACGACAATGTCTGTTCATTAATGAACAAATATGAATACTTAGAAGAAGAAATTAAAGAATTGAAACAATCTAATGTCGACTTAGACAATGAATGTGAATCCATGTTAGAAGAGGTAAAAAATAAAGACGATAAGATAACAGAACTTTTGACTCAATTAGATGAGATGAAGCAAAACATTGAATTATTAACAGAAGAAAGAGATTTTTTGAAAGATAAAACTGAACAATTTAAAAACTTCAATGAAGATGTCAAAAAATTAAATGAAGAAATATATGGTTATGAACAAAACATATATGAACTTAGAAAAGACAAAGGTCAGCTAATTATACAACACGATAAAGAACTAAAACAACTGAAAACTGAACTAAATAAAGTCCAAACAAAAAACTTGGAACTATCAAATGAATACAGTAAATTATCAGGTAAGAAAACTTAAGATTTTAATAAAAAATTATATTTTAATCGTTTCCATAAATTTAATTTTTGATAGAGACTGCTAAAATTTTGGAAAAATCATTAAAGGAAGATATACAGCAATTAAATAGATGTATTGTGGATAAGAATGCAAAAATATCCACATTAGAACTGTTTTCCAAAACAAATACTGATGATCTCAAAAAAAAGAATCATGAATTGGAAAATGTTTTTAAAAGAGCAAGAGATGAGGTAACATCATTCAATAAATTATTTTGATGTATACTATATACATATATATCTATATTTCTATGTAATATTCTTATAGTTTAAAATTCAAATAAAATATTTAAGTTTACTTCATACTTATACTCCTATGTAAAATATCAAAACTGTTATTAAATATTAAATTTCTTTTTGTATTTAACAATATTGATGAAATGTACATTCTATATAAATTTAATGTAGTTTTATTTATATTTTTATAGAATCATTCGTTACGCAGAGAAATACGCCGTTTAAAAGAAATTACAAATGTACTTAGAGTGGATCAATGTACTCAGACTATTGAAGAACAAAGCTTAGTGAGTAGTGCAATAGTAAGTTAAAACAACTTTTTAAATTTATATACATGATACAATTAACAAATTGATTAAAAACATCTTAACATTTTTTTTTTTTTTTTTACGTGATTTATACAGTATTATTACTATTTATATATATTACAATATTATTGTTTTTATTTTAGGTGGCCGACCACAAAAGTATGATTGACAGAATTGCTAAATTTGAAAAGGACAATAAAATGATGAAAATGATGTTACATCATCGTAAAGCTAAGATCGAAGAACTTGAAAAACAACTTAATGAGAGACAAAGTTAAAATTTAATTCAAAATGTGTAGCCTCAACTCTGCACTTAAATTTTTATACTTTTTATATATTTATTTGTTTGTAAGATATTAAAATTATCCAGTATGCATTTGTTTAATCATTTAGTATAAGTATTGAATTTTATTTCGTTCTATATTTATTTATAAAACTAGATCTTTAACCCATTTAGTGTTTGCTATATATTTTGATTTTCAACGTGAACAGTTTGTGTTCTAATTTATATAAAGTTATTTTTATTTCTTGGAATAGAGTTAAAATTGGATACATTCATTTCATAATGTTAAAACATTAAATTTGGTTGACATTTTATTAAAATGTCAACAAATAAAAAATATTAACATTATTAAGTATGTCTAACTATGCTGTAAATAAAAATGGTTATATATAGTTTTAGTTGTAATTAAATTATTTAGAAACAAAAACATTTAATACTGTATTATTATTTATCAAACTATTTATGTCCATAATTTTAAATATTTATAATAGTTGAGTATAAAATTATTTCAATAAGTTTGTACTATTCCTTTTTTGTTAATGATATTATTTTATAATATAGTACATATTTTATATGCTCAAGTTTAGTCAAAATGTAGAAGTATAAATTATGAATATTAAATTAATTATAAATATTAAATTTGAGTTATAACTGCAATTCACACGATATATGTTTAATGTTATATATATGATATATCTTATCTTGGATGCTTCAAAATATAATTTACATATTAACATTGTATTTTATTGGTTGTAATCTATTTCAACTATATATTTGACTACCAGCTTAAGTAATAAGTTATAATATTAAATAATAATTAACTCAAAAATTAAATACTATAAATTTAACGATTATTTCTTTAGCGATAAATTTGATGAATAACAAGTTATCAACGTACGGTGACAGATGGCTACATGGTTATTTATTATAATATTTCTATGATACGTTTTAATGAATAATCATATTAAGTTTATACTTTATAGTGTTAAATACATATAATTTTTTCAAGACATTTTCTTTTTCTTGCATTTTTAGAACTAAAGTCATTTATTAAATTATAGAAATCAATAGTTTTTAATATTTAATAGAAATAAAGCATTTGACCTTTTCTCAGATATAGAAGATTGTTAGTAACTGTTTACTTTTAAAACTGAAAATGCTCATTCTCCAATATAGCTTCAAGCTTACCACAACTGTGCTAAGAAACATTCTCAGTATTATAATATTAAAGTTAATATTAAAGCTCTTTACTTTTAATGTAAGTAAACATTGTGTCACTGCGTTTTCATCTGATGTATAAATAAGTTTTCTTCTATTTTCATTATTTTTTTAAAATGAAGACACTCGTAACACATTTACACGTTTGAACTTTGAATAGGTATGCACCAAAAATTCTTTTGCAATAAATCAAAAACTGTTTTTGATAGTGTGAACTTTGAACAGTATCTGTTTTGCGAATACATCAGAAAATATTTTGAATATCTAAGTAAGCTTCAGATCTAGTTTATCTAGTTTTTAATTGTTTTTGAGGTATCAATAATGATGTAAAATTTGTTTTTTCACTATGTTCTGTTAGGTTTATTTGATTAGATTGATTCACCAGCTCTTTGCAGTAAATATAATAATAAAAATGCATACGTTATTGTTTTTATTTAATTAAACATTCAGAATTTAAATAACATTTTATACATGTGCGTATTTTGTACTACCACTCAATAAAATTGTTTTTTTTCAATACTTTCAAAATCATCTCAAATTATCCACATATTGTTTCAGAGAATTATATAGACATATAGTTATTAGTTTACCTAACTGTTGATAACTTAATAAGTGTAGATTGGACTTTTTTGTTGACTTAATTAACCCCCCTGACGGTCACTGTTATCTATCCCTAGGCACGTACCTAGCCTGCTTATACGTTAATCCGGCACTGTTAATGAGAAGGTATTTTAAAGTGTGTGTAGTATTTTAGTCTCGTTTAGTTGTGCCGAAAAGGATAAATTCTGTGGTTAGTGGAAGTGGTTCAAAAAAAATAAAATCTTGCAGCTCAATAAGGAAATATCAGTAAATTATCTAATTTAACATAATATTTTACATTTTAAGAAACCAACAAACAGGCCGATTATTTGACCTCATATCAAGATACCTCTAAACCTAAAAGTTCAAAAACGGGGTTCACGTTTGACATAAAAGATGAAACTGGTGTTTCGAGTTACCTATACAATGAAATTAACAAACGTTTTAGTTTTTTTCTCATTTAAAAACAATTAATTCAGACTAATTAAATATAAAATGCAAAGAATTTTCAAATTTTATCACGAAGACATTACCTAATGCTCATGACTTGTGAGCTTAAATCAAAATGTTGTCATTCAAGGCAGTAGGTACTTAGTTGAAAACTCTTTTAAATGAATCCGTGGACACGAGTATCTCAGTCTTACATTTACATACTCTAATAGAGGTAGAGAAGTTAGAAAAAACTTGAAACTTTCCCAATCGTGAAAGTTGCTACTGGGATATTCCTCTGCCTAATGATCACCAATTGCAGTACTGCAGCAGAAGTCGGAGGGTGCTCATTTTTATATCTAAAAAGAATAAAAAATAAATTACGAACGACTATGCTACAAGAAAGATTAACAAATTGTCAATCGTGTGCATAGAAAGTGATATTTTTCAAAAATTTGACTTTGAAGATATAATCGAAGATTTTTCAAAACAGAAATTTCGAAAGAAACCTTTAAACGATATAAGTTAAATTTAGTATGTGCCTTCATGTACATAAACATAACTTATTTCTAAAAATAAAATGATGTAATAAAATAATTTTATGAATCAATTATATAATTTACATTGTTTAAAAAAATAAATAATTTAATTACTTAATAAGATAATAATTATAGTATAGCTTTTACGGTCTACATAATAATTTTAACTTTATTGTAATTGTATAATAAATATCAATAATGTAGGTATTAAACAAATGTTCATTACTTTTTTATTTTCGAGTTAGCTTAATTTTTTTTTTCATTAATATTTAAATTTTCTTAGTACTTATGTTAATGTTTGAATTTCAAAAGAATTAAGTCATCCAACTAAAGTATACGAGTATTTTAATGTTTTTGTTGGAATTTTTTTTTAT
This sequence comes from Melanaphis sacchari, assembly GCF_002803265.2. NCBI lineage: Eukaryota > Metazoa > Arthropoda > Insecta > Hemiptera > Aphididae > Melanaphis > Melanaphis sacchari. The sequence goes on along the minus strand of NW_020271560.1, from coordinate 1,169,321 downwards.
TTTGAAAGGACCTCTAAAATCTATGTGTCTAAGGCTTTTGCGGCTCTGCGTAGCTAAATACGGCTCTGTATATTTCATAATATAAAAATTTAATAAAAATTATTTGATGAGAAATTATTTTACATATGAGTAAACAATGTTTTTTTTTTTTTTTTAAATTTAAACTTTGTTATTACGATTAGTTTCAACAGTTAAATGTTAAAAAGCAAGATTAAAACGTGAGTAATATAATATATGAATTATTAACAAATAAGAAAAGAGAAAAAAAGAACAAGTAGAACTTAAATTAAATAGCCTGTATATGGTTAAAAAAATAGTATTTTATTAATGATGTTTTTTTGTTTACAAGAGAAAATATATTTTATGTTAAAAGGGATGTTTGAGGTGTTGAAAAGAGTTACTAGGTGGTTACGTTGGGTTACATAATTACTATTATTGTAGCTTCCTAATAATCCTAATATACAGAAAGCACAAGCACTCTCTACTATTCTTCTATGTATTTTAAAATATTTATTTAATTATTTTATACGATTCATCAAATCTGAAATTTACTATTTTTATAGGAAGTTTTAAAAGAATTTTTCCTCCTATTAGAAAATCAATTTTGATTTTGATTCTGTCATGATATTTTAGTTGATGATTCAAATTTGATTATGTTTTAAAAATGATAAATTACCTGTATAATTGATTTTTAACTGTTTGTACTTGTAATAATTTTATTGTTATAGTTCAGGGATGGCAAATCCATGGCACGCGAACATTTTTACTATTATATAATATAATATAGTATTATAGTTTATAGGTAATAGGTAAAAATATTTTGAGCATACGGCTTTTATCGGTCATTAACGATTATTCTTATCTGTAGATAAAATAATAATACCTATAATATTATTGAGAGAAATAAACCTACCTCAGTAAACACTAATCAGTACAAATACGTCTGTCAATTTGTGAGTGCGTCGTGCGTATTTCGAGTTTCGTGTGCGGTTATTATATTTTATTTAACATTATTTAATATGTCTGTAGCAATATAATTATAATTATTATTATAATTTATTATTATTATGTACCTAAACTAACCTTTTTATACATTAATTATACAATCGAATTATAATATAACAAAATATTATTTTTTTCATGGCACGCTCTAAAAAAAAAAAAAATATGTAATTTTGGGCACGCAGTGTTCAAAAGGTTTGCCATCCCTGTTATAGTTCTTGAATTATACAGGTATCTATATCTGATTAGGAATTAGTTGGTGTGTGGGAATTGGTTATCTATGGTATACTAGTCTTATGACCGTATCAATGGACAAGTGTGGTCATATGTCTTCTTTCAGGGCAGGAGGTATCTATAGGGTAGGTATGTTAATTTGCACTTTGTGTATAATTTTTCCGTGAAATTATTATTATATTAGTTTATTAATTATATATTTTTATTATTTTCATATTGCCAATAACATGTTTTTGGTGGTTAATTTGAAAATTGTCTTCCTACAACTGAAAGTGTTTGAATACCATATCTATTATTCTTGTTATTATATTTGGTGTTTCTATTACAAGTATTGTGTTTTAACAATATTTAATATGGTTTAAATATACATTACTAAAATAATTAAATATATGATCATAATTTAATCGTGAAGTGATGAAGATTCATCAATGACATTAATGAGGTATCACCTTCGCTTATTGTAAAAATGCATAGGTACTCAAAGTCCACAGATTGTAAAATATATTTATGATTAACAAAAGAAAAAAAAAGTTTAGTAAGTGGTTAGTGGGTACCATCTGCTAAACATAAATCATTTATTTTACTTTGATTATTACAGTAGACAGTAGGTTGATATATTTTACCGAAAATATTTCATTTATTATATTATTAATATTTAACTATTACCTTAAATAATACCACATTTTATCAACCTGTATTCCTCAAAATTCATAGCATTTTTTTTAAATACCCTAAAAGCCTAAGAATAGGTTCGTAGTGTGTTAGTAATTTAGTATAAATAGATAATATATTAAATCTCAAAATAAATAAAAAGTGTTATTGCGTATAATACATTTTATGATTATATAATATACATACCTTAAACGTTTTAATTTTTAATTTTCTACGAAAAATGTTTTTATAACAAAATAATTTATAACGTTATTCATTGTTAAAATTCGTAATTTTTCTTTAATTTGAGCTTCTTAAAATGTTTTTAAAAAATAACAATATTTGTATATTTTTAGATTTTTTAGTTCCAGTATAAAATACTTACATACTTGTTTAAAGGATTTTCAAAAATTAGCTATAAAATTTAAAGATTTCATACATTTTTCATAGCAAAGTAGGTACTTGTAGTTAGTAAATTTTTGTGATTTTTGTGAATATTTCAATTTCAAATACGAGTATATATATAAAAAATTGTTCCAATGTACCTATTTTTATCATTTTTATATGAAACTTTTTCATGCCGTTAAAACATAAATACCTCAAAATCAAAATATTTTTAACATTTTATCATGTATAGAAAATGATAATAGTGGTGTCTAATCACTATTCACTAATATCTGGATTCCAATATTATTCGGGAATCCGGATATCCAAATCCGAATAATATGATTTATAAAATCCGAATCATCTGAACAATTTAGATATTTTAAACTTAAGGCTTAATTATTAAAAATTTAAAAATTTATTATTTAATTTATAGATTTTAAACTGTGTTTTATTTGATTCGCAGTAAAACTTAAAATTTAAAAATAATAGTTTGACGTAAATTTTACATCTCTAGAGAATTTAAATTATTTGGATTATTTGGTTATTAAATTTTGGAAACGAATATCCGGTTAATTTAAATTTTTGACTTCACCAAATGATTAAATAAATATTTGGAGATATCTTAAGTGTGTCTGGTTTTTAATTTTTATCTTTTTTTATAGCCCGAGTACGTCCTTAGTCCTCAGTCTACAACCACAAGCAAGAAAATTGCATTTCTACTTCGAAGACTATCAACTTTACAATAATAAAATATCAAGACTATATTTTATCAAAAGAATGGCATTTAAACACCAGTATAGATTTACTAAAAAAAAAAAAATAATATTTTTATTTTTTTTTCTTTTAAAATAATTAGTACGTTCACTTAAAGTTAAGGGTGTAAGCTAAAATAAAAGATATTATCATAAATAAGAAACAAAAAATATTTTTGAGGTTTAAGCTAACTCACCTTGTGGTGTACCCCGAGTAATTAAACAAACTGGGATGCACTAGGGCTATGTCAAAAATATGATTTTTTTACTTGAGATGTACTTGGGTGATACCTTATTTCAGGACGCACTTGGGAAACTCCTAAACGACCTAAACATTTGTCGGAAGTCTCAAGTATTTACGGTTATTCGTTTTTGAATTACATGATGATGTTATCATAAAATCAATATAAACATCGCTCCGTTCCTCAGAAGCTAAAATTTATACAATTAATTACTTTATGATAACTATACCAATAATCATACTATGAAATATAGGTATTTTATTAAATAAGCTGACAGACCGTCTTCGTTCAGAATCATTTTTTGCGTATAATAATAATGAATCCACTGTTCAGATACCTACTTAGTAAAATATTCAATGTAAGAAAAAATCATTTAGATTGGTCTGTTTATTATTTTATCATCTCTGAATGTTGTAGAATCTCATAAATATATTAATTTTCCAAAGTTACAGTATAAGAGAAAATATAATCCTCTCCAGATTCAATGAAATAATCTGTTTTTTAGATTTAAATGTTTATAGGTGTCCACTACTCAGAGGGTTCACTATTGACTAGTAGTAAAATTTACTCTATTTCAAAAAAATTGTCCATTATTGAGAGGTTTTACTGTATTATTTAGATTTTTAGGTTATTAATGAATCTTGTATTTAGTTGCTAAGCTTTAGCAATGAAAATCGAGCATTAAATACATTTTTAACTACAAAATAATTTGTAAATTATGTTGAGTTTGTCAAAATTCGATCTTCAAATCCTTACATAAAAAAATGTGAAGATGTTTTTAAAAATATTTTTGAGTAGCCATAAGAATAATTTATTTTAGATCTTTCTTTAAATGCTCATGCTTTCTAATTAAGTTAACCTAATTATTTTAAGTAGAAAAACTAAAAAAAAAAATTCATAATTTCATAAATAGGTCATTTAAAATTAGTTTCATTATTTCAAAAATGTTAATGAGTGTAAAGGATTATAATTCCAATTTGGAGTGGTAAGGAAGATATGTTTGCATATTATACATTACCAAGGTTTGTTTTAGAATTTTAGGTAGGTGCCTAAAATAAAACGAAAACGCGGGACCATACTTAAAAATAAATTAAATTGTCACATTTAAATAGTTTTATTTGTATTAAGTTGTAATTATAATGTATAAAACATTTTTTTTTTAATCTATCAATAATAAAAAATAAATAAATATAAGTCATAAGGTTATGTTATATGGGCCTCCAAAATTCAAGCCCAGGGATATTTGCTCACTTGTCAAATCCAGCTTTATGTGGTTATATGCATATCATATTTAGTAGTGAGCCATATGTTTTAACTTTTACATAGGATAAAAGCCCAGTGGAATAATTGTAAGGGGGCAAGGGGGCATTTGTCCCCCTTAACAATTTTCTAAGAGGCAAAGGTATCATCTTCCCCCCAGATAATTTATCAATAAAATACTGGGTTTAGATTATGATAAATAAATATTTTGTCCCTCTAGATTTTTTCCCAGTTACACTGGATACAATTGCTACTACTTAGTATAAATTAAACAATATATTTAATGAATATTAACAAATGTTCTATAAATGATAATAATAATTTGAATTAACTTAAAATCTTTTTTGCGTGTGCCCATGAATTAGTGATTATACATCATTTTGTATATTTATATTAGCATTTATTAATCATTAAGAATATTGATATAAAAAATATATTTACTAACAATATTACACATTAAAACTATTTATTGTGGTTTTTAATACAACACATTAAAAATATCATTATTATTTTGTTTTTTTAATACAAAACGTAAATATTTTTCGGTGTATAAAGGAGTTATCTTAAATTAACCAAGAGTTCTTGATATTATAAACAAGAAGTCATAAACAAATAAATTTAAGCTAAAAATAAAATATAATACAATAAAAAGGAATATAAAAGTAGTAGTTATGTTTCTACTCAAACACTTTGCAATCGATCCCAACGCCAGATAGTACCATCATCACATACACAAATCAAAATGTTTCCGTCACGACTAAATGTAGTTTGGCGTATAACAGTATTACATTTTGGATGTGCTAATGTAGTTACACGCATTGAAGCCTGGTCATTAGAATTTAAATCCCAAACGTATATTTTACCAATGGTATTGCCAAGTGCTAATATCTAAAATGAAAAAAAAAAAAATTGTATTTATTAATTTATTTGATATTAATTATTTTATATTTTATTGTAAATACCTTTTGGGAGAAATCCATAGAAAATCTGATGAACCATACATCACAATCTTTAAAGTCATAGTACCATATTTGCGATACTGCAGCTTCATTTGGTTTGAGTTCAGTATCTTTTAGATGACCAGGTTTCCAACAAACCATACAATTTTCACATGACTAAAATTCAGTTATGTCATAATATGTAGTTATATATTTTATTAAATAATAATATAACTTTAAAAAAAAATATGTTAGATGCAATAATTACCTTGGAAATAACATAATCACCAATCCATCTTACACAATCAACATAATTTCTATGTATGTCACGTGTTGAAAATACAGGAAAATGTTCCTTAATAGTATCAAAAGGTCGAGCAGATCTATTTGGATTAAAAGAATATGATTGTTTAATAGCATCCTGTATATAGTCTTTGTCTAAACTCCATAATTTTAGTGAATGATCCATTCCACAGGACATTATACGATTACCATCAATATTGAAATCCTAAGTTTATAAAAAAACAATCCAATCAAAATGATTATATTTAATAGACAAATGTAATCTAAAATATCAGTTTTTAAACTTTTGTAGTACACAGACGTTTGTTGAAAAAGGTTTTTAAATCATAGACTCTACTAGCCTTTTTTAATCAATGCAAAATGTCATATCATAACTTATATTATTTATATTAAAGACGACAGAAGAATATTGTAAAAGTATAAAATAATATACTTTATTCTATATCTAGTTATAAATTGTATTCATGTGTATGTGTACATAACTGGAACCATCAACCACCTATTGTGCTACAGACCTTCAATCACTGATCTAATATAGTGGTATAATTATATTACATAATATTAAGATATGAATCAGTTAAAATGTGTGAAATTAACCTAAAAGAAAAAATATTACAATATGGGAAATAATCATTTAAATTACCGCTGAGAGAACTTCATCTCGATGGCCTTCAGCACCACCAAAAATGACAATACACACATCACTTTTGATGTTCCACAAACGTAACGTATGGTCTTTAGATACTGACAGCAACATGTTTGTATCAATTGGATGAAATTGTAATTCATTAATTGCTTGTCCATGACCTAGGATTAATAATATTAAATTTTAACGCGAATAATTAGGTATAGAAAATAATAATACCAATATAATGTCGAATAGATGACATAGTGACTGGACTAAGAATTCGTATGATGCCTCGATTACCAGCGATAGCTAAAAGTGGTTTGCCATTTTCATCTACAGACCACGCACAAGTATAAAATGTCTCATTTGTCTATACATATATTTCTTATATTAAGGATAATAAACAAAAAAATCATTTAATTAGATACAAAGTTATAAAAATAAAATAATTATTCATCTATACACATAATAATGATGTATACACATTAATTAACAATAAAAGGATACATCTGGATCTGCATAACTTTGCAATAAATTAATGGTACCATCATCTAAACATTGGTAAACTGAAACTCTATTACTGCCAACAGATGCAAATATCAATGGTTGATCTTCATTTAATAAATGATTAAATTGAACACCAAATAACGATTGACCATGGTCTTCTCTTAATGCACATCTGTTAAAATAGAACTGACATTATAATCATAAGTTCATAAATTAATCTAAAAGAATAGCATCATAAGTACATTATGGGTTATATTTTTCATGATAAAAAGTAATTATTAGTTCAAATCTATAATTAATATTATTGATATTATCATTATAAAATTTTAGTAGTGTAAATAAATAACATGTATCATTAAGAGTTTAATACATACGAAAATTTGTACTGAAGTTTAACATTTTTGGTATTATTGGAAGGTTTAGACTTCGTTTTTCGACCACGTTTAGATGGTTCATGGCTTCGTGTTGTGAGATCAGTATTTGAGCTATCTATACTTGATGTATCATCCTAAAAAAAGTAAACATTATTTTGTTCTTAGATATATGTGATTTTGGTATAATAATATTATAACAATATGACGTATTTATTTTAAATTTCAAAACATTAACGGAAACTTACAGATTCTATTAGAATAACGTCTGACATTATTAATATTGGTATTAAAAATAAACTAATTAAATGTTGTAAAATTTGTGTTAAAATTATATTTAAAATATAATGTTTCAATTTAGAATCCCAGTTTTTTTAAAATCAACATGACGGCTGATGGCATATTAGCATGATAATTGATAATAATATATGAGACGCGTTTGATGATATGATAGTAAGCAGTCTCGACAAGACGACAACATCAGGAAAAAAAGAAGTTTTTATTAATTAAAATTTTCTTGTTTACTTAGACGTTTACAAGTTTTCCAAAAAACCTAAAACCGTTGCGATTTTTTAAATAATCGCCCGGTATTGCGGCTATGAGTAATAACGTCTAGTTAGATTCATTGATGTTAGGTAGGTAAGGGGAATCCGTTTCACACGTACGTATTTCACATAGTGTTCGTTATGAGTCGATTGAGGGAACGCGTTTTACATTTGTATTCTATTATAGATTTTTATTAAATTTATCTATGTAATAGACGAGTGATGTTTTGAAACGTAAAATATTACTACAAATAACAATGATCATATTGTATACTTTGTTATTGTGTAACGTATAATAGAGGAGGTTTTTATGACAAACGTGTGTAAAAATACTAAAATTCAAAGGTCGCACGATGATAAATATAAATATATATATATTTGTTGGTGCATATCCTGTTATTATATTTGTATGGATAGGTATTTAAGGTAGGTAATAGAGTATAAAACGTCAGCAGCCCTGTTCGGACAATAATTTTGCAAAAAGGTCTATGGGAAATTTATGTCCGGTCTATACAACGGCCGAAGATAAAGACGCTAGTGCAATAATAATAATAATATAACGGCGCAGGGGACAATGTAGTCTAACCGTGTATATAAATAAATATATCGTAGATAATATGATATAGGTGGTCTATTGTGTGCAAAGGAAAAAATGGACCGATATAGCGATGAGAATTGAGAGTCCATGTCATCTATATAATATTATAAAATATATTATATTGTGTGTTGGTTGCTGATCAGTGGGTGGATGTGCAACAGGAGGGTAAGAATAAAAAAATGCTTCCGCAGTCAACAATCGCGGTTTCAAATTTGCAAGGGGTGACGTAGTATTAGTGTAATGAGAGGGTTAGGTGGGAGGCAAATAAAATATTTCGAAGAAGAGAACGTGAAGACGGTGTGAATGGTTGTTGAACGGGTTGATGTCGCAGGAGGCGGTGTAATCGGTGTATGCATTTTTTACGATAAAATACGATATTATTGTGTAAACGAGTGCACAATATTAAAAAGTAATGTGTGCTGCAGCTGAAAGCGTAAGAAAAGCGCGCGGCTGCGACCGGTCTCGGTTGGTACCAATGCGGTTTGCAAGAGCCGTTACACCCGGTTCGACCAATGGTGACGCGAGGATTTGCGAAAAACGGTTCCTGGGTATGTTTTTTTTACCATTTTTTTTTTATTCCACTTGTTTGTTTTTTTTTTTCAACATTTTTATTTCACGTCCCCGTCATCTCACCGCATACCTATTACCTACCAATACCACATTATACCACGATATTATACCGCGTACGCCGTTCTCCCGCAGTGGCAGCAACGCAGCGTCACTTTACCGAATTCGACCAATTCCTAACCCTTTACCGTTCGGTAATCGCCAATCGGTGCGATTCCGCTACTGCCGCCGCCGTCGCCCCGGGTCTAAGCGCACGCATTGTCGTCAGCCGCTCGAAATCCGCGCTCGGTCCGCACGACGCGACACGGTTCTAACGACATTTTTTTGTACCGCAGTGTCGCTGGCCGCCCCCAGTTACTACTCACCAGTCGCCACTACGCTAGCGACAGACCGAGCGTACCCGCTAGACGAATGACAACGCTATATTAATATATTATTGTGATTTGTAACCGCTCCGGCTCCACACGAACGCACGCACAAGCACGCGACTGTGCGCGCCAACACACGCATACCGGCATATCCGTTGTCGTCTTGTACCGTCTTCTTCAGTCTTTTTCTTTTTCTTCGGCAATGCGAAGTAAGCTACACTACCGACTATTAAATATCCATTAAACACCTACTCCGCTGTCGTATGTGCCAGATGAGACGCGCGTGCTGAAATTCGAGACGTCGCTTCAGCTATAACTACAGTCACCGCTAGCGCGGCCACCACGACGACCAGTGCCACGACCGGGATCCACTTAACTTCCACAGAAGACGCCGATATTATTTCGTAAGTTAGCCCGTGCACATTACTTAGGTTGCTGACACTTCAGCTACAAACCAGTTACCTAAACGGTTGTACCGCCCTGATTTCTCGTCCCTGTTCGTTGGTCATTTGACCTTTTTGGCCCATCTCACGTTGTGTTTTTGACTCTTTCAGTCCGGTATGGAAGTCAACAACACTAGGTTCGACGAAACCACTGATGAATCGCCCGCTGATGCTCAGAAGTCTGATGACCACAAAAAGCTGCTCGAATATGGCATACACGAATCGGTTGCCGACAGGCTAGACGAGATTTATAAAAGCGGTAAGATTGTTCATATTAAATTTTTATTTTTGCTATAATCCCCAAAGTAAACGTTTATATAAAAAAAAAAAAAATGCAATAGTAGGTACCTTGATAGTAGTAATACTTTATAATATTATAAAAGTTAATGATGTAGGAGAATTTTGCTTGTACTGTTTTAATCCAATGTGACATAGATTAAAGCATTTATTTATTAATGTTGTGCTCATAGCTTATATGTACCTAGCCTTCTAAGAGAGAAAAATATTTAGTCTGTTTGTAATTGGGCAGACTTAGTCTTTGTGTATAATTTTATTACCTAAAAGTTAGCTCGTATTTAATATCTGTCTATAGTAATAAATGTCTAGTTGATTTTTACACCGTTTTAATATTGTTAGATTTAGTATGTTAAATATGAATGTTTAAACAATTTAAATACAATTTATCATTTAAGAAATATTTCATAAGTGCATTTTATTGAGAGGGGGTAATACTTAATTACATGCTAACTCTGCCAACTTATTGATATTATAACATTTTCTTAGGTTATTATCTTAACATAGTCATGTTTGGGATATTTGTTATCTAATTAAATTATAATATCTTATAACATTCCTATGCACTTTAATATGATATATTGTATATACTGTTATTTAGGTATAATATATATATAATATCTTAAGGAAATTAACCTTATATTTAAAAATTTTTATTTAGTTATTCTAAAATTATTAAAAATTTAATTTAAACCATAATACTATTATATATATTTATATATATTGCTAATTAAATTAAAAATATGCTATATATTGTATTAAACAATTTAAATATTCAAATGTTTTTATTTAATTTATTTTAATAAATAAAAATTATTTATTTATTATAATAGTTTAAAATTAATAGGTAAGCATTTTTTTAGTGAATAATTTTTTATATTATCTATAGTTGGTTAATATTGCAATTTAATATTTTATTATGTAAATGTTATTAATTTAGTTTATATTCTTTAATTTTTTAGGTAAATTAGCACATTCCGATTTGGACACTAGAGCGTTGGATGCATTAAAAGAATTCCCTGTGGATGCAGCTTTGGGAGTTCTTTCTCAATTCCTTGACAGCAATTTATTACATGTATCTAATAAGTCTGCGTATTTATGTGGAGTAATGAAAACATATCGACAAAAAACAAGAATTACCCCTCAGGAGCAATTTGTACAACCACCTAAAGGGCCAGAATTTGATAAAGTCAAGGTATTTTTTTATGATTTATGTTAAAGTACATACTTTTAACTTTTTTTTTATTTAGGAAATATTAGCTAGAACTAACTATAAATTTGATGTGACAACTGGACAACGAAAGTATGGTCCGCCACCTGATTGGACTGATCCCAAGCCGACTGCTGGTTGTGAGGTAAATTAATATTTAAATGATTAAATATACTTAGTTAAACAATTTTTTTTTTAAATTTTAGGTATTTTGTGGAAAATTACCAAATATTGTGTTTGAAGATGAACTTATTCCATTATTTGAAAAGTGTGGAAAGATTTATGATTTAAGATTGATGATGGACCCATTGTCTGGTACTAATCGTGGATATGCTTTTGTTACTTATACTACTAAGGAAGAAGCTGAAAGAGCTACTGTAGAAGTAAATATTTTTTTTGCTATCTGGCAGTATTGAATTTTTGTTCTCTATTTAATATAAAACCTATTATTCTAGCTTGATGGTTATGAAATTAAGTCTGGAAAAAATATTAAAGTGAATATTAGTGTACCTAATCTTCGTCTTTTTATTGGTAATATTCCTAAATCAAAAGGGAAAGAAGATATTATGGAAGAATTTGGCAAAATAACAAGTAATTCATTAGAAATCATTACATTTATTTATGTTATACTATATTTTAACATTTATTTTAGATGGACTCACAGAAGTAATAATCTACAGTTCTCCTGATGACCGTCGAAAGAATCGTGGATTTTGCTTTTTAGAGTATGAGTCTCATAAAGCTGCTTCTGTAGCAAAAAGGCGCTTAAGTGCTCCAAACTACAAAGTATGGGGTTGTGATATAATTGTAGATTGGGCTGATCCTCAAGAAGAACCTGATGATGAAACTATGTCAAAGGTAAATATTTAAATATAAGCAAAGATTTTATATGGTAAAGGATAAAATGTAAATTATTGTTTTAGGTTAAAGTGTTATATGTTAGGAACTTAACTCAAGAAGTGACTGAAAACCGTTTAAAAGAAACTTTTGAAGCTTATGGTTCAGTGGAGAGAGTTAAAAAAATAAAAGATTATGCTTTTATTCATTTCAATGATAGAGGTTGTGCTCTCAAGGTAATATTGAATATATCATATTATATTAATGAATAGTTAACTTAAATATTTGAGTCGAAATCATAATTGGTGATTGGTGATAGGCAATGAGTGGAACCTAAATATTATTTGTGCCAGAGCTGTTCTGGATGTGGCTTATTATTGTTATAGTGCGGTCCACGAAAAGTGGGCCGCGATCGTCACGCGCCTACTGGCCGTTTTTAGTGAAACCAGGGGTTCTCCATTTGGGAGTACTATTATTATTATTATTATTTTATTATAAAAAGTGTAAAAAAAAAAGTATGGAATAATATAGTCTAATGTTTACTTTAATATGATATTTTTTTTTTAAATTATATTGTACTTACATTAGATGATTTGAAAATATATTAGGCGGGAAAACGTTTGGAAACCCGTACCGTAAATCGGCCGGTAGGCACGTGATGATTGCGGCCTACTTTTCGTGGACCGCACTATAGGAACACTGTTGAAAGTGTCTTATGTGATTTTGACTATTTGACAATGCTATATTCATTTAAATATTTAATTTTATATATACAATTTTGTATTTTTATGCAAACTTTATCTATCTCTATGTTCTTTGTTATAATGATTCATAATTTGTGTATGTCTTGAATTTTTTTTTTTTATGTTCATTAGGAGTTAAGTCATTTATTTATTTATTTACTTATTTGTGAATATTAACTGAACAGGCATCTATCGTTTTACAAAATTTATAATAATAAATTATGTACTACAGAGTATAGATTAATAACACAAGTGATAACCATAGTCTTATAATTTATAAATTAATGTAATATAATAAATATTTAATAAAATTGATGTATAAATAACAATGGATCAAGTTATATAAAGAAAAATTAATCATGTAAACAGAATATAAAGATGAATAAGTTGATAGAAATTTGTACCATTGTTAGTTTTCAAATGAAAAATGAAAAATAGATTAAAATTCGGTTTTTTTTTGATACAGCATTTGAAAACATATCTTCATCATATATAGATTTTAATAATATTATATTAAACGGGATATTTTATACCTAAAAATAAGACTAAGATTTTAATAGTTATAAGTCTTATTTTTAAAAATTTAAAATTTAAATAATAAGTAAGGTACAATTTAATTTGAATAGTGAGGTAATAAGCGATTATTGAACTAAATAATTAGATTATATTAAAGTATGGTGTATTAAAAACAAAAATACTCTCACTATTTAGTACCTAGTAAATTATTAAATTTAGTGTATTCTAAAACGCTACTAATGGCCAGTATCTATTTCTGTTATATAATCTGAAATTAACTTAATATTTAATTAAAACATAATCATATAATTTATTTTGTAGGCTTTGGAAGCACTAAATGGTAGTAATTTGGATGGAGCTACTTTGGAAGTATCACTAGCAAAACCTCCATCAGACAAAAAGAAGAAAGAAGAAATTTTAAGAGCTAGAGAACGTCGTATGTTTACTAATATGCAAGGCCGTGCTTTTGGGTAGTTACTTTATTTCTAATAATGAATTAAATTTGGAATAAACAATATTTTGAATTTATCATTTATATTGAATTGTTCGTTTAAGATTTTTTTGTATTAAATATTTAATTCTATTATATTTTAAGCTAATTAAAATATTTATATTTTATTTGTAAATTGCAAATTTTTATTTTTAATTATTAATCTACCAATTAATCTTAGGTTAATGCCACAGCCATTATCATTGATGGGGGCTCCAAGACCAGGCTTTCGCGCTGTTTCAAATAATTTAAGAATGGCTGGTCGAGGTGATTTTGGTAAGTGTTATTTTGATATTATAGTATTTTAATTCAAAGTTTTAACTCTTCATAATTATCATTTTCAATATTTTATTTGTTTATTGATAACAGTATTGGGATTGGTCTGAGGTAATAACATAATATTATGATGCATGCATATTAATGTTTGCATGTTATAGTTAAACTTTTAATAATTTTTATTTAGAAATATAAATGACTAAATGTTTGTTTTTTAAATTTACCTTATTTAAACTACAGTTGTTTCTATTTTTTTCATATATTTATTCAACAGAAATTAAGGATAAATAAAAAATAATGCATATCTGTTTATAAAAGTAAATATTGAGAGAGATAAATTAAATTAATGTTTCTTTTAAAAAATGTTATATTAAAGGTAAGCTAAACTTTTGCAACTTAAAATAATATTGAACTAGTATAATTTTTTTTTTGATTTTATACTTGAGTTTCAATGTGAATAATATCTTATTAATGGTGGGTAAAAGTGTAAAATATTTTATATTTTTTTTGTAAAGTTATAAAATAATTAAAAATAAATAATGCAGATTAATATTTTTCATTTTAAATAAATTAATCTATTTAATTAAATAATAATAAGATTAAAAGTTTTAATTCATAATTTTTAAACTCATAATTTTAAACAGTTTAGTAACCTAATTTATGATAGTACCAACACTTAAGAAAATAAAATATTCAAATATTCCGTGTATTTTTTTGTTTTGCATACATTATACTGTCATTTTAGGTATACTTTTTATCAAAAAAAAAAATAGGATTTTGTTAATTATTTAAACTTAATTAATTACTGATTATAAAATTCTATAGGTATTCAAGGTTATAGTTATATAACATCAGTACAGTTATATTTAATTAGTGTATAGTTTTATCACATTATCTTATTGAGTTTTCTAAAAGTAAATATACGAACATCAAAAATATTTGAATAAAAAAAAAATTGTTTTTCGTCTCCCTATTTTTATATTTCAGCTGTAAAAAAATTAATGAAGCATCATTTGATGGTTTAAACCAACAAGTAGAAGAAAATGAAAAAAAAAAATCATCCCATATTGTGTTTTTTCCTGGTGTATCCATTCATTTCTTTTGCATGTTATTTTCATTCCATGACGTCCAGAGTACAAAATGATTCCAACAACATTTATTTTTTTTCCAACTATTTTGTACGACAACTATTGTGCTGACTATATTTGCTCAAATAATGAAAAAATAATTTTTTCCATGATGCCTGACAGTATGTGTTTTGTCAGTAAATGTATCAATTCAACAGAAAGGATGATGGTAATTTGATGTAACATTATGTGAATTGTACAAATTGTATTTAAGAGGGTGTTCACAAAGTATTATGTAATATATTTTTAAAATTTTATAAATTTTTATTATTTATTAGAATAGACTAAAAATAAATTGTATAGTATTATTATGTTATACTCTGTTAAAAGTTACATAATGTTATGTAAAATATAAAACACCCTCTTAAAATTATTAAGTTTGAGGTTGTTTAGTAGATACAATCATTTTGTATGTTTAACTAGATTTTATTGTTTCAAGTTTATATATTAGCATTTCAAGTAGCTAAAAGTATAAGTTTTAATTTTAACCCTAAATATGTATTATTATATGTTATTATTTATGTATAAGATTGTTATACTAAGAATTTCGCTTGCAGATTTGGTTTTAATGTATAAAAAAAAGTATTAACATTTTGAATTATTTAGTCTAGTTTATGTTAAAAGTTAGTTGTTTTTCATTATTTTTTAGATTGGCCATGGGGATTTAATACATGGATGTGGCCTGCAGGCCGCTGGGATGGTGGGGCTGCCAGTCCTTGGGGAACAGCGTCTACTGGAAATAGACAATGGCACGGAGTTACTCCAAACAATCGTTCATGGGGAAATAGCGGCGGTGGCCGAGTCGGCGCAACTGGAAATAGTAGCGGCGCTTCAAGCCATGGGAAATTTACAAGATAGACAAGGTAAGTTTTAAAAATAAAACTTGATTACTATTATCTATATCCTCAAAATGAGTAGTGATAATTGAGGGGAATTTATTAATTAAGCTAATTTGAATAGCTTAAATAATATAAAATTTTATATTATTGATACATTTGAATGTATGTGAAGTTGTATATTTTATTTATATTTTAATCTTTATTCAGTTTCAATTATGAAATTGCTGCTTTATTTGTTTATTTAATAATTTATTTAAGATATATTGCTTTTTTTTTTAGGCGAAAAGAGGTCTGATAAAAGTCTCCAGAAAGAGGGGGGTCAGCGCAATCGGACCCGCAACAGCTACAGATGTAAGGGCGTCGGTACGAACGACTGGATGGGGCGAGAGCGAAAGCGCTGTACACTTGATGTCAGTGACTGATCGCAAATGGTAGTTCTAAAATATTTTAGTATTTGCCATTAGTATCTCAAATTCTCGCTCATGTTACCTAATTTCATTGTTATTTAGATATATTTTTTTTTATTATTATTACTTCTTTCTTGTCTTTCGATTCATATATCTTTATCAGAAAGCTATAAGAGCTGTGTTAATAAATTGTTTTTTTTTTTTTTTAGTTAAAACCTTAAAATTATCGACTATTTAAAATTTTTGTTATTTTTTCTTAATTTTTTTATCTTGTTAATTTGACAAAATTTATTTTTTAAAACATTACCAAAATTTCTCCCCCTATTTCTGGAGGCATATTATATTGTTTAGGGGGACTAAAAATTTGAAATATAAGTTTTCACTAAACATTATTTGATTTCTTTTCGTATTCAGTCAAAAACAACTAGACTTGTGTATTATAATTTTTTTTTTTTATATATATATATATAATTTTTTAAGAGACTATACCTCAATTTTCTTTACTATAATTACTGCCCATATACATAATTTAATTATTTTATTTTTTTTAAATTACGCTTTGCTTTCAGTTCATTCATTCAATACAATAGCTTTAAAATAATTGCAACACATTTTACATTATTGACGTATAGTATTTGACGCTTTATAATTATTATACTCTTGTAATTTTTTTTTCTTTTTATTTGTGTAAAAACAAATTTGTCTTTAGCAGTTTTGTCCTTAAAAATGTTATTATTATTTTTTATCATTATGCTAGTACTCATAAACAATAAATAGAAAATAATGTTTAAAAAATAAATGAATAATTGTTTTTTATTAAGTGAAAGTCCTGGAATCCTTCATGGTTGCAAAACTGTATAAATCAATTTATACAATAATTTTATGAGTTTAGGTATAAAGTGTATTCTTGACCGTCTAAATTAATTTTTACTTTTGCAGTTTTAATTAATTCTACATAATTTACAAGGTAAGTGATCAAAAATTAATGGACGTATTACAATCAATTACATATCAAAACGACACAGTACTATTATATTGTTATCTGAGTAACTATATGTTGGACATTGACTTTGGGGAAATGGAAACCTGATTTGATGTTTGTATATATATATTGTTTAACCAACCATAACAGTATAAAACCATATATATTGATTTTTTTTAAATTTCTACAACAGACGCTGGCTGACCAGTAAGTATTACGATCGTGATGTCCGTTTTCAAGTATAATATTGTTTTCCTGAGGTAGGCGAAACATTAAGTAGTATTAATTCAACAGGTCAAGAGGATATCATACTCGTATTTGTTGTTTCATTTGTATAAGCGCCTTACATAGGAAGCAAAATTACGTTCAGCAAATAGTTCACGTATAGTTTTAAGTTTTCAATATTAAAGTAAATTTACCTAAGCTCAAATTTATAAATACCAACATTATTATTCGTGTCCTTTAAACAACATGCATGCTCAAATATTTTTTATTTATAAATTCACTTTAAAAATTAAATATCGAAAAAAACAGTAAGAGATTATGTTCTTGACTTTTTATTTAATAATAAATTTGAGTATCATTATCTTAAAATTTATCTATAAATCTATAATATCAAAACTAATAAAACTAAACGTGTACAACACTGCTGAACGTATATCTCTTATGTTAGTGTCACGAATTTACGTACTTGTTTAACTGAGATAACAAATTCGAATGAGTTGACTATCACCGATTATGTTATTATAAAATTCAAAAATTAATTTCAATAATTTGTGATGTTCAACATTTGACATAACTGCTAGTCGTTTAGTGTTGTTAATATTAACATTTATGTAGAATTATAGTTTACAGTAAGTAGTGTTGTATGTGTACCTGAAAACTATCAACCGGTTGATATTTTTTAGTTGGGTAGCCATGAGTTGTGCTGTGAATTACAACGGCGCAACCATTAACGAAGTGGCCAACGACGTTTTGGTGCATGGCGAAGGACCATTTTGGGATTCTGAGAATAACGTCCTGTATTTCGTTGATATATCTCAACACCGCGTTTACAGATTTTTCCAAGCCCGTTTGGAACATGTCCAGCTAGGTGAGTAACACCTGCGTATTGTACTATATGAACAATTGTTTCTACTCCATTCGTCTAAATTCGTTTTTAATTTTTCCTAGACGAAGAAGTAAGTTTCGTGATCCCAGTTGCTGGACAACAAGGTCTGTTTGTTATCGGACTAGGTACCACGTTGGCCAGTCTTCGATGGAACCTCCACGAGAACATCCACAAAGTCGTTGAGCTGGCTACCGTAGATCACGACAAAGCCGGAAACCGATGGAACGATGCGAAAGCGGATGTAAATGGTTACTTGTGGGCAGGTGAGGGTATAATAGAATAATTATGTCAATACTCATTCCCTAGTGTTTTAAAGTCTATCTAAAATGTATGTGATAGATACGCATATTCTACTGTAACATAGTCGGGGAACGACTAGTTAAGTACCTACCTACCTATAAGATATTCAGGAAGAGACATAGGACTCTGTGGATATAGTTACCGACGTTACCGTAGCCGGAGGTAGATATAAATAAAAGGATTGATAATATATTTTAATAACCATGAATTCAATGACAGTTATTATTATTATATTACCTACTTATAAAAAACTTATAACATTAATACTCCCACACAGGTAACTTCAATATCTTATAATAATAGGTAGCTGTGTTGTAGTCCTACGGAGTTCAGTAGTCGGTGGTGTGTTGATGTTCTTACATAGAGTGTATTGAAAAAAAGACCTTACAGTTGATTATACATGAATGTGTGATTGTACCTATCGATCAGTAGTTATTTTCGTTTAGTTTCATGTTGCATTATTGTTACACTACATATAAATATATAAACCTATACCTTTATATATATCGATGAAGTAGTGGGACGTGATCTTCATTCTAGCATTGCTTATAAATGATAATTTTTTTAAAACAGTTTGACTTTTTTATTAGTTACTTGAAAATATTTTAAAATTTTTAATTTTAGAATTTTTTTCTATAAATGTTTTTTGCTCAGTCAAAAACAGTTGAAAAATTAGTAATATAATAATGTTTTTCACAAGTTATTATTATATTTATTTATTTTTAAACATTTACAATTTACAAAAAATAATATTATAAGTAAATAAGTTAACGATTTGTACTAGACTTGAAAACGTAAGGAAAGAGAGCATAGGAGCATCCATCGACAATATTTCCAATTTATGAACTTAAAGTGAGCAAGTTGTTATTTAATTGTGGCCATTTATGTCTGAAACTATGGAAAGGGTTGTCAGGTAATGTACAAAAGAAGAATTTAGATACGAGAAGGTTTCGTGGTTGAATGAGTTTTTATGAAATTTATTTTAGTGATAGGAAGCTTGGTTGATATATTAAAGTTATGATTTCGAGTACGATTGTTGACGTATTGGGTAGCATACAGCGAAGCAGTGGCGCACAGAGGTATTTTGAGAGCACGTGCAGCTAACAAAAGTTACCCACCTACCCACCCATTTTTTATTTATTAATACGTATTGTTATTTGCTTACCATAGTCCATAGTGAAAAGTATCCAAGTTATCTAACTACATACCCACCTATCCATATACCCATTTCCCACTCAAACACATGCAGTTGCATCATTTGCTAATCCATCTTGGCGTCACTGTACAGAGAATACGAAGAGTTATTGATTTAAGAGTTATTAATCTAACTATGTTTATAATCATATTTATATAATATACAACAGATGAAACACTTTTAAAGTCAATAATTCAACAATTGCTGGTTTTTTTTTGGTATTAATATGGGGACACTTACCACCATAATTTTATCTCGGCTACTTAATTATACGTAATCGTTGTTTGTCGAACGAGTAACAGGTACGATGGGATTTGAGGACACTGCCGGTAACATACCACCGGGTCGTGGGACTTTATACAAATTGAATGATACTAGATGTTTCCAAAATCTTGATCCCGTTCTGTCAAACGTTTCCGTTTCCAACGGGCTAGCGTGGAATGACGATGGCACTCGAATGTACTATATTGATTCTTCGACCAGGCAAATAGCACTTTTTGACTACGATCCCGCTACGGCGACCATTTGTAACTATTAAAATTTCGTTTACGTATTGATTCTATTACTATTATCTTTTCTTACAAAATTTACTGATGCATGAAAAATCTTATTAATTCGACAGCGAACCGCAGAACGTTTTATGATTTCAAGACGGATAACATACCTGGCGTCCCTGACGGAATGACGATCGATGCTTACGACAATCTTTGGATTGCCAATTACAACGGCGCTCAGGTATAATATATCACTGAGCTTATATCTACCAGTTACAACATCTATTCGATGTACAATTATGTTTAAAACATTGTTATTACAAATCGTTTTAACGAATTGGCAGGTATTGCACGTGAGTGGCACCAGTGCAAAGTTGTTGGGCAAACTGAAAATACCCGCGGAAAAAGTTTCGTCGGTCACGTTCGGCGGTCCTCGGTTGGACAAGCTGTACGTGACGACAATTAGTCGTGGCGTAGCGCCAGAAAAATTCAACGAATATCCAATGACGGGAAAGGTGTTAGAAATATCCGGGCTTGGTGTTCGTGGTACACCAAATCGTCGAATTCGTGAAAAATGTTTTCGACTTTTGTAAAAGTTTGGTAGTGGTTTTAGCGAAATAATAATAATGAATGGTAGATGAACGGCGAAGTACAAGCTATACACATACCAATACTAATTTTATTCATTAATGTTAAATCAAACTTTCGAATTTTAATTTTAATTTTGACTAATCCATAACAAAATTATGACTATCATAATATTATTATATTATAAATTTATAACATTATGTTTATATGTTAACTTAATTTTAATAACTAACGTTGTGATGGTACTTCTAATACTTTGTTCATCACTACAATGTATAAACAATAAATACCTAAGTTTTAACTTTATTTACATTTTGATAATTATTTTTGTCAAAACTCTTGATAAAATATATAAGGCTCAGTATCGTTTGAAATCATTGTTCATTACCAAAACACGTTTTATACTCCGCAGCTGTCCTTAATCTTTCGTAATTTTTATTGACAACACCGATAAATTATTTATTTTTGTTTGAAATCTGAGGAACTAGATATTACATGAGTCACACCATCTTGCGGTGGTCATAAAACTAATGCGTTCGTTAAACATGCTCTCCAACCTTCAAGTTATGTATTTTGTGCCGTATTTATTTGTTAGTGTTTAGTTAAAACGATGGTTCAATTCTTGTGGTTATTTTTTAAGAACCACAATAATCGCTTAAATATTAACACTTTGTTTTCCACTCTAAAATCTGAAAATATTTTATTTTATTGCCTCGTCAGTCGTCACAGAAAAGGTACGTGACAATGACATGGTTATATTACTGGATTAGATTTTATGATAATTAAATATTTTTTTACCCAATTTTTGCCAAAGAGAATCGTTGTATTGTTGTTTATTATTCAATGAAGCAACAAAAAAAAAATTTATTCAATGTATATAATAATCAAATAACTAATCTTTAACAAGATTTAACTGTCTAAGATTAACCAAAAATATCGACAATAATAAATGTTCAAATATACCATTACTAGCAGTACTCATATTTAATACTTCTAACACATTTTTATAATAAATATAAATACTATGCAGGTATTACATAGTACATAGTTTATTAAATTATCAATAACTTATTGCAGTGATTTAAATTCCACATTCGGATCGATCTAAATCAATTATTCACAAATGTCTTGTCCTGATGGTCAATTGTGTCTTTACCATGTCGCGTAACGGCGTTACTAAGTGCTAACAATATAGTTTTTTTAGCTCCCATATTGAAATTTTCAAAAAAAAAATTTGACAAATATCTAGGATATACTTGAATGTTTTTGGTTTAGATGTGAAATCAAAAATAAGTTTGGGACATGAGTTGTAGAAACAGTAGTGTTAACTGTTAACATTTATCTTTACGTATTTTTCTAACAGCTCAGTTTCATTCGCATACCGTAGATTCGTAGATATAGACTTAGTATGCTATTGCAATTCAGTTTTAATATATCCGAGTCAATTAAATAAATATACATGGTGTTACAAAGTTAAACAAGTATATTCCATCAAAACCTCAATGGCTAGTATTGGGGCTTGCTTTGGTGTATCAGTGGCCTAGTCCAAATGTGATGTATGTATAAGTGTATTTTATCTTCTTTTTTTGTATTATTTTTTATTGAATCGACTTTATCTGTCTCTATTAATGCCTTATCATTGGGGGAGGGTAGATTGTGGTCAGCGCATTACTATTCACTTCTCCACAAATATAATTTCTGCTAGCGTGGACGTTACTCTCAGTGAAGTGGGCATGGCGATGGCAGGGTTAGGTTAGGTTAAATTTATTGTTCTAATTGGAACGATGGTGGGGAATACAAAGTAGTATTTGCATTGCGCCAAGATTCGAACCGATGACTGCGCGTCATGGCTGACCGTTCTAACCATTGCCCCACGATGTTGTTTTGAATTAATTTTTATTTTGTAGAAGACATGAAAAAACTAACTATAATACCTTAAACTGGTTAAACTATAGCTTGAACGTAAAACGTCATCCAATTTGGCTCGTAACTAGATTTATACTCAAAAGGTTGTTTACATTTTTAGATATAAATTCACTTAAGTTTCCTTCGTAATTGAATTACTAATCCATGTTCTTGGGCGCTGCTTTATAGCGAGACAGTTGTAGATTCTCTTCCTTTAATTATTATTTATTTTAAATAAAACGTTTGTAAACTAAATTTGTATGATATAGAGGATAAAGAAATCGTGAAAGTCGAGTTTAATGTGTTTATAGACCAGTGCAAGAGTAAACTGAGTGGTTTCGAGTGATAAATTGAACCCATAAATAATAAAAGGTTCGTAAAGATATCATTTTGTAAACCTAAACTATTCTTAATGAATAATAACTTAAAACATATATCACGTACCTAACGTATTTTTGATGCATAATGCGAATCTATACATATTTGAGGAAAAGTCATGTTCTAATATAATAATTGTGCATGTTAATAGGTAGTACTAATTTGTTGTATGGGTTAAAAATCTGATTTATTTTATGATTTAATTTCGTATGAACTACGATTATAGTTATCATCGGCCACGAACTTATGTAAAAACTACCCGAATGATTAATAAACATCCATCTGGATGCATTTGTGCCGATTAAAAAAATATATTCTATAAATGCGTACTAAGTAGAACGTACGTATGGTTTATTTTCACGTTTTAAGTAAGTAATCGCCTGACGCGTAATAGATATTTTATAAACATATTTTAACAAAACACAATAAATAAAAATTTTAATATTTTACACTTTGTTGTTTTAATATTAGATTCTATACAGCTAGTATATATAGCAATTTAATTTTACAATGATGTGTTTTTTTTTAATTTTTAATATTTTTTTTTTTGTCCGAATAGCTATTTTTTATAATATAAAAATGAAAAATGAATTTCTGGTATGGTAGAATTTTTTTTTTTTATCAATATTTAAAAAAAAATTAGCGTGAAATTATATACACTTTACTAATCCTATGAGTATAAAATATTAATATAAATTCAAATTTTATGACATTGGAAATTATACGTAAAATAACAATTTATCTTCATACGATTCTTGTAATAAATGAAATATTAATTACGAGTTGACACAGTATAATTTTACTCAAAATTCTTTCATTGCACAGTAATATTTAAAAAATATTTAGATGCATTTAATAGCTGTTTATAATTATGTCGCGTGCCAATATCAGATCTAGACTCAGGGTGTTATTTAAATTAAATTTACAACTCTTAAGAACAATAATGTGTTTATTACGTATAAACGAAGTACATGTAACTGATACAAAAAGTAGCTGAGTGTCGTGAAGTTGCTCAGGTCTTCGTGGCTCTGGTACATCTGCCTCTGTTGGTCTCTGGACTCCCTTATATACAAAGAAGTCTCTTGTTGTTGTAGTCGACAACCTTCTAATTCATATTAATTCTTGGAATTGTTTTCACATTTGAAAACCACAATCTCCAGGATGTTTTCTGTTCTTAAGTGGCAATTTGTGGAATTGTAATAATACATTTAAACGACCTCGACATTTTAACAACTGCCATTATGATGATGAATTATAATGGATTATTATGCTTCTAGTAATATTACATATTATATTATATATACTATCGTAGCCTATAACAAGTAATAGAGTTTTTAAAATAGTTTATACTTGGCCAAAAAGTTAGAAAATATAATAATAAGAATTCTCATAAATTGTACTTAATTTATAGAAAAAATTGTTTTTGTTATTGTACCGGCTTATAAAAATATCAAAAATATATATTATGCACAGTTTTTTTGTTAATCGATTTATAATTATAAATATTTATTATACAACTATAATATGCAGGGCTTGGAAGTTTTAGCAAAATGTATATTTTTTTTGGTTCGTTCTAGAACATCCAAAGTCCAAAGTAAAATACAAATATGTTTTACACTTCTCTAATGTCATACACGAAATTTATTTCGCTATTTTTTTTTTTTACATATTTACAGTTTTTATTGCTATTTTTCTAATTTAATGTTTTTAGTGCTATTTTGGGTAATATTTTCATACATGAAATATTCGCATATTGTTGAAAATATTGATTTACTTGGTTATATATTTAAAAATATTTGAATTTTTGAAGACATTTTTTACTTTTACTGTAAATTATAAAATTGTAAAATTACATTTAATTTTTTATCTAATAAATTTACAAATTTTTAAGTTAAATGCATATTTTTTTGATTTTTCGAGTTATTTATAGTGCATATTTTGGAATTATGAAGTGCATATTCAAGAGCTAAAAAGTAACATTTTTAGTGCTACAACTTTCGAGCCCTGATAATGTGTAATGAAGCACCTGTATAATTGGGTTTATAATGTTTATATACTGTAACTGTAAGTGATTCAATAACCCAGATTGCTCAGAAATGTTAAATTTCTCTCTGGTTTATTCTATTTTAGAATATGGCTTAGTAATTTGAAATACCTACTTATCAAGCTAGCTAATAAATGAAATTGAACGTGTTCAAAACAGGCTTTTACGTGTACTATAGCTTATAAAATAAACAAAACTGATACATCTCTCGAGAAACTAGTAGAAAAATGTAATATTGAGTCACACGAAAAGTGAAGAAAATTTGATTATAAAAATATTATTTATATTAGTTTTTGTTTAATTTAATGACGTACTTTGGCTCTACTAACTATTAAATTCTCAAATTTACTTTCCACAACTACTGAGTTAAATACCTTTCAATGTCCTTTATTTTAAAATTTGTGTAACTCAAACACACTATACATAAATACTTACTTCTAAAATAACTATATATTTTTTACTCCGGTCGATAGAATGTTAACTACAGGAAATTCATCAAAAAACTTTGTTTTTTTCAATGATAAGCCAACCAGGTTAACATTTGTAATCTTGTAATAAATAACTTACTATTATAAACTTTTATTTATCTATATATTTTAACTTATCATAATTAATATGTTCTATAGGTTATAATTTAATTATTATGCATGTTGTTGTATCAGCTGTACCAAGTCCACTATGTGCGTTTATTATTATTAAATAAATAAATATTTTAATAAATATACCTAATAATGATTTTTCCGGCAACGGTTTTAGTTATTTTACTGTAAATTATAATTTAAAAAAGTATTATGTTTTGTATAGGGACTTGAAACTTTTCCCTATTATATTTTCTAATTGTTTACTATAAGTACGACTTTTAAAATATTTAAACTAATTTAAGGTTATTTTTACAACGAACATATTATTTATATATTTTAAATTTCTACGTTATTTATTTACTTATATTAATTGTTAATAAGTGATAATGTACATAATATTATATTAGATATAATTATTAGAAAATAGATACGATTTGTTTTAATTGAAAATAATTTCAACCTACTGTATTAATAGGTGATAGAAAAATGTATAGCTATGTATTAGCAAAACATTAATATGTAATAAAATATCCTATAATATATTAATAATTATCTTTTACCCATAAACCTACATATTGATATATCTAATACAACAATTTTTAAAATCACTTAATACAAATTGCAGCCGTAAATATTATCCATCGTGAAATATTATAAGAAGAAATACATGTCAGTATCAGTGCAGTATCTAAATTATACATTTTTATTTCTGCACATCTATCAATACAGAGTATAAAAAATAAATATCATTGAAAATTATCTTCGGGGTGGATATGTCAACAAAATTTGTCTCCATTAATTATTTGTACTATAGTTTGGAAGACGGAATTTATTATGCAAAATAATTAAGACTAAAATATTTAAACTTTCAAGTTTGAAAAATTGACAACATGTTAATAATTCAAACTTCATTATGTTTGCTTTACCATTCGTTGCACGTTTTCGATGGGATTTGAACTTTTTTCGTTCGGCATAGTGTAAGTGATCTCTTGATAAGAAACACACATGTATAATAACGCAATAACTTTCAAAATGTAATTTTATACGTAGTACACTAGGTACCCTGTACTTCGTTGCACAAAAAATGACGCTTCTTATGTGATTCAGAGTTGTCTAATTCGTTATTTAATACTCGTCATTCGTAGACGACGCGGTGTTCTTTTTATATATTTATAGCTGTCCCTGTGCACTTCGTTGCTTGTTTAGAAAATTATACCCTTATACGTTTCGTATATCCGATATCGTTAAAATATTTATGTAATCCTCTGTATATTTTTCATAGTAGATGGACTTTTATACAAATTATTGGCACGATTCTTAACTTATGCCTTATTGTATCGATATAGGGTATAGACTATATTCAATAATGTGCGGCTGTTTACAACACCTATTTTTTATTTATTATTATTAATGGATTTGATTCGTCCTTGGCTCTACTTTCAGTTAAAGGTTTTAATGTATTTTTTCTTTTCACTTTGTGTGTGACGAAATGGATTACAGGTCATCTATTTTCCGCCACAGTAAGAAGATTAAACGGAAACTTTGTCTATCTCGCATTAATACTTATGCATTGTTAAAGGTAATTATTATATACTTTTGATGGTTTTCACGCTTTTATCGTTTATATACATCGGAGAAACTTCTGTATAGAGCGTATCAACAATAGCGTTTTTTATGAAATAAATAATTCGATATTTTACATTACGTATTTCTTGGTAATAATTTTATTTTGTTGAAATATTCAAGTGGAAAATACAAACTCAATCATCTAAAAAACACAATTCTTTTGAAACAACTCGTAACTAAATTTTCCTAAATGCTAAGACAACACGCTTTATTTATTTTTCAAAAATATTATTTTTGATTGATTCTAAAATTTTAATGTTTTTTTTTTTTTTTAAGAAATGTTTATTATAGCTTATAGGTTAGTATATTTCAATATTAATTTGTTTGTTTTCGTATTTTATGTGGTATATTTTTGTGGGGAGTTTTTCGAGCGCGTCCCGAAATGACCCTTTTTTAATTTTCTTAGGGTGTCCGAAATAAGGTAAATTACTCGAGTGCGTCTTAAGAAAAAAAAAGGTTATATTGACATTGCCCTAGTACGTCCCAGTTAATTTTGAGTTATTCGGAATGCACCACGAGGAGTTGAATTGGCTTACACAGTTACACCCCAAAAATATTTTTTAATTCTTATTTATAATAATATCTTTTAATTTAGCTTACACTCTTGATATTAGTGTATTAATTATTTTAAATTATTATTTTTTTTTATTAAAAAAAAAGAAAAAATGATTATTTATTTTTAGTTTTTCTAAATAGGCTGGTGTTTAAATGCCATTCTTTTGAAAAAATCTAATCTAGGTATTTAATTATTTTGAAATTGATTTATATTGTCTTCGATGTATACAATTTTTTTGCGTACTATGGAGTATGGAATGTGTATGACTGGGGGTAACTGTGGACCGAGGACACATTCACATTTCACAAATATCAAATAGTAATTTAATTAAATATTATACAGAATTTAAAATATAAAATATATGCAATTTTTAATGATTCATGAATATTTTCACCTAATTGTTATTTATAATTATATATAAAAAAAAAATGTCCAATTTCTCACATAAAGTAAGCATAACTGGTACCTAGTCTATATTTAGTTGTGAAAATAAATTGTTCATATATGATCTAATTTTAAAAGTATTATTACCTTGTAATATTGTTTATGTTTTTTTATTAAGGTATCGTGCATAATTGACTTGATATATAATGAATATAGGTATTGAAAATTGTATTTTATTCTGTCTACAGTTACGATTTTAGAAATCTTCATGGTTTTATATTAATTAATTAAATTGTTTTAGATTTATAAACTGCGCACTTATATATTTCCGCTTATATTGCTTCCATACTTAATCAACATAAATATTATTGATAGTTAACAAGGTAACTCCAGACTGATAAAAAGTGTTCAAATTAAACCCGCAACGTTATTAACTGAATATAATTTTTTTGGAATTCGTTCCTTGTGGAAACGGATAAGATGCGCGTATTATAGTGTCACCGTGTTAATTTAAATATTCTCCAACAGACCGTCAAATCATTAACAAACCACAAGGTAATTAATATTTATTATTCCTTAACTAATTATTGCAGCCATGCTACGAGAATATATAATGTCATAGTTGTACACCTGTCGGAATGGTTCAGTCACGATGTCGATTCTCAAGTGTAATGTTGTGCTCCTAAGGTAGTAAACCATTCACTCCTTGTCTGCACTCACCGAACAGTTAAAATTGTATTTTATTTTTTTTCAGTCTGATGGCGGCCGTGAAATGTGGCACTGTTAATTATAACGGCGCGTCGATCAAGGAAGTGGCCGACGACGTGATGGTGCACGGCGAAGGGCCATTTTGGGATTCCGAGAATAACGTCTTGTATTTCGTCGATATATCTCAACACCGCGTTTATAGATTTTTCCAAAACCATTTGGAATATGCTCAATTAGGTTAGCGTTTATATTACAAAGATTTTTTGGAGATTTCATTTTATATTTGATTTATTTTCTTTATGCTCGTTAGACAATGACGTGAGTTTTGTGATCCCGGTTCATGGACAACAAGGTCTATTTGTCATTGGATTGGGTACAACGTTGGCTAGTCTCCGATGGAATCTCAACGATAAAACGAATAAAGTCGTTGGTCTGATCACCGTTGATAACAATAAACCAGGCAACCGATGGAACGATGCAAAAGCAGATACCAACGGGTACTTGTGGGCTGGTAAGTAAATATAATAATAATCTTTATATGATTGTGCTTAAATAAGCAGGGGATGTATTGAATTTACTAAACAGAAATGAGTGTACAATTTTAAATTAAATATTCCATTTTTATTTCTAAATTGTTCGTACTTATCTAAAAACAATCGTAACTCCACGGTATTATTATTATTATATACAGTATCATTTTCTAAGTGTAAAATAATGCGAAACAAAAACTGTGTCAGGTACTATGGGATTCGAAGACGCAGCTGGAAATATCCCTCCGGGACGTGGAACTTTATATAAGCTAAACGACACCAGCTGTTTTAAAAGCCTGGAATCCGTCTTACCTGGCGTTTCTGTTTCCAACGGGCTGGCGTGGAACGGCGACAGTACAAGGATGTATTACATAGATTCGCCGACCAAGCAAATAGCGGTTTTTGACTACAATCCTGTTAAAGCTTCTATATGTAATAATTTATTTTGCATTAATATTACTACATATTTTCGTCGAAAAATAATGTCTGACAAACACGATTTATTTCAATTTCTCAACAGCGAACCGGAAAACATTCTACGATTTCAAGACAGACGACATACCGGGCGTCCCTGACGGTATGACGATCGACGCAAACGGTGATCTCTGGATCGCTAACTACAATGGTGCTCAGGTAAATTTCTGATTTTTTTGGTGTTAAAATTATATTATTACAAATCGTAATACATTTTTAGGTACTGCATGTGAGTGGAACTAATGGAAAGTTGTTGGGCAAGTTAAAGATTCCCGCCGAAAAGGTTTCATCTGTTACGTTTGGTGGACCACAGTTGGATAAACTATACGTTACGACAATCAGTCGTGGTGTGACGCCAGAGAAATTCCACGAGTATCCGATGACGGGAAAGGTATTAGAAGTGTCCGGTCTAGGTGTCAAAGGTACAAAGAATAATCGAATACGTGAAAAATGTTTTCGATCGCCGTAAATATTTAGTATCGTGAGTAAAAAGTAATTCGCGTTTTATTAAACATGACTTCATTGTACAAAAAATAATTCATAATTATAACGTCGTTTAATATATATCTAATATTTAATCGTATTTTAATTATTGTATTTGTGATTTTGTTCATGACTGTTAAAGTAACAATGATTAAATTTTTATTTTCCAATGAATGTTTACACTGTATCCACCGTAGATATATAATACTATACACTTATATATAAATAAAAGCATAATGTTTAACTTTATATTAATAAATTATATTTTATACATTAGTATTATCTATATCTCACTTGTCATTTGTTAGGAGATTTAATATATTGTCATATTTAAATAATAATAAAAAAAAAATGTATATATATATAGGGTAGTCCTTATTTTTTCAATATAATTTGTTTTAGACAGTACCACTTAAATTTGTTCAGTTACATGAGTGAGTAATTTTGGCAAAATTTGGGAGGTTTCTCTCGACCTCTTTTGGTGCCACATCGGGGTTGAATATGACAAAAGGGGGTAGTTTTTTTATATAACTCTGAAAGTACTTAGATATAGTTGTATAGATAAAATATTAATAATATGTTTTTAATAACTTTTTTTTAAAGTTGAGACGCTTCGAAATTCAATAAACATTGATACAGGTTTTTTTAACTAGGTATGATTGATAAAATAATATTCACATATTTATATTTTTACTTATTTACAGAGTTATGGAAATATACACTTTATGTAGTTAATAATAAAATTATTATAAATATAAGTGATAAATACAACACTATATTGACATATAGTGTATTTTTTTTTAAAGGTAACATGAAATATTTCTGTCCAATGACTACGGATTGATATATGGTTTCCGAGAGGAGATAGAAAATACAGAAATACGCATTTTTAATGATTTTAAAATTTGTAAAGTTAAGTGAGTGTATGGGCCATACATCTTGAATTTATTTGTATTTTCAATATAAAATTAGGATATCGAATTTTTTTAAGTCATGTCAATTTTATGGCTCTAACACTAAAATTGAGCGACAATCAGCTGATGTTTTAGCTTAAATTATAATGTTTAAGAATTCAATGATTTTATAATTAATATCCGTTAGATTTCATTTATTATTTTTCACTCAATGATTTAAATAAAAATTAGTTTGTTGTAATTCTATAAATTTTGCTATTAGAGCCGAGCCATGGTTAATAGGTTAAAATAACTTAGAAAGTTCAATATATTTTATCTAAAATTTCAGGTCTAAATTCTATCTGAGTTTGATAATGAAAATACCTGTTGCTATTTAAATGAATGCTAGTTGTATTGTACATGCGCACACTTAAAAAACAAAACATTTGAAAATCATCAAAAAATGTACATTTCTGTACTCTATATCTTCTTCCGGAAACCTTATAGTAATCTGAGGTTATTGAACTGAATATTTCGTATTAATTTTAAAAGGAAACACTGTATAATGTATTCATAGATTATTAGGATGTTACGATTTATGTGTGTACAAAGAAAATGAAAACATTTTTAAAAAGCGTGTATAAATATAAAAGAATAAACAATTATATTTTTATACTTCACTAAACTAATGTGTAACCCATTTAGGCTTGTATGCTTTATTGTATGTTACCTAAACAAATTGTTGATAATTATCAGAATATCAATAATTTCGTATTATGGTACCTATTACATGATATTATTGTTCTATTTATTTTATAATAGGTACGTGATAATATCATTATGTTTATTAATCAGAATGTTTTAAATGAGATTATTTTTAAATATAGTTACAAAGATTCAAAAATTGATTTTAAAATTATGCAAACCTAGCTGTTTGAAAATACATTGGTGCACTTCTTATATTCTAAAATATAACTTATGTTATTAATTATTATGCAAACTAACTTTAGACGTTTCGTAAACTGACGGTTTCTTTTCACTAGGTTACGTATACTTTGTACCTATCACATACATTACATATTGTATAATTATAATTAATGTACAAACTATGAATTTAAATAAAAAGTATATTTGTTAACATAGGATAGACAGTGAAAAATAATTGTTGATTTTTAAACTCAACTTCAGTAATTTTCATCAACTGAAATAATTTTTTTTAACAACATATTTACAAAAATCAATATTGTATTTGCTTTGAACAATAATTTAAAAATAGCAAAAGACTGAGGATTGATGATTTTTTTAGTTAACTTTCACAATACATTCTTTAAAAAGAAGAATTCTGAAAAAAGAAATGACGTAGGAATTCGTAAAATTGCGAGAAAGAGCTTATTGAATTCGGTTGTGAATATTTTCTACAAACCAATTGTCATCGAATATAATAAATATTTTATTTTTTAACTTGAAAAAGGTAGGCAGTCCAAAAACAAATACGTACACGTGTAAACTTTTAAAAAGAAAAGTCTGACATATTATGTATTAATATATACGATGACATCAAGCAAGACAAAACATTTTTAGAAATATGTCTTGTAAACATTTTAAAAATGTGATGACATTAGCATTTTGATGGATGTGGTCTAATTTTGTTAAATTAAAAAATCCGTAAATCTTTTACGAGAGCTTCAAACAAACACCAGGGACCTGGTACCATACATAACTTATTTTGGTAATTATCCAACTACAGTTAATCCTTCTTTACAATGATATCATCAGCACTTATGGCACATTCATAATTTACTTATAAGTTAAAAATTTCATGTTTTGAATTCACTAAATAATTTAAAAAAAGAATATTTAGATTAAATTAAATTTGTGTTATCATGGCTCAATGTTATAGTTATAGTACAAGTATAAATGCATACTATCTATAATTAAGCAGATTTATTTTAAGTTTATGTCTAGTTAGTTATTGTTCGGCATAGATATATGGTATATTATATAGTTTTTTAGATCTATCTTTCATAAACCTTTAATTTTGATTTCTTTTCTTTGTAACTATATATGCTAGCTTTGTAGACTTGTCAGTCAAGAATTGAAATATAAAAACTATTTTATTTGTATCTAAAAAATAAAACTAATTACTCATCTATTCAAAATTTTTTTTTTTGATTAGTCATTCTAGTTTGCTTTCAACTGTGTCTTCTACTTAGAAGTCAGATTCATGCATGATAAACTACAGGATTGATCTTACATTAAATATTACATTTTATACTTTTTGGTTTATTTATTTTACTGTAGTTTAGGTTTGAAATGCTATAAATATATTTAAGTTTCGATTAAAATACTTCATAAAACATTTTGTTGATACATAGGAATTTGTATTATTCTGATTATCTAAAGTTATATCATGACATTTGAAGTACTAGCTCATTATGCAGTTTCCGACCATTAAATTAGAGAATTCCCTCGCTCTCTGCTCATCAATAATCAATATGATAGAGTATAAAATATCTTCCATTGTAATAATTGTGCGAATGTTGATTTTTCTCCATCATTACTTCTGTAATTATATTTCTTGCGGAGTTCCGATTATTATTAAATCATTTCAATTTACGAATTAATAATATATAATATACACTCACTCAATTGAACACTTTGCTGTTCTCACTTATGGCTCCTTTGACACTTCTTACTACAATATCTATGGTGCCAAATTAAATAATATCAATGAAATATTTTGTTCCTATAACAGCCTACCTCGTATTGATGATAACGTTGATAATATTATTTTGTTTATTGACTTGATTAACGATTGCATGTTCTTGTCTTCTTGAGTTGTATTATTACATCACCACTGTGCGATTTATTGGAATTCCTATATAAGTGTAGAGTATCTTTCTAGATTTTTTTATTCGTGTAATTATTATATTATTAGGGCCTATTTTGGTACTTTGAACTTTGGGTTAAAATATAAAAAAGTTTAATTTTTCTACAGAATATATAGTACAAGCGTCTTTCATTTGAGCGAATGACCCAAAATTTAACTGAGTAGAGCATAAAAATTAACTAATCGTTTAGGCGAAATTATAAATTACTGAATAATAGGGAAGTAACATACCTATAACTTATACAACAACTTTTATAATATTTACTATAATTACAAATTATTATATAGTTTCAACTGATGGGTGATAACTATTTTAAAGTGTTGACAAATAATTTATATATAAAACTACTCAACAATACGAATTGATGTGGTATGAAATTATTAATTTATATAATACTTTCGTCAATACTAAATTAAAATAATTAAATATTACAAAATTGTAATCAAATTTTGAAATTGTTGCTTATAAATCAGCACTTTAATGTTTTCTAACATGCTAAATAATTTGCTGTGTCTTCCATCTTGCACAAAGTTAGTTTAAGACAATTCAGCAAAATATTGTTTTACTTAAACATTGCTTGTAAAATATATAACTTAGAAATTGGTGATTGAATGAAATATTTATTTGGTTTACCACTTTTACCATCAGATCAAATTCGTCCGATCGATATTTCTGATTTTTCAGACTATTTTTTAAATAACTGTACTATAGAAGACGCCAAATTCCCCTCTTCGTTATTGACAAAATAACTAACAGACAAACCTTGTATTATTTAATAGGACTGAATCATTCCATAGTTATTATAACTCACAATTTTATCCTAATATATATCAAGTAATTAATATTTTAAAAGAAATTCAAACAGAAACCTTACTAAAAATTAATTTTATCAATAAACAAACAAACAAAAAAAATCAATATATTACGTAATAATACAAAAGAAAAACAAGAATATACATTAAAATCGTGGGAAGAATATTAAACCGGAAAATTAACAATAATCGATTATATTAAACAAAGGGTATGAGATACTATACTAATAAAAAAATGTAGCTAAGATTTTTATTATAATATTATGATAAATTAGGTATATGAAAATATATTATATTTTCAACAATTTCAACGATACTAGTTAGAGTTAACTGAGAGTCTTAAGTCTTTAAAAATGGGAAGGAAAACGTATTAGTCTATTTAAGTTTCACATATATATTAAAGCTCACCCAAATAATATGTAATTTTGGACCATTTGCTCAAATGAAAGCCGTCCACAGACAACAGTACTCGTATATTATATATGATTTCGAATTTCCGGGTATTTTTGGTTTTTAATTTTCCATATAATTTGTCGGATGTCAAAAGCGAGACCGTCTATAGTCGACTTATACTTTCTTGAATCTGTTTTTATGGTTATCTTTCTATTATTTTCTCAATGTATTAAATTTATTTTTGTTATCTTTTTAAATGCACTAGAAATAACATTTTATACTCAGCGTTTAGAAATGTTACATTACTGTAGCTTAGTTTCCGTTTGTATACATCAGATTTATCAACCAAATTAATTTTAATTTACATAATATCTATATCTATACATAATGTGACTATTACATACGTACATTTTAAATTCCGAGTGGAGCGATGAGTCTATTGATTTTATAATGACGCGTGTGTGTTTTTTTTGTGTCTGTAAATACTGTTTAGGGCAGTAAAAATGTTTCGATTTTCAAAAATTGGTTTCTGGTAGTATATTGGTACTAATTGATACTTTAAGGAGTCAAAAGTAAAATATACTTGCAGAAACATGAATAGTATTTTGTAGTTATAAAGTTATGAAAAATTTTCGTTTTATATGTACCTATGTCTTAGAAATTTATTACAAGATTCATCAAAAGTAGTTCATATTGAAACTATAAAATTTAATAAATATATAAAGGTAATTATTTTTTATAGATATTTTAAGTTTAAATTCGGACAAAATTACTTATTTAAAGATAAATAATGATGCTAATTATTTTGTTTTAATTTAAAAACACAATTCATGAACATTTAAAACTCTTACATATAATTATTATGTTATTATAAATTTAACTATATGCAATGGCATTTTCAATTTTTTTCAGATATTATTATCTATTTATATTGGAAATCTATTTTTACTATTTTAAGGTATTTATCGAAAGATTTTATTAAATTTTGGGTTATATAAGTTTGTATAATATTATGGTGTAGGTATATAACTTATGTATATATATATTATGATAATTAAATACTAATAATAAATAAATGCAATATTTTCGGAAAAAATTTAATCAACCTACTATATAATGTTAAAAGTAAAATAAATGACTTAAATAATTATAAAAAAAAATCAAGAAATTAATATACTTAGTGATATACTAGATTGACCTTCTTTGCTCAGAAACGTTTTTTGTATACAACGATGTATCATTGAATTTGAATTTAATACACCTATAATAGTAACCTATTAAACATCTAATGCACAGTAGAGCGGTACCCACTTGCCTACTTTTTCACTCGTAATTTGATTGTAAACTTAAAGAATACGTAGAAATTATAAAATATGCAGTATTATAACAAGATTATTGAGGTTAATCTATTCGAAAAAAATTTTTTAAAAAATTTGGATATGTGATTCGAACACACTTATAAGCGTTATAAGTGTTATAAGTTATAACTATGACATTTTATATTTTATTATAATGTATCAAAAAATATATTATACACCATTTCAATCAAATATGGTTCATTTTATTCAAACAATTTAATTTAAAAATTATACTTATGGAGTAACACGGAAATAATTAAATTGATCACGGTCATATTATATTCATACTGCGGTTTATGACCTCGAATGGTAATGATTTGCTAACAAGCATACTGAATATATTATTATTATTATTAGGTATGCAAGAATAGAATAATCACTCTAAGGGCGCAACTTTTTATTTTTATAATTATCGTTGCATATTTTTATTTTACAAGTAGGTAGCAGTTAATTTGATAAGAACAAAAATACGGTCGATTTAACATGCTTAAGTCGCCGTAAGTATTTCCTTGAGTAAAACCTATAAACTGCAGCAATGGCATAAACATTAGCGATTACTGTCGAGTGTCGAGCACACGTAGAATCGGCGTACCACAATGAATTTATAATATCTCTATACTCTCTAGACCGTGATGGTTATGAATCAAAATAGGAAATTTAATACGATTCGCGAGCTATTTTTAAATTTTTAATGCGAGTACAAGGAAGCGAGCAGCTCTAAAATTCGTAGATGATAAATATTATTTTTTAATTTTTTTATTGAAGCGAAATTTAATATATTTACAATCTGTTATTTACAATAAATGAATTGTATGAGATTTGATTGTCGGGAGGGGGAAGTCACCCAATGACGACACCTCGTGTGATAATAAATATTATTACGTTATATTGAAATACGACAAAATGTCGAGGTAAGCACCTGTAACTTCCAGCAACTTCTCAATATTGTTCGCTACGGTTTGCGGTCTTCCATTCACTGTTGTAATTGGATGATCTTTGAAAATTGCTGGACAACACTATTACACACCACCACTGCAGCTGATTTCCGTCACGTAAATAATATATATAAAATAGCTTTCTCGCAAGAACGAAGTCCGGCCCCGGACGTGACTGATGACACGGCCTGCGCGAGGACCTCGCCGGCATTTCGGTAATCCCATTCATATCCATTGTGCAACGCATTCATCACAATTCGTTTGCCACTTTTTTACGTGCTCGTTCGAAACGGATGTACACAAAGTTATATGTTTAGGGTATTATTGTATGTTGTTTCGGACAACTTTTCAAACCCGAACGGCGGTCGACAATCATCATTCCAGTCTTCTATACAATATTTGTCCGACGCAAAATCCGTTCAGTTTTTATCAGTCATAAAAAAAAGAATGAAATTATGTAACCGCTCTACTGTACTGCAGATATTGAGTGTACCTTGTCAATGGTAATTGAGCAAGTCACTACTTTCCATAATGTGCTCAATTTAAATTCAATGATACGATAAACGTGTTTTTGTACGTAGATTGTTTGCCTGTTAGCCTACATTACTAAGAATATTTGATGATACAGTGAAACTTCCATATAACGAACTTCCATTTAACGAAATTTTCGTTAAATGGAAGTTTTACTGTATATGTATATTGCAATTAAAGTAATTTATTTTATTATTAGTTATGCGGTTAGGTTGAATTAATTTTTGCCAAAAATATAACATTTAAAAATGTCATTAAGTATATAAAATATAATGTTATAGATATGGTAAAAGTTTCTAATTTATATGATTAATATTTTTTAATTAAAACAAAATAACTAAAATCTTAATTCTCTGTTTAAATATCCATAATCTCATTCAAATTTGAACTTAAAATGTATATATATATATATATATATATATAAAAAAACAAACTGTTTTTATAAATTGTTTTTGGTTACATAATGAAGAATATACTATGAACTTTGCATTATATTTTCAAGTTTTACCTATAAAACTTGAATTTAGTAACATTTAATAAAATAAGTTATTAAGATTTTATATTTAGTTCAAGTAACAATTAAAAAAAAAAAAGTCCAATTCAACTCTATTAAATCCATCGCTGGCTGTCCTAAAAAAATTCACGAAGTAAGCTCAAGTTATGTAGTTATCTACACCTGTAGAAGTTTAGCAGCTGCGTTACAATCGATTGACGGATGTGTGTTGAGGAAGGGTGGTAGGTAGAGAATTTATGAGAATATATTTTAGCCCACCTCAATATAATATTTACAAATAATGAGGCTTTTTTCTTTTTTTTTTCAACTGACACGTAATATAAATATAAATCTAGCGATGTTATAAATACTGTATACCTACGCTGAACAATTAAAAGCTGCAAAAAACACTTAACTTATTTTAAACGTATACATATAGCAATTAACAGCCACTGTTCCCAATTATTCGTAACTACATAATGATATGTAGAACGTTTATATGTAAGTTAAAATATTCATAAATACACACAATTTATTATTTATATAGTGACTATACTTATATGTGTGAATAGTACATTATACTTGTAGATACACTCAAAACTACCACAGTTTTATAATATAAAATATTGTATATTTGCGTGTTGTTGCACATGTATATGGATGTGGATTTTTTATGAAGATTTAAAATATTTCACTGATATTAATAAAATTATATATTACTAATTCATAATATTTAATAACAAAATATACTAGTCTGTTGTTTTCGTGTTCAACGACCAATTTGCTTCCGCCAACGTCATAGCTCGCGTTTCCCTTAGGTAAACTCACGTTGGCGCTTATGTTTTATCGCCCAAATTAATACGAGTCTAATGGTTGCGTAACGTAACAAATTTTTAACTACTTTTCGGTTTGACAGAAATTTATTTATAAATATATAAAATAGTCTTATGAATACTTAGAAATTACAATTATGCAACTGTCAACTGACGTTGTTTATATGATATCATATGGTTTTTTAAAATCACTGCTGATATTTAACGACGGTGATATAATAATTTTTTTTTTTTTTAATAGGTACACATATTTTTATACAGCCTTATAAGGTTAACCTAACACTGTTTGAAATTAATCCACTTTCAGCCCAACCAATTTAAG
The DNA here is from genome assembly GCF_002803265.2 of Melanaphis sacchari. Lineage (NCBI taxonomy): Eukaryota > Metazoa > Arthropoda > Insecta > Hemiptera > Aphididae > Melanaphis > Melanaphis sacchari. The sequence continues at coordinate 1,128,986 of NW_020271560.1, read as the reverse complement.
AAGCGGGCGAAATTTCCATAATATTTGATTATTAATACACCAATGTATACCTTGTGCAGTTTAAACAACACCATTGTTTAACGTCCTAAGCAAACATTTTCAGATTTGAATGTTATTTATTGTAATAAATAGTCGACTTAAGGGGATTCGATTACTGTTTTTGTTTTTGTATATCATACGTGGAGCATATTAGATATTTAAATGAGTTCTATACTGATCTAGTGCAGTGGTAATCAATCTAAAACAGATTTGAATTTTTCATTAAGTTCACTCGACATTGACTTTCTCACATATTTGATTTTATTGCCTTAAACTAAATAAAAAGTTGTATAAAAAATTGTCATATTTCAATTTTTGATTAAGTTATAACCAAAAAAAAAAAAAATTTGGTAATGTCAAGACTTAAAAAAATATTTAAATCTGTTTTCAGTTTTTAATTGTTTCTCTAGACCAATTGGTACATTTGAAAAAAAAACTTAAAAACACGCCTGAATGTCGTATGTTCTTCTACACGTGTTATACAAAAACAAAAACAGATGTTATTAAATTTAAAAGTTTAATATGACGGTAAACTCATAAACTAATCAGACGGTAGTAAAATTTTTAAATTGTATTGTATATACTTGCTCTTTTTCATCTATTTATTTCAATTGAATTTTTTCCGTACGATTTATGTAAGCATTATATCAATTTGAAATATATTTGAAATTGTATATAAGTATTAGTTATAATATCTCTGATGACTAGTTTACATGTATTTGATTTTTTTAATAACATTTTTATTATTAATTATCATCATTATTATTATTTGCATTATACCAATTAGGTATATTTAAGTTTTTAATTTCGATTTAAATAAATTAAAAGTTAATATTATTTATTAGTATGTAATATACTAAATATATTAACTTTAAAATTCAAATGAATAGATAAATAGTAGTTTGAATGTATTTTAGTTATTTAATGTTCGATAAAATTAATAGTATGTTTTGACAGCTAATTTATTTATAATGTTTAGTACAATGTCCAAGTTGATGAAACTTGTTATGTAAACTTTTTTAAAATATTTTTTTCATTATTTCTGTCATGAGCAGAATTATAAGATTTTAAAATGTGAATGCTTTTATAAGAAAAATATTGTCTATTTTATTTAGAATTCAGATGATTCGATACACCAATATAGTTAATACATTTTTTTGTTTTGCATTTTATAAGATTCGAATTATTGAAAATTTAACATTAATTAAGGCTATAATAGTAATTTAAATATAATATTTTTTTTAAATGTTAAAAGTAGAACTTTATTTTTAAGAGTTATGAGTTAATGATAATTTCAACATTAATTTTTATTTCCTTATATTATTAATAAGTTAGATAATTATTAATTTTGTGTCTTAAGACTATTATTCTAATTAAATAATTCTATTCACTTATTGCTACTCTTTTTGATTGATTGATAAATTATTTTCATGATAATATTTAGTGATTAAATAAAGAATAATTTAATAATTAATTTATAAATTAAAAAAAAAACACAAATATTTTATGTAATTACTTTATGAATTATCATTACAGATTTTACAAATAACTTACTATACTGTTGAAAATATATAAATACAATGTTAATATTGTAATCTAGGCATAAAAGTTAAAAAAAAAAAAACATTTAAAATTATTTATAAATATTATTTTATAATTTACGTTCTATTGTTATAGTTACTAAATAGGATATCAGTTCAATATTTGTTTTCTCCCTCTGACCCACGAATAACATTTTTTAGAGAGAAAACTAACAGGGTATTGATATTTTCTTAGGAGTAGTGAAAAGAAGTATATTATTTGTTAAGATTGTACCTAAATAAATATATTTATTAAGATTGAATTAATTTTATTATTTGATATGATTCTTATTAATTGTAAAATTTTGACATAAAGATATAAAATGTATATTATACGTGTTATTAATTGTTATTTGTAAATGTATTCCTAATATAATGTAATGGTCGTAATAAAAATATGCGTACATTAACGTATAAATTATAAAACTTAATGCTGATTTATTTTGCAGGTTAGCTAATATAAATAAACAAACAATGATCATATCACTTGTAAAATGTTTCTGCTTTGAAACACGTACACAAAAGGGTTTTATTTACCAAAATAGTTTGTTTGCTTTAATAATAATAATAATAATATACCGTTATACTTATACTTTAAATCGCAGTTAAAGCCAACTTCCATTTTGCATATGAAACAAAACTAAAGATCCTAAGATAAATAAATTTTAGTGGATTTTAGGAATATAAAATAACTAATATTGATATAAGTTTATAATAACAAATGTGTTGACACCAATTTTAATAGACATAAGATATATTTTATACATATGCTTATATTCTGTATGCGTTTGTTTGCAAAGAGAAAATTTAATTAATTTTATTTTAGATAAATTAACCCATCATCTGTATCGCTATGTTTTGTATTATAATAGGTATTGTGTTAGTGTTGCGCTAACATTCATCATTTTTTGATGCTGTGATTTATTTAACAAACTTAGAATAGTAAAACAAAGATAAAAATATTTATCTAGTTATATCCTACAAATATTTGATTGTTAATAATAATTTTTATTCAAATTGTCTATACAAAAAATTAAAAACAAATAATTTTTGATAGGAAAAATTTAAAAATATATATATTCATCATTACCACTTTTTACATTATTTGGGATACAAAAATAAAAATATTGTTAACGATATAATCAGAATCATTAAATTTGTGATTATCCTCAGTTTCACTTAACCATACGGACATTTTTTACAATTTTTGTAAAATTTCGTGTATAAAAGTAATATAAACACAATAATGACACGGTTAGTATCGTGCGAGCGGGACGCTAATATCATCGCGGATTTCGAAATTCAACGGATCATAATAACTACAAATAGATGTTTTCATACTGGATTTTTGGTTATCTATATATATATATTATTTGAATAAGAAGTATATGGAGTTTCAAAACAATCTATTTTTATTTGAAAAAGTGGTTCCTAACATAACCTTAATTTTAGCGGAATGCTAACACCGATACCGATGAGGGTTAATAAGACTATGCAATTAAAGTGTGATTGTATAAAATGGTACATACCAATGTAATTGCAGTAATTTGCTGAGTGTATTAAATAATGTTTTGAGAATGGAAGTTTAATATAATATTATGCTAAAATATGGATATAATTTCTTGTAAACAATTAGAACTATACTATTTTATGGTTTAAAAAGTATTAACAATTAATTAAATTATAATTTTAATTATAGAATGTTTTAATTTGTATTATTCAATAGCTCTCTTTGTTTCTTATATTCATTTACTATGCTTTTCTATTAAAAATTTAAAATATATTTTCGACATGTTAAGCTAGTAAAAACTTGAATTTTCTTAAGTTACCAAGTTATATATTATAGCTTAATAATAAAGTTACCTATTATGTGCTCGTGTATAATTGATACATACATATATATATGTATATTGTTATTTTAAAGTTTAAAATTTAAACCTCTCTGCCTCATAGTTTATTTACAGTTTGATGTTAACTGATGATTAATAAACATAAATAATATTAATTATGTATAGAAATGAGGGTATAGATTACTTAAAATGTTATCAAAGTTACGATTTGAAATACTTAAAGTAAAAATTATATGCACATGTTGTGTATCGTATAAAATTCAACATTTTAAATTTACGGGTAGGGTATTGAAATTGATATATATATATATGTATAATGGCTATACTTACGTCATCCGAATGTAAAAGACAATCCAATCGAAGTGGAAATAATGAGTAAATACTCTAAAACAATACGAGATAAATCTTGAATCGCGTAACTCTCTCGGGTATAATAGACTTTTTGCCTGTGTTTGATCGCCATGCATATATATATTTATGTTTTTATTCTTTGTAATACTCCTATAAATTGCAAAGTATCCTACAGAAATCTTCTATTTGAAAAATGAAGCCGTTCAGAGTGTGTTTTTTGTTCATTTGCTATTTGACTATTATAATCATAACATTCGTTACAGGTAAGCATAGCATGTACAACAATAAGTATAATGTATATACATATTGTATACGGTATCTTATAATAATAAATATATTATTAGACTATATTAATCTAACCTTTTTTTTTATTTTCGAAGAATCCGTCCAAGAGAAAAATGTTCAACAATATAGCGACACATTTCTGAAAGAATTGCCACGTAAGTTTTATTTGTTCAGTAATGAAATAAATTTGAAACTATATCTATAAAAATCTTATCACCTTATATATTTTTATAGTTTACTACTGCCATCCTTCTCTTATCACAGATGACGGTGTCGTTGAACGAACCTGTAAAATTATATTCTCTTCGGATAGTAAGTTTATTTAGACATAAGTTATTAACGATAGTGTTAAATTTACCGTGAGTATAGGTATCTGTTTTTATTTTAAATAAGTTTATTACTGCTACTTCTAGCTCATAAAAGTTCTCTGAAGAACTATGTGGAATTTGTAGAAGTTTCTGGGGTTAAATATTTGTTTTTGTTTTTATGTGATATAGTACCCCAGTCAGCAAAAGCTAGAGCAAGAACAGCCTCCAGTATTGTTACAAAAAGAGGAAATCAATTTAAAAGTGAGTAGTTTCATTAGAATGTCAAAATTATTGATTAATTATACTACTTTCATTATTTTTGTTAATATAGATTTTATGTTGGGTAAGGACACTTCTAAAGGTAAGTCTTTACAATGTTTACTTGATTTCATAAAATTATTAAATTATAAAAATAATATAAATTGTAGATGCTGGTAATCGAGTTCAGAAAGGATCATATATACCAGTAAAATCTAACGGGAAAAGAGACGATTCGACTTCTACTGTTTATGGTAAGTAGGAACAGGATGAAAAATATGAAAAAAATAGGTACATTGCATTTATTTGATTATTAATATTTAGCGTTTAAAATGGTAAATATTTATAAAAGTTATTGATATTAAATTTTGGATAAATACTGCTTACCGTAGAAAGGTATGAATAGGTTCATGATATACATAAATAGGCATTAGCTTCAAAATAATCTAAATATGTATTGAAAATTTATTTGTGCGCCTATTATAAAATATATTGATATACGTGTCTTAAGTCCTTATGAATAAAAAGTAAAAACAAAATAATTAAAAATGTTATTACTTATTTTTCATTATTGTTAAAATAAATTTTGTCAAAATTTTAACTTTTAATAAATATTAAAAAAAATTGTGGATTTATATTCAATATTTTTAGTAAAAAAAAATTGTAACTTTATGTATTTAATATTTTTAAATAGTTTTAATAAAAACTTATGAGGAATTTTTCATTAAATTTTCAAGCTTTTTGATCCAGTGAAAATTTTTTTATACACATTTATAAAAATAAATTTTAAATGTCTGTAAATAGTTCAAAAGAGATGACGTATTTTGAAATTATGCTATTTATAGACAATGATAAAAAAAAGATGGTGCTAATTTTAAGCATTTATAATTATTTTTTCTCAATTATAAAAAAATATAAAAAAGGTTTGATAAGAAATTGGTAATAAAATCTCACAAAGAACCTTGTATTTATTTTTAAAACTTTAGGCTTAAGTATAAAACATTTTAGAAAATTTCAACTATAAAATAATTTGAAGATTGTTGCGAATTTAACAATATTAATTGTCAAAATTCTTACTTTAAACTTTGATAAAAATTATTGTGGATTTTTTCGTATACTCATTTTTTTTTAATTCTTGTAAAAACAACTTATGAAGAATCTAATCAACATGACGTTTTTAATTTACCTATTTTAAAACTATCTTTCAAAATTTTTTCATGAAAGTGTATAAATAAATAAATAAATAAATAAATACGTGTATATTTTTTACCAACATAACATTATTATTTAACAGAATTATTTTTAAATATTTGATAGGTATTTACACGGGACCAAGTGACATGGAAATTTTTCAAAAATGGCTGTCGTCGTATTATTTACAATAAATCTTAGATTTTCAAAAATGGAATCTTCATACAATATTCATTATTGACATCATTGATTATCGATAAGCTTCTGTGTAGAAAGTTTTCTAGTCTTCTGTAGTTTCTGAAGCCTAGAACTAATAGTAAAATATGTATTAATTGATTTATACTCAAATTGAAATAAAAATAGTAATAAAAAAAAGTTGTTTTTTTATAGTCGTAGTATTTATAGTTATTTATACATATTTAAAATATAATTATATACACACTATTTAATAGTTTTATTGAAAATGATATATAATAGTATATGTTTGGAATAAATGGTATGATCATTATTTATTTTCGTCTTAAAAATTATTGATAAAGTCACGATTATTTAAAAAAAGATGGTAAAAATAGTAATATATGTTGTATACAAATGTATTACGTATGATTGGTGACAACTTGTTGTAAAATTTTGTTTATAACTGTATAAGAATTAAATGTAAAGGTTAAGTTGTTTAGAAATATAATGGCTAATACGTTTTAACTTTTTAGTTTTTTTTTAATAATAATGTTAACAATATTCAAAAATATTTTACTTAGCTGTTCAATAAATAAAAAGTTTCGTTTTAATATTTATTTAAGTATAAATTTCATTTTTTGAGAGAGTTAATTTCAGATCATTATCTCCGTTTATTTATTATAATTAAAAAACCACTCAATTGTAGTAGATAACATTGTTTTAAGGTATCTTATAATTTTTGAAAAATATTTTTATGGTAAGTATTTGGTACTTATTACTTATGGTCTAAAATATCAAATATCAAATATAATGTATTAATATTTTATAGAAAAGACTAAAATAGACATATACATAGAAGATATTATTTTGTTTTTTTTTTATATAATAGTGGTTACCAAAAGTTCAAAAAATTTTTAATAATTTATTTATAATTTATCTGTAAAGCATATGTATATTAAATATTAATATAAAATACACATCCGAAATGTCGAGAGTAATGATGAACAATTTTGCAAGCTGAATTTAAATAAAAGTATCAAAAATAGTTGCCATACATTAATTATTCTATGTTAAATTTGTTTACTAAGAAAAAATGTAATATTGTGGATTTGTCTATACAAATATTATGTTGTATTTCAATGAATATGAAAGTAAATACGTTATTTAATGTTCTATTTTAAGGTTATAGAATGTAATGAAATCTTAACCTAAATAGCTGATATAAAAATGAAAAAATTTTAATTGAAAATTTAAATTACATTTTTTTCATATAATGTGAAATTTTATGATTAGTGTTATATCATGTCCAATTTATTACAAAGACATAGTTTATGCTAATAAAAAATATTATAATAATGTAATTCATTTTTTTTTTTTTTTGAGTTCTGACAAGCATTACATTTTATAATCAATTTTTATTATGTTTTTAATTTTTGAGAATGACGTGATTACTTTATTAACTTTGAAGTGTATTCACACTTTGTGTTTTTACCTTTGAATAGCATTTGTTTCTTGATTATTTTGTGTTTTTGGAGGATGACGTACTACTTCGCTGTAGCCTCTGGGTAGACACAATACTTGGGTTTCTGGTGGACGCCGTAAGTGTTGGACTCCCAATGATACTGGACCTGGTTAATCGTTCCACTATAGAATTTCAAAAGCTACTTAACTATAAATTAGTCGTATCTTTATGTTGAAAACCAATGGTAATGTAAAGTGTAATTAAAAATAAATTTAAGAAAATTAAAAAAAAAAACACGAAATTTTTTAAATAATGCCACTCAAATATCTACGTTAAAAAATTATGTAAGTCATGTCAGAATATTGTGTTCTAGAATAAGTAGTTTTATTGATTTTTAATTTTAGGTTGATTTATTCAGTACACTAATATTAGTACACCGGTAATTAATTTAAAGTGAATAACTTTTTAGTTTTTGTTTTTGAAAATTAGTATAGGTAATATTGTTTATTTCAAAACTATTAAATTCATGTCTATAGTTAGATTTTTTCTCTTTGCTCCTCTCGTTTTATATTTATGACATTGTCTATTCTTATGCAAATTTTAACTGATCAATATTTTATCTCCTATTGTATAGTAATAATTTAACATCTAATTAATCATGAATTTGAAAAGTTTTTTTATTATAAAAAAATATTTTTTCTACCTATCTACCTTTAATTTTTTGTTTTGATATTTAATGGGTTATGTCTGAATTCTACAATATACAGTTCTATTCTATTATTTTTTCATGTATTTTAAATAAGTTACCTGATTTGGATCGAGTCAAGTAATATTGAGATTCACCGTTTATTCGAATTACGTTTAAATCAATAGTAGCTTTGTCAGAGTTTCTTAAGCCTCCACAGTAGCATATGATCAATTTAAAATAAGCTCTGAATCTGTTTTCAAAATATTTATCAGTTATTCAACAATACCATGACGACTAGACAATTAACACTTACCTAGGATTCATCCAATAATAGATTATCGGATTCACCATCGAATTTGACATTGCTAACCAGTAGAAACTCAGGAACAAATCTTGCACATATGTTTTGATTACTATACTTTTGTTGTGGTATGCGTATACAAAATACGAGTGATAAGGTAACCAACAAATTAAAAAAATTATCACTACTACAGCGAACATTTTGACAACCTAGAAAATAAAATCGAAAATTGGTTTTCGGGGTTTTAAATTTTCTCCCTAAATTGCAACTAATAATGTTATTGTTAATTTAATTGTGTTATAATATTGGATATAGTATGTTAATATCTATGTATTTAGTCTTGGCCTCAAATTAAAATTTAGCTTGTAAGATATAGATTAGATAATTAAAAAAATGTTAAGTTATAAAAAAATTAAATCATTAGTATTGTGTCTTTTAACAATGGTTTTACATGATAAAGTTACAACTTATGTTTTTTTTAAACTTTTTTTTATTTTTTTTTTTTATAATGATCATACGTGGGTTAATAAAATGTAACATCGAGTGGGGATCTTATTGAGCTCATAAAGTTTTTTTTTTTCTATTCCAAAATACAGAAATTATTGACCACAGAAAACCATGGATTACATTTCTATCGTATCATAAACCAACTGAACCGTTGGTCCTGAAAACAACACTCCAGTGCCTTCGACCGGAATCAAGTGGGTCGTAATATATATGCGTCATTGATTTTTAAATCATATTTATGACTATAGGTAACGTCTTGCGCCGAGGTACAATAAGTTGAAACGAAAATAAACCACATTCAATCGTGGAAACATGAGCCGATTACAATTCACTGCCTTAGTTAAATTTAGAATTCTAAATACAGGATTTCTCAAAATTAGATAATATGTTTCGATATTGTTAACATTCATATATAACGAAAAAAAACCATTTTATTACATACATTTCGAATGTACTTTTGATAAAGTTAATATAAAATTTAAATCGAAATAGGTTGAACAATTTTGATGGTAAATTATTTATTAATAGAATTGTTATTTGATTGTTTAGTATATTATTGTTTCGATTACCCAAGGGATGTCATCATACATACTAATCAAAAAATTGAAATAGTTTTATAGGTTAAATTTACTGCAAAACACGTGTTAATCTTAATATTCTTAATATAATATTGGTAAATTATTAAAAATTGTAATAGATTAAAAATATATTTCTTTGATAGATATGGTTAAATTAAACTTTAGTACCAGTTTTTGTATGCATGAAAATAAAACATATAATAATGAAAAATAATAGTTGTACTCGAAATATTAAAATGGAGTGTTAATGTATGTATTAATATTTATGTAAAAGTATTTTAATAGTTATATATAGGTTTGTAATAAAAACATAGCAGAATAACGAAAACAAAAAAGTGATTTAGGAGCCGAATCTGTAATTTTGATCCTCGCAGAAACAACGTAATTGTTTAAAGGCATTGTTTATTAGTATTTTAAGAAAATAAATAAAGAAGGAAGTAACTGGATTATGAAAGCGAAGAAATTGTGATCAATGAAAAACCTCGTAAACTATCATATTTTATATTATGATTAGTGTTTTTGTAAAAAGTTATAATATTATACATACTATACAGATTATACACTATTTTATGCAATTTTATTTTGTTTTCCAGATTTAAAGTATAACATAAAATATTATGACTATAATTCATTAGAAATACATTTTATAAGTATTTAAGATATAATTTAATAAAATTTGATTTTAATCTTAACATAACTTCTATTTTTTTCATTTATTCAATTAACATGCTGTTATTAAAATAAATTTCATTTTTAAATTTATTGCTTTAAATAATTCAAATTTTAATTTTCTAAAATGTACTTTTAAACAAACTTTCTTTTATATATGTTAAATTAGTAAAACTAATATCATTTAAAATTTTTTAGCATGGATTTTTGAAGCTTTATTTTTATTTGGTATTGTTAAAATTTTAAGTTTGAAAAAAAATACATATTATATTAGATGTGAAGAAGTAAAATTAAAGTTTTATTTATTCTTTTGAATGTTACATTTACAATATTAGACAGATTTACACTAACAATATGGATAGTGAGGGTGATTTATATTTTGAGCTAAAAATAATTGGCTGTTGAATGAAGATTTTATATTTTCACAGTGATTGCGAAAACTTGAAACATGCCCGAAGAAAAAATATTTTTATTTACGCAAATTCATTCAATTATGATATACTAACATTAAAATTATTAAAAAATTCTTTGATAATTTTTTAGTCGTTGAATTAACATTAAAAATTAATATTTATAATCATTTATAATTATGTTTGTAAATTTTATTGGAACAGTAAAGTATAAACTCGCTTTTATTAAAGGAGTCGTCCAAAAAGTTAAAGGGGAAATATTACGATTTAAAATTCTTGCATAATATATCTTATATACATTTTTTCAAAACGTAGTGACATAATATCCGGTCAAATAATATGTTCTATAATAAAAATACTTTATTATTTTATTTGTCTATTTTTTTTCTATAGCTTAATGATAACTGACAACAATTTCTTGAATTTAATATAATCCTTATTTTATTAATATTTCAATAGAAGATTCGTTAAATTAAAAAAATATTTTAATTTTCGTGACATTTTTTCTAATCACTAGAATTTTAAAAACGACATATTTGATATTATTTATTTCATCGTTGATTATGCATATATATTTCTACAAAAGCCGATGTTTGTTAGAAATTATATTTTTCAAAGCAATAAGCAGTAGTCTTGAAATGATAAAGAGAAGAATAAATTGTGTGTTTGTTATTTGTATGTTCAATAGTCATCTAGGTATCTATTAAAGCGACGGCAAAACCGCGATAATAAATAATGCTATGTAGGTAATAATAGCGATTGCAATTTTTGCAATTAGTAGATAAATAATTATATAGTATTTTATTTCATAAACTTATAAAATTGGTTTAATTATTAATGATATGTTCAAAATTATGTTTCAATATGTGATATTTTATGTAATATTAAATTAGTAAATTTCTGCTTGTGTGCCATATCAACTTAAAATGCAATATATAAAAAGTAATGAAAACAAGGATAAGTAACAGTAAGATATAAAGAGTGGATCGTAAGACAGACGAAACATAAACTGGAGATATATAGTTTAAAATTGTAAAGGCCGGATTACTATTAGTTGAGAGCCAATTATAAAAGGTCTCTTAAATCATACACATGTACTGGAAATTAATATAATTTAATGTAGAAAAATCGTTGAAAAATGAAAATAAAAACATATTCGTCAAATGATAATCTTCAACAAATTATTTTCAGTTCTTAAATTGCGCCAGGTGATGTTAGAAATATTCTCGCTAGGATCTTTTAAAACGTACTTTACGAAGAGTACGCCAGAAAAGACAGAATGTCCCTCAAAATTCTTAAGATATACAAAATTGAAAAGGTACGTTCATTTTTAATATTTTATAATGGTAAAGTTGAAAATTGTATATACATTTATTCTATTGAAGGAAACATAAAACTGATGAAAAAATCTAAACGTTGATTCGCAGATGGAATTTTTAAAAGTCTTATTTTTTCAAATTTATACAATACCGAGTGATGGCTGATAGCTAGACACTCAATTGCCGTTTTCGGAATATATTTATTTATTTTCCATACACAAAAGCACCGGGCAAACTACGTAACAAGGTGTATAACACTTGTGAATTTATTGTGATGACCGACCAATAGACACTCGAATTCGACTTTTATAAACTTTTATTTATTTACGCGTTCAAAACGATACCGCAAAAGTGTGAAGCCACCAAATCAGAGGTACCAACGTCACAAATGCCGTTATCACCGGCTTCGCCTACTAGATTTTTCAAACTGCGGTGATCTAAAGTTCTGTCTCCGACCTAGGGTATTTACTTTTCTAACTACAGTTTTTTACTAATGTTGTCTCTGATCTAAAAAATTCACTTAAAGCGATTTTTACTGGTTCTAGTAAATAATAATACGATAATTTCTATTATAAATGCATTACTTTCGATTTAAGTAGGTACATGATGTTTGTACATTAATGCTTTTAAAAATATAAGAAATTAACCAACTTCAAAGTATTGAATAATATGAATGTTTTTTTTTCAATTATTCATTAATTTTTTTTTATATCTAACCTATTTTTGTATTGTAAGTTCACATCATCCAGCGTTCTGAGAATGTAAGCACGGCTTAAGGAACAAATAAAATATTTAAGAGCTGAGGTATGAAATATTACTTGTAGGCTGTTCTAATAATAAAAAAAAAATATATAAAGACATTAATAAAAGAAAATAATAGAAAATATGGGGTAAATTTATTTAACACGAATAATACAATAGACTTTTTAAAAGGTGTTGCATATAATTTAATATGCAATAATGTAAATATTATATTTTTATTTTTATTTATATACCAAATGCTTCATTTTTATTTAAAATTTGTGTTAACATTGAAATTATTTAAAGATATAATTGTTTATAATTTTAATTAAAATAAAATAATATTATGTATAATATTTTTATAAATCGCTATCTAACTACATTTTGTTCGTTTTGTTTTAGTTTTTATTTTGTTTCGCTATGATGACCGGATAGTATACTAATAACACATATATGTACTACTTCAAACTATACAGTACGCCGTATTTTATATATATATCAAATTGTTTTAAAAAATACAAACTTTGTACATTAGGTAGATAACTAGACACTAGGTCTTTATTATATATTATTTTATTATATTTTAATTTTATTATTTATATTCAGTTTGAGAGTAGCTTCTATCAAATTTATTTAAACATTTTCTTTAGTGGCGATTAGGTTAGATTATTATGTTTATATTATTTTCATCTTTTTTTGGTTTAAATATATCACAAATAAATTAAATAATAATTCTAATAATGATATAATATAGTAGAAATTGTATTATTTAGTATTTGAACATCTAAATTTCTAGTTTTGAGTACAAAAAATAACAAAATAAATTAAAGGATAAATTCATTTTCACGAAAACGTCTAATTGGTTAAGGCATTTGAAATATTTTGTGTTTTTTCGTCGACCAACAATTAAAAACTACACTTTTTTAGAAAAATGGTGATCCAATAGCTTCACTAATGATTTAAAATTGTATTCAATTCAGTTTCTACATGACATCTACTCAATAAAGAATTTTTAAAATTGTAAATTTTTTAGGATATAATTCTATCATGGAAAAATGTTTTTAACATATTAGATAATATATAGTACTGAATATTCTCAGTATTGTATTTAGTACTAAATATATCTAAAAAAAGACTGTTATAAACATATGTATTCAGATAATCAGATTAAATGATACAAATGTAAGCCAACTTTATACATTAAATATTTTTAATTTAAGTTTTTTCATTGAAAAAAAGGGTTTATGTTTCCTGATAACTGTAGACTATTACGTCATTGAAACTAAATGTATATATAAAAAAAATGTTTAAAACTTTCTTATATAGAATCGATTTACATATTATAGCAGATAAGTGATAAAGAAACTACTCATTTACAATGTTTAACCTAATTTTTTTTTTGCTCGTCATTATACGAATTCCGAAATAATTTATTTTCTCTCAGGAACTTGATAAAATACATTAATTACATAAACATACACACATAAATATATATTTATATACTCGTATTTTGTTAATATATCTTACTTTATATTCTAATTAATATCATTATTAATCTTTGTATCATTAATTTTTGTACACTGAATTGCCATCTGTTTTTAATAATGAATAAATAAATAAAAATATTCTCATCATTTAGTTATGATGCATATAAATCGATTCAAATAGCATGTATTTTTAAAATAATATTACGTTTGTATTATTTAAACGGCGGTGGGCGGTACTCACTTTTCTCTTAGATTTGATTGACTCCACATGTCTCTGAGTCATCTGTCCAATGGTCTTACTTCCCCATAGTTCTCTACCCATAATTGTGTAACATACAGCCATCACAGTCAATGGTATTATGTAAGTGATGCATAGAAATAATATGTTATATCTGTAAAATGAAAATACTTTGTATCATTAGCGTTAAATTAATGGTATATGCAATATTATATTTTATACGTGTAATTGAAAAAGTGGGTCAAATATTAAATCTGAAACTGTCTATGCATTTTGTGCTTACGTAATATTTTTTTTGACTATAATTTTAAGTGATTTAATTGTATACTTACTAAGATAGTGTATTTGTTCAACCAAATAGTTTTATACGTACAAATGTACAATACGTACTATTTAAATATTAATTGATTGATTAATTTTATTGGGTTTAGTTTGCTTTAAATGTTAAATTATTTTTATGAAACACTATACTTTAGCTTGTTTATTGTATAATATATAAAAAATAAAAAGAACATAATGAATTATTCAAACATTTAATCTATTGTAAGTAATGGCGAATCAATATAGTTAGGTGTTTCATTGTTTTATTCATGTGAAAAATACCATTAGATTTTGTGTAAACATAAAGTTCTCAACATGAACAATAAAGTATAGACATTAAAAATATATTGAGTTTTGAGATTAGATATATACATCACTAAAGTTCAGAGTTAGTGAAATGTAGATTATAAGATACTTAAATTTATACAATAGAAATGTAAGTATAAATAATATTGAATATACTAATTTTATAATTATATCATATTCGTCCAATGTTAGTTACTGTATGTTTAAGTTTTATTATTTTAATAATTTTGCTATAATCAATAAACTGATTCAAGTTTAGTTATTGCTTCAAGGAGTATATTACATTTTAAGTATTTATCTGAAAACTTTATATGTTTAGAAAATGTATTTATTATATAATATTAAGTTAGTTTTTATTTTTTTTTTAAGTTTGAACTTAATAAAATAATACAACTTTAAAAAATAACAAATAAGTCAACTAAATATTAAAATTATATTTATTTTATATACTTAAGTCTATAATAACAGTATCATTTTCTCAAAAGATAATCTAATGTTTACATTTAATAGATAATAGTTCATGAAAAATCTTTTTTTAGTTAATAGTGAATACTAAAATTTAATTATTTTTCATACAAAATATATTATATTTTTATAAACTTATAGAAATTCTGAACTTAATAATTAAACATAATTTATTTTTACTTATACATTTAAATTAACTAAATATTCATATTTATATCTTTTTTGTCATACACGAGTTGATATCATGGACTGATTTACATATTTTAATTTTGTCACAAGCTATAATTATTTATTAATTATAACTTATGTTTATGTATTATTATGTACTATATTAAAAAAAAAATTAAGATACTTCGAAAAAAAAAATTTTAAATACTTTTTTTTATTTAAGGCAATTAAGTAATACTAGTTTTATTTTTTTAAAAGACGCTGAAGTATTGCCAACTTTATATATATATATATTACAATACCATTGTGTATACGTAGTATAATATATTATGGTGTTTAAAGTAATGTTAAGTTGTCTCTGTAATTGCATATAATATACGTATATTTATATGTGATAATGAATTATACTTGCAATGGAATGTAACCTGAATATTTGTTATATAAAGTAGTACTCAAAACATTGTATTTAATGTGTAAAATGTATATATAGTTTTAAAAAACTGTCAAGCCCCCTCCCTTAGACGTATATCTAAATAAAAGTTCTCAAAATATATGTCTGTAAGAATAAATACATTATAAGTGAATTCTTATTATGTGTTTAGTGGTAAACCCAAATAATATTAATTAATTTGTTTACTTTAAAAAATTTTAAATTATGTATAATGATATAAAATAATATTTAGTGTGCTGTAAGATCTCAAGCAAAAATTTGAGATGTGTCGAAAAGTGGATAAATTAATTTTGTGTAATATACATTTTTTTATTATTAATTGTATCCAAACATATAATCATTAGATAAAAAATGGGTTTTTTTTTTATTTCATTTCATTCAGTATAGTGTTGAGAACAATTTTAGCTCTTTGTAATATTAAAAACTTTTCCATTTACAATAGTTATAATTAGTATATATTAAAATTATTCGTACTTTAAATGTCGACTTCTAACTATAAAGTACTATTACATACCCAACTTATTTTTAAACTAAATAATGAACAAAAAAATTACTATGAAGTGTTTTCCTTCTCAATTTTGTTTTTTACATCTTTTAAAAGATTATTAAAACAAAATGTACTTAAAAAAAAAATTATATTTATGTGTTCGTTCATTAATTTATAATAAATATACATAAGCATTTAAAAGGAAAACAAGAATAATTTAATGTTAAAACAAAATTCTTTGGGTAAAAATAAAATAACGCACAAAATATGCTTTTAAAATTAGTAAAATTGATTTGAAAATATAATATTCAATTTATTATTTAGAAGAAAATAATGCAAACAATATATACATATTTTCTTTTAAATAATTTAAAAGTATGTTTTGTAGATGTTACTTTGATACAACAGAATTCTAAATTAGGTAATTCAAATAATGTTTGCATGTTATAATTATAAAATTATATTCAATTTCTACTTTTAGATAATTTTTTTTATCTAAATAAATACATTGCATTTTAAGCAACTAAAATTGGTTGTAATTAATGTAACTTATAAGCTATGTAATTCAATTAACGAGTTTGGTGTTACACATTTAAAATATAGGGAATATGCACAGAGTTATTTAAAATTTATGTTACAGCCATTTTATCTTATAAATATTTTTGTATGATATGGTTATTCATTGTGTAAGTTTTTAAAACAAATTTTTTTTTTTTAGAAACATCTAAAATGGTAATTAATTTTTGTATTTTTTTACGATACTTTAAAGGGAGTTTCGTTGTTTAATATGATAAATTTAAATAGAAGTCTATGCTTTTTTTTGCAATTATAATGTAAAGATTTTTTTTTTTTTTGGAGTATTCTAATAAATAAAAATTGAAATTTAGGTGGGTATTTTATAAGTTACAATAAGTATTTAAAGTTTAAGTGAGCTAAGTACTAGTCCAAAATTTGGGGGGATATCCCTGTACTATTCCATTCTGCTTATTTAAACTATAAACACTTATAAATCATAAACTACTCGTCTGAATTTCAATTTTCGATGTATCAAAATATTCAAAAAAAATTCTTTATATTAGGGTTGCGAAAAAAGTATGGATTTTCATTTGAATTTTTTAAGTCAAATACTAAAATCCCCCTAAAATGTTGTAGAACATTTATAAAATATTAATTATTTTAGATATTCATAAAAAAAAAAAAGTATTAAACATTTTTCTGTATAATGAATAATTTATAATATTTATATAATAGAATAGATGTGACATAAATTTTGAATCACTTTGTATAATATAGCGTATTCCACTTAAATGCTTTTAAAATTTGTATTGTAAGCTATGTGTTTCATTTCAATAAGAAAGCTGTGTCGAATCGTTTATTTGTCAAAGTCGCATACTGTTGTTCTGGTTAAAAAAAGGGTCCCAGTTGTTTTTATACACCAACCAATTTGGTTTTGAATTTTAAAATATAATTTGCTTTTGGGTAGGTAAAAAGATTGGATTTCCAAATTAACGTGTCATTCCTTTTCAGTACTCAGTTCTTGGAAACAAAACATTTTTTATGTCAATATATATGTTTAAAAAGATCGAAATCTTACACATATTGATCGTATCAAAACATAGGTTTTACTTTTTTAAAAATAATACTATTGGAATAATTGAATATTCAGTAAAATGTATAAACAATAAACATATTTACGCATTTAAATTTCTAATGCTGAACCATTTACTACTTATTTGAAATGTAATTAAGAGTGTTAAACTAGGTTATAAAAATGTTAACGAAAAAATTTCTTAAATGCCTAATAAATTCGGAAATTTTTTTTAAATTGTTAACATAGTTATTTTAAAGTCGATAAAAAAATACGATAGTGTCATATAAATAAATTGAAAGTGATAAATAACTAAATCGTTGTTATTTATTTGTTGTGATATGTTTAAAATGATAACGAAACGTTAATGCTATAAGTCTATAACATATGCATTGAAAATATATTAATTTAATTTTTCCTTTCATAGAGTGAATTAGTATAATTGTCGATTTTAAAAATAGGGTTTTTCGATAAATAATAAGAATGTTTATTAAATATCATTAGTTTTAAAAAAAATATTGCATATAGTAATCACGTAATAGTTGAGTAGATAAAAGCATGATTTTACAATAAAATAACTAAAAAAAAGTTTCAAGAAGAAATTACTCATAATATATCTTTTGAAGTAGGTAATAGTATAGTCGTGGAAAACATTGAATGGAGATTAAAAGAAATAAGAGATGTGGTGGTTATCTGGAAGAAATCATTTTTTTTTTTTTTAAATGGTATATTATGTATTTTATTCTAAAATATATTAATAATTAATATTCATTTGTTGTAATTGCATACAATTCTTAACATTTCTTGAAAAAAATTACCCTAATCCCTATTATAGTCTCGCGTGTCTTTTAATGCTACATATTGAATATGTAATCTATTGGATAACATCGTGAATGAGTTTCTACGAGTAAGCAACCACTATAGTAAATTGATATTAATGATATATATTCTATCATGATATATTACACTTTTAAAATTTTATATTTCTAATATCCATTATTACAACTTCCTATAACTTACTAAATCATACGAAACACATAGTTAACTAATAATGGTATTTGTATTACTACCGAACTTTTCACTTTGATATAATATTAGCATATTATTATTAACAAATTACTTTCTAGCCTTAGTTCTGTGATCTTATAAAACTGAGCCATACGCTTACGTTGGCTTTTTCATTGTTATGTACAACTAGATCAAAAGTCATAATATTGCTTTTAGAAACATTCTCATTTTCTTTGTTCAATTCTTATTTTTTCTACACCCTACAACAAGGAGTTGTTATTTTTATTTTTATTAAATTATTTTATATTTCCATCATTATTTCATTATTCAAATATTATATTTCTATCTCGTATAAGCTTTTGCTTATTGCTAGTAACCACTATTTCAACAATAATTTTAATTTAATTTAATTTATATGATAAGTTAATATCTAGTAAAAGTATTGTTATAAAATATAATCATTAAAAAAATATATACATATATTTTATACACTCACGATATACATAAGAAAACTGCGTAGTACTACTGAGGGTAGTTATGACGGTGATGGCGTAAACATAAATGCTCGAAATTGTTCTAACACCAAAAAGTACCGTTTTTGTTTTTAAAAAAGACGTGTTGATAATAAATCGAATGCTCAAAAGTCAGTTTTGTTGGAGAGACGGTGTGGAGTTATTTTTTAAAAACTATATTTATCCTTTCCCATTTAATGTCGGCTGGATAATGTTTCTACCTCTATAACTTGTTTTTTTAACTGCTCCTCCGCAGCCGATAAATGACAATGACCATCTACTCTAACCATTATCGCTTGTTCGTGTCAAGTCTTTTACGGCCCACATATTCGTTAAAATCTCATTAATATCATGCGAATCTCACCGGTAACTTGGAACATGGTGTTTGGCCTTTATTTACTCAAAAACACTACGACGAGAGACGTATTTAAAAGACGTCGTCAGCCCGCGATTAGTTGGAAGTCGTTTGTCTATGTCATTAACACTCATCGCCGTCTCCCACCCAGAACGGTTTTCCCCGTCGTCCACTCCAATTCGTTGTAGGTGGTTCAATTGGTACCCGAAATAAATATGCGTTTTTTATAGGTTTACGTCGGACTGACGTACACTTGAATCGTTTATATAATACACAATATAATATATTAACGGTCACAACGATATTTTATTTTAATGGCACGCTGACACAGTATAATGTAGGTACTTTCTGACAGAGGATTTTTTTTCACAGTTTAGCCATGTTATACCACATTGTTTGTGCTGTGGGGAAAATTTCTCTTATTTCATAAATTAATTAAAACAACAAAGCAATATACATAAAATATCTCGGAAGTTTCAGAGAAATACATTTATCTATCTTTGAAAAAAAAAGTTCTGATGTTGAACAGTTTAGTCACATCAATTGAAAATTGAATAATAATTCCAAACCACCGAAATGAAATAATTGGTAAAAATTATTGTTATTATTATTATAGTTTGTTGTAATCTTTGAAAATATGTTCATTAAAAAGTTATAATCATTAAATTTAATTATTTATACGTTTAATACCAAATAAAGATAAATAATTTAATATGTTTAAATAATTTATAAGAAAAGCATATCTTTCCTTTTTATAAATTGATATTTTCTCAACTTAATTTAAGATATTTAAATATTGATAATTATTTATTTATAGTTAATGTATTGAACATTAGAAAGAGATATTTTTAATTAACAGTGTTCGATAAAAAAGGGAATAATTATAATGATAATAATGTTTGCTGTTTTGATTTAAAATGTCTGATACAATTTATTAATTGTATTTTATTTATAAATACAAAGGGTAATATTTAAATGAAATTAATTACATTCTGTTTTGTAATTTAAAAAATAATTTGTATTTGAATGAACGGGTTTGCTGATTATGGTGTTGAATTTTTCTAAGTTGTATCGGTACCTAGTAATCGTTATAAATCATTTTAAATGAATCCACATTTTATTGTTGGGATAGATGATGGTGTATTATAGATAAATATGACGTAATTAATTTGAATGATGTACTAACATGTATTCAGTTTTAGAATTCGGATACCTTCCGTCTGGCCAGAGTATGTAACACGCTCTTCTCAGTTCTCCATTCATGTACCTAAAATAAGTCACAAAATGATATTAGAAAAACATTAAATAAAGTAGGTTTATTTAATATAATCCGTAGGTTTGCAGCATTTATTATGAAATATATAATGTTGAACAGAAGCATAACTATAAAATGGAGTCACCGGGAAAGTATCAATTGAGTATTGGCTCCCTTCTATTTATGTTACGAAAAATCTTTTATTTAAAAAAAAGATAGTTTTTAATATTATAGTTTATTTAATTTATACAATTTTAAATTATATGTACTATGTGTTACAGTACTGAAATACACTCGTATTGATAAAATTAAGTTTAATGTAACTCTTTGATTTATTTTTCGTCGCTTATATTTTTTAAAAATGTATAATTTAAAAGTTTAGCCCGGACAATACTGTTATATGAAATATGATATGTTTTGTACTTTTTTAGTCTTTATGTATGACATGAATTTCAAAACAAAATTTAAATTATTGTGAATACAAATTATATTTACGAAGGTCGAGGGATCTTCCAAGTCTCGGGCCCCGGGGAATTGCCATCTTGTAGTTATACCACTGTTGTTAAATCAAAAATAAAAACTAATTGAGGTTTATTGGAACTTTTGTACATTATACACTCCAATTGTATGGGTTGTATAACAAATAAACTATATTTTTATTTTTTTATTATATACTTAAGAATATTAAATGTATGATAAAAAATCATAATTCGTAAGCATATTTTGATTAAGTTTTTAAATTCCAAAATAGTTGTTGTAGGTATATTATAAACTGTAAATGATGATTAAATCAAATTAACTATTTATATTTTATTTTATTATATTTGCTAAGTATATTATACAAAATAAATATATGTATACAAACAACAAGTAATAAATATGTTAAATATATAAATTAAACTCAAACCTTTTTGTTTTAATGTTAGAGTATAAAATGCACGGCATTGCTAGAAAAATACTGACGAGCCAAATGAGAACAAGCACCGTTTGTGTTCTTGTCTTTGACCTTCTATGCCGAAGTGGATGCACAATGGCCATGTACCTGATATAAAGTTAATTTAAATTTTAGTTTCCAAAACCAAATTACATAAAAGTTAAATTAATTATATGCTATTAAAAAAAAACATTGTTGAGTAAATTGATAAATGAATAACAAAAAAATAGATTACATACATTTTGTTATTTAAAAACCCTAACTTTTACTTATAAAATATTTAGGTATTAGAGGCCGTATAAAAAAATGTTTTCAGAAATAACTTTAAACTATTAAGTTTTATTTTATGTTGTATGAGTTTAGACATATCTAAGTAAAAATATTTTATTCAATATTTTTGGAGAAAAATATAATAAAAATTACCATAGCCAAAAAAAGTTTTATATAATTTCTATTCATCCAACATATCTTGATTTTTAAAACTTATAAAAACTTTTAAGCTTTATATTTTAAAATGTTGTTCTAAAATTTACTGCAAGAACCATTGTTTTTTGATTGTAGAATATTAGAGTAATTAGTGGCTTTTGTAAAAGGTTGTAAATAAAAGTAAAAATCTACTAGAATTTTTCCATTAACTGGACTTTACTAAATTTAGTAAAATTGTTTTATTGTTTAACACATTTTAAGTTGTTACGTGTAAAATTACTGAAATGTATAGTTTGGAAAATGATAATTAATGAAAAATAATTGTTTAACCTTAAAGTTTGATAAGATTGAACATGAAGACATTTCTTACTGTATAAAATGCACTAATAATTAAACATAATAGGTATGTATATAGATACACAATTAAAATATAATAGAACATTGGGTAGATTGTATACGATTTGTTGATATAATATTTTCTTTGGATAAATACTAGACATTAGTTTATTTATTGATGTACCTATATGTCAGACCGAGGCTCCAAGAATAAAATATAAATACTAGTATCATATGTTAGTATTTAATACAAATAAAAAAAATTCCAAATATTATAAATATTACTTATTAAAATACATATATGAAATTTTTATACTTCATTACAGTTTTCAAAAATATGTCTGTACTATATGATTTATAGTTGTATAATGTATATTTATATTGTAAAAATAACAATTATTTATTATAAATTTAATGTAATTTAGTTTAATATCTGAAAGTTTGATATTCTTCAATTTTCGATTATTTTTTCAATAAATAGAAGTTATGATTTTTTGAAATATTGTAATAGTTGTTTACCTATAAATATTGCTTTATCGCTAGCTAATTATTATCGTTAAGATATAAGTGAACTAAAATAAAATCTATAATTATACTATGTTATTTGTTTCATGAATTGTTATGTAAAATTTATAAATCAATCACAAGAGTACTATAATAACGAATATCTTGTAATACTGTGTTAGATATATTTTATGTTGTACCGATCGTGTTTTATATTACTTTTTTATTCAACATTAATAAAATTATTTGTATTTTTAAACACGGTAAAATCGAATACGTCAATGTATTATTTATCTTATATGAGTGGTTAAAAAGTAAAAAATATCTGTTAAAAATAACGTGTAGGGTTCTTGAAGCGAATTATCAATAACATTAATTTCAAAATATTTATGTGTTTATGTGTTTTACAAACACTCTTGATATTTTGTGGGTAGATGATTGGTTCAAATTTATTAGTACTATTAATTTATTTATAAAAATGAAATCAAGTGGAAAATCCAATAGAGTAATGATGAGAAACATTGTGTGAAAGGATTTTTTCACTCGGAAAAGTATATAGTTTAGTGGTAAATATCAAGTTCGATAGCCTGACGTCACTTGTTCAATAAAATTGATGATTTAGCATGCATTGTCGAATAAGCTTATTCATAAAGTTTAAAGTTATGTTGGGTCATAAAATAGTAATAAAATTCTCAGAGGTGAAATAAATATAGCTCATGTATGTAACATATCATAACCAAAACACGGAGTTTTGTTGTTTCTCTGCAATAGGTTATAGTACTCGTAAGTTATGACTATTTTTTAAATAGGTACTCTGATAATTTAATATGTTTTCGATAATTATTTATAAAATGTCGATAATAATTCAATTTATATATTCTGAAAAATGTACGTTATTTTTTTTCAATAACTTACAGAAGGTAGGTACGTAGTTTCGATTGTAATCGATATATTTTGGTTTTTTTTCTTTTATCAATTAATTATGTAAATAATTATTATGAAACTTAAATTTTTAGTAAATTGATAATCGGCTGAGTGATAATCATATTAGACAGTAGGGAGATTAGATAAAGCGGATAATATAACAGTAGAAATATTTGAATTTGTCTACTATATATTGGATTGTATTATTTTTAGTTTTTATATTTTATCTTTAAAATATCAATTTCTAATATGCATCCATTGTGCAGAAATTTTATTATAAATTAAAATATAATCCATTTAATTATAGATATTAAGTATTGATACTATTTAAGCTATAAGTAATTGTAGATCTTATATTTGTAATGAGTTATTATTAATAACAATAAAGTATAAAATTATAGATTATAATTTTGATGTTTAAATAATATTAACAAAAATTGTTATTTATAAAAAATACGTTAAATAAAATAAAAATTATTTGTAAAACATCAATGCAATATATTCTATGTACGTTTTAATATTATTTTAATATATTTTAGTAACTAATACGTTGTGGATGAGATGAAACAGCTAATAACTATTACTAATAAAAATATAAACAGCTGTTACATACTAACTTAAAAGTCAAAGTATTGATATTGTTTCATAATATTACAACGCATTAAAATTATTTGTGCTTATATTTTTAAAATTAAAAAAAAAGATGTATTCATAAAATTAAACAAATATAAAATATACCTGATGTTGGAAATCGTATTTTGAAATTAAATTAATTTTATTATAATAAGGAATAAGGATTGGAATGCTCATTACTATGTGATGTTTGAATTCTCTTTATTCTTTTAGATAACGAATACATTTTAACAAATAGCTTTTTCCTGCTATTCTAGTGATTTTCATTTAAAATATTTTATGTATATATATGTATGTATAATGTATATATTATTTATTATTTATTTATTTCAACAGAATAATGGGCCCCTACTGAGCATCATGGATGTAATAGTATTTTCAAATGCATACTGCATAGCGTTCGAGTTCAAAAGGTTTCAAGAACAAAAAATGGAAGATTTGTCTTCCACCCACTTCATACACGTAATTGTGCCATTTCTATCTATTATATATCAGTTATATAGTTATTCGGACGACGATGCATTTCATTTGAACGCAGTAGCACTTAGTGCAGCAAGCCGTTTTTTAGCTACTTACTACTTATATAGTTATATGTTATAAATTATAATAGACCATTAACTGTTTACAAAATGTTAAAATGAATATCAATGAAAACCTCCCCAACATATTATTACTATTAATATATTTATAATTATTATCATTGGTTATAAATATTGATTATAAATTATATAATTTATTAAAATAAAGATTAAATCTATATATTAAAAGGAATTAACATATTTTAAAAAGAGTTTAAGATGGCTCTGGGATGGCTAAGCTTTCTTGAGCCCCCTATTTAAGCTTATGTTTATATTGAGTACACTCTTTTAAGTCCTATAGAAATGTATCTAACAAATATTTTTCTTAGTATTAATATGATATTTATACAAGTCTTAAAAATCAAATAATAAAAAATATTTATGTGATAAACATAAAGTTAAAAATTAAAATGATATAGTATTAAACATTTAGTAATAAATATTAAAAATTAAAATCATCATAATATTTTTATAAAATTTACTGTTTGTTTAATTAACCATTTATTTAAGTATATCTTATAGTTTAGAAATGTTTCATTTCGAATTTCTATGAGTAGATAATCAAATAAATTAGTCCTTCGTGTGTGTATGATGGTTGAATGGTAGTTTACATTGTTCTAGGAATGATCTATTGTTAGTTTTATACCTTGTATTTATTGTATGATTAGGTGTTTTCGTTAATTTTTGTTTATGCAATTCAATGCTGTCTTAAAGAAAAATATTTTGATTGATTAATTAATAAGTTTAATAAATAAATTATTATTATCAAATAAGTAATTTTTATACAAAACAATTCTAGTTATGTTGTTTTTGTGCTGTTTATAGATGTTGTAGGTTTTTTTGTACAAGGCGCTACCCCATGAAACGACCCCATGTATATATGTACTAGATACATTTTTTCTAGCAAATAATTCTCTACATATAATATACAAATATAATTGTTGGAATTTATAAATGAAACACTCTGTATCTGTCGTATCATGTAGTATTTGAGTAAACTATTAGTGTACTGTAGTGCAGTAGATGCTGAATAGACTTTTTTATAATACTTTAAAATATATATCTTATTTATGTGTGATATTCTGTAGGAGTTAATCGTTAATTTATATTACATTTGTATCTCGCTATTTTATATTGTACAATTACACTTATTATTATTATATCTATTTAACCAATTTTTTTATTATTTATCTTAAGCTTCTTTCTAATTCAACAATAATATTAAGATAAATGAATGATAATAAGTATAACTATAAGATGGTAATATATCAATGAAGTTAATATAAATTATGATTGCTTATTAAATATATTTTATATAATATTATCAAGGCTCATGTTCAATACAACTGATGTCAATAATTTTATTGTTTTTCTATAAAATTATATTTTACACTTCATAAGCATCATATATTTCATTTTTGCAATCAGTTATTTGCTTAATAGTATTTAATTTTTGTTTTACGACTAATATAATCATAATATATATATTTATAATTTTTTTTAGCGATGTTCAAATACGAGAGGTATTAAATTTCAATAAATTGCAAATTAATAACTTTTTAATTGATTTTTTTTTTACGAAGAAGCATTTTTTGCTTCTCTAAAGTTCAGTGATTTATTTTGAATACAACTCAACTACAAACAATTATCAATTAGACTGAAAATAAAAAAAAATATATCGAGAGATTAGAATTGAAACTGGAATTATAGTGTCATGAAATATATTTTTATAATAATGACCCTTGTACATAGCGAGTTTAAAAAAACTAAATTGTATATTAAAAATTTTAAACCATCAAGCAATAACTATCATAATAATATGAAATAATATGAATGTTGGGATGTACAAAGTTAATTAATATTATTTACCAACTGAAATAAAACGTCCCCAATGTAAAAATGTTCCACGAGAACACTTCATTTGGTTACCAAACAAGAAAATTTTAGAGCTGGAAAGTTATTGAGAACATTTTTGGCTACTCAGTAGAATATTTTAATGATAATAAGATCCAGGAAAACTTTCCTATTTGAAACTTTGAGATGGTGAATATAACAATGAAAGTAAATCAATAGTTTTATAGGAACTAATTGAAATTCAAAATAGTTTTTTTAGCAGTTTTAGTCAACACATCTTTAGCAATTTGGTAGTTAAAATTTTAACTATTGATCTAACCTACATAAATTCTGTAAATTGATCTTATTGTAAATACTACATTCAAAATGGTTTTATAGCATTTTTTAATATTTAATAATTGCATTACAATAGTGAACAAATAATTTTGGTAGGTACTATTTTTTTTGTTAATACTTAGTAAGTTATGTCACTATTTTAATTTTAAATATTAATTTTCTTCTTTTTAAAATAGACTATTTAATTATTTATTTTTATTTGACAATTTATAAAATATGGTTTTTATAATTTATCAATAACTATTTGGGAAAAACTTTTGTCTAGAATTAAATTGTCATGTCTAAATTCCTAAATTATTTCAATAAAAATAATAATATATACAGACATAAAAAGATTTTCTTATTTTTATGTTTGTTAATAACAATAATAATTATAATTTTTCAATATTATATTAAAATTTTTAAGTAAAAATGTAGTTAGAAAGTGCAAATATTGTATAACAAGATTTTTTTTTTTAATAGGATTATTACAATACTTAAAAGAAGAAAGAAAATAACAATTTTTATCATTTTAAATAATTACTTATTATTTATTATATTATTCAAGTGTACTTTATTATGCATTGCAATCATTCAGTAGTATTTAACCTATCAATATTGTCAGACAGCGTAATGTATAGATAAACTATAGTATCTGACCATGCCCAAAGACATTATTTATGTAAGTTACTTTTTAAAATTTTTATAATATTATAATATTGTTAAAAGTTTAATCCTTTTTTTTTTTTGTTAGTTTTAAAATTCTTTAGTTAGTATGTTCTAATTAATAAGTTCTATGTGATATAGAATATGGCTTAATTTAGTAAAATATAATATCAATGCATTACCGTACACACATACATTCATGCATTAGTAACTTATATAATTTCGAATTTGTGTTTTTTTTTTTATAGCATTAGTTTTTAAAAATGTTGTTTTAGGTTAGTATATAGTCTTTAAATATTATTTAATTCATTTTTTCGTAAATCTAATACACTAATATTCACCATAAAGCAGATTATGCTTTGTAACAGATCCATTTATTTTGCTGTAGTCGATTAACATTTGTTTGATAGACATAGGGATTCTGTTGTTAATAATGTTATCAGAACAATTTTTTAGACTGTTATAAGAAGGTTTTTTATTTTATTAATACTAAAATATTTTTTTTTTTTTTTACTTTTTTATTATTTGATTATATTAAGCAAAATTTGAACATTTAGAAAAGCTTAGATTTATTACTAAAACACGAATTTTATTTAAGATATTATATCCTATAAATACTACGCTTCTGATTAAATGATTTAGTTATTTTTATGTTGTTTTGATTGATTGGTTAGAATAATATTAACTTCAATTATTATATTTAAATATTTTTGTTTCTTTGTTTTATTTTTAACAGTACCTAAGAGATTTTGTTCGATTTTAATCATTAGTGTTAAAATTTTCACATAATTTAACTTTCTTAATACATTAAATATACTTAATAATTAAAATCTTAAGTTATATTATAATAAAATAGAATAACATTATTTATCAGTATTTAAATTAATTTTAAATAAATATATAATAACTATTTTATAAAATAATTATCGAAACTCAAATATTTTTGATCAAAACAATCTTTTTCACAAAGAAAAACTCGAAAGACTACGATTATTTATACATAATATATTAATCAATACACTAAATGATCCTTCAATAATTAAGTTTTAAAAATTAATTTAAAGCTCGATTCTCTCTTAACCCGTCAGAAAACATCTGATATAAATTAGTTAATGGATACATATTAATATATTATCTTGTCTTCCTATTCTTAATCGCATTTCTCTTCACACACCTCAATACAACATTTGTTTGTGTCCTACATTTCATATGAAAATCCTCCGTACTTACTAGAGATATAACACTAAATTTTATAAGCTTCTATAACTAGGGAATCTATTTAATTTTGATTTATTCTTTAGTTCTCTACCAGACCTAAGACGAAATTATTTGAATCTGTAATATACCAGTATGATATATAATGTTAATTTCCTTTCTCTAGTATTTTAATTCTGATATTATGCTAATTTGTAATGTGTTATTGGTTAAATGTACTATAAATATGTACTTGAGCCTACAAAACGGTAATTTAACAATAAGTAAAATAAAAATTACAAATAGCAGTGTAAGCAACAACAATGTATTGAAAAAAAAAATAACGTAATATTTATTTTAGAAGCAATGGATATTTTATTTATTTTATTTTATGTGCACATACGGCATTTTTATAAGCTATTTAAATAGATTTATACGTGAACTTTGAATCTTATTTACTAATCGCTTTGTATACAATATTATATGAACATTGTGAACAAAAGTCATTATTTTCGTATAAGCAATGTAGTAAAAATATTGAATCAAGATAATGGCATATTGTTAAAATGTTCTGCTGTAACTTTAATTTTAAAATAAATTTGTTCAAAATAAAATTATTTTATATCTACACGGTAAAAATAAAAAAAGTCACTGAATTACAATTACGTATTCTAAGGTTTGTTGGAAACATTTACCGTACAAAAACTTTATTTTCGAACAAATTCTCTTTACACTTATTATGGTTTACAATACAATTTAATATGTATGCTATTTATTTGTTTATTTTTTTAGCAATAATACACTCAAACTTCAAAACATGTTATTAGACAAATAAAAATGTAGTGGTAAATATGTATCAAATATTTAAGCGTATTAAACACATCGTTAAAAAAGAAACCTTTAACATATTATAACATAACAACAACCATATTAGTATTACAAATGAAAACAATTTAGTCATAGCGTAACGTAATAACACCAGAGGTTGATCCAAGGGGAGAGGTGGGCGAAGGGGGCGATAAAAAATCAAATATTATTGGGTCAAGCTTTTTTATTTTTTATCTAATGATTATTTTTTTCTGTTTATACTCCCTCACCCATAGAAAATTCTTAGATCCGACTCTGAATAACACATGATAGCAAATATAAAATTGATTAATGGATTAAATATGAAAATGGAATTGAATAACAAAATTGTTTAGATTTACATAGGTAATGTGAGGAAAATACGTCACAGTATATAATAAGAGTAAGCTGATTGTAAGCTACGGAAAATTAGAATAATGGGAATATTATTATTTGTTATTGATATATTGAGAAAATAATAAGTGCATGCAAGATGAAGACTATAACATCAATTGAAAACTATATTGAACTGCTTATAATCAAGATACTATAACTTAATATAATGTTGTTTCAGTAACATTTTTATAATTTTTTGAATATAGAAAATAAATTAAAAATATATAAATGAAGTACATAGAACATTTATCATTTTATATTAATATTGAAAAATTGATTATATTTGCATTACATAAATTTGATATAAAAAACATAATTCATAATAAAAAAAAGGTAGACAAATGAGTGCGCTTTGCTGTATATTCGGTGCCGAGTGGGTTACTATTCTGAGTGTGTTAAATTTGAATTCAATGATATATCATTGTATACAAAAAACGATTCTAAGTTAAGCAAAGACGATCTGATAGGCTAATAGCTTATACCATTAAGTATATTTTATACATAGCTATTGAAATAATTTATTTTACTTTTAGTATTTTGGTAGGTTGATAAAATGTTTTCCAAAAATATTGCATTTATTATGATATTAGGATCTATTTAATTAATAAAATAATATATTATATGTATATTGTATACTGTTAGTAGTAAGTAACAATAAAAAACGTTGTTTATCCTCTGATACAGTGTAACAGTGACAGATCAATACCACATAGAGGAATATGAGAAAGTTTATATGTTAATTATATATTATAAAACATTTAGTTATGTTGAGTACAATTTAATATATTTTTTATTTATACTTAAAATGTTATTGGTATCAATGATTTAATAGTCTTTTATACTATTGTTTTCTTCATAATATAATAAAACTGATATACATTAATTCTACTATCATATTTTAATGTAAAAAAAAAAAAAAAAACAATAGTAATTCACTTTTTTTTATGTATATCTTGTATATTAGGAAATCTAGAGAATACTTTTAAACACAATTTTAACGACAGACTTGTTGAAAACTGCATTTTTATACACCTGGAATTTTATTGATTTAAGTGAAAATCCAAAACAGCAAGTTATTAGTTTTCTCTTATTTTATTTTTTATTTTTAGAAAAAAAAATAGTACATTCCAATATTGTAAATGTAAGTGTTATTTCTGGCTTGCATTGATATGGGTAAGCCTAAAAGAATAAATAATGCTGAAGAGGAGATTTGCGAGAATTGTATCAATTTTAAAATTAAATTTGAAAGTAATAAAACATTCGTTGTTTGATTTTAAATAACAACATTGAGTAGGGTTTTTCATTCTATTATTCGCGAACATTAGCAGTGAAAATTTAATGCTTTTTCAGTATATAATAGTAAAATGCTTAAAATTTGTTTTACATAATAAATATTAATTTAAATAGTGGTCCACCGTAAAACATACAATTTGAATGATTTTAAATAGAATAGATTCTATTCAATAAAAGATAGGTATTACATTTGATTGAAAATAAAATATGGTGACTTTGTTTTATAGCCATCTTAAAAAATAATAAATTTGAATTAAAACCGTTATCTGTAATTTTTAATATTTTTTAGTTATTAACATAACTATTATTATCAAGTCATATTAAAATAATGCATTATAAGCTAATGTTTCAATAACTTAAATAAAAACATCGTATTTATAGTCATATTATATTGTATTGATATGTTGATGTGATATAATTTATATTGCCAAAATTGAGTGGATTTTATTTTTGGGATGTTTTAAAACTATATTTTGTGTAAAATTATATGAATTAAAAAAAAATTTAAAACTTAGATTTTTTCTAATAAGTGAGCGTTTTTCATATTTGGTATTTGGGTATATAATTATGCATATCGTATTATATGAATTCATAAAATATTATATTTTTACTGTGTAATTATAAAATTTTACTAAATAATAATAATAATAATAAATAATAAAATTAAGTTTTAATTATATTATAAGTAAATATAAACAAGTATAAAATTTAAATATTTATAAAATTACAAGGCGTTGAAAGAAACAACTAATTTTAGTGATGAGTCATCACTGATGACTATTATTTATTTATTTTTTTGTGGGGTTAATCAATTTTTTTTCTAAAACTATATCTAACATAATTTTTATATATAAAGTTCGTGGGAGGTATAGCCAACTTCCTACTTTTCTATTGTAAAATTTAAAAATAATATGCTTCGTACTCAAAAATTAATTTGTTTCCAATAGATAAATTGGTTTTATTGTATAAAAACCGTAGCCAAAAACTTAAAAAAAAAAAAAAAAACACTTTTAGATAAATTTATTATTTTAAACTTAAAATATTACGTATTATTATTATTATTTGATTATATTCTTGTATTTCCAAAAAAATTATTTGGAAAATGCATTGACTTGTCTATTACGTGTAGGTTAATATTAAATCATCAAGAGTTATTGACTTTTTTGCTTGAATAAAAACAATCTACGTACGCAACGACACAAATTTCATTGACAGTGATTTAATTTCTTCTCAAAATAATTCTTTATATGTTTTCACTGAGGCTTAGTTACGAATAGTATTGTTTTTATTGTTTTGTATTTTATAATATACAGTATACACTATGCATGCAGTATAGTTATGTATAAAAAAAAAATACACACTTCTTTACTTAAATTCGTACTTTGCAGACGTCTTATCGAATTCTAACAACAATAAACTATATTCATGCTATTTCAATGTGTCATGAAAACTAAAATTCCTCATTTTTTCTAAAATTCTTGTTAGTTCGTGTGTTCTAATAGTCAATATTTATCAATAATTATCTATATTTTAAGTATAATATTTTGTATTGTGTAATGGGCTGCTAGATGAGTATATGTTTAAATAAAAAAAATTAATTCTTGGCGGGATTTAGATCGTTTGTAGTTCTGTAAGTACGTTTATATAATATTAAATTTGTTAAAAATATTTATAATCAATGTTATTAGTTTTTTTTTTCAAATTAGAAATTTTTAATTTTTTGTTGAAAAAATTGGCTTTTAAGTAAGCAAACAGCAAATGATAATTAAGTAAATATGTTATGTAAATTTATTGACCATATAATTATTTATTAAAACATTGGTATACAAATACAATTTAATAAAAACGAAAGCTAGTATTACTTAATGGTTTCTTTTATTGAGAAGTATTTCGCTGCTAACATTTATATTCATTAACCACAAGTATTCTTATACCCTATCCTTAGGTAAAAATTGTATATTTATTTTAAAAACTTAATTAAATTAAGTAATACAATTTATTTTTAAAATGAATGTGATTTTAAAATAAATTAATAAGTCTTTTAATTTTACTGTTACCCGTAATTGCTTTTTTATAAAATTGTATCACCTTCCCGGCTCGGCTAAGGCGTTGGATATTATTATATAATATTATGAATATAAATTGTTTAGATGTGAAGTATAGTTTTTGATTAATGTAAGTTTGTTTTTTTTTCAGATATATGATTAAATATATAAACTTTTTAATAATTTAACAAATAACGTAATTTTTTTAATGCATGTGCATCAACATTGATTTTGTATTTTAGCTAGACAAAGATAATGTTAAGTTTATAACATTATTATATTTTATTCATTAATAAATATTTAAAAAAATAAAAGTCATAAATATTTGATCGCTAATGTATCAGGTCTTTAGCGTTTTTTTTATCTCTTAAACAATATTAGGCAATACATATGTATGGGTATTTTTCGGTCTGATAATTTAAAAATGGTTATTTTGTAAAGATATTCGTAGCATAATAATAATTTTTCTTCATATTTTATTGTTATGTTTAAATACATTTATCATACCGACTTATCTGTTTATTGTCGCAGTTACAATATAAATAATGCTGTTAGTATATTTTTCACTTTTAAAGTAAATTATATTAATTTAATTTTATACAATCTAGTATCTTATAATTATAGGGTTTAGGGTATATTAATGTATTTTAAATTAAATTACAAAATCAACAAATAATTTTAAAGTAAACAAAATCGACGGACTTAAAAAATTATGATAATATTAATCTAATTTTTTGATAAGATTTTAATATTATCCAACGATAAGTTATATTGTAATATTGTATTTGTTTTAAGGACTATTTAATGTTGCTCAATATTTTGTGTTTGAATTCTGTGTACAATAATGAGGGTTAGAAATATACATATGTCTTGTATGTGTAATAATGTAACAGGTATATTATAATCTATGACGGCTTATAAATTATGACGGTTCCTGGCGCAATTTACGATGTTTTGACATATTATTGGTACGCACGACCCTCGCACTATTGGCTTGGGCACCTATGTGATATATAGCTTTTATTTTCTCCAAGTTCAAGCAAAACAACGTTGAAACATATACGTAATATGGAAAAAAATTCCTCTTATTATTTGAACAACACGGCTTGCGTTTACAATTTATAGTGGGGTTTTGCTGTTTCGGAGCAATTTACAGCGCTCGGAGGAATATGGTTTATAGTAGTGGACTATTATAAATAACAAAACAAAAGTACGTTTTCAACGATCATCAACATTTTTGTTCGTGGTGATTTTTTTTTTTTTTTTTTTGTTTTGTGGTGTGACTATAGTACAATTTATAGTATGACGACGGTTTGTTGATTTGTTGACACCGAGATTGTTGACATACCACCATAATGTATTGCCCGTCAACCGCGATCAGCCTGTTTAATATTGACGCGTTTCGATGTAAAATACAAATTGATGGTTTTTTGTAACTCTA
The DNA here is from genome assembly GCF_002803265.2 of Melanaphis sacchari. Lineage (NCBI taxonomy): Eukaryota > Metazoa > Arthropoda > Insecta > Hemiptera > Aphididae > Melanaphis > Melanaphis sacchari. The sequence goes on along the minus strand of NW_020271560.1, from coordinate 1,093,246 downwards.
TCGCTATTATAGTAAACTTGATGCTGTAGTATCACAATGGTATTTATCTAATAAATTGTTAAATATTTGAAATTTAAATAGAATAGTAATATGTAGTAATGTTAAAATTAAATGTTACCTCCTTATAGAACTATATCAATAATATCGTAAAATGTTTATTACGTAAAATGATTTTTATTGACTCTAGTTTACGATTACCTGCTTTAGAACTTGATTTTGGTGTATTAACATATTTTATTTGTATTATAATTTAACTACACAATAGCATGTATAAAAACTTACCTATTGAGTGTGATTGTGACTAGTGTAAAGACTGATGATGCGACTGTCCAGTAAGCAACGAAATTAGATACCATGCAAAGTTCCAAACCAAAAGCCCAATCAGAGTTGAGCATATAAATAAAGTTTGGTAGACAATTGAGCGCAGCCATAAACAAATCGGAGATACTTAGACTGACCATGTAACAATTAGTAACAGTTCGCATTCGTCTGTGAGCTGAAAAATTAATTATACTTTTTGTTTATAAAAATAAAATACATTTTTTAACATAATAACACAAGTTAAAAAAAAAAAAAATGTAATAATTTTATATTGACATAATTTATATTATGTTATTATAGCTTAATGATTTCTGAATTAATCCAATTATAATGATGATCAAAAATAATATTTAAGTAAATTTATATGACTATTTATAGTTATCTACATTAAGAGTACTACCACAAATTATAAGGAATAATGTTGATCTATTATTTAATTTAAATTAATTTATGTTTAAATCAGAATAGAACATTATTTTGGTTTCTATAAATGTCTACAAGTTTTATTTATGTCATATTTCATTGGCGATGATGAATTATTGTCTTAAACCGGGGTTTTCCAACATCTCACACCTGTAGATTTATGCTTATCGATGTACACTTATTTTTATCATGTGACCACATTATGATCAACGTACAATAACGGTAAGTATCGTGATAACCGATTTGGTCGGTATTTATTAAATTATCTTTTAGAGAGTTATGACGACGATGTCATACAAATTGACAAGCCCGTGAATCGTAATATATTAGTAGATTAAATTTTGTGAAAAAAACGTATAAAAAGCACATATTATATTTAGCTATATATGGACATATATGTAACATAAAAACAAAAAATTATATTGCTTATTAGTACTTGAATATGATACATTAATATTTTGTACACCAGTGTGAAATGATCTTAATAATGTGATCCAAACGTGGTTGATTACAAGCTAGGTAACAATTTATTAGCGTGTTGACATAATACAAATTTACAGTAGTATGTATTAGATAATAAAAGTAATGGTAGATGGAATAGTTGTAATATGTTTATTGGAAGCGAAACATTTAATTTGGATAATTTCCAAGAGAACTTCGATTTTACAGTTCAGTATGGGGTCATAATATATGTAACGACCGGATGATAAATTCCCACAAATATCAACAAACCGGGTACTATTACTTATTAGTTACATACGTTGCAGTTGTACATTTAATGTTTTTTTTGTCAGAAATAATTTATGTATATATTTAAAATAGTAATCACACGTTATAGTAATATATTTCAAATATTATGTTTATTGTTTGATTGCTTGTTGTTGAATAATGGATTCAACCTAACTAAACACTATATTGAAGTCTAAATTTTCCATTTTTCTTAGTTTTTATTATTGTATTAAATGATAATTAAATGATAATGAAAAAATAATCAATAAAATATGTAATTAATAATAAATACGATACTATTCTATTTTTTTTTTTTTTATTATACCTATAATATTAGCGTATTTTAGTTTCTATATTATTTGTTGGCATGATAAGATCATTAGATAAAAATAATTATATTAAACAATGATGCACTAGTTTAAAAGAAAATAAATAATAATAAATGATTTTCTTTTACTCAATTTCCAAGTTTAATTTACTGTTGTATGTCATTCAATGAGGTGACACGCTGAGAATATTACAATTTTTATCATACAAAATTCATAAATATTTTTATCTTAGTATTCGTATCAATTTTATCATTATATTTGGGTTTGCGGTGTTTGTATTTGAATGATTTGTGCGTACTTTAATGATTTAAACATCGACGATATCGGCTTTGTTAATTTTTGAAATAATCAAGACCCCGTACTGCAGACAGTATAAAATAAATTGACACGTCAACTACTGATTGCCACATCTATTGAATGAAACCTATTGGTTATGATATCGCGACAGCGTAAAGCTTATAATCTGCATAAAATATATAATTATTTAAGCACTTAGAGTATTTAGACAGTTATATTTCATATTGTTGCAGGTAGATAATATTACGTTTCCACTTCCCATCAATATCAGATGATCGGCTATAGACCTAATCATTCATACCAAAACATTAATAGCAATTTGATTACTATATTATTTTTCACAGATTTTTATATAGAACTAGATGGTGAATTTCTGCTATCAGTTGAATCCTGGTTTTTTGGTTGGCATTATATGGTAAATTGTAATTATGTTGTATTGTATTCTATCATTTCTAAACCTGTTTAAAAATAATAAAAATATTTTTTACAAGTCATTTTATATTTATTATCATATTTTACCATTAAAAACGATGTTATTCTTAATACATTTTATATAATAAATGTAATGTTTTACCAACCAACAAAATGACGGAAATTGCTACGAGAGCTTCACTGATAATAATATAAATAATATAGGAGTACTTATCTAGTTAGAACAAAAGTCTGTGTTACTTTTATACTTATTTGAACTTTGAAAACGATAAAATTATATCAATACTGAGAAAATATCATTATTGTACGTTTTACGCCTAAAAACTTGAAATATAAAACTTTATCGGCTATTTACACTTAAATAGTAATTAAATAAATCAATCTAACATAATCCAGTGAAAATATTTATTTTTTTATTGAATATTTTTTTAAAACAACATATTACTTTATTAGATAATTATCTATATAATTAATTATAGGTAGGGGAAGATGAGGTAGAATTTTACTACTAATAACTTCTAAGTACAATAATTGTACCAACCAACAAAAATTTAATTAAATTATTCAATTTTATTGTATTTTAAATATAGTTATATTATTTATGTATCGTGTATTAAGAAATTATCTATAACATGATAAAAATCTAATTTTTTGAGAATACCTATTCAATAATATTCAATAATACGATTTTACTTTGTAGGTAGTGAGATTATACATATAAAAATATGCAATAGCTGATGATATGAATATGCGCTATTGTGTAAATGAATACAATTCTATTTCAGTGAAATACAATTTCATTGTGTTTAGAGTATGATTGTATTTTCATTTTACATCTCTAAAATTTTCCAGAAATTACTTAAATTGATGTGGTTGAACAAACACTAGTTACTAATACTCTCAAAGACTAAAAATACAGTATCTGAAATCAAAAAAACTTGATACTAAGGAAAAGGGTCTTGCAGTATTGGAGACAAATTTTATCTATTGAACACGATCACATGTTGTATATAGTGTAGGGTGGTCATTCGTCCAGGATTTTTCGGGATGTTACTGGTTTAGAAACCATGTTCTGGCGTTCCTAACAAAGTTTCTTGGGACATTGATTTATATCAGTTTTGGACTATTGTATATTTGCATAGTTAAGCATGTCCCGGAATTTAAAATCGTTTTTAAAATTTTTAGTTACTTAGTTATTGCCGTTATCGGTTTAATTAAAAAAAAAAATCTAATTGTAAATATTAATTATCAATTGTTATAATAACAATATTTGATAACGAATGTTGGAACGTATGACAATGACAGTAATAATCGCATTCTAAATTTAACCAACCTACTCTTTTTAACTTTTGAGTATATTAATTTACATTCAGGAAAAACCATGTTATGATTTTTGAATTTCAATAACTACAATTACGAAAGGTAATATAAATATTAATTTAATATCATGTACAGTTTATTAGTTTATAGTCTATACCATCAGTATTTAGTACGCATTTATTTGCCGATATTACGGGTCGTTCGCGAGTGTCAAATCTACTAACAGTTTTGTACGTATTTATACTTTATAGTGTCGTAATTTTATTTAGTTAATTTTTTTACGTAATGAGTACGCTTTCCAAAATACTATAATTTTAATGAAAAGTTTTAAAATTATTTCCCATTAATTAAAAAACTTAAACCTATTATGTACAGTGTAAAACTTGCCATTAATATTTTTATTACTATATAATATAAGAATTTATAATTTTTATGTCCAGGATTTCTTAAAATTTTATCTGGCCACTTTAATATAGTTAAAAAACGAACGACTCAAAACAAAATTCCGCGTAAAATAATGAAAATCTGTACATCAGAGTTTTTTTTTTTAAATGACGGAACGTATAAAATGTATTGAACGTATTCGGAAAAATTGAGTGAATATAAACTAACATTAATTTACATAGTTACATATATAATATATTATGCTTGGAAATCTTATATTTTTATCAGATGAAATGTAGTATTCAAAATTTAGACATAGTTTGGGGAAAAGGGGCTGTAACAAATAATTTAGCACTCGGAATGTTGTTTTTAAATTGTTTGACTGAGCTCCTCTAATTTTTCCCAATTCAAGTATTGCTTAGAATTATAATAGAATAGGCAGCTTTAATTACAATTGATTAATTTTCATGAAATAAAAATTATGTATTATAGATAAACTAAAAATTACAGTATGTTGATGAATTAATAAATATCAAGAATTAAATTTTAGAGAAGGCATGTATAGATCTTTAAATGTTTGTATTAATTGTTGTATTTTAATATTCTTAATTATAGCTAAAATATACTGCTAAAAAAAAAGTTATTTAAAGTTTGAATTTTAATTTATTTCTAATAGATATTCATAATAAAACATTATTATTTATTCATTTTTCCTTTCTTTCTTTCTTTTTTTTTTATTATTATTATTCATTATTGTCTAATAACTGAAATTTAATTTATATATTGCCATATGAGTAGTGCCATGCGATTTAGTAACTAGTAAGTTGAGAGTTTTCAAGTTTATGTGAATAGATAGATCAATAAAATGAAGATGAAAAGAAAAACCTGATACATATAAATTAACACTGTTACATAGTTAATAACTATGGAATAATTTATATTATACATAAAATTGATTAATTTAAATTTAATATTATTTCGATAAATATAAATACATTATATGTTTGATAGTTTTACATGTGCAAAATCGAAGTTTAAAATTTTTGTAATCCTTAACAATAAGTTCTACTCATTTAAAAAAAGGTATGAACAAATTATACATATAATTATTAGACATTAAGCATTTAATGAAACTAAAATAAATAATTCATGCAGAGTTTTCATTAATTTCTATTGAGATTAATTACTGTTATAGAATTACGTGCTTGAAAATATTTGTTTAGGAATTTCATCAACTGTACATATTTTTATGTTTAAAACATTAAATACCTAAAATGCACTGTGGATAATTGCTTTATGTATTTTATAATTTAAGGCTTAATACATTTTTAGTAATTTTCTTTTTAAATTATACTAGTTAAACCAATAATAATAATAAAAATTAGTTTTAATTTTTGAATGTTTTGTCTATCGAAGAATCCTTTAATACTCAATAAATCAAATTATTTATGCACATGCTTTAAGAGCTGATATGAACAAGTTAATATACTACATACATATATATAACTATACAATATGTACTAAAAAAAATAAAAATGCTCTTTATAAAATATTTCTAAGAAATAAATATTTTATAAATTGAAAGTGTTTTATTGGAGAAGTTCCAGATTTGATAGTATAAAATATGTTTTTTAATGCATTAATAATATTATAGCTTGTAGTTGGTTATAGTACAATTTAATATTTGATTGGATAATTAAATAACTTATTATTTGATTTAAATATGAAATAAAAAAGTAAAAACGACTGAAAAGAAGTAATTGATTTAATTTATTTGTTAGCCAAATTTTTAATCTAACTTATTGTTTCAGAATATTCTAACTACTAATTATTTTGGTATTATAAGCTTTTTAGTAACAAAATATTCAGCGAAATGTGATAAGCTACAAATTCAGTTTTATTCAGACATTTATCGACATTGAATTTTGATAATACATAATTTAGGAAGTTATATTTTGAGCATCGGTCAATAAGATCAGGTTTAGTTACTTATATTTAGTTAAAAAAAAAATAATAATAATAATAATAATGTAAGCAGCGAAAAATAGTTGTTTGTTTAATTTTTAAATTCAAAGAGAATAATATGATTTAATTAAAAATAATTATAAAATATATGTTTACAAATATTATGAAAGTAGATAAATATGTAATAATATTGCGGAGTGCATATAAAATGACAGAGTATAAACTTGTTTTAATGAGAAAACTTGTTTTTATAAACAATATTCCTTAAACATTCCTTAAAGTGCTTAGATTATTTACGCACTTTTTTTTTTGTTAAAATATAATTTTTTTATTTGAGTGTAATGAATAAAGTTTTGTAAGTTACCTACATTATTATTAAATTTTAATCATCTTAATATTTTAGAAAAATTAATAAATAAGAATTTATAAGTTGTACTAGACGTGAGTTAAACAAAATGTTGAGTATTAAGTGTTTAAATTATTGAGTTCATAGATATTAAACTATGTTTCAATTTCACATTTTATTTAAGTTTTAAAGAACATTGTATGTTTTATATTATATTTCACAAAATATTGAGTGTAAGCATCGAATTTTTAAAATAACACATGTTTACATAATTATTCTCTGAGATTAGGATGTTTAACGTTTAATTTTTTTAGTTTATGTTTAAGTTAAAAATAAATATATATTTTATTTATTTTTAATTTATAAGAGAAAATAAGTACTTTTTAATTTTAGATTTTGTAAAAGTATAATAAAACGGAAGTTGTAAAAATAAATTTATACAATTCTCTTATAAATAAATAATATTGTTATTTTAAATAATTATTAAAATTTGAATTTTTGAATACTTGTAGTTTTTAAACATTTAATTTATTGACTGGATAATTTAAAATAATAGTTATAATATAAAACAATAAATTGACAGAGGAAGCATTATTGGTATATTTATCCTGGTTTTCAAATTCAAATAACAATTTATTTACGATAAATTATTAAAAATTTTAATTTTTTAAGAATCTTGTGACCATTGAATGAGAAAATAATATAGTCATCAATAGTTACATAAATCAAAAAAAAAAAAAAAAAAATAAAAAAAATATTAAATAAGCCAGATTTTTAAAAAAATGCTTTACATTAATAAGACATCTTTAGGTGTAATTAAGGGAAGGGGACTTAGGTTTGATCGTAATTAGATTTTTGTAATATGAAATTAAGACGTTGATAATTTATTTTAAGTAGTATGATTAATAATTGTAATTCTTATTTTATATTTATTAATTAATATGTAAAGTAAAAATTCGTTATTACTTATTTATTTATGAATATTGAGTGTGGAGGTGATTTAGGAAGAATTGTTCATTAAGTAATTTATATATAAAAAAGGAGAGCTTCTTTGCCCCTCTCCTACACATACATTTTTCATTAAAATTGCATCCTTGATTTCGAAGTATCATAATATTGTTATGTAATATTAGAGATATACCATTCAAAAAAAATTGTTTGTTAATGATTTTATTTGATAAATATTATATAAAGGCTTATATCAAAATAAGAAATGGATTTGATATCAATCATTTTAAGCTAAGTCAGATATTATATTTAATTTAATTAATTTAATATTTTTATTTTATTTATATAAGTTAACGCTAATCGGTTTTCACAATAATAGTAATAAAGATAATTAATAAAGTAAATCATTAGAATGATTTAACAATGGTGAAAATAAGACAAAGAGCCTATAGGTACGAATTTGTCATTAAATATACAAATCGTATACGCGCATTATTCTAGAGGGGGGCATTGATGGTAAAGTTAGAACGGCCTGTCAATATGTAAAATATGCCCTGAAATTAAGTGTTGCTAGAAACGCGGATGGTAAGTCTTTCTAACAAGCGAGAGTCGTCGTTTTGCTTATTTAATAATCTTAAAATAAAACAGTCATAAAGGGTCTGACATCTAGACGATAGTGATTCAAGGCTGAGAACTTTATTTGTATTATCAAATCATGGGATGGATGAATTATACTTAAACGGATACCAGTATAATTCAGAAATCTGTTCTGCACTTTATTATATTTTAGTATACATCAACTACGGCGTATGAAGACCAGACAATAGCAGCATTCTCTGAAACCGAATATACTAATGCACAATAAAACACAAAGAGACATTTAGGAAAATTGAAACTCGTGGAATGTCATATAAAAAACCAAACACACGATGGCTTTACTTACGATTTGATCGATTTGGGGACGGGAATCTAAAGATGGAACAAAAATATATTTATTGGTTGAAGCCTTATTAAATAATTAGAATTATGAGTTTATAAGGTTAGTTTATGTCATTGAAAAATATTATTGGTTGCGTATATATTTATTATTATATTATCATACTTTCAAAAATTTATTTTTTAGAACACCATTTAATAATTATTAATTCTATGGATATTTATATTACATATTATTTTTTTGAAAATATATTTAGTGTATTTTTTGTAAAATTTAAATAACTCATAACATTTATTTTCAGTATTTATTCTAAGAATTTATTTTAATATAGGCTGATTAAGAGTTAGCACAAGTATGTTTTTATTATTTTAAAACATAACTATCGGTTTTAACTATTTTATTAGAAGGTATTTGTAAATTTAAATAATATTATTTATTTATTAAACGCTTTTGATATTATGTTAAATACTAAAATAACATAATTTTATATTTATCATTACATTACTTTTTAATAATTATTTTCCATAAAAATGTAATTTATATTACTGATGAGATTTAAATAATTTTATTTTATATCTAATTCAAATAATTTTAAATATTTAAATATTTATAATGTAAGTGTATGTATGTGCATTGTGCAATTTAAAAAATAATCATAATACTAAAAATAGTTTCTCCATATGCTTTTATTATTAATTATTTTTTTTTTTATATACAATGTTTAGCATTCTAAGAAAATGCATTTGTAAGAAAAATTCATCTTTAAGTTATTAATATAGTTATATAAATAATTTATCATAATAAATATTATGTAAACTCAATTTTGACGATCCATTATGTTTAGTGCTATAATTTGAGTAGAATTTAGTATTCACATTTCACGGACAATAATATCTTAAGTGTTGTTTCCTATAGGTACGGTTGTTATCATAATATACTGTTCTATTACATAGTGGTATTTTCCATATTGCCACTAAACTAACTAGGTAACACGTTCAGACCTGAAAATCTTAAAAAAATGTATTGTTTAAATTTGAATCTATAAATTCTTACATATTATTTTAATTTCTTCTATACTTTTTTCAAAAATTTTTTAGATAACATTTTTAAAGTTATCTTAAATTTAAAAGATACACTTTCTGGTTATTTAGTTAATTTAAATATTTATGAACATTAAGCTCTCTAGCGAAACAATTTTAAATTAAATATTTGGACTAAACATGAAATGTATTATTTTAGTTTAATATACTTATTTTTCATAAAGGACTAAACCACTTAAGTGTCTAAAGAATTAAATATAAATTTATGTAAGTTCCTAATTTAGTACCTAGATTAAATAAAAACAATAGATATTTTAAAAAGGTTTTTAAAATTTCATTGTAGATACACATTAATATATTTTAGATTTTTCTAATTATTTCATATTTTAAATTTTATTATGAACTTTTTTTAAAAAACTTTTCTTGAAATCGTGTAATTATTGATGTATTTATGTTGCAGGACAATAAATAATAATAAAGTATATTTATGAATGCAGAGATCGATACGGCATTGAAATGTAGAGCCTTTAAATAGATTTTAATCGATGTGTTTAAAATATTATAAAGTCAGTCGTTTAGTTAGTAAAAAATGATCGGCCGAGCACACACGCGAATATGTATATTACAAAAGCTATTCAGATAAAACAAAAGGCTTTTTCACGTTAGTTAACCTTTGCTATTATAGATATGGTGTATTTTTTCTTGTTACGGCCAACACGACTCAATAAAAGATTCAAAAAAAAAAAAAAAAAATTAAAAACCACCCGTTGTTATGTATGTATATTTTCTACTGGATAAAAACACATTTAAAAGATTAAAATCCTTGACTTCGCCTGTTTACATTTAGAAAACGATACCACAGTTAATTTTCCACCCCCCATATTGTGATATTATTTACGATTATTATAATATAATACGAATCAATGAATTAATGTACTAATAACGTGTTGTAGTGATTAGTGAATGACTGGGTATGACTTTGATTTACGTGACTGAGGCCAAAATCAAACCAATGTCCGAACAATACATAAAAACCACACAAATACTTAATTCAGATGATTATCATTTTGATATAAGGCATCAGATTGACGTAGGTTGTTGATTATATCAGCCGCTATTTTAATAGCTAGGTACCAAAGTTGTGAATTAAAACATTAATTATCGATTTAAATAATAAAAAAATGTGTACTTTTTCTATCATACAGTTTTTTATGCTAAAATTATAATATAAAAAATGTATAGGTATTATATTTTTTTTTCTTCAAATTAATTAACTCGTGCATTGTTTTATGAAAAAATTATATTTAGATATTAATTGCATGTATTACATAATTATTATATTGTAGAAATTATAAAAAATATTAGTAGAAGAATCGTAATTAATGATAAAATATGTTCAAAGGAGGTTGTAATTTTTTTTAATTAGATATTAGAAAAGTTTTATATAGGTTAAAAGCTACCAAAGACTTGTTTAATTTTGATTTTCTGTACTGAAGTTTTCAAACTTATTTTTAGACATTGTTATTTGTATGCATTTATACACCGAAAATTATAACTTTAACGCCTTTTTAAACTGTGCACTATTTTAATTTTTAATATACATATACAGTGTCACTAACTAATTTCAAGATTTTACTATGGCAAAAGATAATATGAATATATGCATGATATATTGTGCTGTGTTACTCAAAAATGGGAAATACAAAGGACATTATAAATTCAATAAGTTAAAACTATTATTTACTTGCTGCGGATTGGATGTACTATAAAATTTAATCATATATTTACATTTTACAGCAATTTATTTTAAAATAATTATTAATTAGAATAACTTTTAATAATAGGTATTTTTTTGTATGATTTATCATGAATGTAGTTTTTAGACAACAAGATGACTTGTATTAGTTGTATTGATGTATTAACTATGTTTGATATATTTTGATTATAATATGTACTGGTATATAATACTCGTGTATTTAAATTCCTATTTAATAATATGATACTATTTTTACTTTAAAAATAAATTTAAATATTTTATGAAATATATATCTATAACAGTATTAACATTGTTGAGTAACATAAGTTTTTGATTTTGCAAACTCGAGTTATTTTTTATAATATTATTACTTTATTTTTATTACTATTATTGAATATGTTTATTCTTAATGATAATATACTGAGAAATAAATAATTATATTTTATGTTAGGAATTTAAAAACAATAAGTTATAAAAAATCGATATTCTTTTATAAGTATGTATAATTACTTAGTATTTAATTGTGTATTATTTACATATTAATAAAATATTTCTTTTATAGAGTAAATCGACCATCTTAATTTTAATCTTGAAAAAATAGAATAACATATATCATAATAGTTTCTTCGTTTAAAAATCACGTAGGAAGTTGAAATTCTACGTTGGACGTAAATGGATCGTATTTACATATATTTAAATATATAATGATTTATTTAACTGCGTTACATAAGTTTTAAATAAACGATTCTTTATTCAAGATTCTACACTATGCTATAGAAATGTAAGAAATTCCTTATTTGAATTATCCACGAATATTCACTTGGTCAAATAAATTTTTTTTTTATAAAAACTACTAATTTTAAATAATTTTTAATATTAATTGAATAAAAAAATTAATTTAGGTAAAATTTAAAAATAAAAATTATCTGCTGAAAACACAGAAAGATGTAGAGATATGGATATAAAAGAATGGTCGAGTACCAGGGATACTACGATCGCGGATAAGGTATACATACCTAATAATATAAGGCTGAAAGTTCGATAATACAAATTCCTTCCTTTCTCTTTATTATAAATCGTATCGAATTACTATTATTATTAAGTTCCATTTAGACATTCATAAGCGGATTTTATATGAATCTCTTCTCCTCTCTTTATGAACAGCTCATATTATGTCAATCGTTCTTCCTTATATATAACACTTACAATACAACGGTCTTTCATTCAACACAATAATTGTGATTATATCGGCTTAATTTTTGACTGTATTTTCCTTTATTAAGATATCGGTATTAATTTTCATTATACTCCATCATTAAACTTTGTGCATCATATAAATGTCACCGTTAGTAAATCTTTAAGAGTCTTGGAATTTATTAAACGCAATACAAAAACTGCTGCTGACTGTTCGTTTTTTTTCGGACATAATACTTCGCACGTTAGTACATTTAATATTAGAATATGGATTATGACATTTTTATTTGGTTAAAGATGTACTCATACTCGAGCGTGTTTAAAAAATATTTCTTCTTACGTTGTCTATATTATCTAGATAGTATACCCTATACATGTATGTATTTCTTAATATATAGTGCATTGGATTAACCAGTGCTACTATCTTGTCAGAAAAATGCTGACAAGCACGTTATTATACATTTGCTCCTAATAGGCACCATGGCACCATAGATAACTCAGATCTCATCTATAACAAAAGTTTTCGTATATCTTTTTTCTCTCCAGAATTCGCATCCTTCTCTATAAACCAACCTACAATACCTCCTATGGACATAACCATTCCTTACTTAGAATATTTCGTAATTTAAAAAGCATTTTTTTTTTAAATTTTAATTTATAAATAAATGAATTACCTAGTTATAAATTACTATAGAATATTACAATATTACCATTTAATTCATATTGAATTGCCCTTGTAATTTGTTCAGTGTTAATGTGTATTGTGTATTATTTATTACTATTACTGGAAACTAAACTTCATTTATAAGTCTGAAATTGCTGATTGGTGTTTAAAAATAAATAAAAATAGTTGTCCGTTGTTCACTTCTCCTTTTAAATGGCACTTATTATACTTGTACCTATTATCTATGATAATATTATTTAAACCACAAAATACCGGTTATTATGTAGTATGATAGATATCGCTCTTTAAAGTTTATTAGGAGTGAACCGTTTAGAATAGGTCCCTTTTCAGATTCTCGATAAGCCAAATGTGAATAATCCGAAATTCTCGACAATTCTAATGAAAACAAATTCCCCTAGAAATGCCATAATACTTGAACGCTCAGATCGAATAAATAACTAGAATTGTATTTTCGTCCCTTTGCAATTTAAACTATGAATAATTCAATGCATGTAAATTAATATTAAAAAATATGTCATGGTATTAGTCTAATAAACTATTTTGAAATGTACAAAATAATGAGTTGCTATTACAAATACAAGATTATGAGAATGGGAGTACCAAGATATATTTTAGTGATATACCCAATGAAAATTTTACAAAGAGAAAATGGTAAATGCTGAGTAATCGTTGTGGGTAGACACATATGTGATAAGCGTGTTATAATTTATTAAATATGCAAACTATTATTATTTTATTATTAAACCTTCCAAATTTAAGTTGAAATAGTAAATTAAAATATTTTTTATACAGCATTAAGTTTCTAAATAATAAGTATTAACAAAACTAACTTTTTTTTTTAGTAGGATTAGTATTGAAAATATCTATCTAAATAATACGAAATTAAAATTATACCTAATGTTGTTAATTTTGGTACAATTAATTCTGAATCACAATTTTGAAGTATTCAAAAAGTTCTAAAATTATTTTAAGTTATTATAATTTAGGTAACAATAATACCTTTTACAAAGAATTAAAATAAAAATATAACGTGTAACTATTAGATATATTTGTTATATTAATGAATAAATGTAGTACTATTGCCTACACATTATGTTGTTTTTTATGTTATAGAAATTATAGACAATTTTTAAAACTAGTAATTGTATTTCAAAAATTACTATTAAAATTGCAATACTTAAAATCAGTATTTATAAAATATTTTGAGTTGTTATATAGCTTAATGTTTACTTCGTATAAATATTTAAAAAATAAATGTAGTTATTTTAAAATTATCATAATTTCGCTACATTTAGTAATGAACAGTTATAGAATAAAATGTTTGATTTTAGAACGTATAAAAATGACAAATGTTAATAAGTTAATCAAAAATAAATATAAATTAATAAGTTTATTTTACTTAAAATTAGATTCCCTATAGATATTTCAGATACTTCATATTTCCTATATATTTTGTATTTTTTTAAAAGTTTTTTTCATTATTATTTCTTTAAGTACAAGTTGTCCTTCTAATGTCAAACCTAAATATCATATTCGTAAGTAGATTTTATTATTTTAATTGTTATGTAGAAATTAAAAAAAACAAATGAAATGAGATAAGATGAAATTAAAAAAATTATTTTCAATAAAATATGTTGATTATTTAATGATTAAATAAAAAAAAAAAGATATCTTATTGATTGTATCATTTTTATTTATATAACCAAAAAATTACAAGAAAGTCAATCGCATGCTTTATTGTCTACATATCTATTTATAACTTAATTAAAAAACCGCTTATTGTATCCTTTTTTTTGTACTTACCTATATAAAAGTCTCGTATATGAACAACATAGATTAATTTTTGAATAATATTTTGGTTTTTAAACAATAAATAATCTATTGATGAAAAGTTCTAAACAATTAATTATTACTATATTTATAAACAATTTTTTAATAAGGTTTCAAATGTATTTAATATTTTGTAGCTTAAATTCCATTATTTTAAAATTAATTATCACGTTGAAATTTAAAAGATTTGTGTTTGTAAAAACTAAAATTATTAAAAAAATATGTTTTTAACATAATATATATATATTCATTACTATAGATTGCTTTAAGAAATAAATATTAAAAACGGCAAGCAAGTAGGTACCACTCTGTTGTACATTTGGTGTCAAGTGGATTACTATTATAGGCATGTTAAAACCTGTCCTATCTGCTGAGAATTTACCAAGTGGAGGAAACCAACCAAATGGATTATATAGAAGACATTAAATATGCTATTTAGGCTAAGAACTAGAGTAAAAGTAAAACACAAACAAACATAATGAAAAGGGGATATCAGAAAAAACCGGACATACTATGCGAATGTGGCTAAGACCAATCGGATGACCACTTATTACAGTGCACCCTGGGTGCCAGAATGCACGACTGACGACTTGGCTTTAGCCAACAAAAAAACAATATCAATTGCCACTCACTGACTAAAACAAAATATCTAAACATTTATTTTATATCTTATATTCATATTTTAACCTAATTATTTTTAAATTAATTTATGTAGTTATTTATTAATGTAATAGCATATAGCCTCAGCACCAGACACGATAAGAAGAAGATGGATATGTTAAACTTGAATTCAATAATATATTATTGTATCTACATAAGAGTGGAAACAGACTGTTCAGTATATAATATCACTAAGTATTCTTCGTGATATGTTTTGATATGTTAAAAAAAAAAAAAAATAAAAAAAAAAAAATGAAAAATAGACATCATTGTAAAATCAATCATCGCTCCGCATAGAATATAAAATAGATGTGGACTATATATTCTGGAGAAATATATACATTTAGAATAATATAATAACATATAGTGTATTGGAGTATGTATTAACTTTTAGCATCAAATGCCAGTAAATACAACTGAACGTAGCATAAATAAATAGTAAATTTGAAACGATTACGATATTTTGAAGATATTCATTGTTAAAAGCTTTATCTGATAACTAATTAATGATGAAATACCGATTATATTTCTCTTTGTAGTTTATACCACAAAACAATATTTCATTCTCATCGAATTAAAAATGTGATAAAACAGAACACTAGAAAGATAAGATTTTTGCGTTTTAATTTAATTTATGTATACATAGTACATACATTAAAAAAAAAAAAAAATATTTATAAGTATATACATCATTTTAAATTCTGAGTTAAGCAATGGATGAATTTTAATATTTTGTTCTGTTATATTATATTAACTTTATAATTGTCTGCACCTATATTATAATTATTTCTGGTATTAAAAGATGCACATATTGTAGTATACAGTGTTTACAGTGTCTTACGAAATTTATTATATAAAATATAATGTATCAAATAGCTAAAATGGAATAACAAAATTAGTTATAGTCAATAAATTATTCTTTAATTTGTTTTAGATCTAGTTAAACAATTAAAATATTGAAATAATTGTTAACATTTGATGTTAATATTTTACATAAAATTAAGATTCAAATTTGCAATCATCTTATTATTTTTTACGAACACTATTTTGAAATTTATATAATTATTTTTAAAGTTTACAATATTGCTATTTTAAATTTGTAGATAAAATTTATTTAAATCTAAATTAAATAAAAAAATGAAATTGAAGTGAAAAACGAATCGATAATCTTATATTTAGTTGAAAAATATTTAATAGTTATTTTTTGTTTTGTAACATTAATTTTATAGTTTATCTTGAATATAATTATTGTACTTATTACTTAGCATATTTTTTCACTTATTTAATAATTGTATAATTTAATTAATAGTAATGTGAAATGCTCAGTTTATTATGCAACTAGCTTTTATGAATTAAATTAAAACTTAATAGGTAGTACTTTTTTTTTTTTTGATTTAGATGTTATTGGCTGTTAAAATAATTAATAAATAATATTATATAATAAATTATAATACCAATAAAAAAAAATACTGTATAGGCAATGAAAAAAAAAACTAATACTCTAAAGCATAATTAAATTTTTTTAGTTTATACTTCAAATTTTATAAATACGAGTATAAAAAGCAATGTTTGTTGTTGTTTATAAAGGATAAAAACCGACCAATTCTGAAGAATATTTCAGAGATTGTACTTAAAGATACCAGGAAAGTTTAAAAAAAAATTAGAATTATATTTGATGTGTGGCGTTGAACACATTTTTGTTGATTATATGCCATATAAACTATTGTATACCTACTAACAATAATATTTAAATTACCGAATTTTAAAATTTTTAATTTTCACGAGTGAGGACACACCTAAACTGGTTAACTTATAATGTTATGAACCTTAAACCGAAATATATTAAATAGTGTATACTTATATCCAATCCATCACGGTTGGATTGCTCATCTCAGTCGGATTTGTCTAAAATATCAGAAGATCACTAAGATCATTTAGGTATACCAACATGTTCTTGAATAATTGTGTATCACTGAGTGTTGTATTTTATATTTTTTATTTTTTTTTAGGTTGAATATATGGTTAACATAATAAGCCGTTTATAGAGTTTGATTGGTTAGCGGTTCAATCGTATTTTTATCTACACAATACGTATGTATAAATTAAAATAAATTATACTTTATTAAAATATTTTAAAATTTTGTTTTTTAAACTTTAATTGTAAAGCATATTGTTAATACTTATCAGAAATTGGTTTAGGAAGGTAGTAATAGATATTATGACGAGTATTATATTATGTACTTATACAAAAGGGAAAGCAAGAAATCATTATAACTATCGTAAGAGTATTAAATCATTTTACAATAAAATGTAATGGTAGTATATACGTCGATTTCGCCGTATGAATGCAAATACATAATTCATTCGTAAATATTCGTTCGTTTATTTAAAATGAATAGAACTTTTCTGTCAGATAAATATTTTTCAATCGTACAATAATATTTCTATAAATAAACATATATAGTAAAATTTAAATATTTTCACAATGAATAAATGCTAATAATGCCATAGTGGGTAAACCAAAAAATTATTTGTAAATATTTTGATAAAAATAATGATCATTAAAAAACTCATAGTTATTTTTTTACATTGTGTCTAATAAAATACATTGAAAAAATAATCTATTTTGACTCACCAATTTCATTAGAAAATATTAAGATTAAAGTCACGTGCTATAGTATGAAAGATGTTGACAACTTACCACTAAACTATCAGCAAGGGTTATAATTGAACTAATCTAAGGTTTTCGGTCTACTGACGTCATCTATTGACATCGAGAGGTTTAATAGAAATAAATTGTGTAATGCAAATATAAAATAATATATTAATTATATAATCTGAAGCTGAATATTATTCAATTTATTTTGATTTGATTTATTCATACTACGAGAGTAAAACCTTAAGACATATTATATATAATATATTATTTCTTATTAAATGGAAAATATTTATCAAGTCGAAGTTGTGAAATAATAACGCATAATATTCTGGTTGATTATAATAGTACTTTAAAAAGTAAATACAAGGTACGATAATAGTTGATAATCAAAAATGATATGAAATTATAAAATGCTTTAATTTAAATCATTTTTATATAATTTATTTTAACTTATAATTAAAAAAAAAAATTAAATTAACAAAATATATTTGTACTCGATTTGTAAGTCAGATAAAAAGCCTACTTTAAACAAGTTATTATGCTCATCAAATATTAGTATTTTAGAAATAATTTGATTAGTATAAATTATAATTTTAAGAAGTTATTTTATAGTTTTATAGTTTATTTAATTAAGTCATGCATAAAAGTATTATTAAATAAAAGTGAATATTTTTGAATTACATGTTTAATAAAGTTTTCATTTTAAACAGTTCAACTGTTTTGTTTCTTAATATTTATTTTCATATTTTAAGAGACTTATCTTATTTTACTTGTAAAAATATCAAGTGCCGAATTTAATGAGAAGTGGTATTATAACTAAAAAAAATAGACATGATAAAAATTTGATTATTTAAACATTAATTATTTATTTTACAGCTCGAACGAATGATCCAAGTAATTTATACTAACATATTCATTTGTCTCTTATATATCTTGTTTTAAAATGCGAGTGAAACAATGTATGTATTCGTTTTATAATTACGTTTGGTTATTTTTGAGTCTGTCATAATCTTTTAATGCAATAAAAATGCTTAAAATATTAACCTTGAGGGTGTTTTTTCTTAATAAAATATTGAATCTAGCATTAGTACCTAATTTGTGGAGTTTAAAGTAATATATTTCTATTTCTAAGTAATTTTTATAATAATTGGAAAAAATAAAATAAATAAATAAAGTTAAACAGGATTAATCATGAATCACCGATTTTCGTCTTTTCGTTTGTTTTTTTATTTGATGTATGATAAAATGATTGTATTTAAAGAAAATTGAAAATTTGACACAATATACCTATATACGTACTATGCAATATGTGCACAACATATTACATTACTTATGATTCATTATAAGCTTTTTTAACTGTAGAAATTAAATTTAAAAAATAGTCTAAGCTATATACATTTTTTATAAGTGATAAAAGTTAAAGTTTAGATGACATTAGATATTAACGACTCAGTACTTAATGCTCAAGTCATTTTTAAAAACAAAAAATATCTGTGTATGACTAATTATTGGAAAACGTATTTCCTCTACCGATTTGAAAGCAACACCGTCATTATTCACTATTTATAATATCACATTACGATCTGGGCGTCTCTATACACCATACTCTGTGCGCGTTAAGAGTATGACCGGTTGGCGGACGACTTTGCATCCATTACGCGCAACCGGCTTCTGATTGGGTTCCCATATATTTGGTCATTGGTATACAGCACTGACCCAAATGTCAACAACATACACTGTGCTACAGCAATTGTGGTCGTTTGTATTTAATCATTACGCTCCGTCAGTATTTTAAGTTTTGTACTTTGGTGCTCGTTGTTCCGTGAAAAACATTACCAAAGATGTCTGATGAGGAACATTAATTCATTAATTAATGAACTCCCCACAAATGAAAAATGTCTATGATGAATATTCCTTACAGTCATAAGTAAATAAATAAACTAGGAATACAATGCGTGTTGTACAGCGTGGTGCAGTGAGTTGTATTGTTTGTGCGACTGGTCGTCATACACTTAATGGGCATATACAAAAGTGGGTTGGACTTCTAAAGCGAACGGCATGGTAGAGGAAGTTGTTTCGACTACGTGAGTGGTCATGCTCTTAACGCTCGCGGAATACATCTACTTTGGGTTTCTGTATGATTCATTATGCCAACTCGGATATAAATATCGGAACGGAACAACGAAAAAAGTAAACCCGGCGGATCCTGTGTCAGATCAGTTTGAGAGTACATCGGTTCATGCATATTCTACTGACTACTGTACGTTGCCGGACCTCCCTGATTGACCGTTCGATAACAATCAATAACAACCGTACGCCATCGTCGTACGATGGCGTGGAGGTAGAATAAGTTGGTGTGATAGCAGTGGTGAGGATGATCGATGGATGGACAATTGCACCAATAACCGGTAGTGCGGAAACGAGTTCCTGGTATATTTTTAAATTGAATAAAGTATAGTCAAGTTTTACGTTTTCTCGTCATCTGAAATGATTTCCCACATAGCACATATCATCAGGCTGTTATATGATCGTTTTATTTATACGCAGGAATCTTAAATCACCTGAAAATGTATGGCTGAAAAAGAAAGTAAGAAACTATTGTTTTAATTAATAGCTTGGCGAATTCTTAAAGATTGCGTTTGACGGAAAGGTAGAGAAATATGAAAAATATAATAAAAACAATGGAAGTAGATTAGAAAGCTGAACGAAGTTTTCGGTTTCATATTTAAAATACTGAAAACAACGTAAAAAATCTAATTTATTATACAAAAAAAAGGGAATTAGTCTATAATTATTATTATATTTTTGCATCGAAAGAAAATGTTCTTTTGATCAGATTACCAAAAGATACGGCTTTAATTAGGTACTGAATATTATGTAGGTACTTATTTTAATTAAAGGAATTTCATAATTTCGTTTTTTCGGATAAAAATAGAACTGAGTTTGGTGTATCCTGATAATAGTTTTGAACATATTTTATTTTATTATTAAGATAACCATGGATTCTTTGAGAAAAATTTATAATGTATTATCTACATAAAAAAAATCTCGTAATCTCGTAAATTTTTTCTTACTATTTTGAAACGAAAGATTTAAAATAGACTTCATAATAAATTTAAATGTGTTTCAAAAACTATAATCAGAGTAAAACTAAAATTAGTACGTTAGAACTTCAGTATATAGAGTATTGATCTATATTATGCTTTATTGGTAGATACTATGGAATTCTCTTCAAGAGTTATAAGTACACCCATTTGTTTTGGCATTTACGTAAAACTTTATAATCTTCCATAGTATACAGGTGTTCTTTGATGTCGATCTAAATCTTAAATACCTCGCAATAAAATACTGGTTTACCTTTTGATGTTTGTCAGTTATGATTAACCAACCATACATTGATATTTGTTTTAATAGACAAGTAAGGAAAAAAGTAATACTCAATATGAAAATATGGAGTTTATTGTTTTTACACGTAATTTAAGAGTAATAGAAAATACAAACGTTAATTAATATGATAAATTTATGTTTGAATTAATATTTATCCTTATAATATTTATTCATCTAAAGTAATGCATGATACAAACGGTATCACCTGCAATATGAAGTGCGGTAATAACTAATATGTATTAAAGAACTTGCAATTTGAATGCAAATTTATTGACTTAATAATAATTTAAAGCATTAAAAAAAAAAAAAAGTGCATAAAGTCTTGAGTCCTTGACAAAAGTATAATAACTATGTAAAATGTATACAAAATTGTAACATATTCATTTAAGTTATGTTGGCCCATCAGTGTGTTTAACATTTACCTCTAATAACATACTGAAATATTATAATATGATGTAAAAAATAATATTACAAACGACTTTATAATGTTGATAAGAGACAAGTATATTTTCTGAACTAGAGGAGTTTAGGCCATAAATAACATTTTTAATAATATTTTTTCAAGACTTTTATTAGTGTTGAGTTTGTGATAAAAACAACAATCGTTATTACAGACTATTTTTAATAATAATAGAATATAGTCCATTAGAAACGTTTGTAGATAATGATGGATTAAACAAAATTATTGTTATTTTTATGGTATTTGTAATTTAAAAATTTTATTAAATATTTGCTATACTATGAAAGTTTAATTACGATTTAACCGTTTATAGTATAATATGACATGTATACTATGAAACATGTACCTATATTAATAATTAAAATAAATTATGTTTTATAGTATAAAGTATCAGTTATTTGTGAGCGTTGTCGTATACAAATTGGAGAAAATAATGGTTGTAATAAATTATCCATGAAATTAATAACAATAAGAGTAAATTTTAGTATAAGAACATGATAAATCTGTATTGCGGGTAAAATGCAACTATTTAGAGTGGTATACGTACTGATGATATTAAACAAGGCACTACATAAAGACATTTAAAATCTAGGCATAAAATAGCACTTGATTAAAAACGATTAAGTTTATAATTTTTATATTGTCGATATACTTATTTATAAAAAAAGTGATCAATACGTTTACTTAATTTATTTTAAATTTATAAGCATATAAACATATAAATATATAAAAAAAAGTTTGCTTAAAAATAAAAAATAATTATTTTAAAATAGGATAAATTGTAGAGAACATTAAATAAAAAACTAAGTAATACTAAAAGAACCATTTTACAAGTGGTCTATACTATGATAATATAAAATACGAATTATTGATATAAATTGATTGAGAGTTGGCAATGATATTATGATAATATAAGGTTAATTTATAGCAAAAAGTGAATTAGAAAAATACAGCCAATAACGAAATCATTATTTTTTAACCCAACCATTGTTATTTTATGACTTCTATTTAAAATAATAACTTAATTCATTATGATTTATTATATAAATTACTAACGTCTGCTAACGATTTATGTAATTAATTAAAATTAAAATAAAGTTATACTTTGAAATGGCAGTATTAAACGTTTTTCTATTTATTTGAAGTTCGAGTATACTTCAATATTTTTTATAAGGTAAATTCAAATAATTTTTTAAAGTCTATGATGTATAGTAATTTTATATTTAAGAGATAGAGTTGCAATATATAACAAATTATTGTTTACTTTACAATATTGTATTACGGAAAATGTAGGTAATTGAATAAAAATAGTTTAAACACTAATCTCAATAACCCAATAAGGTATTTATTTTTATTGTATATGAAAATGGAATATTTTTATCAGTTAGTTAATATTGATAACTATTTTATAACTTTATAAATATATCATACTTTTACATATTATAATATTATTGCTTTAAAAATTATCTTGTTTACCCTATTGATTTTTTTATGGTTATAATTTAAATTAATTTTGTAATAATCACCAAAATAATACTTTTTATACACATACAGCATAATTTACTCGGCTTATTTGTCAGTATGGTTCGGTTATTTAGCTATTTTTTCAATAGATTTTATTTAACCTTAACATGTTTTGTCTTAGTTTTGATTTTTTTTAAGGATTTAAGTTACATTTTTCAATTTGAAAGTTTTAATTTTTTCAAGAAATTTAGTCTTTTACTTAAAAAAAAAATGTGACTTATCTTATAACTTACAATTAATTCTGCTTGTAATCTGAAAATTTTAAAAAGCTTAAAAATATATAATGATATGGTTAAAAGTTTAGTTTTTTACATTGTTTGAAAATTAAAATTGTAGTCTTATCAGAACATAATATTATTCTTTTACTGTGTTTATGTGACCTAGTAATTTTAAGGCTACAAAAATTATTTTTTCAAGTTATAATCTCGTGTTTCAAAAGAATATGTTCAATTTAATTAATTATTTGCTTAATGAATGAAATTAAAAAAACATTTTTAATATTTACACGTTTAAATAAAAAATGGCTAATTAGTTTATATTTTAATTTTTAATTCAAAATATACAATTTAAATACAAAAAAACGTTATATGACTTTTTTTTTTTAATGTGTTATGCGATCAATATAAATAAGTTTTTTTTTTAGTCGTATTGAACACTACAAATATTTTTTTTTATATGTAAATTAACATTTTAATTTAGACAAATTTGATATTTCGAGTTTGTTTTAATAAATATCCAAAATTACTAAAAATCGGTATTTAAATTCTACATGGACAAATAATTTAAAATCTATGCTCAATGATCGTTTTATAGTTATATTTTAATGTCTTAATGTTTAATGATTATTTTATGATAAAAACAAGAGAAGTTTTTCATTTTAAAACATTATTTTATTTTTGTTATTAAAATAGAGTAATAATTGTGTGAGAATTAGTTTTGTATATTTTGTCTTGATGAAAAAAAAATAAAGGTTATAGGAAACGCACCGACGTGATTTACAGAAGATATTTTTTATGAGCTTTGATTTATGATAAAACCTAAGTATTTTTAGTTTAATAGTAAATATTTTTTAAGGTGTTTTTTTTTCATTTATCTACTTATAGTAGCTGTTAATATTATACGTACTTGTATATTGAACAACGTAATATTTTCTATCCAATCATCTATACGTATATATTATAGTTTATTATGTCTGTGCCATATACATTTAAGTATTAAAATGTCGATGGAAAAATAATAAAATTATTGTAATATAAAGAAAGAAGTTAAGATTCTTCTTTTGCAGAAAAAAATACATTTGTGTTACTTAAAATATGCTTCTGTTAACAAAACTTTAAAAATTATTGATGAGTAAAATGAATTCACTTTTGTTGTAACTAAATAATCTACGAGAAAAAAATATTAAATGTTTTCCGGTAATGGTATTATTTGTTATCAGTGTTGTAATACAAAGTAATCAACATTGAGTAAATTTAAAGAATTATAAATTTAATTAATTATCTTTACTAATTGTTAACCTTTTTTATTGCATTACATTGTTTATTTACTTAAATTATATTTTTGGCCTAGCATGTTAAGTGTATAATTACAACTGCGTATACAAATTTAAATATTTAGTACATTTTGGCTTATCAGTTAATTTAAAGACACAAATTACAAAAGTAATTTATATGACTAGATTTTAATATAATTAAATGATACATCTATACCTAATTACCTATTATTATTAAATAAATAAACATTTTATTTTAATACTCTCCTAGAATAAAACTAAATAAATAAATAATGATCTTCTATTATGAGTTATTTATTGTTTTTGATTAATTGTAAATCGAAATGTTTTTGTATATAATTTAGTTTATTGAATTATGATTTTTTTGTGAGCACAGCTAACAATTTATTTTTTAATAATTGTATCTTCTTATCATAATGTATTTTATTGAAACAATATACATTTTAGGGATAATAAATAACGATTGGCAATAAATACAACTAGGTTTATGATTGGATTTATAGTTAGAAAAACACAAATTAACAAATAAAATCAATCATGTCTGAAAAAAATAAGTATGGTGTTCAGTCATTTTAAAATATTTTTATTTTTTATTACACATGATTTAACTTGAAATACAAGTATATAAGCTCTATTATACTAGATGAAATATTGTTTGTTGAAAAACGTCAATAGTAATACTATATTAATTTTACACGGCATATAAACATTAAAAGTATTGATGACAAATTGCTTTGTTTAATCGACGAAAACATGTAATTTCAAATCATTCGTATTAAACATTAAATTAAAATTCATGTTTAGTTAAATATAAAAGATATGATAGGTATTTATTTGTAGTTGGTTGCTAAAACCTTTATATTTATGTTCGTTTTATATTTTTCAGCTTTTGACTAACAATATACAAAACTTGTACTAGTAAAAGGATAAATATTAAACATACGTAATATTTTAACATAAAATCAGTCTAATAACTATTTAGGATAGATATACAATTGTCAAGAATAGCTTAATTCATTCATATTAAAATGAACGATTAGATAACCATTTTCATACGTTGTATTTAAACGAATAAAGATTGTAGCTATTTCTATAGATTGCAATTGTATAATATTAATTAAATAAATACTCTGAAATAATAAATATTTTACTAACTATGAATAAATGATGTGAAATTAATCAACATAAATTAAAAAATTATAAACTAGACAAGATAAATGATCCTCTATTGCTGAGACTACTTTAACTTTCAATAGCTTGGTAATTTGTTAGTGTTTTAAAAATAATAATAATAATCAGAAAAAAAAAATATTTATATGAAACTATGGGAGATATATTAATATAAATAATAATTTTAATTATTTTTTATTAACTATAATATTAAATGTTTAAAAGATTACATTTTATTTTATGATTACTTAAGAATATAAAATTAAATAGTGGTTTATTCAGTTGCATTGTCAAAATCTTTTGCCGTTTTTCCCATATAAAGTATATTTGTTATATTAAATTCAATTTTTTGAGTTATATTAGAATATTTATTTTTATATTATTATAAACGAAATATAATAATTCAATATTTATGATAATAAAAAACAATTCACCCTATTTTAATTAAATTAAATTTTTAAATTCAAATTCATTTTTAGTCGATTATGAATTGTATTATATGGAACTGTATGGTTTACTTTAAAATTTATAATATCATTATGTACTTGGATATTATGTTTAATTTAACTTACAGTAAATGTGTTTATAGATGTAATATAAATATTGGATAAAAAATCGTTTAAAAACCTACGTACTAAAATAATATTTGATACATCCAGATATAAAAGTTTTTATAAAATTGCCATTTAATGTTTTCCATCATATTATATTATATTTACAGAGTATACTGGCTTATAAATATAAATCAGAAGAATTGTTAATTTTTTTTCATTGTTAAATAAAATTTAGTACAATATATAAATAAAAATATACAAATCGGTCTGTTCTCTCATTTCTGTTAAGTTTAAATTAAAATGTTTTTCTTATTACAATTTTTGTAATCCAATAATCATTATATAATTCTTTATAAAATAACTTAATAACTTAAATCACATTAATTACATACCTGCTACTATCCATATGACAATTGAGTTACCAACAATGGCAACAATTAGCATGGCGATAAAAACAGTGGACCAGATCAATTTATGCCATAGTGAAATTGTATGCGATGGTTCCGGTTGAGGATAAATGCAATCATGTAATCGGTCTTTGGCGAATGTGCGTTTGGACATCGTCAAATCAGAAGATTTTAACATAGCTCCCAATATTGCCAAAAGAGTGGTTGAATTATAATATTCAAGTTCATTTGACGATTTATCAAATTCTAAAGATAATACCATAGCTGTACAATTGCTCAAAATATTATCATCTATATGGCCTTCCATTGTGGAATTTTCTGAAACAAATTTAAATGCATATTTAATATTAAATTATATAGGTTCACATGTATTATTTTTATTTGTTACTAATTCAAACTATATGACAGTTCAACAATGATACATTTTTACAGATTACAAAAATTAAAATATATAAACACAATATAGATATTTATAAAGTAGTATATAGACTAATATATATAGATAAGAATATTTAATTATAAATTTAACGTAGTTAGTTTGCATATTAAAAAAAAAAAAAAAAAAAAAAAAATAATAACAACATTATTATGGGAAATACGTATAACGGTATAGATAATTAAAATTAATCTTTACTTAATAAATTCGTTAGAAGAAATAGGAGAGGCTTTATGATAGCTGTAAACTCGGAAATAAAAGAAATAAATAATGTTTTGATGTTTGAAGAAAATTGAGATGGTTCTGGTTAGAGAAAATATCTTGAGCGTATGATGGCTTATCGGAATCGGACTTTAAAGTGGATTTAGGAAAGTTGTATTTGATTTTGGGAGTAGGAATGATACGCTCTCGTTGAGTTTGAGTGTTGGAAAGTTTAAGTTTGTTATAAACCAAGTAGCCTTTATAGTTGGATGGGTGACTAACATGGTGTGTGGATAGTAATTGTAGTAACCCTGAATGTGCTCATAAAATAGGCATCGATGGAATTTAGGTGGGTATACAGTTTTTTTTAACAAATATTTTGGTGTGCAGAAAAATTTAATTTTGTTTAAGTCTAAGTTGTTGATGGTTTTTTGTAGGTCGACAAAAAAGGAAAAACAAAAGTGATTTATCGGAAAAGTGCTTAATATCATGAACGCAAGTGACCTGATGTCCTAACTTCTGATAGAGCGAAAATAATATCTTCACTTGAAGTAGAAGAGTAGATATTATGAGTCACCGCCCGTAATAAATGTTTAACAAAATGCTGGTAAGAATGAAAATTGTAACTGTTCTCCATTAGATATTTAATAAGTAGTCTATAATGCTCAAAGAAATAAGAGAAAATGATCAGGTATGAAGATGTGGTTTTACAGATAAATTCTATAGAGTTAATAATTGACATCGGGCTTGGGATAAAATTGGAAAAATTACTCACACTTTTGATATTAATTGATGATAGTTTTGAAGAAAGTGTATGAGTATGTCAGTGTGTGTTTGGAATTTGTTTTAAAGTGTGCTTTTATTTTAGTCAAATGATTAACTTAGGTTGCTACAACTAAATGCCATTTTTGGACTAACGAAATTCCTTGTTTTTTATCTTCTATCTTGCGTGAAAGAAAAGATAACGATAGAATTGTTTTGCTTGAAGTTGAATTTTTGTTTGTTATACACTTATACTACAATGATTAGATGAATAAGCCGTCATTATACGTAATTACAGATTTTAAAAAAAAAGTATGAAAAACTGAAAATATTTTTTTCGTAAATTAATTACAGTAATAAGTACATTATAGTTCATAAATTACTCATAAATATTAAAATTTAAGATTATGTTCAATTCTTTACATATTTGGTTAATAAATAAGATATATTTTGTTTCTCAGAAAATAAATTTAAAAAATAATCGTGTAGGTATATTCATATATATGTTGTATTTATTTACCTCAATCAACGCAAAATAATTTAATTTTAATCAAGTATACATAATAAAAACGTTATTTTATAATTTGTTTTAGAAGTTATAAATCCTGGACCCCCACCTGAGTCTTCTCAGTGGGACCCAGCATTCATATGTATATGCATTTAAATTAAATAAAAATTAAAAATAAAGATTAATATTCGTACATATTTATATATTATAAAGTTTTATATATTTTTTAATCTAATTTTATATTATTACCTAGTATCTACGTATAATTTAACCTATAACTCGTGCCTCATAACTTTTTATTTATATGTATTTTCGTTGATATGCGTAATTATATTTTTATTTCGTTTTTTTATTAAGTGGATTTTTATTTATTTATTTATTTTTTAATTCTAAACAATTATTTTATATTATAGCAATTAAGTAAAAATGACTAACTAAAGTTTGTTATCAAAGAATAAACCATAGTTTACGTAAAATAAAGCTTGTAAAAATATAATAATCCTATGTATTTCATGGAAAATATGTAACGAATTATAATTTTCGATATAATAGGAATCAATGCATGATTAAAATATACGATGTGTATGAAATACAACTAAATATACAAGAGATTCTGAGCTCATACACAAGACTAAGCACTGATACAAATTAATTCACAAGCTATAGGAAAGTGCAACAGCACCGTGCTTGGGCTCCGTGGGCTAGTAGCACTCTACGTTATAGTATACTCAAACTAGGCTACTTGCAATCTAGAAATCTAGATAGGTGTTCTCACTCTGAGTAAAGGATGACACTGTCTTTGTGATGAAAGAGTGGTAGGTAGTGTTATCAAAAGAATTTGGCTTTTTGCGAAGACAATATTCTTTTTTCAACGGCAAGTCTCTTTTTCGATCTATCATACTCTCCGGTGACAAAATGGAACGTAAAACATTTATCGACTATCGTAATTACACAAAATTATGAGATACATTCTATTGCATTATATATAATAATATAGATGTTGTTGTGTATGTTCTTTTTATCATGGATGGAGGGTACTAATTTTAGGGATATCAATTCATGTGGTCGACAAACAAGCCATTATTCATTACATTTAAAATAGTTATTATATAAGAAAGAACAATGTATAGTATTTAATTTTATCATTATAACGCACTAAATATTATAATGTTTCATTATAATGTAATAATAAAAATATTACATGATATATTTATCTCTATTTTATTTATGACCTGCATGTTTCGTATAAGTACTTGTTGTAACTGTATGTAAATGAATTATTATATTTATTGTAGCATTGTCCATTAAAATGCACAGAACTCAAAATAATGTCCGTGGACATTTTTTCACTTAGTTACACATATTATATTGTATAATAGATGTATATATGCACTTCTCTATGTAGTGTATTCATTACATAAATTGGTTGACGAATGGTGAATAATAAAAACGAAAAAGTGTAACACCATTACAACTTTGACAGCTCTATTGTTAATTTAGATACACTATAGGCTTTATTTATATATTTTTATACAACACCATAAATTTACGCACATCATACTTTATATCTACGCAAATATGAAAATATTTTATTTACGTACGTAAAATACCGATATAAGCGTATGCTTAGTATTATTTATACAAAACTCATCTGTCTTAATTTTTTATACCTAACAGTTGATATTGCATTTTAAAAGTAATTGTAAAAATGTAAATTTTGATAAAAATTTCGATTAGTTGAATTCGTCATTAGAGGCATTACTTCATTATTCATATAGATAATAACGCATAATGATTTATTGTACTTTAATAACATTAAATTATTATTGTAACAATAAAGTTGTGATCATTATTAGAATATCATTCATTATACCGTTTAATGTTCACAGGAACTTCAGGTCTTCATTAACGGTTATAAATTATCATTTATCATCATATAAATGTTTGAAGATATTCTCGTAGTTTAGACTTAAAACGATTATGAGTTCATTACAAATATTAAGAATTGTCACACGACCATGTCTTGCCACTAATATTTAGTTATAGTTATAGTCATCAAATCGAAACGCTCTATTGACGCAGTGCATTTACACAATTTTTCGCTAAACGTCTGCTTTTATGGGCATTCGGTTATGCCGTCGACCTTATAATATTAACGAAGACATATAACTAGTCTATACAGTGGTTAAGAGTATAATACCACTGTTGAGGTGTTTGCAGTAAATATAAATAACGAGCGACCAGAATGAATCTGCCAGCTACTGTGGTAATTTTCCATTATATATTATATTTAACCTAAATAACGTTTAGTAATGCATCGTCTATTCCGTAGAGAATAAGTATACAACGCGTTCAGTTTATACATATAATATTTATTAAATGACTGGTATTCGAAAAGTTTCCTAATAAAATTAATCTGTTTATGTTTAACACTCGAGAAATGGATAACTATTAGAGTTGTAGAAGCATTCTGTTCGTTCTATCGCTGGAATATTTTTTCTTCCTTGGCTTCTACTGTTTTTTAACTATGAAATATTATATCGCAAACTATGAACATAACTCATTATAGATAACATGGACTATAAGGAATTTATTTTATTGTTTATTTTATATCAAACAAGTAGACTCTATCCTATTATATATATATATATATATATTATTATTTCCAAATTAAACACATTATTCATAAATAAAATTAAACATTTTAAATACATTTAACTTATTTCTTATTTTCATCATATAAACAAATATTTTGGAAAAGATTTTGAACAATTTTGCACGCAAATTATAATTAGTCTTTGATTAGAAAAGCTCAAACTCATAACAAATAAGTATATATTTTTATTTCAATGTATTTGTGTACAAGACATTTTTTGCTGGGAAATTTCTAAACAAATAAACTTCAATAATATGTCCTTATTCGTTTTTTTTTCTTACAAACATTAAGCAATCTAACATTACAAAACAACTGTTACGTTGAACTCGGTACGGAGTTTGATGACGAGTAAGTATTATTGTGTTAATTATTGCCAGTCGATAATAATTTCTTGTATTGGATTTGAGAATCAGCCTGCAAAGAACGTGGACAGAGTTTTTGTCGTATAATACAAAACGAGTGACATTAAAATTTTATTCAGATATACATATTTAGTAGGTATCATTTATATTCGGGCCGTCAAGCATATTTCATCTGATGCATATTGTTGGTGTCAGAGTTGTCCTTTTATATAACGGTGACTATTCAATTTATATTATATTTTATAGATTTAAAAATAAAATTTATATGTAATATTTAAGAGTAATATTATATAAGATAAAGTGTAGCTTAATATTCAAAAATTATCATTATATTACGAGAGTCTAAAATATTAAACATATAGCTTTTATATATATACAATATACATCATACATGAAGAATCAGATTATTTATCGATACACGATTTAAATTAATATTAATTTCACGTAAACCATATTACTTTAGATCTAGATACTTATTAGTAGTATAATTTTAAAGATTTTATCTCATAACAATCAAAAGTACGTTGCAGCATATCACAGATATCCGTTCCTATTTATAACCATTTCTGGTCACAAAAAAAACATTACTCATTTGGCTCTATCACTTTACCTGATTGTGACAATAATCATCGACTATTGCGAAAAGTTGAGTGTAATTTATATTAGTATTTCGATTTAATAAAGATCTTATATTTATTATACTCTTAATTTTGCATTTTGTGTCTGTATTTCAGCCTTAGTTTTTACTAACACCAATTTTTACACCGAACAATAACAACCAACAGTCGATATAATTGCAGTAAATGTCAATCTTGTATCAAAGTTTAAAATTTTTGACTGACGAAAATTGTATAATCGATATTCACAGAAAATCAACTAAAAATAAATAAATAAATAAAATAATTTTAAATGTTTTAGTTTCTATTAGTTCAAAATGAGTTAAAATATTTTAAAAATTACACCATAATTTTGGTACAACAAATGCTAATATAAATATTTTGTGAAAATTTCAAAAATGCACAGTTATTAATTTAATTACAACAAAATAAAAAACTGTTAATAAACCTAACCGACTGATCCAAGTTTGGTTCACAACAATAAATGTAAAACTTAAATTAGGGCCTCTAGTTGATTTTGTTGTGCCACTGTTAATTTCTATTAATTTAATTTATAATTTGATGAAAATGAGATTATTATTGTTAACTATAAAAGGTTTATTTTTATCTATCAATAAAAGTATTTTATAGGATTAAATTATCAGCTACAAACGAAACGTCAACATTAAAATATATAGTTTTGAACATTGTAATTTATTAGAACCCATCTTACAGTTATCGACTGTCGAGACAACAAAACAAATTAATGTATAGTTTGTATAGTTTTAAATTTTTTAGAATAATGTGTTTACTGTGTCTAAATAAATTTTAGAAAAAAACTTTTCGTTATTTTTCGATACAAGAGATTTAATAACGCATTTATTAATCGTAAGTATAGGTAATTATATAATAATTAAAATAAAATATATATATCCTAATTTACTATTTTCATATAAACATAATATATAGTTTGAAAATTATCCCAACCAAAATGATGACATACAATTCTTTGAGAACCATCACCAGTATTAAAAATAATTTTCCACACTAACGACATCAGTATAACGAATAAAGTTCGACATTTAAAACCACAAATCAAGAATATCCAGTTTATATGGATACTGAAATATTTAAAAATATATGGAAAAGATTTAACCAACCGTAACGATAAAATACAGTAGTATCTGATGTTTCCAAACTAAAATATAAGCAATAATAGACATAAAAAAATTATTTACTGCACAATATCAGGCTAAAACACAAAATTATGAGAAATAAAACAAAATAAAAACCTATGGCAACAATTTAGAAATATTTAAAAAAACGAAAATAATAATAAACCGACCGAGAATCGGCAGTGAATCGAAGTAATCTGTTTCAACTGCCAACCAGAAAACGTTATCTAATTCTTCAGAGTGCTGAAATAAAGAATTTATATACATAATATAATATAAAAAGTTATTTTTTTTTATTATTATCATTTATATGATTACGTAAAATAGTATGTAAAAAGCTAAAATGACCATTACTTTACAATAAAAAAAAAAAAATAAATGTATACGTATAATTATATAGTTAATAGTCATATATTATAATATATACTTATTTTTTTATGTATTAAATGTATATCATATTTAAAATTTTTTTTTAGTAATTTTAACAAAAATATTTTACTACTATAATAGCTTTACTATATCGTTATTAGTTAATGATAATAAATGTACTCGAACTAAATTGGTCAAATATAGTTCAAATTAAAAATACTAGAGAAGTTGCTTTGGTATATAGTAGCTAGGTGTAAATTGTATCTTATATTTGGGTAGGTTGTTGTAATGAATGAGTTAAAATTAAAATTTAATGATTAATTATTATTTACATTTAGTTTAGAACTAATCTAAATACATTGGCGTTTTGTTGTATATAGTAAGAAATTATATATTTTGAAATAAATAGCTTTAAGTCTTTGCGAATAATATTTTTTAAATATCAACAAAATATCTTAAATCAACATAAATTTAAAATATAAGCAGTGAAACATATCATTGTAAAACCAGTTTGCTCCGTTCAGTATCTACAGGACAGTAGATAAATTTCATAAATATTAATAATAATATAATTTTTTAATTTTTATAGCATAAAAATATAAAAGGATATACTACACAAAATATTATGCAATTAATTTTTTTAAACTAATATAATGTTGAATATTTTAAGACACAGAGGATGGAAATAAGATTTAAACATATTATGTCCTTTTTTAATTTTAATTTTCTATATTTATATAATATGCGATATTTGGAAGTTTATTTTTATATATGCTTCTGTGATTTTATTAATAAAATGGATGGAATGGACGTACATTTTCAAAAAACTTAAATCGAAACTGGCAATTCCAGAAAATATAAATTTACGCAGACCGTATATTTAAGAATTTATTATGGAAAATAATAATAATATAATTTAAAAAGTGTAGAGTTTAAAATATCACAATGTGTACATTGTTGTATAAAAAGATAATTAATAAATTGTTTGATATTGTATATTAATTAATTTGTTAAGTTAATATTGATCTTAGGACTGATAATAATAAAATATTAAGTATTAAATCATGTATTTGGTTGGATACGAATATATAATAATATAAAAAGTTACCATACAGAACATTTCAATGTAAAAAAAAAAATAGGAAAGTCTTTCAGCCGTGTAGTAGTTTTTAAATGTCTCTCGTTATTAAGTAAGACGTATCTAATACAGATATTTTAAAGATTAATTTATTGATAAATCATTGAATGACTAGTAAAACTTCAATACATAAAAAGAGAAAAAAAGAAAAATCAAAAAAGTTGAAATTTGAAATGTCTATAAGAAACTAAAAATGAGATAAATAAAATATTTTAAAATTAAATTACTTTACTTGGAAATTAATAAAATAAGCTTTAGCGATAGTTTAAAGTATCTATAGTTATTAATTTCTGTTCTACAAAAAAATAATAAAATGTATTTTGTCAAAAATGTGTGTTGCATAATTTTTTTTTTTTTTGGTTTCTTTCGGTTGTCTTTAAGATAACTAGGAAATGAAAATTTAATTTTTTTTTTTTTGTTTGAGTTTTAAGTATATATTTATTACTAGAAAACTACAGTAAGTTGAAAAATGACGAATTTTTAAAGATGACATATAACACAGAATAAAAAAATGTATTGCAAAATAAAGACTTGTTCTCAAAAATAAGTTTTATATTATCTCAACAAAAGAATTTTTTAAATTATTACATAGATAAACTTCTTGTTTATCTTGAAAAAATTGCAATAGTTTTAGAGTTTATTGAAGTATATTTTCTAAAAACCATTTTTTTAGTGAAACTTCTTAGACATTGTTATGATTCATAGAACCTTAAAAGTTGTATTATTTTATATTTATTGTTATTAAAATATAATTGAGTACATGACGTATGTTAAAACAATTATTAGTTATTACTAATATATTTTGATTTGAATAGGTACTGAACATAATAGTACATTTATATTAAGCGTCAGAAACATTGATTATTCATAAATTTTTATTAGCTTAATATTTTAAGAAATACTAATTTAAACTATGTAAAAAAATGATGATTATTACGTATTATAGTTCGAAAATATTGAATAATTAAAATTAAAAAATTAAATTTTTAAAACGGTTCAAATAAATGTGAACAAACAATTATATATTAATTGATGTTTTTATTTATAAATTTCTATTTAATTTTTTAAAGTTAAATATACATTTTTTTTGGATCTTCATTGTTCGTTATAAACACTAAGTATTGTTATAAATGGCGCTTTAACATGCACTTCTGCGAGCATAATATCAACATTAAGCATAATATTACTTTTACTGAATGCTGTACTCAATATTTATACCCAAGAAAGAAAATATTCTAAAATTCCAAAATTACTAAACGGATTATCCAGTGTCCTAATTACCTATCACGATAACATTTATTATTACCGTTAATCTACGTACTTGTCCAATATCTAATATCTTTTATTAATTAATTAATTGTATTATTGTCGCATTTTTTAACAGTTTATAAATTTTTATTTATTTATTTTAATGTGTAAATTGGAAATATGTTTCAATGGCTACTGTAGATGAAAGTTATATTGAATAAAAAGATATAAGCGTAGTATTATATATCTAATACATAATTATGTCTTATATAAAATTGATACTTTTCTGAATTTTTATTTAGATGCATGTTATACAGTTGTTGAATAATTTTATAAAAATATTTGTTGTTGGTTTTGTTTTTCTTTCAATAGAAAGATATCAAATTAGTTTTTCATAAGATAGTAAAAAAATCTTGCCAAAAATATAACTTTTATTGAAATTGCAAAAGTTAATTGAATTATTAAATTTGCTCATAAATGCCATTATAACTATAATATAAGTATTTTCATAATATTACAATAAGAACATGAATTTTAATTTAAATGGTACATACATATTACAAATTGCAATTAGTACATTTCTTTCAAACGGCACCTATAGTAAAGTTAGTGGTAATTCGATATTGTAACAGGGCATCAATCGCGGTTCTAAGTACAAGGAAAATACATAATATGCTTTCAGAAATTTGCATAATATTTTCAGGGTATACTACACAATTTGCATATGCATATAAATATAACATAATGTATGTTAGTTATGTAAATATTAATTATTTAAAATTGATTTTACGGTGTAGGTAAATAGTTATTATATAATGTAAAATAAACGGTAATGACAGTATAAAATTGTTTTTAGTAATATAATTTGTAAGTAATATGTAACAATAATAATGTATATTGTATATAGTATAAAATTTAAATATATGATTAAATATTGTCTGAGAACAGCTTAAAAATAATAAGACTGTGACACTATAATTGTTTATTCATTGTCATTTAAAAATTGGTTGAATGTTTTATGTTTACTGATTAAATTATGTGATTGTATTATTATGATATAGGTAAGTATATTGTTATATTATCATTGTGATTAAGATTAATTATATGTAAACAAATTTTAATTTGTATTAATAATGATTGATTTTGCTAATAATAATATATATTATATATGCAAAGCGATGGACACATCACAATTTCAATATCGTAGTTATAATACAATTTTGGAGCAATTTCAGTAGTTGTTTTTATAATATTACTTTTATTATTTGAAAAGGAAATTGTTTTTATATAGTTCCTATAAAATATATATTATATATTTAAGTTATTATTTTTATTTATTATTTTTTTTTATTTTTGAAAAAGAATAAATTGGTTTTACTCTATTTTTAAATTCTGCATCCCTCTGATGTAAGTTTTATTTTTATTTTTTTTCTGGTTTTCAGACACTTTTTATAGAAGAAAAGACGTTTCAGTGTTCAACTCTGAGGTTTATATTAGAAAATAGGCCATAGTTGTTATAATAATATATTTTATATTTTTTTTTCAGGGGAAGATATAGAGGGGGCTAGATAAAAACTAAAAAAATTCCCAGTAATTGAAAAATAAATTATGAAAATCATAAATCATGCATATATTGTTATTTGTATTATAATAAGCAATACATATTGGACAAAAATAATTATTTTTATAAAGAATATTTAAACTCATTTAAATTTCTATCAATTAATTTTTCTGTTATCAAAATTCGAAACTTTTGTTGTTATTATGAGTATAGTTTAATATTTGTTATTTCAAAAGTTAAACCTTCAAATCTAAATATATTTTCCGTTTTATTTGAAAACTTGAAAAATAGATATTATACGAGTATTATAATTGGGATATATGCATTTAATTTTATTATTATACTAATTAAATAGGTTTATAAATAAACCTATTATTATAAGTATGTATTTAATCATTTTTTAAGCTTTTTAAATACATTAAATTTAAGTATAGTTAAATGATGTGTAAGTGCATTTAAAATTTTTACAGGTTGTTTTTTTAATACATGTGGTTATTTATAAAGTAATGTGTTTAATATTTAAAAGGTAGAATGGTAATAACACATTTGCCGTAAAAACAAATAATCAAATTCACATTATTTTTTATTTAGTCATAAT
Source organism: Melanaphis sacchari (assembly GCF_002803265.2). NCBI lineage: Eukaryota > Metazoa > Arthropoda > Insecta > Hemiptera > Aphididae > Melanaphis > Melanaphis sacchari. The sequence goes on along the minus strand of NW_020271560.1, from coordinate 1,054,366 downwards.
ATATAACATTTTTCTTGCTAGTATAGAACAGTTGAAGTTATACTTATTTTCTTGAAGACATTATGGTAATGACTATAGCTATTCACTTTAAATAAAAATCTTAAATGTGACTATATTGAATGGTTTTATTTTTATGTGTAGGTATATATCTAAAAGTTGGATTTTGACAATTTCTCACAATGAGATCTTATATTCTTGCATTTTTAAACATAAACAGAATTGTATAAAAATATCGAGTGGTCCATTAAACAACTACGCTTGATAAACTTACGGATTGTATAATACTGTGCGCAAGAATTCTCTTCTTAAAAGTTTACGACACTAACCTTGCAGTTGATTCAACCGAAATTCCTGTGGCCAGTTCGCCAAGCACGTAATGTAACGAAAGTAATAATATACAATAACGCTCACCGAACTCGTAAACTCAGGTTCAAGGTTAGTCCAACTATTTTTTTCATACTCAATTGTAAATAGTTCCTAGTAAAAATGGGATATACGATTATTATGATGATATAGTAGTTACACAAATAGCATTATCTATTGTGATATTATGTGTAGTATAAAGTTATAGGTATGTGAACATAGGTGTATTTAAATTTATATTGTAACGTTATACGTTATTTTAACTTAAGAATAGAAATGCGCTAAAATACAATAATATTATTAGGTTTAAATTATACTGATAAATGTATAAATATTTTTGATTCATAGGATTAAAACAAACTTTTTTAATATGTTATTATATTGCAGTAAAAATAAATTATTTTGTAAATAATATGTAGGAACCAGCAGATTCTTAAGTATTATATTTTAAATTTACTGTAACTAAGCTAATTAACTATAATCTATGTAAGCATAGTTTGACTTCACTATTGTTTTTTTTTTGCATTGCAGATATTTACTAAGTTTTGAATATACGAAGAACAGTACAATGACTATATAAGAAAATGAGTATATAATAATCAAACAAAATAAGTATGTTATACATTTTTGTTATTTAATCATATTTAGTATTTGTTATTATAATTTGTTAATTATTTTAAATATAACATAATTGATTGGCGCGAATGTTTTTATCATTTATAACTCATTTTTTCGAAAATTTAGTTGTTAAAAAAATTTCCAATCAATAAGAATGTGTATTTACTATTTATTATTAAATGAGCAATACAGTTTTAAATTTTAATAAATTAAAATATAGAAATACGTATATATAATTAAATTCTATTTAGTATTTACACATTAATCTCCGTTAATAAGAATATTTTTGTTAAATTTTATTTGTTATTTAATACAGTTACAAAACCAGGAAATTACTGTTATATGGTTGATGACATGTGTACTTTGTGGTTGAGTAGGTCACTGTTATAGATATGTTTAATATTAATACAATGATAAATAATTGTATAAAAAGAACAATTCTTTTCGGAGATATTTTGTGTAATGGTTTTTTTTTTTTTTTTTTATAAAAATAGCCGTATAATACGATTTTGCAATCTAAAAACATCGAAAAACATAAAATATAGTGCTATATAGGTGTATTTCGATTGTAATGTACCTCGGTTCATGGGTATATTGACGTCCGCGGTGTTATCTTGTGAACTAATTCGACCGAGATGAGCACTTGATATATTTTTGAATGCGTTAAAACTACTTTCTAAACTTTTCTGATATCTTTAAAAGTAATCTCTTAAACTTTTGTAAAAATAGGTCAAGTAGTTTTCAAGTTACCTGCTTTTAGTGCTTCAAATAAATGGACATTGTTTTTAATCGTATTTTTAAATAAAAATCAATTAATTAAATATTATTCTATTTTATTAAAAAAAAAAAAAAAATACAACCGTACAACAAGAACGTGAGTCAGATAGTTTAAACCGTTTTTTTTTTTTTTAAATTGTATTTCCGTAACTAATAGAAAGCAACCATAAATATATGAATATTTTTCGATTTACGTAAATGAAAATAATATTTATTTGTGAGTCAACCTTTAGAGATTTATAAAGTTTGAAAGACGAGGTAAAGAAAAGTTCTTGTGTCTCAAGAAATACGCGTTTAAAATTTGGTACCAATTAATTCAGTAGTTTCCGAGTATTTAAGCCCCATACAAACCTTCATTCATTTTTGTGTATAGAATATTTATATTGCTATTGTAATTTATTTTCTTATTAACCAATTTTCTACCAAAATAAATTGTATATACTATAATATTGTTACGTATATATAATATTACCAGCTGTTATTAACTATATTAAGTCTATATCGATCAACTGGCTATATAACAGAGTTCGTGTTATAATTAGCTTAAAATTTGTCTAACAATTTGGAAAATATTGTTATGAATAGTCTATAAGTTAAAACAATATACGTATAGCTTGTAAAGTTTTAAGTGCATACTGATATAACAAAATTTTTTGATTTACATAAAAATAACCCCAAACGTTAGTTGTCATTTGAATATTATGTTTGATCAAAATTTAAAACTCCTACCTACTCTTGTAAAAAAAAAAAACGGTTCTTATGCATTTTCAATATTTTTAAATACACAAAAGATAAGCTTACGAAAGACCTTGTATTACGTTTTCAAACATTTGAACCTACCATATTAATTTTATTGAAATTTATAGAAAAGAAAAAAACTTCAATTAAAAACACTTAAAGATCATGGATAGTCTAAAATAAGTAAATATATATATATATGTGTGTGTGTTATTCTTTATTTGAATTAAACAATCAATAAATGTTTTGTACAATAAGTTTTAAGGGTAATGAAGAAAGTTTGATAGAAAGGAGAAGCCGCCAACTGACGAAACTTATAACAATATTATAGGTAAGTAAAATTTTTAATTTCAGTATTGTTCATATAAAATAAAACGTTTCATGAATAACTTTGATAATGTAAAACTATAAATATGACATATTATATAACCAAATGATAAATTAAACGTATTCTTGCTGACATTTATATGGTTTTCAAGTTTGCAATTAGTTCACCACACATTCCATGTAGATGATATTTAATAATATACATAGAATGTTATTAAATCCAAATAATAGATGAATTAAGAGAAAATTCCTAAATGCGACAATAGTTTAAAAATTAATATCACAACTTGTATAATTCGTGTTATCCACCAAAATAATACTGTCAAACATAGTCTTAACTTTCAAGTATAAAGTATATTTATTTAATACTTGATTTTGTATACTATGTATTTTATACATATTTAAATTGTTTCACTAATAAGTGCTATCTAATAAAAACCATTATTTATTACTTTTAAATAGTATTAATTATTAAGTAAGTCAAATTTCAATAAGAACAACATATCTGTAAATTATTATGGTTATAAAACTTATAATAAAATATGAATAATATTAAAATAACAAAATGCATTTAATATTATTGTCTTGTGTTAATGACGTACATTTTCATAATTTTAAATATTCAACAGTAACAATTAATTTTATGAGTAATTAAATAATGAAATAAAAAAAAAATAAAAATAAAATTTAATATCAATGAATATACTGTATCTTAGGATACAGTGCTGTACCTAAGTCTATAATTACGAGTACATAATCGGTGTATATACGAAATAATTTTTTTTTTTTAATTTAGAATTAATATACTTATTAAGTTAGAATAATTTAAAAAAAATGATTTTTCTTCTATGGCATTTTGGTTTAAATAATTACACGAATTCAAAGCTATGTATGTAGAATAATATAATGTGCAATTATTATACAATTCAATAATGTTCATACAGTCGTCTAAAATTAAGATACATGTGAGTAATACCATTGAGTATATCTCAATCAGATAAATTCTCAATTCAGTATACACTCAATGGTAATACTTATACAGGTGTGACATATGTTGATGTACTTCACATGACACATAGATATTCATGGAAATCAGACGTCACGTTTTAGTTAGATGGAAAGTAATAAGGGCTTGTAAATAAATAAATAAATATATATATATATAACCATATACGCTAGATTTAAATATAGTTATAATATAGAAGCAATTAATATTGTGGTCAAATAATTTTATAAAAATGTGTCATCCTGGATGATTACATCTTAATCCTTTTGAATATTTATCTGGATATAATTCTTAAGAATTCAAACGTAGCAAAAATTAAACAATGTAATGTAATCTATAAAGATAAAACCATTTGTAAAATAATGATAAAATATCAATAAATTTAAATAATATTATAAATAAATTATGACCATAAAATATATATAATATTAAAAGAATTCAAAAGTGATCGGTGTATAATTTAGATTATTTAGAATTTCTGTTTATTGTACACGAATATAATATTAAGTTTATTTGAAATGAATTAAACATATTTTATATATTTTAAGGTAAATTTAATCTTATTGTTGTAATTTTGCAATAATAAACTACTGATATGATGTATTGATAAAAAATAATGTAGTTTTTATTTTTTATTATTACTTATGATACGTAAATTCTGTTTTAGTGATGATTAGTACACGGTTTTTATTCATTCACATAAAGTACGATTGCTTAAAAATAAACGTTTCAGCTCTATTAAATAATAATGTTAACTAAAATAACATTTTTGTTTCATTTTGTGCTTATCGTTTATTTCTTTTATTACTTCTTGTTTTTGAGTTTGATTACCCATTCATATCATATTTTGTTTTTAAATGCATTTCTTATTTTTATATAAAAAAAAAAAGAAATATTTTGAATTTTGATAAAATTATTTATGATGTATATTTTTTCAATACATAGATTTAATATTTAGAAAAGTAGCTTTAAAAAATGATTTATTGATGATTTAGTTTTTTTTTAATGTGTTATTAACACTGAAATGATACAATTAAATTTATAAAACACGAAAAATAATTACCCAACGTAAAATTTTAATTATTAACCACACTTAATTAGTTAAAAGTAAATAATATTTTAAAAAAACCGTACAAAATATTTATCTTTTATAAATTATTAAACTTCAACAAAATAGTGTATAATTCGTAATTTTTATTTTATTTATATCTTTTAATAACAAATATCTTCCGTTCCAATGATAAATAAATTAAATATTATAATAATAATATATTGTATTAGAAATTCATATATTTTCTTTTTCACAAATTCAGTGAAATATTTTCCGATATTATTATAACTGTAGATTTTGAATTAACGATAAAATATCTTATTTGAAAAATAACACTAAGTGAAGTTCAGTTTACTATAGTGTTTATATCACGTCTTAACGATTTAAAGTATTAATAAAAAAAATTTATGTGTTATGGTTTTGAATACATTTTTGTATTTTGAATTTATGGTTTTTTTTTTCTTACGAAATTTTGAAAATAAGCTTAGTTGTGTACTATACGGAGTAAAATATTTTGATTAATATTTCTATCTAAAATAAATATTCATTGATTTTTTTTTTCAAAACTTAAAAATTAAAATAAAGTCAATAAATCATTGAATTAATAATATACAAAGTATAGTTTAATTTTATTACAGAAACTTAAAATTTTGAAAATCTCTTAAGTCAGTTAATTTACAATTTATATAGTGATTAAAAATGAAGGTTTTAGATATAAATTTCCTATTGGTAATAAATAAAATAAAAATTTGAATGTTTTTTTAATGGGCTTCTTGTTCAATGTGCATAAGTTGTGTATTCATTAAATCCACTTTTTAATTAGTATGTTTAAGCCATTACATGATTCCGAATTTGAAATAGTTGAAAATAGCTGAAGAAATAGTTAAGTTGTCAATGTAGAAATATTTTAGAATTTTATAACACTAACTGGAAATGTTTAAATCGGAGTTTAATTTAATCAGATAGAAAATAATATATCGTTATAAATATAGATTGTGAATGTATATTTGTACCATGACCTTTGAAGTGATTAAATAGAAATAATAATAAATAAATACATAACTATAAGTATTAATATTAAATAGTAATAATATTTTCAATATTGTAATTTATTTAACTTAGGCGTCTACTTAAGTCTAATATCAATTTATTTCACAAAATATTTAATGGATCTATGTTCAAGGTATTTACCTATACATTTATCTAGTCATACTATCAAAAGTTGTATTATTCATGAATAATCACTCAATATCATAATGTATAATGTATTATATCTATTTTAGTTTTAAGTATTTAATCATTTTAATCTGCTACTATTTATCAAAGTTGGAAGATAAAATTGACTATAATAATATTAAGGATTTTACGACCAACATTTTTATTTTATGTAACTAATAAAAAAATTGTTCATCTCATATGAAATATCATATTGTTAAGCGTCTCGTTAAGCTAAAAATATTACGTCTTATATTTTAAAATATCTTGATGTTAAATGTTAGATTATTTTTAATAGTTTGAAATAATTTATATACTTTATGAAATTAAAAAAAAATTGACACTGAAAAATTTATTTATATAAAGTTAAGACTTAGAATACTTTGACATTTTCTAAAATAAATATTGCAAAAATTTAAAAACAAAATTAAATTTGGATAATGAATTTAAATATGTGTTATTTATGTCTGTATTATTTCTCTAATAAAGTTAACTTGAATAAATAAAATATTTACAGCAATTTGATGGATAAATTTAATAAAAGCAGCCATATGAATATTGAAAATAAACTTTTTTAACATAATCACAAATTAAATTACTATAAATTGATTTGAGAAAATATATAAATATTTTACTGTTATTTTATTTTATTGATAAATTTTGCTATGCTATTATTGTACTATATTTTTTTACTATGACTTTACAATTCCATTATTTTGAGCTAAATTTTATTGTAAGAATTTTATTTTATTGTAACCTAACCATGCTTTAGATACGGTTGTCAAATTATTACTTTTAAATTTAGATAAATAAATACTGTAGTAGTAATAAATTATTATTTTATTATATATTGCTTCTTGCTAAATCTTTATTTTGTTTTTGTTATTGTAAACTGTAAGATGTTAATGTTATACATTATATGATGAATCAAACTAAATATTGATATAAATATCGATTATTGGTAGCTGTTTTGTTTACATATTATAACAAGTTATATCACATACAACAGTTTACATATCATGGATATTGACTATATTCAATAAACAAATTTTAGAATATATAAATTATAAACTAAAGTAAAATAAAAAAATATTAATAAATATATTTTGATTATATTTGAAAATGACTGAATTCTGAATGATATTATTTTAATAAGTATAAGTAAAGGTTTGACACGTTTTGCACGTTTTACAAATGATGACACAGAATTTTTTGAAGGAAAACTCTAGATCATGTTAAATTGACAGTTTTTCATTTTTTTAAATTCATAAATAAATGACTTGTACGTCTAACATACGTCGACATTTAAATAATTTGATTTAAAATAACAAAGAGCAAAAATGCGATTTACGCTAAAAATAAATTTGAATGATTATCTAAATAAATATGTCAGATGATTCATATACAAGGTAAAGAAAATATGGTGATGTACAATAGAAAATAGGTAATTTAATTTAAAATTCTGTTTACCCAGGAAAATCGTAGAACGGAATAGCAAAGGTTAAAATTTATATGTTCTAACTTAGTTTTGAATTTTCATACTACATATGTAAATTTATGTATATTGTATATTGTAGACATATTTTAATGCAGAATCATAATTTACGTATATTTTTTTTAGTTCAATTTATTATTATACGTGCATGGTGCATGAAATGATTTTAAAGTTAAATTACATTATATTTAATCTTTGATTTTACTTATCTGGTTCATTAAGTGAATTTTGTAAAGCAAGCTAATAATATAAACGTAGTTCAAGTATACATTTATTTATGTCAACGTGATTGAATACAACATATGATGATTTTCTCTTGGCTATTTTCAATAGAGTAACACATTTCTTCGCAGTACATTTTTAAGCCTGATATTTCTTCATATTTTTTTTTAAATTTAACATATTTTATTTGAGTATAAAATTATTTATTTAATTTTAATGTGCTATAAAGCTAATTTGAATTACGATTAATTAATTATATATATTTATATTTATATTAAACCTTTAATTTATCATCTAATATATACAATAAAAATTAGTATCACAATAATAATAAATATAATTCATAATATTTAAAACAAGTTAATTAAATGATTTTGAAGTGTGAATTTCTTAAAATTTCTATGCTAAATTTTAATTATATTGTTCAACATATTATCAAAATATTCATTATTTATATACGTATTAATTTTATTGTATTTTTATTTTTTGAACTAATCTGTTTTCTATAAATTTAAACAAATATTCGGGAGGAAAGATTTATTTTCCTAAGTATTATCAATTAGTAAAATGTTAAATTTAATCATAAAACATAGTTGTATTATATAATCATAGTATATATTATTTACTAAAAAAATAATGAACAAATTTAAAGAACTCTAACTTTTAATACGACTCTAAACGGGTAGTTTTGTATATAAAAAAAAAAAAAAAATAATGAAAAAGTCTCGTTAAAAATCCAGCAGATACCGAAACAGGTGTATTCCGATTTCACTTTTCCGAAAGCAGAAATAAAAACATATACTATACTATAAAACATATATAATAAAAGTATTTTGTATAAATAACGTACATCTTTACCAAAACAATGGTAGAAGTGAATCATTGCACGTTATTCTTGAGGTGTTTTATTATAATTCACTGTGGTTATAATTATGTGGCCTCAGCACAATCGTTTCTTTATGGCCTGTATTAAATCTATAACTTATTTAACTATTTGTATATATCATGAAACACCTGTTTATAATATTAAACAAAAGTAGGTAAGTTTTTAATTACAAAAAAATAATAAAATCGATTTTTTTTTTTTTTTTTGCTTTAATTATAACGACAATATTACGAACACATTTGTTTTTATTCACATCTTGTGACAATTCAGTGTGTCTAGCTAATAAACTCTTTTATATTAAAATCTATAAATCAGAATTTAATGAAAAAAATATACAATTTTTTTATATCCAGTTTGTGCAATAAACTGTAAAATAATAAACTGTCAAGGTAAGATGAAAAAATATTTGTAATAATATCGAAATAAATTTAAATTTTAAATGATACGATTTATTATTTCAGTTGGATATTTTTAAACAAATACCATATAAAGTATTTTATTAAAAACATACACACACACACACACACACACACATATTATTATAAAACTAATATCGTTCCACTTACAATTTAAAAAAAAATAAAATATATTCTAATTATATTATTTTTAAAAACAGAATATACTAATGATTGTAAATATATAGAATGCATTATATTTTATAATTTACTAAAAAAACACTAAGACGTATTATAATATGTCAGACTTTTATTTGGATTTAAAAATAAATGGCTTGAGATGGTAAAATATAAATAAGGTCGTAGAAGACCTTAGAATAAGGAAACTAGAATTTTTTTTATCTGCTTAAACAATGCTGAAATTTTTTGTTGTTACAAAATAATATATATTTTATATCCAGTACATTATATTACATCATATAAAACGTACTTAATCATCACGTTTTTTTTTTTTTTTTGTTTTTTTTTTTTTTTGTTCTCACACCCTATGGACACCAGGTGCACACGTCATAGTCTACATATAATTATTCTTCTAAATTCTTCTTCTTAAACACGTCATAATTTAGACATATTTAATAATGTTAAAGACTAAAAAGTTTAATAAATCTCGTCAGACCAAGAATTATTATGCAAATGTTGATACAAATCAAAACAATCTCCTTGAAATTTATTTAAACATAATAATAAAGATACTATATCATGCAATATTTATAAACTTAAAAAGGGGAAATTTATTAGACAGAAACTTAACGGTAGTATTTAAGATTTTTTTTTTACTTATAAAATAAAATACGTTGATTTATTTGAAAACTTATATTAAATGAACAATTAAAATTTTTGTTATTTTTATTACTTTAGATTGATTGAGTAAAAGCATAATATGAGAACATTCATTATAATTATAATTAGTGGAATTTGAATTATTTATTTTTATCAATGACTTATTTTTTGATTTTGGTATTTAAAGTTATTTAATTTAAAACAAAAAATTTATCATAAAATAACTAAATGGCTAAAATTTCAAAATTGTTACAGTAAAAAAATTTATAATCAATATTAATAGCTAGTTAATACGAATTTTTTATTGTATTTAAGACATAGTTAATATATTTTAAATGTAGAAATGTTATTAATGAACAAGATGTGAAATCTTATTTTACTATATAGTTTATACAGAACAGCAAAGTAGTCCATTGTATACTATATAAATATTGTGTATATTAAATAAACCAACAATACTAATGTTTTTATAATGTGCAAAAAGTATATACACTGATATGTTTCTCGTATTTGAATACTTAATTGAAAAAACAACACAGTAGATTGTGTTCATTTTTCAACACATAGTAACTTATAAATATTACAAGTATAATCTTAGTTTTCATTTGTATTGGTAATTGATAATAATTAAATGTATAAATACCAACTATATTCATATGTGTATACAATATTTATCTACTATTATGATTTACATTCCTAAACAGTATAATATACCATAAAAAAAAATTAATTAATGTTGTTAATTTTGTAATTGGGGAAGTCATTTTTACTGGAAAGATGTTAAATATTTTGAATTTTCTTAAACACAAAAATTCCGATTAATCAATTGGAGTTGTTATTAATTGTATTTAGTATCTCTGTTGAAAATAATCAGTTTAACAATTTTATTAAAAACTAAAGTTTCCAAAAATCAAAAATATAAATAGGAATGATAGTGGTAATCTTTTAATATTATTATTGTACAGATAGAAAGTTTCATCTAGTCAATTTAGCTGGTTTAATGTTCTAATGAAATATTTTACGCTTAAGTTAAACCATAACTAATGATGCTAAATCGTAAATTGTAAACATCTGGAACCGTACGTCTTCTTCTTAACCAGAAATAAGCTATGCTTGTCATGGATTGAAGTTATAGTAAGTCATTTACTAATGAAAGCAAAACTGGATTTAAAAAAAAATTTTGTCTAATATAAAATAAATAATATATATAATATAAATATTATTTTTCTTCAAAAAAAGGTAATACCCATTTAAATGAAATAAATAAATAATTTAATACAAATTAAAAGTATTGATTATTACTTTACTAAGTGTGAAATATTATTTTTATGAACTATTTAATTTTGATAATGACAACGGTTTAGTTTCAATATTATGTATAGATAATATTATAACCATGGTTTAACCTTTATTCTTATGATAAAATAATTATTAATAATTTGAATAACAATCATCAATAATATTGTTGTAAAATATTTATTTTTTTGGCTAAATTAAATTGTGTTATAATTATTAAAGTTCACAATATTTAATTTTTCAATACATTTTTTTTTACAGTTTACATTTTAAAATTATTGAATTATGTAAAATAATAAAATGTATTCAATGTTATAATGAAACTCATGTATGTAATGTTATAATATATCATAATGTACGACTATGGATTAAATAGTTGTTTAAGCTTTATCGTTGTCAGCTTATTTGAATACCATTTCCCAACTTAATATCAAGGAATGCAGTGTTTACATTTTGAGCATCAGAGAAATATTAGGTATGTTTAGTAATAATATAAGCTCTTGGAATAAAAACTGGTAAAATGTTAAAATAATCTCTCCATAGAATAGGCTTTTGAGGCAAATTATAAATATAGTCCATGTAGTAAATTACTTTTTACGCTAAATTTATTTTTATAAACATAATAATATTAAGGTACGCCCCCCCCCAAAAAAAAAAAAAAAAATGAACCCTTATTTAAATAACCTTTTATGACTGTACAAACAAATATTTTTAAATCTATTGTAACCATGAATAGGTGTACCTTTGTATACACTGTATAGTGTATGTGTATATAAATAATACTAGTATTGAATAATTATATCGTTCCTTTAATTATACATTTTTTTTATGTTTTAGCCTCTATTATAGCGTCAACAGGCAATAATGTTATATATGCTGTTGTTTTTGTCAGTATACTTGTAGTAAAAACTGTTAGTTGTATACAAGATGTGTTTCCAGTAAATTGTGGTCAGCTATTATAATGGAAAATCAATATCTATGCTTTTAGAACGTGGACTACTATGATATCTTATTATAACTCTAAAACCCTTGACGACCAACAGGTATTACTTTTTGATGAAAACATGACGTTGTGTTCACGAGTAAACGAGTTCTTTATTATTATGTTAAATTTCAGATAAAGTATTATCATAAAATAGTATCGTCAGTTTTTTGATTTGATTTTTATAAATATTAAGACATATTGTAGAGACATTATCTCGAAAAAAAAATACAAAATAATTTATATTTTAATGATAAAATAAATACAAATTACAAGCAACATGACTTTTATAGAAGACGTATCTTTCAAGATAGCATTAGCTTAACTAAGAAATATCAACAGCTTTTGTTATTACCGTACTCCGAGTAAGATATGGATTAATTCAATTTTACTTCTTTGATTTGGCATCCATTGTGATTATAAACGAGCTATTTCCAAGAGAGTTTTAGTAGTTTCAGGATATATAATATACTAGAGAATTAAATAAAATTTGTCTTGTTGTTAACAAATCATTGTAACACTTATTTATTCGTTAATAAAGCTGAAAAATATATCGTTTGTAGACATTGAGTAAAATAATATTTCATATAGCTATCATGAAAATAAACTAAATCCTTTTTTTTTTGTATAGATATTTTATATTTTTAGCTACAATATTTCAAGATATAAAATATATTATGCCAAACAATAATAAATATTATTAAAATCATTTTTTCAGATATATATATCGAAAATTATAAACTTATTAAATGAATAATTCATCTTCAGTACATCCAGATATCAACTGTAAAGAAAAAAGATATTAAGCTCAAATGGTAAATAGGGAATAATTGTAAAATAATGACGAATGAATAAGCTACAATTTTATCTATATTCTAAACCATTTAATTTATGATGCAAAATCAAAAAAATAATGAATATGACTAAAACATGTAGTATATCAGAAATTCAACTAAAAAAAGCTTACGTCCACGAATTAATCTTATTAAGAATGATCCAGAAAAAAACTATACTGACAATTGTTTAACAAAAGAGGTACGAGTTACCTAATGACATTTTAATACTCAAGGAAAGATAAATGGATTTTATAATAATTAAATAAAAAACGCCAAACAGGTATAGGTCGTTTTAAAATAGAAATAGATAGTCAAGTTTTACATCGGCATGTTTATTATTTACCAAATAAAACGACTTCAGTAAATACGGACAATACAAAAAAATACAATTTTGAGTCAGTAATAAAAGACAATAAAGTAAATATATAAGTGAAAGATCAATTTTATTTAGTGTAAGTTTTTTAGCCTATTATTATAACTGAACCCGAGTTAACAGATGAAACGGTATAAATAATTACTGAATAAGAGGAACACATTTTTTATGAATTATATTGATATTCAAGACACAAGAAAGCTCCAAATATACTTAACTTATAAATGTCATGGAAAAATTGTTGTATATTCTAAGGTAAATATTATGTAATATATAATCAGTAGAACACACATCTTTGAAGTGATAATAACTAAAATATTCTAAGGTTATACCGGAAAATAGGAAAACAAGTCTGTCGTGATTAATTTATATAACAATGCAACAATGACGTAAATGGTAAATAATTAGTAATTAAATGATTAATAATTATTGCAGTGTTAAATACACACATTTTAAAACAGGCATAATAAATAAGATAATTAATTTTTATAAATGATAAGTCAATAACTAATATACTAAGTTATTTATAATCTATAAAATAAAAATACATTTTAATAAAAATAAATAATTACCGATTACAGTTTACGGCAACAATGAGTATATGATGATATTTACTTGTTATGTCGCGTCGTACGTGAATTTTATTTTTGTAATTTTTGTGATGAATCCTAAAACATAAAATTTGAACTTATTTAAATATTAATTATTTATACATCTATTTTTATATAAATTCAACGATGAATTATTCATATTACTTGTTTCTCGTCGTGAGTGGGTTTTTTTTAAGCACTTAAAGTCTAATATAAATATAGTAACGAAATATAATATTTAAAAATATTATAAATAGTATATCAAGTATTAATAGACATGATAAATATTACTCGATAAACAACCATGGTATTTCAAAAAGTGTTATATACAGATGTAGGTAGTTAATATAATATTCAGGTGGTCTAAGGTAGATGAAAATGCTAATAAAGGAACTCTAACACGAAAAATGAGCTTACTTGTACAGTGCTATAACCATCCACGCAATGACATGTTAAGTTATTATAACATTTAGCTTTACTCCAAGTGGTACATTAATTATGTAGTCACTAGCCAACCAGAAGCGTAACTATACAGATAATTGTCTCATGTGTCATGGGAGAGGGCTTAAATACAATTAATTAAACTAGTAAACTGTTTAATAATAAAAATAATTTTTTCTGTATTAAACTAAACTCTAGTAGTAGCAACAAAAAAAAGTAAAAATAAATAAATAACATAACATGTACAAAGTTGTATACACTATTAACATCTGTAATAGTATATGTATTATACATGTTAATTGTTCTCACCTACCTATGTCGTAACTATTTTTAAAATTATTTTATTTATTTCAATGATAGCAAATATTTTTAATTGAACATTTAAAAAATGAAAATGTATACCAAAAATGCAGTGATTTAATAGTTATGAAATATCTACAATAAATTAGTATTCAGAATAATTTTGATAAGTTTAAGATATTGTAATGGAATATAGTATTTTATATTATACTAGCTGAATACCGACTTCACGCGTACGCAGTTTTGAACTAAAATGCAATTATTTATATGTATATACTATTTTTTTTTTATAATTTAACAACTTAAAAAAAAAAAAAAAAATAATCATACAATTATTCGAATGCCTCGCTAAAAATCGTAAAATTTAAATACAATACATCCCCTCATCTTCTTTTTGCTGTAAAAAGAAGGAAAAAATAGGTGACGCTGAGACACTTAAAGAAGTATTTGGTAAAACTCTGTGAAAACAAAACCGTAAAAAAGTTCAATAGTGTCGTCAGAAACTTGGTAACAGAAAAGGCTCATTTTATTTTTGTATATATAAGGATAAGGATTTTGCGCGGTTCTCGACGAATTTTATCACTGATTCGAGATTTTGTTTGTATTTAGAGAATTACGACAGCAAAACACGTACAAAATACGTGTGTATAATATGTTTATGTGTATGTTTACTAAAAATAATGGTTCTTTGATCTCAGCAATAACGCCAATATACATAATATATTTTATTAATAGAATGTCACTCCTAAAGTCCTAAATCAAACGAAACAACGAAACGTATTGAATATTATTATAACGAACGTGTATTAAATCATATGCTACCTATGATTAATCAGCTTTAACCAAGTACTAACGTATAATTTATGTGACTATAAATACTGTTCAATATTTGTGTTCATAAATAAACAGTGTATAAGGCTTTATTGTTACATAATATTATATAAATAGTACCTATAGGTATTTAATGTGAACCCAACTTCAAATTTAGGATTTCTAAATTTTTTGACTTGAAATTATCAGTATATTATATGTATATATATTTTGAAAATTACAAAGATTTTACATTTTATGTTAATAGTGTTTATATATACTATCAATATTCAATATTAGAAAATTCATAATGGTTTTTTTTTTTTTTTTTTTTATGAATAAAACTGACGTTCAACTTTAAGATATTTAATTAACTATATATATTTACACTAAAATTATTGTATAGCATTTTTACTCGAATTCTTTGACTTATATTTCATATACTATGTCAAACTTAAGACCGATTATATTTACATTATTCGGAACGAAGACATTTTGACGATTCCGTTATGGAATGATTGGTATTTTATATTATTGGTTCACTGGTATATTATTCAATTTTTTGGAATGTATACCTTGTGCAAAAACAACTTTTGGGTTGTTTTAACCACCCCAAACAATTATCCATCCCATTCTTCACGAAGAACAACAATATTAGTAAAACATATTTTTGTAAAACCAATAGCTTGGTTGTAACCAATTCCAAATCTAAAAAACTTAAAGCTGTTGTTTAAAACTCATAAATATACATTTGAAATGTGATTTTATTCATTGGTAAAGTTTTTATATACCTACTTTAGAAGTAAAAAAAAAAAATGTTTAATGGTTGTCTCTATTATAGTATTATTTACTGTCTTATTACTATTACTTTATGAAAAAACAATATCACAAGCCTTTTGATGCACAGTTCTTCATTCGATGAAAATAAAACTTAGACATAGAGTAAGCAGTCATCGTACTGATAAGAATTAATTTGTTATTTTTGAGATTTCTAATAAAAATAATATTGCAGTATCGAACATTTCAAAACTGTGAAAATACCTACATTTATATTATAATTTTGTAATAAGTACCTACATTTTAAATTTTTAAGAAAAATATTACATATTGTTAAACGAAACACTAACATTAAACTAAAGCCAATGTATATAATGTTATTTAATTATTTAAAAAATAATTAAATATTTATATGTAGTGTGAGTTGTCCACACTGCCACTCTCTACTTTTCTATTAACATACAGTGCTTAATGCGTATGCGTGTGTGTTGTTTTTAATTGTTATTACACTTTGAGTTTCGTATTCAATTTTTGTCGTTTACTTAATACTTGTTTTTATTATTTTTTTTCGAATTATGTAAAATATACTTTAGTTCTTTACAATTCATTGTTATTCTTTTGATAATAATAGGTTGACGTAAAAGCAACGCTGCCTACATATGTAACAATTATGAAAGTAAAATTATCGAATTATAATGTCAATGTTTATATTGAAATAATACAACCGGTATTTTTAACACTATCGTGTTAATGCTGCATAACAAACTTTGAATTTTGATAGATTAAAATCGAAGTGGGTAATTTATTGTTATACACTGATATTAGATTAAAGTAATAACTTATGATATACCATATACTATATATATATATATATATATATATATATATATAACACAATATATTAATGTCAACTTTTACATCCCTTGATATTTATTTAGATTAACCTATGAGGTGTATTAGTAAACAATCAAATACAAAATAGATAGTGATAGTCATCACTATAGATTATTCATTATAATATATATTTAAAGGTCACAGATAAGCTGAAATTCCTAGTCATAGAACTTATAGTAGTTTTTAAATAATAAATTAATTTATAGGTTTTTAGATAGGTATCTATAACTCACAAAACTGAAAAAAAGTGATATTGTAAGCAAGATGTAGGTTTACTGTATTTTAAATATAATTGAGCGAAACTTTAAAATTTCAATTTTAAAATGTTCAGTTTAAAACCCATAGTTTTTTGCTAAAAATTTTGATTTTAAAAAAAAAGTTTTAATAATGTATTTCATTATATTATGAATATAAATTTAATTTGTTATTTTAAAGATTTAAATAAAATATTTATTTGATTTATCTTATATTTAAAAAAAATATAAAATTACTTAAAAAATTAAACTTATATACTTTTTACTTGGTCATTTTTAAAATGTTCTAGTGAAACAATGTCAAATAATTACTTTTAATATTTATTTAAGTTAGTAAATTACGATTTAATAATTTAAGTAATAATTATTAAGTAAAATGTTGTATAAATGTACAATTATAGTAGGAATATTATTCCAATTTTATTTATATCAAGTTTATCAATATTCGTTAAGTTCTAGATTTATAAATCGATGTTAAGCATTCAAACTAGCTTTACTCAAAAGTCAAAACTACAAAAATATCACTTTATTACTTTTGGCATGATGGCGACGATTTATTCATTGATTATGGTTATTAATTCATTCATTATAATATTGAAAAATAGTTATAAGCTATTTTTAATTAGGTATTTAAAAAATTAATACAACTTTTAATTAGGCTTTTTTTTTAACGTGATACAATAATAATATCTTAAATTTTTTACAATTTTAATTTTTAACAAGTATAAAATTTAATTGAAAGCATAAAATGTTATCTAAAACATTTTGATTTATAAATTCTTGAATATTCAAAATTTTGACAGCCAAGTAAGTTGAATAACAATTTAAGTCAAAAAAATTCCAATTTAAAAAAAAAAGAAAGTTTGTTTCTCTATAAAATGCTTTAAGCTGTTCAAAAGCTTTTAAACATTAGTAAATTTATTTATTTATTTTTTTTTTTTATTGAACTTAAGCCCGGCGACTAGGGCCATTAGCTGTTGTAGGAGTTATTAACTGCGGGTAGAGGTTAGGTTGGTACAGGTAGATTGTTTTTACGATTGTTATGGTTATTATGATTGATAGCAAACACGTGTATGTATGGCAAGATTTTTAACTACTACGAGCCCGAGTGGTCACCCATCCGGGAACTAGTAGCTGTGGCCGTTACTTACTCTCAGTCGCATTCCGCGACTGGCAGCAGCCAACGCCACACCAAGCCACTAAATTTAATTGTATGTTACAAAATTCAACAATAAATATTTATCATTTTTTATATCTCAAAAACATAATTATAATGTATATAGGATTAATTTTATTTATTGTATGCTTTTTTAGTTTGTATTATGATTATATTGAGTTTAAGCCGTTTAAAGAATATTTGTTTCTAAAACACTTAACGCGGTGATTTAACTTTGATTTTTCATAGTTTTTAACTATGGAAATTAGAAATACGAGTGTTATGTGTTTATTCATACATGGAATATTGTATAAGAATCTTATCCATTTAATGAAAAACAAACATTTTAGAATTTTATTGTGGGTTTTGGACGATTCTTTATTGATTTTTGTGTTTCAAAATAAATTAACAGTTACTATGTTATTTTTTATTTATTTATTATCATGTATCTATATTTCTTATTTTTAAGACATTTTCAATGTTATACACGCCTATTCATCATTTAATACTTAATTTAATTAACATAGTTAGGTATATTACGTCAGTTGACCGTTTTAAACATGATGGTAAGTTATCTTTTGTCTTATATCATTTAGGACAAACTTTAACGTTAGCTATAAATTACAAAAACCGGTCGTGCTTATATTAACAGAGTGCTCGAAAAAGTGCATTTAGTTGTCGTTTTCACATTTATCTCCAAAATTGCGGTACAAAAAGTAATGTATGGACCGGAAAGTATACAAAAAGAAATCTTAAATGCATAATTTATTTTCAAACTAAACGTGACCCATTTCAAATGATACTTCTAACCATACGTGACTTCGTATAGATCACATTATCGGAATCTTTTATTAGTACCGTGTTTTTTATTAATATTATTTTTTTTTTACATACAATTTTAAAAGTTTTTTTAGTTTATTTTTACTCTTTATTACTCGAAAAATTGATTTTTTTTGAATTTATAAGCATATCTCAACCGATAGTTTAAAACAATAGCCTTTAACTTTAGATCTATATCTAAGATCAAAATTAGATGATTATTTTATCATTCAAGATTTTAACTTTGCATTATTAGATTTGTATTTATATATATTATATATGTGTGATCGATAAGAATAGAGAGACATACTTTATTAAATATTGAAAATATGTCTAATAATAAATCTATAATGTAAATCAAACTTGTTAAAATGCACGTGACTACTCATAATCTGACGTGTATATGATAAATAATAAACTAATACTAACAATAAAAGCAATACTAATGTCTTATTTAAACATAATTTATAACTAAATTGTACAATAATTATTAGTATCTACTATCTATTTATAGTGTTCTTTTTTAATCTTAAATCATATTCAGAATACAGGATCCATACTAAATCTTAATTTTAAGAAAGGTATTTCTTTCTTTTTTTTTATTCAACCGTTGAAAATGGTTCATCTTTGTTAACACAATATTGTCTTACAATACGAGTAAACTAATGATTAATTATTTTATTTATATGGCTTAACAATTGTCAGTAATATTGAATATAAATGTAGTTAAACTTTGTTATTGTTTAAAATATGCATTCATTTTGAATAAGTACATTTCTCAGTTACCTTTAGAAACTCAATATCCAAAGGTTCTGTTAAAAACCGGTTTTTTATTGTAGTAATTTATTATAGTTAAAAATTTAATCGTAACCAAATGTCATTATTGTTATATCTGTATAAAAATATTAAAAATTAATGTGAACATTTTTTTTTTATATGCATTAAAAGTAAGAGTTTTGACAAAATTTGTTAAAATCGCAAAGAATTGTAAATTATTTTGTAGATAGAAAATCATAAAAATGTATTTTTAAGTCTCATTTAATCAATAAATAATGATTTTGATTATTTTGTTATAGTTTAAATCAATTATTTATATTATATTATTATGAATTTTTCTATAAACAATGAAATATTTGATTTTTTTAAGGTATTATCTATTTTTACTGTTTTATTGTATTTAAAGGTAGATGATATTAGATTTTGAATTATAAATATATGTTATTTTAATAATTAAACAATTATAATATAAAAACCGCTATCTTTTCAGAAAAATTATCCCAACTTACCGTAATACTAAAAGTAAAATAAATAACTTAAACTATGTATCATAAATTATACTTAGTGATAACTGATAAAGCATTCTGACACCCTGACAAATTGTCTTCGCTTAGAAACGCTGTTCGTATACAATGATATATCATTGAATTCAAATTGAATATACCCATAATTATAATGATCTACTAGATACTTAATGTATAGCAGAGTGGCAACCCACTTATTAACCTTTTTTTTTATCTATGTTATAATGTTGTAACAGTTTTGTGTTAACAGTTAACAACTAGATCATATATTATTTTATCATATAATATTATGTTTCGTCATATTTCTTTAATTTTCTAAAATTGACAAAACAAGGCAATTAAAAAAAAAAAAAAAAATAAGCACCACAACCTAATATTTTACTGGAAAAGTATTTTCTATATTATTAATTTTATACCATTCTCCAGTGGAATCTTTTAATGTATACGGCGTTGGTAGTTTCTATGGTAATAATTAAATTATTTTAACCAAATTTGCAATGTGCTTGTGTGTGACGTTTATATGTATATTTTTCGCCACAGATTAATTATGTTAAATCTCTGTTTGTCATACATACATAATATCCATTTAAATTCTATACTTATAATTTTCTAATATTAAACTTCAAATTAAATAGTAAAATACTGTAATTCACATGTTTTTAGTGATTATAATACTCTATTAAGACGGGTCAATCAGTATAGAATACGACTCTTAGTTATTAGCTGTCAATATTAAAATTAATTTTATATTTTCAGTTTTTGATGTTTGGTTTTTTGAACTATTAAAGTCTGTATACTAGATGTCTTTGAAACTTCAATAGCTATTAGTGATAAATAGATAAAGATAAAAATTACTTAATAAATAACAAAATCTGAAAAATATTATTTGAATGTTATTTAATTTGAAGTTTATATTATTTTGTGAAATTAATCTCTTTATGAAAAGTTGACTATTTCATAAATTGGAAACGATTTTTTCACACTTTATGAAATATGAAAATAATTTATGAAAAAAATAGCCATTTTTTCATGAAATAATCACACTAGTTTGACATCATGTAATTTTTTTTCGCGATTTTGATCGTTCACTTTATTGATTGAAATACAAAATTTACTTCTCATGTAAGTTTCGATTACAAAATAATTTTTTTTTATTAACTAATAAAAATACTTATAATTGATTTATAGTATTTATTAAGTACTTATTCATGACGCATATTCAATAAAATGTGAAATTTTATTAATATAAATGCAAGTTATAAATATATTTGTTTATTATTCTAGTTATTATACATAATTATATTTATAAATTAATATCTATTTAATTTCATAATCAATCATTTTAATTTAACTTTGAAAATAAGATTATGAATAAAATTAATCTTTATTTCTTTATTAAGAAATTATAGCAATATTTATTAAAACTTCTATCTTATAATAGTAATAAAATAATAAAATTCAGTAACTATGAAATATTATATATTTGATTTTTATATACATTTAAACATTTTTTTTTTATTTTCATTATGTATGTATAAAATTATTTTTTTGTTACCTGCAGGAATTTATAATTGGTAGACATTTATTATGTTTTTAAAGTCCGCTTAGAATACCTACTTTCTATTTTATTAGATAACTAGTTTAACTTAAGAACTGTTAGCAAACATATAATGTGATTTAACATATATTCCAAGGAAAAAATTTACGGATATAAAAAGGATGGATTTAAGTCCGAAGGATTTTAAGTCTGCGATAATTATCAATGTTATCAAGGTAATTTGTCGTCTTATTCTGCAATAAAATGACACATTTATTGATTTTATCGAAAATTGTCATTATTATTGCTGATCCTTTTCAAAAATTCTCACATTTTATTAAAACTCTTAATCGTCCAATAATTGACGAGTATTTTTAAAATTTCATAGCGACTTTAGAATAATATTATCGGTAGATTTTAGAATTTTATTTCCCTTAAAAATACAATGATTATGTTTTTATTTTGTTTGAAATTATTATACTTTAATATATAATGTATATTTTTAAATTACCTTGTAGAAAAAAAAATTAAAAAAAAAAAATAGTTCCATTTATAAATATTTATAAAAGTTAGAGTATTATCTTGAAAAAAAATGTGTGCATATATTAGTACTACCTCATTAATTTAGATCGATACACATCAAAATGGCAACAGAGTAAACAAAGTCGTGATATTTAAATTGTTCACTATATTTTTAGCTTAGACTTTATGGCTTACATATATGTGTTTAAGGTACAATGGATTGTCAATGATGAACTATCCAAGTTTTTATAAGGTGCCTAACTAACCTTTGGTCATTTTAGAAATTCATATTTACACGAATAGGCACTAAAATCAAAAAAAAAAAAATAAAATAATTTTTATAACATTACTATAGTACGTTTAATTTTAATACAGTCTATAAAACTTATAATTTTATAAGGATTGTTATAATATTTTAACACGCAATAAATTTGAATTGTCTTTAACTTTAAAAAAAATATTAAATATAATTAAATAATTTCAATATTATTGTATAATAATTACTAGGTAGATGTGTTGGTAAAACCAAACAGAGACGGAGTATTCATATACATATCACATTAATCAACTGGATAATTTTGAGTTTTTTATAAATTAAATAATCTTTATTATCACAATATTATTACGTTATCACATGACCACAGTATTATATATATTTTATGTAATATGTATATTGTATTATGCATATCGTTACAAATATTTATTAATTAAATTTTTGGCTGTTTAAATGTTTAAAACACATTACGTTAATTTCTATTATATAAATTCTACAAGTGTTGCACTTCTTCTCAGCGCCTAACTTTAGTAGACATCGGTTAATGTTTGACAGTCGAATTAAAATTAAATTACCGCTTCCGGAATAATTCTGATAAATTTTTAACACTTGACAGTGATAGTGTGCTACTATCTTAACTTTGAACTTAGCATTGTCAATGTCAATCACATTTTTCTTTTTTTCAAGATATTCCTTTTAACTATAGGTAATATATGCCAACAGCATATGTATACATTTAAATACAAATATTTTTGAGTAAATATAAGAAGTTCAATCTTTTTTAAATAATAATACTAACAATACAAAAAGAATACATAGAGTATATTTTATCCAAAAATGTTTGATAATTATGTAAAATTTTTAAAATAATAACTAAACACGTGTATATAAATAACTTAATTATATTACTTTATGTTTATATAACTGTTCGTTTTGAGCATAAAAATCGATAAGATTTGTAGAGATTCATCTATAGGTATTCTCACGTATTACGTAATTGTAATGTTATTATACGTTAACGCACAAACAGAAAAACAGGGAGATGGGTGTATGCTATAGAAGTTGAGTTTTAGAAAATTCTGATTTCATCTGTTTGACTTTCAATATGGCGGCATGTTAAATTTCTGTTACTGGTAACAGATGTCATTTCGATTTAGGTTATTGAGAACATTTCATGCATTTTAAGTGCGTGAATAAATACTTTCTTGAAATAAATTAACAGGAACAATAGCAAGGATTATAATAGATCTATGCACATTTTAAACTACAATGATTATATATTTAAAGTTTTATTGAAATTGGTTCATTTGTTTAGGATAAAATAGTTTTCATAAATTGACAATTAAGTCTATTGAGTCTGGCCATATATTATACATAAGTATAAAGTAATAAACTTAATAAGTATATAATATACGCATTAAACACACATACACATATTGTAATAAAAATTAGTTGTGTATACCTACTATTTTTATTATTACACGTAATTCGAAAAAATATATAATATTCTACTATAGTAGTACACAATACAAAAAATGTCTATACTAATTAATTTTATAACTAAAAATGCTTGATAAAATGATTAAACATCCATAAAATAACCAATTGTTATATTTTGAGTTAAGTATATTTTAGGCGATATCTCCAATATAATATTGTTTTTAGATAATAATTCTGTTTACTTTTTTCATACTTTATTAAAAACACATAATCGAGACTATGATTGAACATATATGTATTTAATAAATATATTATAAAATGTATGTGTAAATTGCATTACGATCATTTTATGTTTTACGATCTTAGTATTAATGATACAAAATCATTTTATAAATTAAATACTGAAGGTTAAAATAACCATAGTAAAATAAAACCATTGTCTGTAAAACTAACGGTGATATATTTTGTTTAAACTTATGCATATACTGAATAATAATTATTAGTCTAGTAATTAATTGAAATATATACTTGATATTCACACAGTAAAAATAAATTACACAACTATTAAAAGAGAAAAAATAATACAAGAAAGAATCGAATCATAAAATATTACTAAGCAGTCTATTTTACTGCATATAATATTTAAATATAATAATTTTGATATATATTTTATTTTTAAAGTCCAAGATTATTCAATTCAGTAAATTAATTAATGATCAGAAGTATTATAAATAAATTCATTTCGCGGTCGATTTGGTAAGAAGTTTATTTTTTTTTAAAGTGGGAGATGCCAAATATGTACTTTAAACTTAAATTTCCTTATAAAGGAAAACAAAAATAGAAGTAACATTAAAAATACTTTTTATTATAACGCATATAATAGAAATTATAAGTTTCATATTTTGAATTATGATATACAGCTTACACAATATGTACTTTTTAGTTCAATAAGTATATGTGATGATAAAAAATGTATACATGCCTATTTGAGTGATATGTCACTCATTAGTGACACTTGACTAGAAATTGTTAAGTTATTTATTTTTTTTAATTTTTTTTTTTTTTTTAATATTTCAATTTATGAACAAATCATAACATCAGTTTATTTTTAGACATGACGCTTAAGGTTTTTAGTCATGGTTTAGATGGGTGGAGAGATTCTTAATAAGTGAGTTATGATGGATTTGAAGACAGTTGAGAATATTTTTATAGAAACTTACAGCTTCTTCTATTAGTTTTTATAAAAATATTCTATATTTAGTATTAAAAAATATTAGATACTTTAAATATTACATACTTAATATTTAGATAATCCCTTATTAAAATTGTATTCGTAATTAAAAAACGTTATATTCAATACTATACTTATTCAAAGTGTATGTAGTTATGGCTAGAAATAAAGTACTTTAAGAAGAATTAAATAATATCAAGGTAAAATGTAATATTTTAATATGATTTTAGAAAAAATTAGCTTAATCATAGCACAAAATCTGTCTTATTTATAACCAGTAATATATATTTAGTTTTTAATACATTTAAACTTTATATTTTACTAATTTTGTTTACCGATATGAAGCTGTTTAAAATTTGGAAATCTTGGAAATTAGGTACATAAGAAATATTTAATTTATATAATTGCATTTATAATACTATTATATTATTAATAAAGCTTATTTTACTCGTGTTTCCATTATTTGTATAGTAGTTTAAAATCATAATTGTATTATACATTATTTTTTTTATTCTTCATATTATCAGTTATATTTTTTCAGAAACTAAACCCTCACTATAGATTATATAGATGAATGAATTGTGTAACTACCTACTATGAGAAATATTACATTTTTTTGGTGTACATTTAACATAAAAATAGTTACATAGTAAACAAAAATATTAAATAAAAACAATACATGAGAAATATAAATCATTTTGTTATAAAGGCTCACGCTGACTTAATTCTATAAACTATAAAGTATTATTCCTCTGAGGTACAAAAATGTCAAATAATAAATTCAGTAGTTGATAGATTTAACTTTTTATTTTTCAAACCAAATAATATACACATAGGCAAAATGTTCAGGTATGTCATAAAAATTAAAATGAATTTAGTGTAAAATGTGTAATAATAATACATAAGAAGAATTATCAAAGAAAATTAACAATATAGCTTTATGTAAATATCAAAAATATGTATTTAATGTATTATTATAAACATTTTTTAAACTAGGTAATGAAATGTAATATAAGGAATAGTATAACTATTTAATCATTATTGATAGTCAAAAAAAAAAATAAAAATAATTTAACATTCGTTTAGACTAGAGAGACTTAAGCATTGTAATTCATGGCCGTATTATAGACATTATATTATATTTTATTACAACGATCAATATAAATTTAGATAATACTTATTAATTACCATTATTTAACCTGAATCACTTATGAGAATATCATAAAATGATATATTATAGACCTATAGTAAATTTAGACTCATTCGAAATATGTTTATGTAATATTTTATCTTTAGTATAAGCGATGTGTATTAATAATCATCGTTGCGCCAAATTTGAAGAATCAAAATAAGTATCAAATATTTAATATTTGTATCTAACTTATAATTTTTAAATATATTTGAACTTACTACGTGATTGAATATAATTATATAACTCTAACAATGTTAGAATGTACTATTGTCTGCATAGTCTTTTACAATAAAATAAAATACAAATTTTAAAGTATTAAATTTAAACTTTTGATCAGACTAAAACACAAAAAATGATATTAGTTAAAAGCAATAACATATACATTTTCACAGAATCAATCAGTATTTATGGCAATATGAAATAAATTTCAACTGTGATTTAACTATAATCTATTTTTGTTTATCTTTATAAGATAAATGCATGGATTTAAGGAACTTTAATAATATGCTCTAAGTAGATATAATCATAATAATTTAGATTATTCAAATAAGTATTGTTTAGGCCTCGAGGATGATGGTTCTTAAATAATTTTTAAATATTAAAAAAATAAATTATATTCAATATTAATACTATAGATATCAATATAAGATTAAAACATATTATAATTATTGCATTTCAAAAATAAATTATAACAGATTTTATTGTTGTTTGCGCTTTTAACCGTTATTTTGATATAATGGGTTCTTGTGGTTTAGGAACTATTGTAATAGTAGTAAATTTTTATTATTTTAATAAAATTGCTTAAACCACAGTTAAAATCTTGTTTGTATTACTATAATTTTATTTTCGATAACAGTGTTGTGATTAGTGATCACAGTTTATACTTAGTAATAGCGAATATATAATAAATAAAAATATAAGTATGTATGTTAAACTAATAATAATACATTATAAGCTTTTCAATATCTAAGATAAATGGTTATAATTTTTACAAAATGGCGTCTTGCCAGAGGTCAAATACATCAAGGATAATTCTGTATAAGAAAGTATTTTCATTATGTGTCAATATGTCATAAATGTGGTTTATATAATTCTAAATTCTCCTATCACCCATAATATTTTCATAATGAGAAGTATTACAATTTTATTATAATAGTATATTCTTTGGATATCATAATATGTTAATTTATATTTTCTATAGCGTGTACTTTTTTTTATCACAAAAATCACCAAATGTAAGAATATTTAATAACTTGGTTTTACTATAGTTAAATGCTTATTATAGTAATTTAAATAAATATCTATTAAACTTTTAATATTATTTTATTAGCACTATTTGTAGTCTTCATTAGGAAATAAAATGTATTGGCTTACAGATATTATTTTTGTTTATATATATTTATTTATTTATTTTATACGAAATAAACTCCATTTAAAAAATCAATTACAGCAATCAAACGCTTGTTACACATCAGTATACAAAATTAAAACATCGTAATAATTAATATCTAAATAATAATAAGACATGACAACAAATAAACAAAAATAATCCACATATTGGTTTAACAACCAATTAGATTAACTGGTCTATTATTAAATTATAATTTAAAATTTATAACCTTATTGATAAAACATATATAATTTAGAAATATTAATTCATGATTTTAAGTAATGCGTAAATAAAATTTAGCATAAATACAAGACAATGTTTATAAATTTAACGCCGAGTTTAAATTATCTATTAAACAAAAAAAATAGATTTAACTTAATACTATTTCTAGCTATCCTTAAAGTGTTAGATGCGGAAGGATTTGATTTTAACATTATTATTAAAAAATGCATCTTTAATTCTTGAATTTTATAATTTATCTTAAAATTTATTTTTTCTAGTAATTGCGGGCATTAAATTATATTATGTATTAATTTATATTGGAATATTATGTTAAAATAATTTCTTCAAGTTTTTAAAGTTAAAATATTGAAAAAATATAAGACACCATCATAAGATGAACGAGAAAATCTTTGAATGTTAAATTTATAAGAAATGAAGCGTAAAAAGAGTTCTGTATAGATTATAGGTGTTATAAAGGAATAATGTTATTGGGAGACCAAATAAAATATATTCTAGATTGGAGCGTAACAAAGAATTATAAACATTTATTAGATCATGTGCGTTACTAAAGTCTGAACAGCTACGCTTTAAAAAACCTAATTTTGATTTTGCTTTATTCTTTTATCAATATGATAATTAAATTTTAATTTCACGTCGAAATAAATGCCTAAACCATTAATAAAAAATACTCGTTGAATAATAAAGTTCAATAAATTATAATCATATATTATATTAGTTTTTTTTAAAGAAAATTAAATTATAGCACACTTATTTATATTAAGTTGCATATCATTATGAAAACAATTTAAATCTGATTGTATATATACATTGTGTCTGATTTAAAATTAATAGTCTTGAACAATTTTGTGTCATCAGCAATTGGTAATAAATTTGATTTTTTTATAACTAAGGATACATCATTTATTAAAATAAGAAATAGAGTAGGTGATAGATGGTCGTCTTGAAGAACACTGGAACTAACTGAAATTGGATTAAAGTGCGAGTTGCCATATTTTATTATTTGAAATATGTTTTTAAAAATAAATTAAACCAAGATAATAGAGGGTGATTAATACCATAATTTTTTATTTTATAATTTTATAATTAGTATTTTATGGTTTACTTTGCCGAAAGCCTTCTAAAAGTCTGTATACATTACATCAGTTTAAGCATTGGAATAAAAGGAATTAAAAATGTGTTTGAAAATTTCTAGGTTAGTCACAGTTGATTGTTCAGCTCTGAAGCCATGTTGTTTATTAAAAATTACATTATTTATTGAAGGAGTAAATTTATTGTTAATTATTTTAATAAATATTTTTAGAATGATAGAAATTTTAGATATTGGGTGATAGTTTAAAATAGACGAACGATCACCGTTTTTATAAATTGGAGAGATGTGAACTCTCTTCCAAGCAGAAGGAAATGTGCCTGATTCTAGGAATTTGTTAAACTGAAAGTATAGGAGGCAGGTTATTATACACATACTTAGAAATAAATAAATTAATACTCTATATACTTATATACATAAACTGTTTTGTCTTAACCTTATAAAATTTTAAGTGATGATAAGTTAATTGATTGCCAGAAATCTTTCTTGAAATTGAAACTATTTATCTATAAAATATGTTTCGGGCCACAAAAAAAAATTTAAAAACATCATTACAACACGATAGAAGGATACATTCATCGCTCCGTTTAAAATTTAAAAGAAAAAAAATTACAGAAAATATATCTTTTCGTTTAAATGATTTATATTATATCTCTTTGTATATATATTTATATATGTTTTTAAGTTTTTTTTCCCCAAAAAGTTGTTAATACAAAATTCGATTAAGATAAATGGTCATTGCCAGCTGCCCGCAAACATAAACACGTTTAGCTGGTTGGCTAAATCCATACGAACCAACTTAAGTTTTGCGACCGTGAATCATCCGTACAAAGTTAACCATTAACCCGTAAGTTAATTGTTTTTAATATAATATATAAATTTAATTTTTTTTGTCTTTTGCAATTCAATATGATATTAACTGTTTTCAAATTGTTGGTGTGTAAACAGTTTTTTAATAGCTTGGTTTAAATAATAATTTATACAGTTATAGGAAATAAAATATTTTATTATGAAAACAAATATGTTTTAATTTGCATTTTAATTTCCGTAATGCAGAAATACCATGAAGTATGTTTTGAATAATTACGTGAAGTATATTGTATGGATCACAATAATCAGTAATAGTATATATTATATATATTAGGGTGTTCCTTAACTTTCAATTTTAAAATATTTTTGGTCCCAAACCCCAAATCGATGTGTATACATATAAAAATTAACTGCAAACAATTTTAGGTCAATCAAATAAAGTTAACCCGTGTCGAAATGTAGTAAAGTTTGAGCTTAATACGTTTTTAAATAATTCTAGACATCTTTAGTATTTTTGTAAATATTTCGTAAACCGTTATGAAAATCGTAATTTTTCATGGTATGTTTTTTCAAGTAAATTAAATTTTCATTATATTTTATAATTTTACATTTTTTAATAAACCTATTTTTTTAATAGATGCATACGCTTTAATCTTAAAATACACAATTTCTCTACAAACATTTTATTTACATTTTATTACTTTACTGTAATTATAACTTACAATACTGAATAAAATGATAAAATGTTCACAGTCATATTATGTACTACATATCTATTTATTTGTGTAATTAATTCATTATTTTTTCGTATTATATAAATAATTAACGATAAGTTTGTGAAATAAGATTAACCATTATATGTTGAAATATGTATTATTTATTTATAACTTATCGCATTAAGTTTCGGTAGGTACTAGTCTTGCTTTATAATTTATAATATTAAGTATCTATTAGTTTGTTCGTGAATAGGGATACTCATTTATTCCAATCGTGTCAACATCTTATTTATTAAAGGTTATTATTGTGTTTTTCGTTAATAATCTATAATAATTTAAATAGTACAAATGTCAATAAAACTAAGAAGTGATTTTCAAATATTTTTAATTGGATCTCAGATAACACAAATTCATTGCTCAAAACTTCCATCCAACGGCAAGTACTTTCTATATTTTTCGTATTTTTCTATAATATGAGAACCGTTAATCTTATTACTAGAGATGCGTCGTTAGCTGTACGAGAGTGTTGCATTTTTTGGGGAAAAGCCCGGATTCTTATTCGAGCTGTTCAACATTGCATAACTAAATTAATTAACTTGTATGAAAAATGGCGTAATCCTCAAAAAAAAAAAAAAAAAAAATGATCAAAAAGTAGAAGAATCTTATGGGTTAAAAGATAACGATTCAAAAAAAAATAAAAAAAAAATAGATTTGTTATTTAGTATAGCTCATTCAAACATTCTTATATGAGTTTTTTTTTTTATTGAATTATTTAATAATTTTTAATACATCAGATTCATTTGATTTATAACGAAGTTAATACAGAAATATAAATAGCGTTGTGTATCAAAAATGTCATGCATTGTATGTATATGTTACAAAGTTATACATTTAAAAATATTATTATATTGGTTATGTATATGCATTTAAATTTATCATGTGAAAAATTGAAAAAAAAAGATCTGAAATGTAGAATTATTGTAGTAGTAACAAAAAAAACTACAATTATTAATAATTACGAGTATTAAAGTGTTACAAATAAGTATAAAAAAACAAAACAAAAAATTAATAGTAAAAAGGTTAATAAATAATAACTAAAATGGTCTATGTCTATTTAAATTTTTATTTAATTTAATTTATTCAGTGTTGTTTGAAAAAAATATTAAATGAATTATAAAGGGTACTACTGATTCACGAACCGTGAAACTTATAACTTTCGTTGTCTTTGTAATTATTTTAAAATTATTATTAATGCTATAATTTTAATTCAATAGATATTTTTTGATGATTTCTTGAATACTTTTTGATTTATTCATACCCTAGTTGTTAAAACTGTTATAAAATAAATAAAAAAAAATATATTCATAACATAGAATTAATGTTGCTTAAACTTTAATTATTTTGAATCTATTTTAGTATTCACATGAATTTGTAATACCCTATTTTTTTTTTTTTTTACATTTTATAATCTTAATTAAAAAAAAAAACAAAACATAACAGGTATTTATAGATAGAGTCAACGGTACTTATACCATTTCAGGTTTAATTTATAAATTATAAATATATTAATAGTATAATATGTATTAATTTCAAGATCAAACAGCCGGTTTACTCATAAACAATTATTTAAGTCCTACAATTTTTATATTATGTATATCACTCTTATATTTACATCGTTGCAAAATAGATGACGTGAATACGTATGCATTAAATATTAATATACATAATATGCGTATAAGCTATGAAGAGTATCATTATTTTTAATCAAGAAGGTTCAAAACACACTAATAATTAAATTGCTGAAATATGTTACTAACCACGTTAAGATCGGTTTACACTAGGATGCGATAAATAATAGCCAACAAATTTAATGCAAACTTTATTGTTTATATAATGAAATTGTATCAACATAAAGCGAGTACCGTCACATAATGCGAAGAATTTTAAAATAATAGTATAAAATGTTTGTTATTTTACTTAGGTACATATTTTGTACGATAAACTATATTATTCGTATAAGCCCGCGAATATGTTCACTTTCTACATAATGTGTGTACAAGGTGTTTCTGAGTGTTGCATATACATTTTTAGAAGGATATTATGGTAGTGAGTGAAATCGAAAACATATTTTACGATGCAAATGTGAAATATTTGTAGATAGATACAATATCAAAGTTAAATTAAAAATATAGTGCAATAATAAATACATCATGAGAATTGTTGTCTTCATATACTCTAATTATTTTGATGCGTCAAATGATTTTTGAAATTTTTCAACGAAGGCCATAACTTAATAGAGAATTTAATGTTTATAAAATAATTAATTTGAGGACCTGAAAATTAAGTATTTACATTTTAAAGCTATTGTAAAGTACGTAAGTTCCAATAAAAATACTGTATTTGGAAAGCGCATAATATATTTTCAATTTCTTTCATCACAAACATGATCTTATGCTTAGATTTTTTATTGAAAAACACAGAAACGTTTTATACATAGTGTGCAACGGTAAATTTTAATAATTGGTTTAAATTTAAGTAATATAATATTTACATGGATATCATGTTATAACTTACTTTAATTATTATTATATCCGTGTTCTACATACTCAAAAAATTCGTATATCGAAATGGTGGTACAAATTTAATATTATAATGTATTATTTTGAAATTATCATGATAAACATAATTATTGTAATTAAGATGTTTCCTCGCTGCCTTTATTAAAATGCGTGGTTAGTAATTATACGTGTTTCAATGGTAATCTTCAGGTTTTAAAACCAAATATTTGCCTTTTGCTTAGCTAAACTTATACCGGGTTACTAAAATTTTAATTAAGAAATTGTAAATTGTGATTTTTTTTCTTTAATATTTTGGAGGTATTTTTTTATTTTTTTTTTTAATATACTATTATTAAGTTATTTTATTATTATTCTTTTTTTTTAATGTAATTTCTAATATAAGATGGCGCAGTTGGTAACCATCACAAAACTTGATTTTTTGTATCATATTTTCCTTAATTACTGAATACTTAGTAGTAATAATTAATTCGTCTTTGTTTATTTCTACTATCCATTGCATCTGCTTTGGGTAGCTTGTGGCTATAGAAATACAAATATCTCATCGTTCTGATAATAATTCTACAGGAAAAATAAACTATATACGTACAATCACAATGAGAAATCATAACTTACTAGTACTGCTTTAAAAAAAGCTACCCTCTAAGTTTGCAATTATTTTTCTTGAGATGGACACTTTATATTATAAAATAATTACATTTAAGTTTCAGGCGAGGCTATATTTTTTTTTTTTTTTAGAAAAAGGTAATACATGTTTAATTTAATTTTTGTTTTGCTTATTTTATAATGATTAAAATTGCATATAATGAAATTTTGATTATTTTATGTACTATAACTTATAAGTCCCAAATTCTAAATTAGTATCATTAATATTGCGTCGACTGTTAACCTCATTACCTTTTACCAATATTTATACAGTCAGGATGAAAAGAAATTTTTTTAAATTTATATTAAAGACATACGCATTAAAGTATTGAAATTCTAAGTTTTGTTGATTTTTGAAATTGTTTTGATGGTTTAATTAAAAAAACATATTTATATTTGTAGTTTTGTAATTTATGTGAAAATGAAATGTTATGCACAAAAATATTCTTAGTAAAATTGAACACGTTATGGTAGTTCCAATCAAAGAGTTACATCAAAGTAGAGAATATGAAATTCAAATGCAAACTTAAATAAATTTAAATGTAGTAGCTCTTGTTAAACTAAAATTTTTATTGAGTTTTAGCTGATTAGTTAAAAAATATTTGAAAATATCTAGGTAAAACAAATGCTTAATAGAAGTATTGATACATATTTTTAAATTGAAACTTGATGATAAATATTATAACGTATCTGCTAGTAACCCATTTCCAATGGCATAAAATTTGTATAATTTTATAAAACGCTAATAAGTATAGCAAGTAAGCTAAAAACTAATTAAAACTACTACTAAAAATAATCAAAATTTTAAATTTTATTTCATAAAATATTGCTTATATTTTTTTGTTTTCATATTTATGGTAACTTTGAACCAATAGCTTTGTATTTTATATTTATATAATTAATGTATAATTTTATTTTCTTCTTTAATAATCAAGTGTTTCACATAATTTTTTAATCGTTTTTCAAATAATTATTAATAACTAAACTATATCATATTTTTTTAGAGAATTAAATTCTTATCTGCTTTATTTTGGAGAAATAATTGATTTAAGGCACCTACCTAATATTTTCTTTTCAAGAAATTATCAGTATTATTGTAAACTCATGAACTTTGTTACTTAATGTCACTTTGTAAAATGCTTTAATGTTTTTATTTTTTAAAATTATTTTTAATGTATGAATATTTAAGGAATATTTATGATATTTAAGGTTACATGATTTAATTAATGTAACTCTGAATATATATTTATATACTGTTAAGCGTTAAAAGCTAACAATTCTTTTTCCGATTATAACTAACGGAAACTGTTAGGGAATAATATGATATTTTATTTTACAGTGATAAAAATAATCCATCAATCAAATGAGAACGACTGAAATAATAATCTTAAGAATTTGAATCGTAATACACTACCTTGCAGGGATAATAAATGAAAACTTGACATTATTACTGTATTTGTTTTATGAATTATTATCCTTATAAATACAGGATTTAAGAAGCTATATGGTTTGAACAGATAACCTAAAATATATAAATAAAAGTAAACACTGAAAATACAAAAATAATTTCTAATAAGAAATTTAAATTATTTTGTATACAGTACATTTTATAGTATTCCAATCAACAAAAATATTTTAATTTGTTTAATATGGTTTGTATAATATACTAAAAAAAAAAAAAATATATATGTAATATTATAACTTTTATAACAATATATTTTTTGTTTGTTTTGAGATTAAGCTTAATATAAATTATGATTTATTAATTCTAGAACTAATTAATTTTAAATACATTTTATTTTTGATTCATAATGCATTTGCATAAATTTATTTGTTTTAAACATTTTTCACTTTTGTTTTTTGAGATTTAATAATTGATTGGAAGCGATTGAAACACAATAAATGTATTCACATTTAATTGATTTTTACATATGAAATATATTCAATTAATACGCATTATTAAGGCATTTAAGAAAACACGTATTTCTATTCTTAAATAAAGTAATTAAAAATGAATATATAGTAAAATAAATTATATAATGTATATTGTTGACCAAAAACTATTAAAAACCATTTTGTACAAAAATGTTATAAAACATTAGAAATTATATTAAATACACATTGTTTATGTTGAACTTTTATAGATATACAATTTGTAAGTTCAATATTCACAGTAAGTATTATTCAATATTATGATAAATAATATTACTTGAAAATTTGTTTTTAATTAAAAAAATTAACAATTTAATACTTGAATAATTTGATTATTGAATATTTATATATATATATAGTTTATTCAAAATTACTTTTTATTTTATATTTATACTGATACTAACATGCGAATAATATTAAAAACACACATTATGTTGAAGTCCCTTCTTTATTCAATAAATTACAAAAGTTCAAATAATGTAATAGTATGATTACATTGTTTTAATAATTTTCTATATGCGTCGGACAATAATAGCCATAATTAATTTTGATTTTAATGTTTAGAATGGATCGTTAAAAATTGAATTTATGATCCAAATCAAATGTGAATATCATTTTTTTTATGATATAAAACAATTTGAATTAATTTGTAAATGTCAGTATAACTGTTATTTATTTACAAATAAATGTATCTTAATAATATTTATTTCAATAGAAATTAAGAGAGCTAACACTTATAAAATAATATTCATTATAATTTATGACCATTTTAAAGTAGGTAGGCAGTTGAAATCGTTTTATGGTCGATGTATTAGTAATAATTGAACGCTTAATGGATAAAATATATAATTAAACAGTTATTTTTTAAATTTTACTATTGTTATATAAAAAAAATTGCAATATCTTTTGGGAAAATTAAAACTTTGTTCAGAATCATTCTATGAATATATTAATTATTTACTTTAGGTATGGTCTGATAGCATTCTTCTATTTCACTTTTAATAATTATTAATTACTCACTGCAATACTAATAGTTCTGTATTTCTAAACCAAAAATCTAAAATTTAATACTTATTTTGAACAAAATATATATAAAAACGTGTGATAAATATAAAGTAATTGATTTTTTTTTCAAATTCATGATATTTTATTTAAAACTATAGTTAATATATAACTAAGTTTATAATTTGTATATTTTATTATTTTAAATATACATGCTTCATATGTTTATACTTATTTATATAATTTATTATTATAAATTATAATGTAATATATTCTTAATCGAAAAACGTATAATAAGTAATAAATACACAAACTAACCTAATATTATATGATTCATATTTTATTATAGCAGAAAATTGTTTATATTTTTTTTTTTGTTTTTATAATTTAAATTATAAGCTTTTAGTGACATACAAACACTTAACTATTAAAATATTAGTTAAAAGTGAGCTGAATACTGTATGTTAGGCTCAACATATTTTGTTTAACAATGATATTTGTCAATAAAACTATGTCTGCAAACATCAAAATCCTAAGCTAAGAAAACAACTATATTATATTTTAAAATTGGCCCATAAACATAAGTAAACGTTAAGCGATTTTATATGTTTATTGATCACCTAGTTAATTGGAAATCTATTTCAGACCTCTCTTAAAATGATATAGTTTTATACAATGGATATTACTCTCTTAACATATATTAGTCTTACCTTTTAAAAAAAAAACAAACAAAAAACACCGGAAAGCGCATACGAAAAAGTATCCATTATTTAGTGTTTCGTCGTTGGGGATGATAAGCGTGTTCGAAAACTCGATCGTACTCACTGGGTTCAGCACGTGTCACGACTGGTCGTGTGCTCTGAGAGTTCCGTCGGTTTTTCCTACAGCGCAAGGTCACATTTGTTTGTCCCACTCCCTTCACAACTCTTATTCGCAAAAATCCTGTGCTTGCGCGTGAATACTGCGTAGAGTAGTAGGACACTGTAAAATAACCATTCATGCTACAGCTGAATAAAGTTTAAATGTTTATACACTAGTGAAATAACTGTTATCGTTATATTATAATATTTCTAGTTCCTACACTGCGTAGATATCTATATACTAGTTTAAGATCTGAGTATATTTAACGTCAATAAAACGTACATATACACAATATATAATGTTACGCTTTAAGTTTAAATCGTACATGTATTTTATAATGACTAAATTTACTGCAAAAAAAATTAGTACAATTAATTTTTTTTGATACAAAGGTTTTTAATATAAATAATAGTACGTAGGTATATGATTTTAATTTGTTATAATAATATTATTTATAAGTAGGTATAGTATAATACATTTTTAAAATGATGTATAAAAATTATAAAACCGAGTTAAAACAATGAAATTTTAATAAGTAATAGGTACCAATATGTATTTTATTATATGCAAACAAGTTATTAATAACAGACGAAATTTATAAAAAAAATAATAATTTTTTAATGCCCTCTTTAAAACAATAAAATTATTTATATATGAGTTGGCTCGAAATTTTAGATTCTGATTCTTATAATGATTATACTAATATAATGCAATAAGTATAAGATATATTAATACAAATTTTAACTAGGTAATTTTATTACTGTTAAATTTGTATACCGTATTTCAATCGGAGTTTTTTATATGCATAATATAAAAATTAACCAATATATGTAATTTATATTATTATCTTGTAAGCTTGTTATAAATTATATATATATATATTTATTAAAATTTGAAATAATAGTACTTAAGTGAGATAATGATTTAATTGTATTTTAAAAAGGTTTTGACAAGGACTGCAGTGCCAGTAATTTATTTAATCGATTTTAAAAATGTTTGAGGTTTTGTACAAATCTCAATAGCTTCAAAATAAAATAATTTAATACAATTATAAAGATTAAAAAATAACTAAAAATCTAGAAGAATGAGGTTCACATTTGAATAACGAAGTTTATGTCGTCGCGTATAATACTTTTTAGCTTTAAAGTAGTAAGAAAATGTTACAAGTTTGAGAAATTGGTCTTAAGAGTTATGGATTAAAAAAATTTAAAAAATCAGAATGTTAAAAAAAAATTAAATATTGAACGAAAAAATAAGAGATGGTAAACATGTTAACGATTTTGCTATATATAAATAAACATTATGTTAGATATTTTATAATTTTATTTTGATAAATGTATTTATATTTATGGTTTGTTTTTTTTTCTGTAAAATTAAATTAAATTTAGATTAAAACTGTAAATACAATATAAGAAGAACAAAATTATTATTATAGTTATAATTGCTTTACTATAAAATATGTATAATATTTATAAGTAATAAACCAATAGGTCCTTCTCCAAATTTACCATTATACTTAATACTTGAATCTTTGAATCCTTAATGAATGTATTATTCTGCAAATTGTCTTTTTTTTCTTTTTATACTGGCTTAAATAGTATACATAGTGTGTAATTATAAATTTAAACATACTTTGTATTTACATGACTAATCATTTGATGTCAACCAACGATGTCAAAAATCCACAACGTTGTTGTTCTAGTAATTTATACAGTTTAAACTACGATCACATATTTCGATACTATTATATAGCAGATCATAAGTTATAATAAATATATATAAATTATATAATATATGAGAAATTTTGATAAAAATAGCCATAAAAAATGTTGTAACTTTTATAAGTAAAATGTCTGTTCTGTACAGCAATATAGAGAAAATATTTTCTCTATATATGTTTTCATTACAAGAAAATCCAGCTGTTATAGAATTTATTGTCTAAAGTTGATTCCCTTAAATCTTACGACGATTATATTGTTACAATGACGGTCATTGCGGTTTGTGTCAATACGTCATGAAAATTAAGTCCGGCATGTACATTTTCATAGAAAGTGCTTGTTGATATTTTTCTTGTTCATATTCTGTTATTTTCTAAAAATGTATCAGATAAGTTTTAGAATATTATTTATGATGAGGTTGCATTAGTTCAACTTTGTAGAATTAGTTTGAATTATAAGACAAGCCATATCGTATGCACTATAAATACTCGTATATGCTTATATAGTCTATATAATACATATTATATATGTATATGTAATCATAATAATAGTATTACATTTAATGTTATAACATTTTACATTTTACAACATTTACACTTCACTATTAATGTTTATTACCATGTGTATATAAATATGTAGGTATTCTATATTATATTGTCGTTAGATTAGTCAATAAACATTTTCGTCTATTGATGAATAATTTTACGTAGTTTATGAGTTGCTGAAAATATATAACGTTAGAAAATTATTTTACGTACTCCATTAAATTTACATTTACGTAACGCATAAATATTTGATATGCCTTCATGTTTGTCATATATCATATTATGGTATTTAATAATATTTTAATAAGTAAGAATCAATTAACGTGTTATACATTAAAGTTTAAAACAATCATTGAAAACTATAATAGCATTATTTATTTTTAATATTAACTTTACGTAAAATATTAATGGCATCATGATACATTTTGAAATTGCTTTTTGCTTAATTAAAAAAAAAAAATTGTTTCATTTGAGTTTTGAAAGTTTTCTATTCCTATAGCAGCATACTTTTTAAATATTTCTTAAAGACAGAATTTTCGTGATCACTGAAGTGCTTATATTATCTGTTTAGATGGCTTCTTTTGTTATTTTCATTGCGAATTAGTTTTTCTCAATTTTAGTTCAAGGAAGATTCATACTGATGTTTGAATGTTTTTAATTAGTTTATTAGGAACCAGAAGTTGAAAGCGCAATAACAATATATAAGACTGAGTATATACTAATAATCGAAGAATCAAAAGAGTATATAATATTATGCTAGTTTTGGCTGTAATCATGTGTATATTATTATTTTTTAGTTTTTTTTTCTCAAAAATTGTACATGTTTTTGGTTATTTTCAAGATTTATAATATTATAACAGTTTAATTATTATTTAATATAGAAAAGATTCATTATTTATTATTAATTCTAAACTGAATGTTTTTGCCATAAATATTTCTTCGGTTTTAATAACATTTCATTTGTAAACAATTTCACAACAAAGTAAATAATTTAAAATATTTTTATGTTTTATACAATCACTGTTTTGGGGTTTGTTTAAATCAAGTATAATTTATTGATACAAATAAAACTTTAATACATTACTATTCATACCATTTATGTAATTAAATGTTTTTACAATGATTTAATTTAGATCATCTAAAATAAGGTTAAATTACATAATTGTTTCATAGTACAAAACTATTGTAAAAATAGTTTATAAAATTTTCGATGTATATTTGTTTAAGAAATTTTAATATTTATATAATGAAAATATTTAAACTTAAAATTGCATGAAATTTTTGATATGATATTTAAAAACGAAAACTAAAAAAAGTTATTTGTGTTCTTACATTATGTTTTTTAAGGAATTTTAATTTTTATATGAGTTGAGATCATATAAAACATATTACAATTTAAAAATACTCTTGTATTACAGATACATTGAAGTGTCATAGATAACAAAGTACAAATAATGATAATATTTATAAATTTAAGTTAAATAATTTGAACTATTTTTGGTCAATTCACTTTAATTTTAAAACCAACAACACAAGATTTGTTTTGTAGCTGAAAGTAAAACACTATGTTCTGTTTATGCCACAATTAAAAAATAAAAATAAAAAATCCAATTATAATATAAATTAACAAGGTATAAAATGTTCTTCGACATAAAGCACACACAACCATTTCCACTAAGAATAGTTTTCTGTATGTAATAATTTATCTCAATTATTATCAAATTTAACATAACTATTTTAGTTATTTATTGAAGAAGAAGATACATACTAAACTAACTATATCTGTTTTTATGTATTCCTCTTAATATTATAATAATTAAAAATATTATACTTTGAGTATAAGGTCTATATTAAAAATATAAATTATAAATTATAGTTTGAATTTATGATATAGAAGAAAAAAATCCATTCAATTTCCGATTTAAAGTTACAGAATCGTTTATTATGATAAAATGTTCTTAAAACTATTTATTTTCATCATTATTAAAGTATGTGTGGAATATATTAAAATAATTACAACTGTATTAAAAATATCTAAAGACTTTATGTTATAATAACTTATATTATGATAATAAGAAACTAAAAAAATAAAGTTTTTTTTCATAATGATAAAATATTAAAAAAATTTAGGTTAAATAATTTTTGAAAATAACGAATATTTTTGTTTTTCGTAATATTGTTTACCATACATTTTAAAAGCTATTTGATTTACAAGTATAATAGATTATTTACGAATGAGATTAGAATATAATTCAACTATTGTGGTATAATTTACAACCTTGCATGGCCTTCAGTAATTAGTTTTAAGGAAATCGTGATGTGAATTAACAAAAGTTCGGTCAGACAGATTATGTATTGTTCTAAGAAAAAACATGAAAAAAATTATAATTTGTTATTATGATTACTTTTGGTTATTATGTGGACTATTCATTTTCGAGAAATAATTTGTGTGGTTATAATGTATATACAATTGGGGAGAATGAATTATTTTCGAAATTAAGTTAAGGCGTGACTATCACAATATATGCTTTGGAAATCAACTAAAGAAAAATAATATTCCTGTTAATTAAATGGGATGGCATACCTACGTAGTTAAATGAAGTGATTGCGTATATACAATAACCTAGATATGGATTTATTTTCAAAGGATAGTAAGGCGTTCTAACAAAATATTATTTTGAAACACTTTTCTCTGAAACGTAAATAACGCCAAATTTAATAAGAACCAGTAATTATTATTGACTTTTATGCTTAACGAGCAACATTTTGTGACTTTATTATCATCTATGATAAGCAATTTTATTATAGAACATATTTAAACTAGAGATTAAGTTAACAAATGTGTGTGTAACAACGGTGATTATAACAAAATTGGCGAATACTTCGCATTATAGACGTAAAACCTTAATAATATATCGAACAATATAGTAAGGTACTTGAACATAATGCTATAATAATTATAACAAGATAGATTACGTTTAAATATAGAATTTAAGAGGCTTTGAACACGGATTTCAACCAAAATCATTGTTAAGCAATAATTATTATTGTATGAAACAATATTATTTTAACAAATAGATACAGTGATATTTTTCGGTCGATAATGACAAAGTTTATTTACCAAGTATGACATTACTTATTTATGGTTTGTTTTTTATTCTAAAACTGTTTTTAGGTAATAGGTATTATGAAATATGATGTGTTTGTATTTTATTTCATAAATTATATGTACCATATAAAATACATATTATATACGTTTATATTATAAAAAACATTTAATTTTATAATATAACTTGAATAATTACGTTGTTCTATAAAAAAAGACTTTTTTCTCTCTCTTTTAAGAATTTTTTTTGTAATCATAAAATTAAGTTTTTAAATTTGTTTGATTTGTAGTATTGAATTTTAACATTAATTTATACTTAGCAGTAATTATAGCTCCCTATTTCTCCAACACAAGCTGCATTAGTTTACAAAAGGTTGGTTAATCAAAAAATGTTTTCCCTTTATTTATTCAAATTGGTATACATCGTCATAATTTTGTTCAAACTAATTATAACAGCAATTTAATCATGAACGATGCTTGACCATATAGTTAGTATAAATATTATACTTTAATATTAATTCATGACAATAAAAATTATCTTTTACTTTGAACTTGTAAAATCAATGTTTTTACTATTTACTACAAAATTAAAATAATATGTTTATTTTTATGTTAATTTTTCAAGTTTAAATGTGTTACTGAATGATAGTACTGATTCTATAAATACAAGATTGGTATAATACTTAAAGAGAGTTGTGTACGAATAAATATTCACTAAAAGGTTGTCACTAATAATATATGCGCTGTTGTCGGTCAATAAATGCATATTTACATATCAATATAAACTTTAAGACCAACTGTTAATGGAAACACTTAATGCAAAATATATAGTTTAGGTAGGTAAATGGTTTTAATTACAGACAAAATCGACTGGTAAGTAAAAAAAAACAGTCATATGTGATGAATTAAAATCAGATTTCAGTGTGATTACGATATAATATTATAGTTTATACTAACACTGTATGATAAGATTATTTTAAAATATATTATATATTATAAATATCCATCATAATTTATTTCCATTAGTTGCTAGTAGTGTTAAAACTTAAAAAACATGTCAATTTATTATTTTAATTTACAATCAATATCTTGAAATGTTAAGTACAAAATAATATTGTTAAAATTTAATCATAATAAACGTCAAACAATAGAGCTAAAATTCTTAATCGTAAATGCCCATAAACAATTTTTGTTCCATCTAAAACCCGAGTATAATGCTTCAAGAGGTTTATTAAATATTCTTAATTAACCCTACATAATCACTTCAATATAATGACTATCCTTGATCTAGCACTATAACAACTCTGTAAATTAATCCATAAAAAAAGT
This sequence comes from Melanaphis sacchari, assembly GCF_002803265.2. Taxonomy (NCBI): domain Eukaryota; kingdom Metazoa; phylum Arthropoda; class Insecta; order Hemiptera; family Aphididae; genus Melanaphis; species Melanaphis sacchari. The sequence continues at coordinate 1,009,448 of NW_020271560.1, read as the reverse complement.
AAACAATCGTTAAAATTGATTTCTTTTAGAGACTATAACCTATAATAATATATAAATCATCGACTAAAACAAAATTATCTAAAAACCTTTTAACCTGATTATTATTCTAATCAATTTTATTAAAAAGCAATACTTGTATATCTAGATAACTTACGATAATGTTATTAACACTTATGAAAAAATATAGAGTAGTATATGAATAGATATTTTAAGTGATCATATGAACCTTATTTTTTTTATTATTAGGTTATACAAGGAATTAATTTAAACGTATGGATTTCGAATAAGTGAAATATTAAAAAAAAAAGTATTTTCTTTATACTTGTATTATGTAATTTTTAAATTTAGATCTACGTGTGATGTTGAGTTTTATACTCAGGGATGGTCATTAGTTATTCTTTTATAATTGAACCTGATTAATAATTTTTTCTTAAATTATGTTTAAAATTAAGCATTATCAGGTTATATATTAGAAAAAAAAAATCATAGTTTAACGTAGAAAACCAATAGATATTTAATATTAATAGTTTAATACATTTATGGAATAAATAAGCTGTGTAGTATAAATAAAATTTTAATAATATTATTTAATTGATAAAATGTTGTAAGGAATGAAAAGGTATCATAAAAAATTAACAACTAATAGTGATAATAATTAAATGAGTTTAAATGAATATATATTCTGGTCTAGAAAACTAGTAATCAGAATATTTTTTGATGATATATTTAGTTTTTTTTCGTGAAACAATAGATATTGGAATTCTATAGGCGTCTGCATATATTATTTTTAACGCCACATAATCCTGGAGATAACAGATGCCCTTGAATTACGTGTGTATCGTACTTAATACTAAATATATAACTTTGTATCGTCATTCCCAAATAGTTGCTTTCTTCGGCGCATCAGTCAGAGATGAAATCTTGCCACACTTAACGCAACGTGGATATAGTGTTGGTTAACCCTAAGTTATAACTTATTATTTCTCATGGTCACTCTGTTAGTATTCTGCGTAATCTTTGTCTTATACACTTGATAATCTTTATATTTACTTAAATTGTCTAAGTTTCCTGATTCGTGTGAAGTGTTTATTGATGGGTTAGAATTCAACAGTTTATCCAGCTTCCTACAAAATGGTTAGAAGGTGTTTGTCGTGCTTGTCATTTTCAATTAGTTTATGTGTATTAGTGTAGTACTAAATATTCTTCTCATATTTGCTATTTAATAAAATATAAGACGTATAAAATTATATGAGACAAATCTATATAAATAATCAAAATATAGAATCATTTAATTTTTTATTTACTTTTAATATATTAATATACTAGTATATTCTAATTCTATATCTATATATAGATTTGCAAATCGTTAAATTCTGTCCTTAAATAACTTAAAAAAAATTGATGATGAATAAATATTTTTTAAGAAAATTTAAAGTGGATCATGATTAGAAGTATTTGAAAAAATAATTCCTTATTAGTCCATTATTAAATTATTAGATAGGTTTTATGTGGCAATTTTAATGAGAATTTAATGGGTGTATGACAACTTCAAATTTATATTGTCTTTTCTTACTAACTTTCATTATTGTTTAATGTATGTGATGCTAAAATTTTAATTTTTGTGATTTTTATGTTTTACTAATATTATTTTACATATAGTGTATGAATCTTATAGTTTATATTTTAATCTTTGGAGTATATAACTATAATTAACCAGTTAATAAATACATATTTTTGTTTTTTAAACATTAAAACATAATGACCAATTATTGAGACATTTATTCTTAGTAAATTCTAAACGTATTAAATTGAATTGTTATCCGTCTGATGTTAGTGTTTTAATATTTTTCATAAACATTTTAATAGTTATTTTAAGAGGTATTATTATTTATTAATTATGAATTAAAAACCAACAGCTCACTAGTAAGAAAATGTACTTTAAATCATATAATAGACAAATGAAAAAAAAAAAACAATTTCATATATTTGATTTCATAAACTTGGTTTTAATATTTTAATTAGTTATACAGCAATCGTAATTCAATCAACATTTTTTCCTGGAAATCATTGATACCTCAAACTTTTTCCACGATACCTAAAATTTCTTATTTAAACAATGCAAAAAATCTTGTTTAACGCGAATATTTTTATGAATAATTCGAAGTTTCAGTTTTAAAATTGAGGCGATTTATTGGAAATAAACCAGAAGTCAGTACTCGTAATGAAATGTTTAAAGATTTTCATGAAATTGAACGATTTACTGAAAATGCTATGATTAATAGCAAAACTCTCCAAACAAAAATAAACAATTTTTTTTAAATATATTTTTTTATACACTTTTCAAATTAAACTAGTTATATAAATAGTAAATACATAATACAATATAATAAATACAAAGTAAATATTGTACTGTTTAAATATAATACGTATTTTTAAATTTATCTTGGGTTTTGGATAACTTGAATTCTTGGTGAAACCGAACTTTTTGCCGGTTCTTTCAACTTTAAGTTAACCAAGTTTCAATATTATATATATATATATATAGATCTACTTTTATTGACCAACTAAAATGGTTTTTTCTAAAATAATATGTTAAAATTAAGTAATAATTATTGATCATAGTATTTATACAATGATATTAATAATAATGATGAAATAATATATTATATAGTACAGTTTTAATATATAATAATATGTATACCTAATGTAAATATAATTTTAAAAGAATTATATATTAAAATATTAGAGTAAAAATCTAAAGATCCAGTTTATTGATATGTTTTCAACTACATGAAGCTGCGTCCATGATTATTCTTATGAATCACGAAGGTTTTAAATTATATTTATCTTTTATCTTTATTTAAGGTTTTTGTTTATTAAAAATATTATAAAACATGAAATATATAAACATTAAGTTCATGTTGCACAATTTTTATTTAAAGAACGTTGTTATTAAAATAAATTGACAATTTTTTAATTTTTATTATTTTAAATATTATATTTTTTCTGAAAATATAATATATATTTAACTCATACTCACCATAATTATATTTTTGTCAATATGATTTTGTTTATAAAAATAAAATAATTATAGTAAAGTGATAAATATTTTGTGTTTTTAAATGTTATTATTTAATAATTTGAATTTTGTGCATTTTTTTGTTTAATTTGACGTATATAATTTTAATATAAAATGATTCAACCAATTCACCTGTTTTCATAACTAGTTACATACATGGTTTAAACAAAAATATTTAGAAATAAATTCCAAATTTTTCCAAATGTTGGAGTTTAAGTTAATGTTTTTTCTATTTAAAATACATTTAAAATTAAAACATAATAGAATCAAATTTGGATAATTAATAAAAAATTAATTGATATAATTTAATGGATTGTACATTATATTTAACTTATCTTGATTACTTAAATATTTTAGAATTTCGATAATTTTAAATAGCTGTTACTTCAATTGGTAAAGATTTTTTAAGATATTTTCATCAAGAGAATAATATTTGTTTAAATTTTGAAATCTCAATGGAACTACAAAATAAATTTTAAATGATTTTTAAGATAAATAAATTCCACCTATGGACATGATAATTAATATTTATTTTTTATTTTACTTGATTTGTGTTTTACTTAAGTTATTTACTAAAACTGATCAAAATTTTTATATAATATCATTGACAATATCATTAAATAAAAAAATTGTTTATACATTTGATAAATTAAAATACTTAAAAACAAAATAAATGATCAAATGTTTTGTAATGCAGCAACGAAAAAAAAAAAAGGGTTGAAATAAAATTTAAATCACTGTAGATGATATTTACAAAAAGAAACTATAATTTGGTAGTGCTATTTTATACTTTAAAAAATATTCGAAGAATTTGCACATTAGATATATTTATGTATAGTTTTGATTTATATTATGTAAGAATATTTCATCAGTTAAATATAATTTTAATGTATGGGTTAGTAGCCATGTCTATTTTGACATTATTTCAAATAAATTTTTATGAACATATGTTTAGTGCCTATAATTAAATTTACATATAATCATATTCTATCATATTTTATGGGTATATTACATAGAACTTTGGCTTAAAAATAATTAAAAAATGAAATGGTTTTTTTTTTTCACTACAATAATTTAAGCAGCGTTAAATCAGATTCAAGATATTCGTATTGCAAAGTTGTTGACATTTAAAATTATGTTCTTAGTTCAATGTAATTTTTTTCTTTCTTGTTTTAAATTGATATATTATTTTGATAAATAATATTAATATAAACGAATGATAAACATATGAATTTTAAAGTGTCACTATCTTACTATATTACAATTAAAACATTATATTTGTATTAGTTATTAATATAATTAAATATGTATACAGTATATACCTATAATATACATAGATATATAATATATGCTTATATAAACTTACTGAATTTATCAATCAAAATGGTATAAAAGTATTTGAACCCTATAATAATGTTGCATAATTATATCTGTCTTTATTTGTTATTTACCAATAAAATAGGTTATTATAACATTTATTTTATAGAATACATTTTTTTTTTTTTTTTAATCATTTTAATACTATAAAACTACAAGCTGATTAAATTTAGTTGTTAGGTATTGTTTTAACTTAAATATTAAAAGTAACAGGTAAAAATGACCTTTTTCTAGCTGCGACAAAAAAAAAAAAAAAAAACAATATTGTTCTTTGTTTACGATAATATATCATATATGTTTTATATATATATATATACGTTTCGGGGAGCCCTAAGTACTGAACGAGTTTATTTTTATTCATTGTATTATATCGTAAAGAATTTTCGTTTCATTCATAGGTATATATCTCACATAAATGTATACACATATTAACCTTTCATATACCTGTAACGAAATGTAATATTATTTATTTGGATTTTATAAAATATATGCATATAATATTGTTCAAGAAAAAATATGAAGGTATTTTTAAAGGTTAAATTTTAAATATATTTACGCAAAAAATACAAAATATATTATTTAATTAATTGTTGATGTTATTGTAATTTTTTTTTTTTACGTACTCTGAAATTTCATATATTACATAAAGTATTTATGGTCTATTATTATGTGTATACAATATTATATTATAAAATCATATCTTTGTGAATTGAAATCTAATAATATGATTTCTTGTCCCTTAGATGTTGGAAACTTGGAAAAGATATATATGTGTTATATAATCTTGTACTACGTAATAAATTGGGCGTATCTTGTTATAGAATAAAAAAAAATAAGCCCTAGTAATATGGGTGTATTACAAAAATAATAATAATAATAATAATAATAATAATAATCCAGTTAGTGTCACTATCAAAAATTCTTTGAAAAAAAAATATGGTATAGGTCAATTAACTTTCAAAAATTAAAATTATTATCCTTTGTTCTGTTAAAATATTCACGGAATGTTCAGAAATATAATTTTTAATTAGATTTATATTATTATTATCTTAGTTCAAAAAAAAAAAAAAAAATAAATAAATAAATAAAAAAAAATAATTAAAAAGAATGTTTAAATCAACTTTATCTTTTATCAATTCAAAATTAAATAATATTATATGCATAAACAAACAAATAATCATAAAATAAATGCATGGTTATATATTAAATAACCATTATATTGCACGATAAATAAGTACTTACATTTTATTAATACCAATATAGAGAAAATCATTATAATTTGCGAAAATGAATTCATTTTTTAATAATTAAGGTTATTAGATAAATATACACATTATTTTATTTTTTGAATTTATTTATTTTATTAGTAAAATAATTTATGATCGCACGGCGCTTTAAATAGACAATTTAGCTACACTTGTGTTAATTTTTGTGGTAAAGATTCAGTTTTGTTTAAATGACCATTAATGTGTAGGATAAAATGAATAAGTTGTAAGACGTATATTAGAATATAGAGTACTTATTGATTATAGTAATATTATAAATATTATACTATGTCTATATTAACTGAACGCATTTTTAAGAAAATAAAAATGGAACAGTTTTTTTTCTTAATATTAAATGTCTATTTTTATGGAAAAATAATCATTTAAATTTTAAAACGTATCATGTAATAACGAAATAATTTTATTAAAACTTTAAACGGTTATATCTAACCACTAATAATTGTACAACTAAGCCAATGTGCGCATTATTGTAGTCACATAAATCATCGAAAATCAAGATAAATCAGTATTTTATACTTGATAAATAATTGCAAAAAAAATACAGGCCGAATCAAAATATCTTTAATTGACATTCAAACATATACGAATAACAATACACATATTATATATAATTATATAATATATTTTACTCTCTCTCTCTCGTCTCGGAATATTTCACCGTCGTGGAATAGAACATTATCGTCATTGTTCCATTGACATATCTCTGAGCTTGAAAGCACACACATTATTGTACACAAACACACACACACACACACACACACACACACACACACACACACACACACACACACACACACATCTAGATACATACGTATATGTTTTTAACACGATATCGTCACCATCGTCTTCTGGGCCGTCACCATACGCTTTTTATACACAACAGCGCAACGAAACATCAAGCTTTATCGCAATAACAGCATTGTTTGTGCACTGTATTCGTTTTTTATTAACGTTATTGTTGTTAGTTTTATTTGTCACATATTACACATTCAACGATTTTTACGGGTTCTACGTGCGTCCATTACGCACGTGAACCAACTATCGTGTTTCAGTCAGTGCCAGTTTAAGTGCATGTGCTGAATGCCGATCGTCTAACAAACGCGGGACAATGTGATCTTGTGACGATCTACACATCACGACCATGTTAAGGGAGTGTCATAAAATTAGTTATATTCCATCGAATCTGTGCACGGACGATTTTCAATACTTAAACAATAAAAAAAAAGCTTATTCTATTCAACAAAAATTTGTACTGATACGACTTCGTAACAATAATATTATATAGGCCACATTAGAAGATGTTACGCATCGGAAATCGGTTGTTTTTGTCCGTAAGAGCTAATGTTTTGTGCATTTACGTCACTGTAGTTATAGTGTGCTCTATGATTGTTCGATTTCTTCCGAAAAGCTTTGAAGTTCAACTCTGCGCCGTATAATTCATACTGGATCCGATTACTATTATTTTTTCATGTGTGTTTTTTTTGTGATTTTTCACATAATGATATACATTTATATTTATTTCTATCGTATTGAAATTAAAAAAAATCATGTTAAAAAAATTCGTTTGGCTTTTTATTACCAGTCAACAACAGTGAAGTATACCGAAGATTCGAAACGTAATATTTTTTTTTAAATACATACAGGATGGTTTACAATTCTTCATACACTTAAGTTTTGATAACAATAATTTTTATCAATTTTGTTTTTAACATACAATCATAATAACTGAAGTCGCTGCATTTATATTAAAAATATATAAATATATATATTGCGTATATTATATTGTTATCTTTTTTTTTTTACAAGACGTTTTTCACGAATTCATAAAATCTCAGATAGATATTTTAATTTTTACAGAAAAGTAGTCACGGAGATATATGATTTTATACGGTGCACAGTTTTCTATAAATACTAGTTTTATTATTATTTTTTGTAAAAGAAATTTAGTGCCTTTGATTAAAGTACGTTATTTTTTTCCATGAAAACTATACATATAGATAATATTTTTAATATTTCAATTAAATTTTTTTGTACGTTACTGAAAAGTAAAACTTATTAATGCGTTTTCAATCGTGTAAATATAATGTTACATAAAGAAGATTTTCAAACAAATTTTAGTTCGATTTTCTCTGATATTTTACAGCATGAAATGTTTAATTATTAAGTACAAATATTAATTTTAATGAATTAAATAACATGCTTTGATGACCTTTTATCAAAGATTTTTATTACTAAAAAAATAATGTAAATTGATATCATTTCTAGAATAAAAATAAAAAAAAAAACAAATTTAAGCTTGCTATACTATAAATAATAAATTTATATATACATATAGTTATAATTTTAAACATAAGTTTTTAAAATGTATATTGTTCGTGTTTCATAATTATTTTCAAATACTATAATTGTATCTAAAAACATCAATAATAGTTATAATTCTATCGTAAATTTATTTATAAATTGTAATTATATTATTATGATTTAATTTGAAATACGTAGTTGCATGGACAGTTTAAAATATGTTTACAAATTTTGGAATTTTAAACCACTTATTTTTCTAACTAATATAGGTATAGCTGACGCAAAGATATTTGTCAAATTGTGTACATATAGTAACGCTATGAAAAGATTTTATCAAATTAAATTAACTTTACAGTATAATCACTATTACTATACAATATTTTAATCAGATAGGTACCCTACTACCTAATCATAGTTTTAAATTGTTTCGGTAAAATGTATTTTATATTTTCAATAAGTAATAGATTTTTTTCCTTAATTTTCATTATGTTTTCATAGAAATAGCCCCTCTACAAACGTAATGTAGATACCACAATATCTTTAAATAAATAAAACATTTTTAATGATTATAATTTATATTCTGTATCTATACTTGACATGACGATTCATGCATTGCCATATATCACAAAAATAACGAAGCTGAACGAACTATAGGTCATTTTCCTGATTAAACCATTTGTAAGAAATACATTTTATCTATGTTGTACTATGTTTTAGTATTAAATATATATATGTATATATATATTATTAAACGAGTTTTTAAAATAAATTACTCGAAATAGATTATATCTAATAAAATTAATTAATCAAATGTATTTTATACAAAATATAAATAATGGTTTTTATTTGAATCTGTTAGATAAATTATAATGTCATGGCTTGTAAGTTAGAAAAACATTTTTTAATTATTTAACAAGACTTATTTTAATTTAAAAAATTGTATATTTTTAATCTGATAGTACAATACACATAATTTTTTTTCAATATTTTTCATAATGTATTTGGGTAATGTTACTATAATGCTTTAATAAAAAAATAACTTAATATTAAGTATATAAACATACTCTATTAATATAATTTTCTTTATATTTGTATATAGATACATATTTTTTTAGAATGTTCAATTTTAACATACAGCTACTTATTGTTGAACCGATGATGAGAAATATCATTCTGATAATCTGAAATTTCATTAAATCATTTGTTTTAATTTTTGTATGCGTTATAATAAAATGAAAGGACTGCTTTATAAAAGTAATTATACTATTTGGTCCCATGACAAACTAATTAAAGTCAAACCGCTGAGCTGACTTCTGCTATTTGTTTTAAACTACAATCAAAGCGCCCGAAATTAGTTATTAGGAATTGTTCCTGTCTGATTGTACTTATTGTGGTTAGTTTCAATTTAGTAATAGAAATAGCGATATTAGAGTATTATTGAAATCATTATAAAATAAGTAGTATTCATTGAACAAAACACAAACAGTACTTTTTTATATGCAACTTTAACTGATATTGACATGTAAAAAAATATTGGAAATATATTAAGCTATCATCTTTATGATTTTTGTAAATGTTTTCATTTTTGTCTATAACTGAATTATACAAATAATTAATTTAAACAATTTTTATAATTTTAGTTTTTGACCTTTCAAGATTAATATAATATTGTGAATTAAATGTTTATTATTTATTAAGTATAAGTATATGATATATTATCCATATATTTCTTAAGTATAAATAGTATACTACCATTGTACACAATTATATTTATAATGATATAGTATTATTTTACAAACATTTTATATTATGAAAATAAAAAAAAAATATTATATAACTGTATAGAATTAAATACTTTTAAAATTTAGACAAATGGTACATTTTGAAAGTCTTGTGGAATATATAATTCGTTGTAAATGTGCAAATAAAATAATAATTGTACTTACTTACTTGTAATCTGTTGTGTCATTGAGAAACTGAAAATTGGGTTTTTTGTTTTTGTTTTTAATGAATGTTATTTATTTGTCTGTAAGAAGAAGGAAAAAAAATTTAGCTAACAAAATGAATAATAAATTTGATGAGTTCGCGTTACTACGCATTATTTTATGAGCTTGTTGATAAAACTGTTTACCCACAGGCCACAGAATTATAAGCACTACTGTCTGCATTAAAAGCCAAAAACAGAGTTTTCTTATAGCTTGTATACAACTTTATTTGCAGTAAATACTACACAGTTTGTATTTAAATAATACGTGTGATATTTTACAGTAAAATCTTCAATGATTACTTCAAGATAAATACATATTGATATATTGATGTTAGAAAAGTAAATAAAATAGACAACAAATATTGTACACATTTATACTTATAATAGTTTTAATAATAATTCAAATATGGACAAAATATGTAAATTAAAATGTTCACAGTAACAGCTGATAAATTATGAACTTTAAAAGTAAAATGAAACACTTGATTTTGATATACATAATTGTATTATTAGTATTAATAAAAACAGAAGGTTTTGAATTGTTTTCTTTTATTTTTTTTCTAGTAATATTGAACTTAAAATGTAATGAAATAAAAATAAAAATTAGTGTCGTTAAGCCAAATAAATAACCAAAAACTAAAAGGTCAAGCAATATCAATATTTTAAAGAAAGAAATAATTGTTGCTATGCGAATAGTAGACAAACAGGAAATTGTTATTATAAATTGACCATTTAAATAATTAATAGAACTAATAAAAATATAATTATAAAACAGATTTATGTCAGTAAAGTGCGTGTGTACTATCGCTGCATTGTACAAAAATAGTTAAAAAAAATAATAATAAATCGAGAGACGACTGTTTGTTGAAATATGGTTTACAAAGATATATTAGATACTTAAACAGTGATTATTTTTTCCTCTTAAAAATGTGCTATTATAAAATACATGTTTGAATGAATGGTTTGTAAATAGTTAAAATAGTTGTATAAGTGTATAACTCTACAACTCATGTAATTTTATTTTGTTCTATAATGGATATGATATTATTATGTACATAACGAATAATTCTATGTTGAACACAAACTGGAACCTAATAAAAATAATAATTGTATAAAACAATAAAAAATATATGTATAATTGGCCAATAACGTTTTAATTAAAATACAAATTAGATCGTAATATCTAAACCATTATACTTTTAGCAAAATCATTTTGTTTGGAATCCATAAAATATTTGTTTTGGAGAAAATACTTTTTTCAGATACGCTATTATTATATATAAAAAAAAATCTTAGCTACCATCTTAATACAATGCCAAAGAATAATATGGTTTTGTTAAAAATTTTACTACGACTTCGATTTATTGTAACAATATTGTTTTAAACTTGCTATATATAAATAATTGTATTAATGTTTTAAGTCATAAACATCAAACTAAAAATACAAAATAACTATAGGTAATTGCCAAAAAAATGGATTATTTTCTTTTGTGTCTTAATACTTTTAAACTCTATTGTCTATTACTATTTGAGATAACTCTGATCAGGAAATATAAAATAAATGTGGGTTTACGGAGCATTATTTTTTACTGAAAATATTTTGCTAAAAATAAACATCACTATGTTTAGATTATTTAGACATGTAATTACATTCTAAAATTTAAATAATTTTATAAAAAATAAGGCTAAACGTTTTTCATTTATTTATGAATAATTGTAGCTATAATTGTATTTATTCTAAATTTTCCAAAAGCTGTCAGAAATTGATAAACTACGAAGATATTAATTAATTTAAAAATGGAAATTCTTCAAATAATTTATAAAGCTGAATCAGTATTATTTAACTACTAACAATTTTAGTCAATTATTTTAAGAAAAAAATTAATTCAGAAATGTTTTCTTGTAGGTCAAATAACAATAAACACTTGAAGTAAATTTTAATTTCATTAGGATACTAAGTTTAACTACTGAATTACATTGTAACAATTTACAAGTTATTAATTTGTTCAGTGGCAAAGTTATAAGAAATTTCTTCTCCTGTAATTTTTAAGAAGGTTAAACGTCTTAATTTTACCTGAGTATACTAGAGCGCGTGGAATCGCGTATGAAATCTAGCCAAAATATTCTTTATCTTGATAAAAAAAAACATGGGTTTTTGAAGTAATTGATAAGTTGGTTGTAAATGAGATAATTGATTATAAATAACTTATAATAAAATTATAATGTGTTCTTTAAAATTCTTTCACCTAATATTAGTTTCTAAACTATAAAATGGGTTTTAAGATTTATGTAAAAACAAAAAATTAGTTGCACATAGAAAAAAATAACCCCTCTCCTAGTTTTTTACTTAGTTACGTCACTGGATTCGTCATTTATTTCACTCTCAGCAAATTCAATTAGGCAAACAGAAAACGGAGTTACGAGCATACCGATTTAATCTAGTTTTGCAAACGAGGGAGAAACAAGTATTCGCTAACTTTATGATTTAAAATTTTATTTTTGTGCTTGATTTACTACAAATCAAATTTAATTTAATTTAAATATTTAATTAGGACCTGTAAAATGTAATTTTATTTATATCACTTCAACAATTTTTGTAATATAAAGTTAGTTTACTAACTACTCTATAACTATGTAGAATAATAAATATAAATATTGATATCTTCTTTATCTGGAATAGCGAGGAAAATGAACTTTGATTTGATTTGTAAAACATTATAATATGCTAATCGACTATACATTTATATGTAATATATAGTCAATGACTATATATCTCAGTTATTTGTTGGTTTTGATAAGTTTACAATATGAGGGAACAATAATACTAGTTCAATACCAGTTCGAATTTAATTAAAAAAAATATAAATATATTTAAATTTTAATCAATTATAAAAATTTCTTTATTGCATTCTTATCATCATTAACTTATACATATTGTACATATTGTACTTAAATATTTAGAAATCTGTATTTTTTTAAATTTAACACAGTAACATATTTATTGCAACAAACTCTAAATATTGCATCCAAACAATTACTCCAATCGAATAATATGTTACATATTATTTAAAAAACCAGTAAAATCAACATTTAAGATAGACAACTACAATTCTAAAGCTTTTTATTTTCTTATCATTTTGTATATCATATTTTAATGAAACACAACGATATATATATATATTGATATATAAAAATATTTGTACAATTTAAACCTTAATAGGATACAATGATCTATGCTTATTAAATTGTTTTAAATTTAAAACACAGTATAATATGATAATAAGAAATACTATACTAAATAGCACCATGGTAGACTTAACATTATTATAAATTATAATTTTAATTATTAAATGGTAACAAAAGATTACTTATTCAATTATTAAATTAAAATACAAGATTAAATTGTTATTTATATAATATCTCTATGCCACTACCACAGCCGTTTGTTACTTTTCTCACGTATACTGTACATATTAATATATTATATTGTAATGTCAAAAATAATATTGAATTTACTTGTTTCAGTCATTTTAGTTGTGTTTTAATATTTAATGTTTATGGTAGTAAAAATGATTTATCTTTGTAATAATATAATAAAAATAGTGCATACTGAAATTGTATAATTTACTTAACAATTTATGGCAATATAATATATTAGGATATTCAGTTAAAATAATTGTTTATCTGCTTATAGTAATGAATACTATAGATAAATAATAAAAATAACATTAAAATCAATTTTTTCTTTCGTTTGATTTGTACTCTTTTTAATTATTCAAAATATTTGAAATGTATAGTATATTTATTTACAAATATAACTAATTAAAAAATGGTAAACGCCCATACACCCATACATCAAATTGCTACACTCGTAAGATCAATATATTAATCGCTTTGCTCAGAAAAAACAATACCTGTAATATTTTCTAATATATGAATACTATTTAAAATGATCTTAGAAAGCAATACAATAGGATTCTCAAATTTTTCAAGATTATAGATATCGGATATTAAAATATAATATTAAAGTATATGCAATTAAATATGATAAAAAAAATGCATTCCAATTGTAGTTAACTAATCAAGTGTATAATTAACGTACATTTAGGCTAATATTCAGTAATAATTAATAACAATATTAAAATTATTTGTAAATAGAAATAGAAACTGATTTAGATAGCAACTGATTATATATATTTTACGTGTTCAATATAATTGAATTTATAATATACTGTGATTATTTGGTTGAAAGTAATTAATGAGATTATTTTAGCGTTAGATGCTTTTAAGACTTTCTGCTAAGATAACCATTCAATATAATGTGATCAGTTACATTCTAGTGATTTAAGAGTATATTGTAATAATATAAAATAATAATTGTTTAATACTGTATAGAGTGATTGATTATTTTAATATACGATAAGATAAGACAACTTATTTTATTAATTTGAGAGTAGACTACTTGTATTGCATACCTATATTTATCAAAAATTAAAGTATTATGTGGGTGTTGTATAAGTGTTTTGAACAATTTTCTAATATGTACACATTTTTGATGAACGATCATTTTAAAAAAAGAAGGCTTAACATTTTAATAACTATATAAGTGCATATTATATATTGTTATATGTAAACAGTTTTTTGTTCTGTTATTAAATTCATACCTCCAAGCATGTACGTTATAGACTTTCAAGTTTATCAATTTAATGTTGGTAGTGTTTTTGATGCATTTAAAGTCTTAAAAACGTACTTACTGCTCAACTGCTATAAAATACATAAATATTATAATAACGTACAAATATTAGTGACTGTTAACGATAAACCATAAAGAAATTTACGTAAACAACTTATTTGTTTCATAATTGTTGTTATTTTTTATAATTCTCGGTAACGGATCTGTATTTAAATTTGTTTGATTTTAAAAATAATCGTATCTTAAACAATATTGTTTATTCTTTCTTTATTGTTTATAAAAGAACTTTACATAATATAAAATAATAATACAGACAGTTTGGTCTTGTTTGATATGCAATATCGACTTAATGGTTCAATGCGTGATAAAATGAATAAAAACGATAATATTGAAATATTATATAAAAAAAAAAAAGGTTAAAACACGTTGACCAGAAAATTAATAATTATAAATTATGGTTTTAAACGTGCATACCTATGTCATTATACGGGGTAAAATTATTTATAGTAAAATTACGATGTAGTTTTCGTTGTACTAAAGGATTGAGTCAAATACTAAAGTAACCCTAAATTATATTGTAGGTATAATACACGCGAAAGTAGTACTCCTAATTTATTTCTGTATTTTAAATATGTGAAAATTTTATAGTCGTTTAAAGGAATTTTACAGAATATTTAAACAAAGTATCATTATAGAAATCTGAGTAAAATGTTTGTTAATGTATAATATTTCTATAACGTGCAATGGAAATAGCTTATTATAATAATAAATTATATTCTACTTACCGGTTATTATTGTGGTGAGCAAACTTCCACAGTATAGAAAATCGATCGAAATTATAAGGCAAAAAGTCCATTGGTTATATTATAATAATAATATCACTGTACGGTACATCAAATATTATGTTGTTTTGTTTAACAAATTGCATATACGTCGACTGGACCCTATTCGTAAGATAAAAACACAGTACGTCCATTATGTAGCCATTGTATAGTCCACGCTAAATTGCGTTTATCGAATGTAAAAAGTTTTCTGAAATTCCTGCGTTTTATTTTTTTGTGTAAGCTAAAGCAAAACAATACTTTTGCCACCCCATCATTGGCGACCAAAATTGGAAAACTTTCACGTTGTTTCTTTTATATAAAAGGAGCGCGTGCGCGTGCGTATTTACGTATATATAATATATGTGTATATAGTTAATGTTATTAATTGTATTGCACGCCGTAACTTGTCAAGACGACTGAATAATTATTATTACAGTTTACAGTTTGAAAATGGAATATTGTCCGTCGTATCCGTTTATTCTGTTCTCGTTTTCTAACTCTACTTATAACCGAGGCGTATAAAAAGGATGGTATGGGGATCAGATTTTCTCATGTTTTTTTTAAGCATTATTAAAAAACATGTTTGTTAGAAAAAGTTTAAAAATACAATATTGTTGTTTATATTCATAAAATAATGTAGTTATTTTAATTATAATATATAAGAGTATTTACATAATAGCAATATACGAATTTGATTTAGTACAACTAAATTTCGTGTAGTATAATATATTATACAAGTACAAACAATAGCATGCTTTATATATATGATTTTCAAAATATACTACACAGATGAAAAATCGAATCACTGATCTCAGTATTAATCATAATTCTGGGTCTACTCGTGATGTTATTAAATTGTGATGGGTAGTTTTAATCGTGACAATTAATATTATCACAGTATTATAATACAAATAAAGTTTTCGTTTATTCACATAAGCATAAGTGTATCTATATCCGTGAATTTGGAGACTTAAGCGTCACATGAAATTATTTTTTTCCTACAATATTTACATATTTCAAAATACTAATTGTTTATATAAAGTTTTTTTCTATAGCTCTCTTTTCTCGTATAAAACTATGAACGTTGTGTAAATGCCATAATACCAGTAGTCATTATATAGACTATAATATAAAGTAATTCAAAACTTTTCATCTTATCAAAAAATATAACTATTATGTCTCGAAGAAACAATAATTTTTATAAAAATCTCTCAGTAAAATCAATAATATTAAAAATAACCACAATATTTAAAATATTCAAAGTTATATTTATAATATTATTTTTAAAATAGCAACTTCGAAATCAATTTATTCTGAATCTTCGGTCTCTTCAACGTCATACGAAATGAATGTATCGATCAAGCAGAAAAAATGCAACCTCATCCACACAATCAATCCTTTCTACGACCATTTTGTGCAATGATATACTAGTTTTAATTGAAAAAAAAATGTACAATAATACGAAACCAACATTATTTGTCTCAACTTACCAAATGTCGCGAAATAAAACAAAATATATACTATCGGTCTTTCCCTCTAGAATTCTCCAGAAAGTTTGAACTTATAATTACTAGACTAAAAAAAGGTCACACAACAACTTAACATGTTTTTTTTAATAAACAAAGAGGATACATAAATATGAATAGATTGCAATGTAAATATCAATATCAAACATATATCCATTAAATGAATATTTATAGAGAAAATGCTATGTTTAAAGAATCAATCATTTCATCATTTAACTAAGACTTCTCTATTCCCACCTCAATCAAATTCATCATTGATACCTATCTGCTTAAAAATAAATAAGCCATCCCGATATATCATATAATATTTAAGTAGTTTTACTACCATTATCATTTATGTTTCATTATATCTCTTTTATCAAAAATTATGCAATTTAATATTTCAATATACGTATACTATCTAACGGTCACTACTGTCACGACCTTATTTAAATAAAAATATAATTTTCGTAAAACAAAACAGACATTAGAACCTTTAAATATATTAAATCAGTCATATTATTTAAAAGTTGTTGAAATTAACCTTCGAAAAATATCATTGTTGGAATACACATAATTGTGTTCATTAAATCGGTTTTATACTGAGGACATGGGCCATTATTTTCTTGTCGTCTCGATATTTGATTATTGTTCACGTTATTAGTAGATTTTTTAACCAAATCAGAAGCATTACAATAATAGGGATATAATATTGTAAATATATTATCATATATAAAATATAGAATGCCTGTAATATAGTATAATATGTTTCACTGGATATCGATGAAATATGGATTATTAACGTATGGCGATAACGACGTGTTGAACTATATTGTCCGTGGTGGTTTTTTTTAAGCTTCTAATCAACTTTAATGCACAGAAACTTAGCCGGTGTATTTCCAATTGTATTATTATAGTAATATTATAATTTATAGTCGTCGGTGGGTATGACAACAATGGCTATGAAGGTTCTTAGTCCCTGCGAACGCGTATTATTCCCAAACATCCCTCTCACTCCCACGTCGACCGACAGCATTGTCCATTTTATGGTAATATTGAGTACCTAAGGACGACTGACGGGGAAAAAATACGAACGACATGCCACCGTTGCCGCAGCGACACGACATTGATTTTGAAATTCAGTTTAATCAAAATTCGCTTTGACCGATCCGGAATAGCGATATAATACATGACTCACTACCGACTTTTATTTGTATTCTACTATTTCATATTGAAAACCATTGTACTATAATAATATAAGAGAGACACAATTTGCTAGTTTAGGATTAAAAATATATGCTATTTGATTAATCAGAAATTTATTTTAACTGTGCGCTATATCTTTGTGTTAAATAACATATTGTTATCAAATTTTGTGATTCATTTGTAAAAACGATTATAGTTATCTAAATGATTTTAGAGGACACAATAGTTTGATTGAATAGTTTATATTATAGTATTTAGTTTTTGATATATCTCTACTTACTTGAAATAAAACTTTTTAACAAAAAGTTAAAAAAACTGTACGCAATGTTTTTATGTGAAATGTAGTTGGTGTTAGGTAAGTTTTACAATTTGAATGCGACAGTCGTGTACATAATTGTGTAAACGGCTACATTATACATAATTGACCAATAACGTGACTGTTAAGTCGTCCCGTTTACAAAATAATACAGATGGTTAGATTTTATTGCTTTAAATATAAATATTATGTATAATTTATGGTCATTGATTAAAAATAGAATAATTATTCGTAGTATCGATAATAATAGCTATAATATTTATTTTTTATTTCATATGATATATTATAATATACTGTAATATGGATAACACTAAATACTACTACTATTATTATATTATGCGCGCAGTCAATACGATAAAGTTCGTGACCACACGTAACACGTGCACAACATTTCGACAAGATTAATTCCATTTGATATCGAAATCACGTTACTCTACATTGTAATTTACTACCCGGTAACTGATGCATTATTTTCTAGATACTATGTATACAATTCACCGGATCCTACTGTTAAACAGCATTATTTCCGGAACCACTGATCTACTTTTGTATTGTTATACATTATCATCCTATTGCACTCGAGTAGAATCATAATAACTCACACGAAGTGCAAAGTTTGATTTTGAATTTTTAACCGTATCCCGTGAAGAAGAACAAAAAAAAACAAATCATATTCGTATATTATATGCGATGATATATAATACTTATGTTTCGTGCATTTATGTAAAATTATTATATTATTTTACAATCGTGATGTAGGTACGTATGCACAATTTGGTATTATATTACACATTTATCAATATAGAAAGATAAAACATATTTGTGTATAGTTATCGGAGAGTGTTTTGTTTTCCTGTAACTAACTTTACTTATATATCGGAGAAAGAAAGAATTTAAACAAATATCGAGAGCTACTATCTTTTTTGGGGTATATTTATGATTTAATCATAATATATCATATTGTTAAAGAATGCTAAATATTCATCTAAGATTATAAGATTTTAGTTACTATTAGATTACTATTTAAATTATTCCTAATAAATATAATTTTAAAATTAAAATTAATAGTTAACAATTATAGTTTGTGATGAAAATAAGAAAAAATAGATAGTTTTATGTGTTCTATCTTAAATGTTGTAGTTATTATCTCTCTTATATATATATATTTATAAATGGAATTCACCAGCCGCATGATTCTCCAAAACCGAAACGTTGCAATTTTTTTTTTTTGAAAAATAAGTAACCATTTTGAAAAAAATTGTTACCACAAAATTAGAATTTGTAACCCAAGTCTTTAACTCTTAAATTGGTGATTTTATTCAGGTTTTTGAATGAAATGTTTGACATTAGTTTAGATCCTTGAATTCAAAATTTCAACTACAAACCAATCTAGAAAATTAATAATTAATTTTTTTAAATTAATTGTAATCAGAATATCTCGTGATTTCAAAAACAGAATTTTAACTTAATTTTTAATGTTTTGCGAAATTGTAGTTAATTTTATGAAATCTTTTTATTTTCTTATTCCTGAATTTTTTGATTCTGCAAAATATCCTGTGTATTGAATACAACATAAAATTTGATTTTATACCAAACATTTATACATAATAAAAATGATATATTTTGTAATTACTTATTAAATGTAATAAGTACTTACGTCAACATAATTGTATTGTACTAAAAATCTAGTTAAAAAAAAAAGTGCACAATTTTATATTATTCAAGGTACCAGATTGATGGATTTAATAAAATTAACAAAAATTGTAACTTTTAATTCAGAATACTACTTACAACAATATACTTTTAAAATACTTTTCAATATTTATCTAATGGTATTCAACAAAATATAAAATATAATTTTTCATAGGATAAGAGTATGCAATATTATAGAAACTGAACGATTGTAGTAAAAACATAAAAAAATGACCACTTTTCTAGATATAAATTATATATTAGATTTTTAATTACTTGAAGGGAATCAAAAAAACTTTTAAAAATTTTTCAGTGTCTAAAAAATGTTTCTATAAAAATAGATTTAATTTGTAAAAATCAAGGCATCTTTAATATTTTTCAGATTTATAAAAATATATTTCTTGTGAATGTGAATTTATGATTAAAAACAGATATATATAAGTTTTAATAATGTGCAGTTTTTATGAAGCGATTAAAATATTTATTGTAATGGCGTGATAAGAAAAATAAACTTCAAAGAAAATGCGTTTTTTAAAAGTTTCAATTTTAATTTTTTGTATTTTGATCAATATTTATTGAATAGCATTTTTATTTAAAACAAACTTCTTGTTTGAATTCAATTAAACATCTGTTATTTTTATTTCTAGTTTCTAATTAGCTAATTAACAAAAAAGTTATACAATCTTTCTAATTTCATTCAATATTATTTTAATAATAAGATTTTTGTGAAGAACTAATAACATATGAGTGTTGTGTAAGATTTTTATGCTGTTTCTGTATTATTATTTTGTCAGTATTTGATAAATTTGCTAGCTAATACGTTTTAAAGCTATTATTAACTACTGAAAAACGAGATGTAAGAGAATATTTTAAATATTTTATAATTGATCACTTAAATATAATTAAAATCTATTTACATTGTCGAGTACAAGCCAGGTAAATTAAAAAAAAAAAATCGTAAATTTATTTTTGAAGAATAATTAGACTATTGAAAAACGAGATGCAAAATACATTTAAAATATTTAATAATTAGTAATTTAAAAATAATTTTTACCCTTATTGATTTGTAGAGTAATATAATTATACTAATATAGTAATAAACTAATATATACATTTTTTTTTAATTACAAGAAATACACACATTTATATCAAATCTAACATTTATTTTATAATTTCATTATTTAGGTAATTACATTAGTATTTTAAAATGTATAGTTTAAATTGAAGGTTAGAAGAACTTAAAAAAAAAAAAAAAATGTATTATAAAATTTAATATATTTTGTGTTATTATATTATATAATATAATATTTATATAAAAAGATATTAAAATTTGTTAGAAATTCATTCAAAAAAATATTGTTCGTTCGTAACATTCTAGAGCAACCCGTTCTCAATCGATAGTTTTGTATTATTTAAAGTATCTAAAAATTCTACAGAGTATACGATTGGTAATTATAATACAGAATTAGATTCGTTACATACGTCTTGAGACAGACACTAAAACTTTCTTTTTTGGCTATGCATGTGTGAATTGAACCTACGATGTTTTCCGTGATATACATTTATTTTTTTAACAAAATGTCAAATATACATGGTTATTGTATGCTCAGAAAAAACTGCTTTTTAGAATTCCGTTAGAAAGTTTTAGTCTGAAGTAGTTTTCAAAAACTATTTTCAAGTAATTTTTTTTTTTTTTTTTTAATTTAAACTTAAGTATAATTATTTACCTGGCTTAAAAATTACATGGTTATATGAACTTTTGAATTAAATTACTACTAAACGACATCGACAATCTTGTACAAAAACAAACAATAAGTTTATACTGATCAATGATCAAGTAATTTTATTGTAAAAATAGTAAAATAAAGAATCTAAAAGAAACAAAATATTAATTAATTTTTCAATGATTTGTTATTGTTTTAAAACTTGTATACATATTTATTACGTATTGTAAACATTTTTTTAGGTTAATGAATTATTGCAGTCAAATAAGATTTATTTAACACTTCTAACGGTTTTAAATTTCCAGTTGATATTATGCACTGTGTAATACATATGTTTTACTTTAATGTATCGTTTATTAGGTAGTAATCATGTAATTTTAAAATAGGCGAGGTAGATAATACAGTTTATAATCGTATATCTTTAAAATTATAGTTTATATAAGTGTTATCTTATAGTTTAATTATTTAATCAATAATTTATGTTATACTAATTCAAGTGTGGGGTATTGGAAAAAAAATGTAATCGTCATTTTGAATTCTGTAAGAATAAATTATTCATAATTATGCAACATAATATCATGTAAAATATTAAGCATGCATAATATGAATTAAAATATAACTACTGCTTTCGATTTTCATTTAAATTCTAATTTACTTACTTAAATTTAATTTAGTTTGAGAATACATTAATATTTTCTACTTATTTCGATAGATGGTTAAGATTTGTTCAACTAGTGCAAATTAATAGATTTAAAACCAATGGAAAATACGTGTGCATGACACTCTTTTCTGATAACTACTGTATAGTGTATATAGTGTATATAGTATATACACACTTCAATACACTGGAAAATAAGTAAAACAAATGACCTTTACTTTTGCCTGGTTGTTAGCAAGTCATGGTGGTGGTGGTGATGGGGAGGTATTTTCTTATTTGTGGTTTTCAAGGCGTCGCCGGGTGAGTGAGTGCCAAATACATCGGAACTTGGGTTGCCTTACCCAGGACGCAATAACTTTATTTAATAAATTTAACGACAACTGACAATGTGGACAGAATATACATTAGAGATTAAAATTATTTTGGATCAAAATTCAATATTTCTTATTGGCAAACAACTACTACGTTATGTACGGAGTATTATATTTATCCTATTTCGTTTTTTCAAATCATTTTTTAAAATTAATTAATTTTATTTATTATACAATGACGTGATTTTTAGTATAATAACTACATTAAGTATCCATAGTATACATTTTATAAGTCATTAAATTTAAAAACAAGTGACAACATAATGATATCGTTATTTAAGTTTATACTAAAAAACAAATAAAATAATATCTACGTATATTAATAAAATTATTATATTATACAAAATAATACAGAATATATATAGTAATTGTATCACATATACTCGTAAGTCAAGTATCTAATAAGTACCTTTCCTACAAGTTTATTTGTTTAATTATAATTTATAATACAATAAGTGTAATATATTATACAAATACTTCCATCTCTGGATTATAACTACTAACTAATGTTACGTAAATAGTGATTCAATTTAAAAATGTTGTTGTAAGTTTGTAATAAGTTAAAGACATTAGGTTTTTTTTTTGTAAATTGTAATATTTCTCAAAAATCGTAAGTATATCGAATGTATTATGAAGAAGATTTACAATTCATTTTTATGAATTGAAGTCCCTACTTTGAATAGAATGTTACATAATTAGGTTTTAATATAAAATTTCAAATTTTACTACCTAGTTCTCATATAGTTATTTAAATAAAATGATGCATTTTTTATGAAAATTTAAATTTGATAAGTTTCTTCAGTACATTATTAATAATTTAATCAAATTTGAATTTATCATACTCAAGTTAAATTATAGCCTAGTGTTTATAAAAAATAAATCATTTTGAAACTCATATATAATTTTATTGTTAATAATTTCACGAGAATGTACACCCTATGTTATTTAAAACAGCCTGATTTAAATACTTTATACAATAAGCATTTAAAAGTATTTACCAAGTTAAAATACTTCGTGGGCATGGACCAATTACGCCTAAAACAAAATTGTTGTAAAGGGTTAGTGTACCAATTGTGCTTATATTTAAATTTTTCTATCTTCAGATATAAAAATATTATTGTTTAATCTATTTTCGTCAAAATTATGAATAATCTACACGTAAAAATGCTTAAAAATTAAAAATTTATTTATTGATTAATTGATTACTGATTTAAGTGACTGTTTATAATATATTTTATAACAGTATCAGGAATTTTACAAAATATTATTGTTATTACGCATATTTGATCATACAAATATGAAAATAAGTTTTCATTATTGTTGGATATTTATTGGCCTGATTGTTTCATTGCACAATATATACTGTTCTCTATAGGAAACACATTGATGATATAGCCGTTACTTATATATATTTTTGTTTAGTATTAGTTTGAACTATTTGACATTACAATATAGATTGTTTTAAGCAAGCCCTTATTTAAAAAGGTAAACCGTTATTACTTCTCGATTAGATTTTAAGTTTTGAAAATGTACTGAATCAAAAAATAGAATTAAGTGGAGGGGTCTATTGACCTTAAAATATATACAGCGCAATTGGTTTATCGATCCTAAGATGTATGGAGCGCAATTGGTTTATAAAATAATAATTTTAAGCGCAAACATGGTAAACTTCCTACTTCGTGAATATTTGTAGGTAGATAATATAAAAAAAAGTTAAAATGTCTCTTTAGTTATTACTTTAATTCGAAGCTTACTCGAATACTTGTATATTGGAGTATAATTGCAATGCTCGTCTATTATACTTTTTGAACATGAACATTTTAAACAAATTAGTAATTCAAACAGTTTTTTAAAGTAGTCATATGGCAGTTTTTGGAGTAACATATCAAAATGGGTCGTTATTAAGAATATTAACTCTGTCAATGGTTGTTAAAGGAGATTAGTTTTTCAAGCACTTAAATTAAAATTAAATTCATGTGACACCATTTCACACCAAATATTTATTGCTCACATTACTTATTGATTACTATTTCTAAACGAAAATGATGTACTTACATAATGGAATTAAATTATTTAAGCCAAACCTGTGCCAAATACCGTCCACCTTCTTAGTACTTACCAACTTACTTATTTATAGTAGCTATAATAGTACACATTGTTATACAATTACTATCTCATTTTCATTTACTCAACACACCTACAATTGTGCACTTTGCCCAAGTTAAAATTTTTTATGCCAATTTTATATTTTTCAAATAAATGATAAAATATCATAATAATACAAATAAATATTTGTAATATTAATTATAATTTATAATTAATAGATGAAGAAAAAACTATAATTGAAGATCAATAGTTTATAATAACAGCGTCTGATAAAATTTCGTGATGTATGTTGTATTAAAATATATGACTAAGATACATATAAGGAATCTTATTATAATATTACTTTGACATTCGGTAGATATAACAAAAATATTATGTTTCGAGTTTTCTTTCGTGTTTATTGTTTTTCATATTTAAGTTACTATGGTTGTAACTAATAACTTTGTATCTATTCTAATGAAAAGTGTAAATTCTGAATGTTTTTTTTTAACATAATACGACATTTGCATTGTAATTTTTTTTTTTAATATTCAATTTTTACATAATTATATTTATTTATGTAAGATATGTGTTATTTACATTTTGTGCTATAATTTTTATTGACTTTTATATTGGAAAAAAATAGATTACGTTTCACGCGTATAAATATTTATAAATAAAGATATAATATTATATTTATATATAAGTAATTTATTCCCCCAACTATAAAAGGGTATAAGGACGCATTGCAGTGTCTTTACTGGCGCAATATTGTGCTTTTGTATTTTTTTTCTAAACCAAACAGTTGTTATAAAATATTTAATTTGCAATTCATAATTTTTTTTTTTTTTTTTGACCACGTCATGATATTCTTATAATATAGTCATCGGTGATTGTACAAAATTTTTTTTTTTAAGTTCAGATTTATAATACAGCCAATGTAATGAACTCATTACACTGACTATATTAATTCAAGCCCTTGTGAAAATCATGTTCCTCAACGTTTATTAATTTTTGTCTTTCAACCAACATCGATTTTACGAAGGTCTGTCACCAATTATTGGAAATTTAATTATTTTGTAGCTAATAAAAGTAATATTTTATAGTTTTTTTTTTTTTTTTTTTTTTTTTTTTTTTTAATTTGTTATGTATAAGGAAGTAAAAATTATAGGGGCTGGATTATTTCGGATACTCTTACGTGGGCATGTATAAGACAAGTATGAGAATGGTATATAAATTACGTAGTTCTTTATTATTTTTAATTCTGTATAATTATAAATTATTGCATTCGATAGACTAAATCACTATTTAAAGTGAAACTCAATCAAAACTGCGCTTGCTGATATTTAACCAATTTTTTCGAAGAAAGTCTGTACTTTTTTTTTCATGAAACAAAAACCACAGAAATTATTTTTTTTTTTATTTTTTATTTTTTATTTAAATAAACCATTTATTACATTTTATAATCACAAACATACAATTACAATGGTTTATCTACTTCCTGTAAGCAAAGCTTGAGTTGGAAGTAGAGAGTTATGAGTTATGAATTTGTTGTTGTAATGATAATTTATATTGTTTATCTATATATACTAATGAAAACAGATTTAAAAAAGTACAAATAAAGAGAAAAAAAAAGAAAAAAAAAGAAAAGAGAAATATTAAATATAAGTACAACAATTTTTTTAAACAACTTAATACACTGATCATATATACTATATACATAGAGTACCTAATATAATATACAAAGTTTACAATTATTTTAAAGCTCATGTAACAATGTTTCACTTATATATCTATTTACATTTATTTTAGTATTTGTTCTTAAGTATTTTTTTACATTAAGTTTAAGGCGTTGAATAATTTTGGTCCCAGATAGTCGATGAATTTTTGGCCTATATTTTTTTTTGGATAATTAATCTTAATATCATAAGCTATGGTTTCACGCTTATTTCTTATATCATTCGGCGGAGAATATTTTTTTAGAGTATGACATATAGCAAATTTTTTGTATAAGAGACTTAACGGTAAAACATTAAGTTCTACATAATTGTTCTTAGTGGACCCGGATTTATTTTTTTTGTTAAGACATGTACGAACTGCATTATTTTGTTGTGTATATAGTGGATTAAGTATACTATTTGTAGTACCACCCCATACAATTATTCCATACTGACATATGGACTGGTATAGTGACATGTATACAATTCTCATCGTGTCATTAGAAATTAATTTATTTAAGCTATATAATTTAAACGTGAAATGTGAAACAACTTTTTTGTAAAAATTATTATATTATTTTATTATTTTTTCATACTCTATCTCTATATATATATATATATTATCTTATAGTATATTAATATTTATTTATTTATTTATTTAAAATATACATAGAATAATGTCCTATTACAATACATGATGTTGACAATAATACATACAATTTATATTATTAAATTCTTAGTTTAACATAATAAAGTATTTTTAACTTAAAGATAAAGAAATACAAGTATATAAATATACAAATAGGTACACGAAATATAATCAAAATTGACAGTATTAAATACGTTAATTTAAATATTAATGGAGCAATGAAAAATATAAGATTTGACAGAAGAGATTGTATAAAATGACAAGGAATTACTCGTATTAAAGTAGTTTATTATAATGTTAATGAAGGATAAAATTTCTGGTCAGTCAATGACATCATTGAACAGTTTGTGTAAATATTTGTAGAGTAAAACTAAGCGGCAGGTTAGGGTAATACTATTAGAAAGTTTGAAACGATATCGCATGTAAGTGTGGGATAGTTTATGGCAGTATTCCAGGTTGGAACAAACTAGGGAGTAATAAAGTATTTTCAAAGGGACAGGATTTGAAGAAAAGTACGCTTGATGAAACATAAATAGCGCATGAATTTATTTTTAACGTTTCTAAATGTAGAGAAAAGTTTAATTTGGCATCAAAGATTATTCCTAAATCTTTAAATTCAGATGCAAGTTCGATTTTAGAGTCAGAAATGTAGTATTAAAAGTTAATTGGATTTTTTATAAGATAATATAACGTAGACTTACATTTGTTAATATTTAAAGATAAATTATTTAAATTTCACCATATTTGTTAGTTAACGATATCAGATTTTAATTTAATCATGTCTTTTTCGGCTTTTATATTTTTATTAATTTAGCATCATCAGCAAAGAGAAGAACTTCAAAGTTTTAATAGTATTGAGAAAATCGTTAATAATTATTAAAAAGTTAAGTAGTCAGATGGTCACCTTAGAGAATACCACAGAGAATATAGAATCAGACACATTTAAAATTAAGGTGTTTAATAATTTGTGCTTGATCAGAAAGAGAAGACTGAAACAAAGAAATAAAGAGCCAGAGTAACCAAAAGATTGTTATTTCTCGATAAGAACTAGGTGATTTACTTAAACGAATGCCTTGGTATAATTAGTGTCTATTAATGTGTTCAATTTGAAGAATTTAAGGATTATTTTTTTTTAATTAAAAATAAATTATTTCAGGCCGATCAATTAGGAATAAAGCCATATTTTTTATTTTTAAGGAAATAAGAGTAGTATATTGATAATTTTTATGAAATCAATTGTAAAAAAAGCCTAGGAATAATAGATATTTTAGAAATAGAGCAAAAATTAGCGATTAAAAATGGATCTCTATTTTTAATAATAGGAAATATAAAAACAAAGTTTCGCAAAGCATTGAAAAAATATATTTTTGAGAGAGATATTGAAAATTTTTGCATTAATTAGTGTAAGGATAAATCTAAAATTATATAAAAAGACGACAGGTTTTTTATATGGTCCAATACTTGCATAGAACTGAGGTAGGTAATCATATTAAAGATATATAGTTCAATGAAAACAAGAGAATATAAACTTAACATACAATTTAGATTTGTTGTGTAAATATTTAAAGGAGAACGATTAAGCTGTTGAAAAATTCAGAAAGTATTAGAAAAGTATTTTGCAAAAAAACTAACAATATCGGTTCTATTATTATTGGTGATAATTTAATTCAAAGTGTGTAGGTTAAGCACGTATTATTACTTTTCTGGATTTTAGTATATTTCCAAAATAATTTATGATTTTGCTTGATTGAGTATTGAACTATATTCATATAATTTTTATATCTACTCGAATAAAGCATGTTTCTTAAATTTAGCTCATAAGTAGGAAAAATTTAAGTAGTATGATATATAATTAAGTTTCTTATAAGTTAGGTGTGCAGTTTTTGTTTTTTATCTTTTACCAATAGATGTAATATAATTGAAAAAAAAAAATGAGAAAATAATTTTATAAATTCGTTTTCAAGGAACAAAAAGATCAATCGAGGATAGAGCAAAATTTATCGACAATACGTCAATAACATTATAAATGTTATAATCAATAGTGGGCATAGAATTACTGATACATTTCATGATTTTTCTATAACCACAGTTTAGCAAAGTCATAAATAACATTATAAATGGGTAACATATTAAGTTGTTCATGGTTTAATGAGATATTTAATGTTGGTAGGTGTTTATCAATCGGTACTAATGGGTCTGGGTCATTAGAATATCTAATGAGGACATTAGTTAAAATTAAGTCTAAAACAAAATTGTTATGATTTCGTACTAAGTTTAATTGATTAAACTGAATTGCGATAAAATACTGGTAAATTATTGCAATCAAGTGGGATGGAATAAAGAGACCAAGCTAGAATCTAGTGAGGGTAAGTTAAAATCACCTTAAAAAATAAAATTTGCTTTTGAATTAAATTGATATAGTTCATTCAATGTAAAAAAATAGTTTTCGTATAAAATAACAAACAATAGTGGTAGAATATAAACGCAACCAAGAAAAAAATATCAGAAGGTACCTAAATGTGGTTACACAAAAACATGTTTGACACATTTTGCAGTGATATTTAGAATTTTAGTTTACAAATGAAATTTAATAATAATTAGAATTCTACCACCTAGGTTACAAAAACTATTGAAAGGAAGATAAATCATGGTAGTAAATTATGCAGTTATTAAAATTTAATTAGAAATCTGATATAGAAGAGGAAAGCCAGGTTTTAGATTAAGCAATAATATTAAAAAAAAAAAAAAAAAAAGTACGTGTTTAAAGACTTAGTAAGAATATTTAGTTTTTAGTTGATATTTCTAAAATTTTGATAGTATAATTATAAGCCAGTGAATTTTTTTAGTTTTTTTTTGATCAGTAAAGGAGACAATAATTGATGGAACGCCTTTGTGATATTTTTTTGATAAGCTAAACTCGTCATTTGAACTTCGAACATTTAATTCTGTTCGTAAGTTTTGAAAATATTCACGTAGTTTTGTGGTTTATCACTAATTCTTACTTTATTAAAAACTAGATCAGATTTTAAGCGACGAGATGAATTCGATATTTTGAAAACGTCAGAAGCTGTACTTAATAAAGTTTTTAAATGATGGATTTTTAAATTAATGGACTGTGACCGGTTTTATGTCAATACTAATTTTTGAAAAATAAGATTTACAGTTGATGTGTCTGAGTTATTATTATCGTCAGAAATTTTAGGTAAATTAAAATAAATGAGATAACGTTTTATTGAAAGTAGATCGCTTTATTTCAATAAACTCGAGTCGTTTGTTAGAGCATTTAAATAATTTCAAGATTATTTCAAAATATTTTTTACACAGTCCCTCAAAATTGTAATTGACCCATAAATCATAATATTATGGTTTGTAATATTGAATCTTGAACCATCAA
The DNA here is from genome assembly GCF_002803265.2 of Melanaphis sacchari. Taxonomy (NCBI): domain Eukaryota; kingdom Metazoa; phylum Arthropoda; class Insecta; order Hemiptera; family Aphididae; genus Melanaphis; species Melanaphis sacchari. The sequence goes on along the minus strand of NW_020271560.1, from coordinate 978,583 downwards.
AAATCCTCTTCGGTAGTAGAGTTAAAGTTTCTTGTTTAATTATTAAACTAATTAGAATGAATCCAAATTACAAACAAAAAAAAAAAAAAAAATTAAATTAAATTAAAAAAATAGTCTAAATTGCATGTCACCTCAGAGAGGGGTCCGCTTGAGTTTTATGTTGTGTACTCACAACTTTAATTATCATGCACTTATGTGCACAATTTAATAATGGAATTAATAAAATTATATAACTAGAAAAGTTCGCAATTTTTAATAATGACAATTTAAATAATATTACTAATATTATATACCATATATTCTATATTGAAATCATGATATTTAATGCCTGATATGATAATAACTCTGTACAATTGTATAATATAGATATTATTTATTTAAATACCATGTAAAAAAGTAAAATGTATTAACTTAATTAAATACATTAATCTTGTTTAATACTTAATATAAACAGTGCTACCTTCTCAAATATTTATATATTTTATTGTAATTTAACTAAAAACTGTTGATTTAGAAAAAATAAGTTAAATTATTTTATTTAGTAAAATTACACAGGGAATGTTGGACAGATCACTCTAAGAGATGGCATGCAATTTAGACATTCAAATTTATGTTCACTTTTTTTCTTTTTTTGGTATGTAATTCGAATGCACCGACTAATTACGTGATAACTCTTTTGCGTGATAATGACTTCATTTATTGATTAGATATTATTGTTAATAAAATTAAATGTTAAACATTAAGAAATAACATAAAGTGGACAAGTTTATTGTTTTTTTTGCGTTTTATTTATGTAATTATTTCATTATATGTACAAGTTGGGACAGCAGTTATATGATTATGGTTTTGCATTTAACAGTTTATTTTTATTTAAATCAAATTGATTTTAGTGTTTAATAATAAATAATTTGTATTTATTTTTGAAAACTTATATTTAAAAAACTTATATTAAAATGTTAATCGAATTGTTATTAAATGTTTGATTATGTATAAAGCTACGGACTTTTGTCACCGAAGCTTAAAATCAATTAAAAAAAAAAAAAAATTGTACTCAATGGTATATTTTAGATCAAATGACAAGTTTATTTAATATTTTGAAGAAAAAAAAACCCGAGGTAAAAAAGCAATTGGTATTTGACTGAGTTCGTGTGTCAAAAAAAAAAAAAAAAAAAACTACATTGATTGAATAATGATATTGTATACACAGTACTCTTCTTCTTTCCCCCCACCCAAATGAGGACCGTTATTAATACAGTAGTATTATATATATATGCTGTGTAGTATAATAGAGCACAAATCGATGCCTGAAAGGGTAAACCTGTCAATGTAATATTTTATGGTGTTTTAGGGTTGCTGGCAATAATATCAAAACTTTCGGCAGTTTCAAATAATGTCTAATTAATCTGTAAAACATTAAAATATAATGTCTATTGTAAACTAACATGTTCGTTTTCAATATATTAAGAATGTTTTACTGCATTACATTTTATTTATTAATGAATGATAGGATCGTTTTATCAAAATATACTAAATACAACATAACTCATATTATAATATAATATTTAAGATTGTATCTTGTAAAATAAATAAGTTTGTTTATAATATATTTTCAAACCCAAATGATAAAAAACTAAAAATGTATTTAAATTTGAAAAAAACAACTTCAACAATATTAAATTGTGGTTTTCTACTTATATTTTCTTAAATTTTAAAACAACACACCAAAATACTTTAGAGGTTTTGATTTTGTTTATTGACGCGTATACAATCCAATACCTACTAACTTATTTATTATAATTTATTACGAAATATGATTAATTTTAAATGGATTGGTTGTATATTCACCGGATTGTGCCAAACGTAGGTTTAGGTATTTATTTACATATTTTGTATAATATTTTATTAGTGTACTACTTATTTTCATATAGTAACACTAAATAATAAAAATAATTTTAATACATATTTTATAATCGATGCAATGTTTATAAAAGTATAAAACAACATTTTTAAAACCATTTTATTGATGCTTTATAAATAATTGATTACCTACAATAATTAATATAACGTATAGGGGTTTTTATATGTATTTTCATAGTATGCATCGTTTAACAACTTCTATAATTTTAATTAAATTTTATTATTTTTACTTTTTAATAAGTATACCTATACTTATTAGTTTATTAATAATATAATATATGAATATGGTTGATGATAAAGTAATTATATATACATATAATATATTATGATTTTTATTTAAGTATTTAAGTATTTGTTTTTATTGAATTTACATATATATATAATTATTCATTAAATTTTATCATTTTAAAGACTATTAGACTATTAATCAGTATTACAAATTTAAATTTTTAGCTTACTTTTTTTTTTACATCGATATTTTGACTTTTCTATAATGGTTATTTATTGAATTTTAATAATTGATACTCTCAGGTTTATCTTTATGTATATATGTATATAAATATAGAGTAACATATATTATATTTATATATTATAATGATGATGATAATTTTTTCATAATTTAGTTACCATAAAAAGTAATTCAATTATTCTAGGATGTAAGTCAATATTATCGTGGTATTTTTAAGACTACGTTTTGATAATAAATCACAACCTATTTACCAGTTACCAATAATTTTCACAACTAGTATTTTTATATACATTCTATAACAAGAAAAGGTCGTCATCTGAGACTTCCACAATAATACACAAGACCCACGTCATTTTTTATTAAAGTTTTGGATTATTTTGGGTTGACCCAAAATACGACATCGGTGACCACAATACGATGTGAACACTTCGGAGTAGAACTATAGGTATTAGAAGTGTAATTACAAAAATACACGTCCTACGGCCAAGATGATTTCCGTAAGATTGCACTAAAAACGGAGGCGACACAAAACGGACACGAACCCGACGATCACACGCTGACGGATACGTACTGAATATACATAACATGACAAGTGAGCGCGGTGTCAACAAAGAAGGTGGTTATAGAAGAAGGGGTCGCTAAAAGTGCATTGCACTTCGCGATTACGCGCGGACCGGTTTAAACTGTAGAAAGGCGGCGTCACGAATAAGCATTTTAATCTTCATACGATAAAGTTTGAAAATTCACAAATCGACGATCGACAATAATTTTATTATTGACGATTTAACTTTTATCTAGCTGTATATTCACGTGCTTTAGTTTTGGTCGTTAAAGGTATTTTTTGCTTTTATATTTTTAAGAATATGTCAAAATTTTATTACATCAAAAGTTAAAAAGAAATAATATGTAGGTATAATATGTTAGTTAATGAAGATATTTTGTTTAAATTAGATAGAATAAGTGGTACAAAAACTATATGTAGATGTACCGAGTACTCTAAATCTAAATGTAGTAGTCGTATATACGTTTAATCAAAGTAAACTGTAAAAAAAATGTGAATATAACCAAAGATCAGATATTGCAAAAATAGAAGCAAAAAATTAAATTTATAAAATAAACGAAATTGCTGAAACAAGTGAACTGAGTAATTATTTATGCAAAAAAAAAAAATAAAAAAAATAATATTTTAAACTAGTTAAACTAGTTGACTATCGCGAATGTGAACTTAAATTAAATTTTTTTTTCTACTATTAATTATTTTTTTTTTTCTTAACATAAACTTTAGGATTACTGAAGTTGTAGCTGGTTAACTACCACCAGTTGAGTCTCTAAAAAGATCGTTCAAATAGTTCGTAAAAATAAATTAATAACACCTGCCAATCCAAAAACTCTGGATGATTTAATTGTACCTGTAGATTATAAAACTACTGTTAACAGTAAATCATTTCTAATATTTGATAATTCTAAGGAAACTCGTGATAAACCACGATTTCTTATTTTTCAACAGAAGAAAACTTATAAATGATGGTAGATTGTAAAGTATGGTTCATTGATAGATCTACACCAATGATATTTTATCAATTATTTACCTTCCATGGAATTCAATATAATAATGTTCTACCGTCCATATTTGCACTTCTTCCAAATAAAAGTGAAGAAATATATGTGTGGTTATTTCAAATTATTATTAAATTGAAACTTGAACTTAAACCAGAATCGATCAAGTTAGATTTCGAACAAGCAACTATATTACTTCTGTACGAAAAGTCTTTCCACAATGCTCATTAAATGATTGTTTTTTCATTTTTCCTGATCACTATGGAGACATATACAAAATACCGGGCTATCAATAGAATATTGTGAAAACGTTGAATTTGCATTAAATATTAGGATGTTAAACGTATTAGCTTATGTTCCCAAACCCCATGTAATTAAACCTTACGAAGTGACTTGAAACACAGAATTTTATAATCAAAATGACGTAATTTTAACATCAATTCTTAACTATTTTGAGAACACATGGATTGGTCGTAATATCCGAAATCGGAGACGACGGAGACGCAATCCAAAATTTTTTATAGAACTGTAGAGTTGTTTTGATATAGTTGAAGATAATATGCTCCGAACCAATAAATCAATAGAAATCTGGCACAATTTATTTACTTCAATTTTAAATGCAGAACACTCTTCCATATGAAAATTTATCGATACTTTGAAAAAAAAAATACCAATTCATGACGGGTAATGAATCTAAACCTAAAAAAAAAAAAAATGTTAAACAGATATGGTTTTAAGAATAAAAATATTTGTTCAGAATTCAATGCTAGGCCAATTGACACTTATTTAAGAGGTATCGTCCAAAATATTTAGATTATTTATATATTATATTATTTACTTGTAGTTTAATAGCTTAATTAAATATATTATTTCAAATTTGGTAAATATATTTCAACGTCATATTATATTAATACGTATTTAAGTATTTAAGTGGCATCGCTCAAAAAAAAAAATCATTAATATAAGTTTAATTGTACAAGAGATTAATTTTTCTCGGGTCTAAATGTAGCATGTTTAATTGCCCGCGAGCCCAATTTTGTGAGATCAATGCTCTGTGACAAAGTTGACTGCATTTAATAATTGTGTCCTAGATTCTAGATTTTCCACAAGGAAGGTAATTTCTTGCAGAGAATTTGATCAACATTTAAAAGTTTTATTTATTTATTACAATTTATTTTTCTCTTTAACTAAAATTCATTATTTTATTGGATTCTTGGCAGACATGAATTTTTTTCTATGCTATTTATTTTTACTAATTTACTTATTTTGATCGTTGGGTTAAGCTAAAACTATTTCAATTCTCATCATATTTTGTAAAAAAAATATTTCAAATAAAACATTACCTAACCTAACCTAACCTAACGTTAAACCATCAAAAATGTAGAAAAATGATTCATAGCCTTGTAAGTCGTAAGTATTTGTACTATTATATACATATATTTTTAATATTAAGCAATAACTAGTAGTTAGCATATTTAATTAAAAATCAAAACTATTGATTAAACGATAGTTAACATGAGTTAACTATGAAAATCATGAGAATAATAATTTTAACTTGTAAGCCAACTGTATTATCATACTAGCTGTCCTGTTCACATCGTTGCCCAAAACAAAAATAATATTTTTAGTTTTTTTATTTAGTGTATAGATCATATTCTATATCAACTTTACGCTGCTATCTCACCCGTATTTGGAAATTTTTTCGACCATTTCAAAACAGTATTTTAAAAAGAAATATTTTTCGCTTGAGTATCAGACTACATACTTTTTTAAGTATTCTTCAAAATTTCTAATAACTTTTCATAGTTTTTTGTGAGCAATATTATATGTTTTTAAGATCAATGGTATAGATATATAAATTATTTTCTGAGCTTACATGTTTGCTACCAATACATAACAGTAAGTTATCCTCGTGTACTTCATTGCTTATTAAAATAACGCTTATTATGTGGTCCAAATTTTGTTCAATTCGTTCGTTATTATACTCGTTATTCGTAGACGAGACGAAGTTTCTTTTATACTTTTATGTGGATATTTAAATTAATGACTTGATTCTTGATTCATTTCTGATAAAATCAGAAATGCACTTAAAACCTTTTTCACCCAAAAAAACGCACAGTGCTACATTGTTGAATGTCGGTTTTAGAATACCTATCAGTTAGTTTACTGACAAATCGTTTATTTTTTAAATACATTTTTATAATCGTTATTTTAAAATAAAATGAAAAAAAAAATAGTTAATTTGGTAATAACAAATCTTCTAGTTCTATTAAGCTTGACGTCGTACGAGAAAGTTTTAATATTTTTTGTGTTAAATTTAAATTTAATTTTTCCGAAAATTTGATGCCATTGTTATATTCATATTGTATCGTTAAATATTTGGCAGACAAGAATTGGTTCGATAAAACTATACTTAGAACCTACATTGTTATGTGTTCTTTCATTAACAAAAAAAAATGCGTACATGTGTTATTTAAGACATATTTATGACAACATTTCCTAGTGTCCGGTAGCAATATTACCAAACGGGTTTAATTTTAAATCTAAACTATCCACTCAAAAAAAAAAAAAAAAAAAAAATTATCATTAAAATTGGTCCAGCTGTTTAGGAGAAGTTCAGTTATATTTACACGTAAAAAAGAATTACATGTATAAATGCAGTACACTGTGAAAAGAATAGTCATTTTTTCATGTGATGTTACATGACCTAAAACTTAAAAATATATTAGTCTTTAGACTTAAGCTATACTTCAACTCAGTAGTTGCCATATATTTAACATATATATTATAACGGATAGTTGAGAGATATAACGCATTTATAATTTCGAACAAGCGTTAATTAGGAACATAAAATAGGTCATAAATATATAATTCGTATGACACTAATAAAACAATATTTGCTATATAGTTTAATAACGAGATTTCCTCTCATTATAATGTTATATATTATTATATTAAGAGGATGAATAATATATAATTACACATGTTTACATCACTACTATATAATATATACAAGTTTAAAGCTATATACTTAACAAGCAATTTTAATGCATTAGCCGTGAGATAGCTAAAGAATTGAATCAATAAATTTTCAACATGAGACTGATATTTTTATGCGAGATCTCAATCATAAAATGAGAAAAACCTATAACAATCACTAAATAGCTTTATTTTATTTTATGGACAATCGTATAGAATTACTTGCATAATGCACACTTAAATATTTTGATTTTTAACTAGTTAAGACACGCATATTCGTATACAATTTTTGTGCGAGATAACTATAGCGTATATGTTTTGTTTGTAGATGGAAGAGAGAACAATTCAAATTTGTTAAGTGCGATACACACTTAGGGGTTTCGTCTTGTTTTGTCTGGTTCAGGTAGATTTTAAAAATAAAACGGACCCAAACAACGGGTTTTACGCTTTATATAATATATTATATACTTATGTTGTGTTTTTATTGTCACCTCATCTGTTCCAATATTTTTGAGTGTTTTGAGATAGGTTTATATACTTAACAATTTTAAATGAATCCTGTAATAGTGAGTGATATAGTCGTAAAACAAATATTGTATACATGTCTATACTTATACTTGAGCAGTCCACAAGAACGTAGTAGTTTTTCTTCCTTCCTTTCTCCATTCACGTACAATCTATGTACAGGAACACTTTTATAACAATCATGAAATTAATAAAATATGACCCAAAGGGTTGAACTATTAATTACCCGTGCCAAAAATATTACATTTGAAAAAAAAAAAAACATTAAAAATAAATTAATATTGTATCATGGTGGTATAATTATCATGATATGTAAGAATTTTGTTTTTATTATTAAATTGAACGCTTAAAAATATACGCACGGATTAGCATAATTTATTTTTAAAACTTGCTGTAAAATTAAAAGTGGTTACACAATTTAAAGTTTACCAGCACATAAACATATTATTACACACTCAAATACTTCCACTAACCCTCCAAAAATATAAAAGAGTATAATAGTATATAATAAAAAAATATAGAAGAAGAAAATGAGAAGTTAGTTGATGCATGCAAAAGGCCTTACAGCCTGAATAGCAATAAAAAAAAAAGAAAAAAAAATACAATACAATACAATACGTAAATTATACTTAGAACAAATAATACAATTATATTATAATCATATATGACTTAAGTAATTAGTTGGTAATTAAATTTTTTTCACCGCCACTCGAATTCTCGAATAATAAAACTCTGTTATCATACGAACGTCCTTACTTTTGTTTTTAGTGTATTTACTAAATACTCTATAAACCGGTCATGACGGAGGAACCATATTAAAATATAAAACAGAATTGCTAATATTGTAAATTTGATTTATATAGGTATAAAGTAATTTAATAAGTAGTATAATATATATTTTTGCAAATAATAATACATTTATTAATATTATGGTTAGATCTATTTATATTAACTTAGGTATAGATTTTTGGTTGATTAAAGAACCTTTTTTTATTCTACTGATGGGTTTTATATATATTTATTATTTCTATTAATACTTAGAAACGACAGAATCGTGCTCGTAAAAATTATCAAATTGTATTGTGAGTTGTATATTGGGAACATTTAAAAAAAAACAAAAGCTGAATAAATTTAATGTAATATATACTAAAAAGTAATGTATATAATGAGCTTATAAAATATAAAATATTATAAAACAAAATGTCGAATGATTTTCTAATAAAAAAAAAATATATATATACATAAAATGAAACCATTGTATTTTCCTATAGTTGATTTTAGCATTCGTTCTGGGGTTTATTATGACATATTTATCCAGTTACACCCAGGAAGGGAAACACATGATTGTCATTAAAGTTTTTGTTTATTTTCGTTGTGTTTTATCGATTTTAATTTTCAATCGTCGTTAAATTTATCACTGGTTTGGTATAAACAGAAGAACATTAAGGATACGTCACATTTTTACATAATATAAATTATAATACAAGTATATTACTTGATTTATGATGCATAAAATAGTATTACACAGAATTTGATCGTGAACATTTCTTTAATTTATATACGACGTATATATAGATTATACCTTCAGGAGTTTGGAAATTGTACACTAAAATTATTGTGAAATTAAATTTAAATATGATATGCTATTTAATCGATATATTATGTTCCATGTAGATTGTAGAGCAATAAGATACATTCGTAAATTGTGTAATACGTATAATATGTACACGCAACGCGTTAGTGTTTTCGAAGAATTCAAACGATATTTTTGATTAACATTGTCGATAATGTCCCACATTCAAATAATAACATGCAAAAACATACATGAAAAATATACTATTTTAAAAGTAAGTATTTAACACAGTTTAGACCTTCTCCTCACCTCACCTGCAATCTTGTTTTTCTTAATAAGATGAGTTACACACACTGCTTGTGTTGCCACTACGTATATTTAAAATGTTAGAAGTATCGCATGACAACCATGTAATGATATGCTCACACATCATAATTTATTGTATATTTTATCATTTCGTTAAATAAAGTAACGGTCAAGTTGTCGCACGCAGATAGCCTTCAATAAAAACCTATAATCCCTATTGATCACTGACGAGAGAGACGATCTACATTGTTTGGCCACGTGGGAACCCAAACGCTATTGCGATCATATGGCACAAAATGTATGACCTATTTTCGTGTGCCGCCAAAGACAAAGGATGATCCAATGAGGCTCTCTGTCATCGGGGACCCTGGCTGTCTTGATCACGTCATCTTCTTTAGTCAGTGCATGAGCACCAGCCAAACTATCGAGTGCATGAGCACCGACAAAATTGCAGTGCAGGCGCACCAGACAAACGAGCAGGAGCTCTTCCCAAAACCCATCACACACCCCACAACTCAAGACTGCGAGCGACAGTTGGACTTCTTTCTTTTTCTAAGATAAATCAGTGTTGTTTTTCTTATTTAAATTTAAGTTTTCCTTAAATCGTATCGCAACTTGTATTATCTTACATCTTTCTCTGAGGAGTAGTACGCTACAGGTATTCACCGCGGCGAACCAGGTAAGGTGCATGCCCTACATACTTATTGTCAGTACGAAATATTTTACTATTTGATTTACATACGGTGTATTTGATCATATTCTCGAATCACGATCTCGAGAACCCTCCGAAGAACAGGAGGAAGGTAATAACGCAAGAACAAGTACTTTCAATATTTATTAGTACCGGACTTACATACAAGGCTTGTGTCCCTTGTGTCAGTCCGGCCACGTCATACTCATGGCAAAGACCCTTTTATTTTAATATTTGATAAGTTTTACTTTTTAATTTTAATTTCTCTTATTTTTGTGTTATTACAACCATAACAGACGGACTTTACGATCGAAATTATAACTTTATCGTATCGTAAGATTTGATATGATGCGTGTATAGTTAACTAGAAATATAATTTGTATAATAATTAAAATGTTATAGTACCTTTGTACTTTATGCATAAAATTTACCTCAGTATACGTTTATGCTTTGTTTTTATTTAAATATGCCTACTATACTTATTCAAATGGGTGTATTCGTCTGTTGATAAGTTTACAAATTTTAAAATGTACATATGTGCCCAAGTAATAGATCATCATATAATACTCATATAATTATATGTATATGCCATTACAGAAAAATACATATATCAATGATTTTCTTTTAAAATCACTGGCATTATTATAATAATTTATTCTAATTTATTTCGATTATTTTAACATAGATCATAACCCATAAAGGATAATATTCTGTCATCAAATAGTTTTATAGAAGTTAGTCAAAGTGGTTTGAAAAAACAAATAGAGCACCGTAAAATATGAATGATAATATAGAATTTATCGAAACAAAAAAATCTCAATAAGTTTAAACGAATTAATTACAATGTATTGATTATGAACAGGATCCGTTAACGCAATTTTGTTGTCTGTTCTATTATCGTAGGTATTTTTTGAATTTTGCGTCCAACAAAATTTCGTGGTTGTTGATTTTTATTTTTTTTATTTTGCGAAATAACGCCGTGATTTTGGTTGAAAAAATTGATATAAAAACAAATATAGTTGAGTATTACTCGACATTATATTAAAATAAAGTGTTTTTTTTCATTTTAATTTAAAAAATATTAAGAATTTCAGTTCTTATTTATATTAATCTTATTACTTTAAATATTAAAAATGATGCAAAGGTTAAAACAGTCTATAATTAATAAATGTAATCATACTCTTTTTTTAAATTTTAAACTAACAAATTTAAAATAATTGAAACAGGGATAACAAAATATGTTATTACAAATTTGTGATACCCAATAAAAAAAAAAAAAATAATAATAAAATAAAAATAAAAACAATGCAGGTAAACTAATATGTAATATTGTATCTACTTACAAACTTTATGTTTGCACTGTCTACGATCTTTATTTTTCAAATATTTAATTTATATAAAAGTAAAATACTTATATAAATGATTCAATAACAGGGCTATACAATATATAATTTTACTGTTTTTAAAATAACATGTATATTGTATTGTGTATTAAAAGTGTGTGACTTTCAAAAAAAAAAAACATATAATGTACCAAAATCACTAAAATCACTAAAAAAAAAACTAAAATATATGCATAGTAAAATTTAAATAATTTATTTTTGCATAACATAATTCATTTTTCATGATATGCTTTATTTATTTACATTAGAAAAAAAAAATTAGTACATTAAGTTCTGGCTCTAACGATCTAACAATTAAAAAAAAAAAAATTCAAAAATTCCAAAAATTAATTACATTATTTATGTTTTTATTTATACCATTTTGAAACTAATTTGAATCTTGACAAATAAACAATAGAATTAATCAGAAACAATGGACATACTATTACTATTCCACCAATTAATAGTATTAATCAATAGGTAAGAAAATTGAAATAGCTAATAGTTTAGTCATAATTATAATTGTGTTCATAAATAAATTAAATTACTTTTATAAATTATGTACTAATTATAACTATCTGTAAATTTGTTGAGTAAGTTAAAAATTAAAACATATAATAAATAAGACGTATGTCCTACCAATTGATTCCTAATATATTTCAAAAGACTTTAATAAAGTCATTTCAGAAAATAATATGATTGCTATGAAGACGAGAATAAAACATTAGATTTGAAAAAGATAATTTATTTATATAAACAGGTAGTTTGATTAATTTAAGTATTTAATTATTAGTATCCATAACAGTTAAGATGTTATCGTTGGAAAGTATGTTTTATTTTCATCTTCAATTTATAAATTGCATAGAATAATTTAATTTATTTTGGTGATCTATAATTTTATTAAGTATGTTTATAGAGTTATAATTTTATGTATTCTTCTTTAATAAATGTATGATTTAATTTTATTTACCTGAATGTTTTGTGACAATAAAACACTATTATATTTATTAATAATCTAACTTTAATTTAATGTACAATTGGTTGTAATAATTTTATAATAAATAGATTTAAATATTCCATAAAATTTTGAATTATATCTAAGTTTTAGATTTAAGAATAATAAACAGAATAAAGCAATATTATTGCAAATTGCAATACGATTTTATTTTTTAATATGAGTTTAGGGGACATTTTAAAAGGTAACAAACTTAAGTTATCATAATATGTGTTCGGTTGGATATAAAAGGTATATTGTAAATTATGTATCAGATACATATGCTATAATTGCAAAACTCCATTTCAAGTTATCAAACTAAAATACATACTTTACGTACTATTGTACTCGTATACAATTATTCATTTATCACGTATACGATATAATTTAGATAAGATATTATGGACTAACAAAGTAAAATCTATTATTATCTAATCTGTTATATTATAATTATATAAATGCTTAATAAGTTTTCATACTAACCATCAACGTGTTTATATTATTTCAAATAAGATATTATTAAACTTGCAACACCTAATAGATTTTTATGTTTTCTATTTTATATCAAGGAAACTCATTTCGTATACCAATATTACGATAAAAACATAAATTATTGTAAGTTAAAATTCAGGATATTACGTTATTTTGCTCTGCCTAAACGCCTAAATATAATAATGTATAATTCCCCGTCAAACACATAAAAGTTTTCGGCAATCGCATTATTTTTATGGTTTTACTTATTATGCTGTGTGATATAAGTATGATAGATAATATTCTATTATTAGATTTTTGGTTATTGGGGTCAGCAATGTTTTATAATATAATTATTTTCTTAATATTTTGGAATCATTCAACTTTCAACTTATAACACGAATTTACTAAACACTATGTCCATATTAATATATAGATATATTGTATTTAAGTGGATGTTATTATGTTAAGCGTGATCATATAGGTACTAATTTCAAGTGTTTAATTTTAACAAAAACATAAAATATATATTATTATATTTCAAAAATGTGTTTAAATTTATAAATGGGTCTTAAATTTTAATTTGTTATTTAATTTAAATCTATGACGGGTTTCTTCTGAGTTATAATCAATTAAATTGTATAAAATATAATGAATTAAAACTTTTAGTATATTAAAAAACAATAAGTGTATAAATTATATGAATATACAATTCTATATTACATAAATGTAAAATAAACGTATATTTTTATAATTTATAAGTTTTCTATTAATATACTCGTATTATCAATTTATGATAAATTAAATAGATAGATATCGATTTGTTCCATAATATAAATGTTCAAAAACTAAAATCGATTTTTTCATCGCTATCATAATAAACATACCTACATAATAATATATAAGGGTCGATCATTTTTCTATTGTTTGGAAAATATCCCATGGCACATTTATTTTTATCTGTTTTATCTATTTTTGTCTGCGATCATAAAAAAAAAAAATTATCCATTCTTTTGTTTCATATATTACATAATATCAAAATCATGTTTTATTAATAGAAATCCCAACACAACCATATCGTTACTATAGTTGTATATGATTAAAACAATCAAATACAATCATCATAAAAATAATTGAGCTATTAATTTATATGTCCCGCACATTATTTGCTAATTTAAGCTAATTTAAACAATGAAAAAAAAAAATTAAAATATTTTATTATAATAACCAATACCTAAAATTGTATAAGTATGGTTTTTAATCTCATTGGTTCTCTATTATATGCCAGGGCTTATTTAAAAATGTAAATCCTTAGATATCTACTTAAAAATAGTATAATAGTGAAAACGCAATTGGTCGACTATCCTAAATTCATGTTAGTACAATTATGATATATTTTTATACACTATATCAGTGTTTCTCAAACTTTTGACTGTGGCGATCCCCTTTTTGAATTTCAATTTTTTAGCGACTTCCTAAATTTATTTCTTTATATACTCGTAAAGATTATTATTAATAATCAATACTATAAGTATTGTACACTGTACAGTGGTTTGTATAAAATTTATTGATTTTATTTTTTCATTACTTTATTTTATTATTTGAGCTTTTTAATTTTTATATTTTTTTAAATTTTAAATTATATGTTAGTGATCCTAAATATTAAGTTGGCGACCTCCAGGTTGAGAAACACTGCACTATGCTATTAAAATATATACAACAGCAAAAACTAAAATAATCCTACATATTATACAACATAAATAGTATTAATATAAGAAATATATCTTTAACTAATTATGATGGTGCACTGATTTATTAATGTACTACCAATTGTAACATTTCTCGCCAAAATGTACCCCTTGTGGTAAAATAAGTATTTCTTGGTAATGAATTATGATTAATTATTATTGATCATACTAAAAAAACAATGGGATATTTTTTAAAAGTTTAAATCCCAAAATGTAATCTAATCTGATAATTAATTTAAAAATAAGCTCAGTGGTTTAAGTAAAAATAAAAAAATAAAATATACAAGTGTTTAATACTTATGCAAAAAAAAAAAACACATTTGTTATATATGTACGTTATATACATATATATATGAAGCTATGTTAAATTTCTTAATTCTACTTTTATTTTTTTAGTTTTTGCATAAGCGGTCACGTACTAAAACGCTAAAAAAAAAAACCATTTACAATACAATGCGATATGCAATAAAAAAAAAAAATTAACATTTTAAAATATTTCATCTCCACTTAAATTTTTCCCAAAAAAAAATTTGATTTTAACTATAACAATTTAACACTTATATATAACAGTTTTAATCATATTATTATAAAACTAATCATACTATTATATATTACCGACGATTTTTTTAATTACTATTAACTAAATAAATGCCTTTTAAGAATATTTGATAAGACATTTTATGATTTTTAAATATATTCTAATCAAATAATTAGTTTTTAATCATAGTTTCACCGTTAAATAATATTTTAGATGAATACGTTTAACATTTACAAGTTATAAGTTGATGTAGATCATTTTATAGTGTAACACTATCGCCTATCAAAATATAACTAGTATTGTTTTTTTTTTAGTTGTTTAAAATATGATATTTATTTTTTTCGTATAGTTATTAGTTACGATTGAAATATAAAAGTAAAACCTATTAGTTCTTCATTATTTTCACTGTAATGTGTCTTAGAAATAAACATATCGATTATGATCACTTACTGGTTATATCTTATAAACTAAATACATGATAATATACGCCAGTTTTTAATTATAATTAATTTCATTTTGAGAAAATGTATAGCTTAAGTTTTTTTTTGAATGATACTAATAATAATTTTACGAAATTGTTCATAACTATGTTAAAATAGAAGGATATTAAAACGATCTATTTGGTTTTCGGTTAAGTGTTACTCAATATTTAAAATAAAATTGACTATCGTTGTATAAAATGTTATTCATTGGATGTTTATTTAGTGATTTACTAATAATTTATGTGTTTAA
The DNA here is from genome assembly GCF_002803265.2 of Melanaphis sacchari. NCBI lineage: Eukaryota > Metazoa > Arthropoda > Insecta > Hemiptera > Aphididae > Melanaphis > Melanaphis sacchari. The sequence goes on along the minus strand of NW_020271560.1, from coordinate 962,701 downwards.
AATATTTTAATAATTGAAATAGCAGTGAATCGTAAAGGTGAAACGAATTAAAATGTTAGTTCAATGGTAAAAATTTAATGCTCATTGTTCACTCGTACGCATCAAATCAAATCAAAGACTTTCAACATAGTGCAATTTATTTTAAAATCCGCAATGTAGCTCGAAAAATTCAAAGAACAATGTTTAAATAGTTTTTATGAGTGAGAAACACATCAAAGTTTCGAGGCCACTCTTAATTGGCTCGTCAAGTTTCATTAGTGGAAGACATTCACAATGATTCATGAACTTTTTAAATTCTAAAATAGAACAATAATAATTATCGTTTGGGACTAGATGTCGCCAGAAGAATTACTTCATTCGTAAAAATTTGTTTAGTTACCGTCTACAATCTATCACAGTTGACATATTTTTGACCTTAGCTTGTTAAGAAGACTACGTCATATGTTTCGTTTTCGTTCAGCGCATGGTGTATTTGCATTCAGCAGAACTAATATAGATTAAGTATTATGCTGTAAAAGTATGTGTTGATATTTTACATATGCAACGATCAAGCTTAAAGGTAAGAATAATTTCTGTGTTCATACTTCAGATTTTACGATACTTCAATTTTTATGCGAGTTTATTTGATCATACTTGTAACTATAAATTAAAAAGTATTTAATGTTGTTTAAACATAGATAATGTGCACAGAAATTTTCATGTTTGATATTAAGTTGTTTTACTTTTATATTAATTAGCTAATAAAACACAAAATGTATTCTGCTGAATATAACTTTGCTATGATGTACATTTATTAAATTTAAACAACACTTGTGGGTGTGAAGTCTCATAAGTTTTATTTTTTTAATTTTGTAAATTTGTATACAGTACTTAAATTAAAAAAATTAAAAGGAGGACGCATAGTGTAAAAAAATAACGTCTTGAAAATGTAATTATTTGTTGTTTGAATATACTCATAGTTAGATGCAGAGGTATATTAAAATATTAATTTTTTTTAAATAAGTTGTAATTTTTTCCTTTATACATTCCTTCAAGATTCCAAATACAGTCATTGGATATATAAGTACCAATATCATAAGTGACATGTGAAATATTGCCAAGCAATCTATAATTGTTAGCTGGTAAACGTTATTAAAGCCCTAAAATAGTGACAATTCATTATTGTTTCGTTACACTCGTCAGTCACTGATGTTATGTAATATAATATCATATATAATGATTTACATTATAAAAATATTATAGTAAAAAAGTAACTTTTTAATAATAAATTCAAAGTCACAGACGCAATTTTTTTTGGACTTTGGAAAAAATAGCTATAAAAACATATATGTTTTGGCTTTAATAATTGTACCTATATAAAAGTTTACATTGTTGAAATTTATAAATGTTGTTTTCTAATTGTGTATTGTTAATGCTAAAAATTTTAAGCCAACTAAAACTTTTGATTTTCTGTGTAAATAATAGAAAATTTGATTTTAACAAGATGATTTTGAGATAGAACAATTTACTCAAATATTTAAATTTAAGAAATCGCCTATATAATAATATAAATATTAATTAAAGAAAAAATATATATGTATATTTTAGGTTTTAATGTGAGGATGAGTTTGTTTTTTTTATTTTTGTAATTCAAAAATGAATATCTGTGGAAATTTACATTTTTTAGAATTTTCTAGTCATGTTATAATTTTTAAAATACTTTATGGATGTTTTAGTGTTATTTAAAAACATTTTACATTTTTGATACTTTTTATTTACTTATACAAATTAACTTTATAATTTTTGTTTTTAAACAAAAAATTAAAATTTAATATTTTTTTTTGCAAGAAACATCAATGTAGATGAGCAGATTATGGTGGATTTTTTAACACATGGAATTCAAATACTCACACACAACTCAATTGCTCATATTACGTTTGATGGCGTGACCATGGAAAATAATAATTACTGCCCCATATGTATATATATAAAGTACCTATTTATAAAGTAATATTTTAGTAATATTATTAATATTACGACAATATACTTTGTTAGCTTATCACAATAATTAAAAAACAATTATTAAATATGAAATAGCACACTACAAGTTCATAACTCGTATGGAGATGCGAATATTTTTACATAAAAATAATATTTAATTCTGCGATATGTGCATCGACAATCACAGTGTTATGTATGTAATAGTATGCTGATCAAGTTTTTATGGAAAAATATACGTAACAATAACACAACATTATTATTTACTATATACAGTCAAATTTTCAAAACATTTAGATTAGTTGTATGATATATTTTATATATCATAAATGATATGAACCTATGAACACCGTTCGCCGGTACGTCAGTATTGATTTGTACACAGTGCAAGAGTGGCGTTATAAACATTTTTTATTTAAATTTACCCAAACAATATTAGTCATGTGGTTAATTTTTCAATAACATAAAAATATTTTTATACTTAACTGTCATTACACAATAAGTATCCCAGATAACAATATATTATACTACTGATTTAATCTAGAAAGACAGCACATTCTATATTTTTGTATGTAATCGATGAACTGGGTAAGTAATATTAAATTGTTTGTGTAGGGTATTTATTATTGGAATTCAAAAGTTAAGTAATCAAACATACCAGTGACACTAATGTTAATTGATCCTGTGAAATATTATCAATATTTATTTTATAACAGAAAAAGATATGTATTGGCCGGTTTCAATTTTATATTTGTGCAGATAGATTGTTACAATATTTTCACTTATGGATAATATTTTTGTGATGTCACTGAATTTTCAAATTAATAACAGCATATGAAGTGCTTTGTTTTTACAATAAACAGTTAAACACTTCAATTTCTAAATTACCTACTTATAGAAATATTAATACATAGTAAAATATAAAAATATAAGTTGATAAACTGTCTTCATTCTTTTGTATGTATTGTTTTATTATTTGTATTCAAATTCTAACACATCCATTATCCATTACAGTGACCTTACTCAATGGTATCAATACTGTAATACAGTATAAAATATTATAGCTTACATCTTATTTCCTTGTGCGATTTATAAATGATTTTGAACATAATAATATATTAAGTGGTTGGACTACAATTTATAAAAAAATAAAATATTTAACTTCCTCTTAGCAAAATGCCAACATTCAAAGATGAAATAATCCTGAGGTAATCCTTTATAATTTAAATTTTTTGTTTGATCGAAGCGATATATTAATTGGTTTTAGAATTATGTGATATTTATGTCTGTTACTAGCTTTAGAAGCACTAACAACGGTTGATTTTTTAACTTTTGGTAGAAAATAATTAGTTATACGTTAATTATTTAGGGTGGGGGAAAGAGAGAATGAAAGTTAACTGTTTTTCATTAATTGTTCTTACAGAAATACAAGATATTGTAAATTTAAAATCATATTTATTTTTATTTTTAGCGTTTGAACTTAAGAAGGTGTAACATCCTATCAGTAATTTATCCATGAAAATAATTTTTTGTAAGACAAATTAACAGATATCATATACATAGTAGTCTAACTATATTTTATTTAGCATATAAAATAAATAAATAAATATATATATACAACAAATGAATATTCGAACAGATTTATTATTTTTTTATTTTCTTATTTCAAATGATTAAGTATTACTAAAAATGAAATAAAAATATTTACGACACTAATTAAAATATTTTCTATATTGTAGTGTGCAAATTTGGTAAATCTACTATAAATAATGTAAGTACTTAAAAGTTTATTCCACTCAAAACCGTTTTTAAATATAATCTTATTATGACGCAACAATTATTAATGGTACTGACATAAGGTGATTTTTAAAATATTTTGAATTAGTATTTAAATAAATTTAAGGTTAAACATTTTTTAATCTCCTCAAAATTTTAAGTGTCCATATTTAAACCATCAAATAGCGGCTGTGTGACGTCATTTTGAATTGTAGATGAAATTGGTTATTTAAACGTAAAATAATAATTTCTTTTCAAACAGTTTTTGTTATTTTGTTGTAACTAAAAAAATAAATAAATAAATAAATAACGTTAAAAACTTAAAATATTCCTTCAATTATAAAATTATAATTTTAAATAGACAATGAAAGTTTCGAAATACTTATTTATTAAAAGCTATTTATAGTAATTTGAAATATTTAAATTGGTATTTCAGTAGCGTTAATATATATTATTTTTTTCTCTGTTAAAAAGTTTAGAAATTGAACAGATAATTGTATTATTTTTTTGTATAAATACGAAAATATAGAAAATACGTTAGTATAATTTTTGAAATTTGAATTCATAATTTATATCCATATTAACTGTAAATAAATTATAATAAAATCATAAAAAAATAATTTAAGTTGTTATAGTTTTAATCAGGGCTTGCAAACGTTATATTTGACAAAAAAAGATTGAAATTTGTAAACGTAATTATAACGGAAAACGATAAACATAAATAATTAAATAACACAAATCAATACATAACGGTTAACAAAATGTATATCATCAAACAAAACATAAAGAAAAATGTTACATACAGTATATCGTAAAACGAAATAATTATTTTTCAATTATTTATTAGTTATAAATATAAAATATAATATTTGTTTCATAAAAATATATTATATTTTACGAAATTTATTTTTATACAATCAAGAACTAATATTTTATTCCGTATTCGGGCTATTTTTGCATTATATATTATTTTAAAATTTAATAGGTAAGTATAAATAAAATAATTTTATTGCCGATAACTTACAACTATATTAACAATAATAAAAGCAATTAGTGATGTCCCATAGAGTAATGCCCTGACAACATTAAACTGAACTACGGTCGAAATTTAAACTATTCAACTATTGTGTTAGGTTTGCTCAGAATTGTTGAGATATCTTTGTTAACAAATTTTATTATTAATTGTAATTTATTTATTTTAGAATACTAAAAAAAAAAAATTATAGTTTTAATTATTTATAATAATCCTTTTTTGGAGAAAGAATTTTTATTTTTTTGTCTTTTAGGTTAGTTTTTAACGTATCTTTTCTGGCTTAAAATGTATATTATCTAACTTAAGAAGTTAAATTTCTAATGATTTGTTAGAAAATATATTAATTGTTAGAGGGAAAAATTAATAAAATATTATATGTTCATTATTTTTTTTTCAAATTTATTCATGAATATATTACATATTAATATTAGACATAGGTATTTATTTTGTTATTTGTGAATGTAGTATTTACTATTAATAACAGTAATATTATAATATGTATAAATTATGCATTCTATACCTCAATATTTCTATAGTATATTATACTTTAATATTATATTATTTATACATGCAGCTAAAGTACCATGTCAAAATAATCAGAACAAAATATAAATTCCTGTGTAGGTTAATGTCATTTTCATATACAATATTGTGAAAAAATTATATCTGAATAACGATAAACGCAAAAGTTGAATAACATTTAAATTCTGAATAACGATAAACAGAAAATGTGTATAACATTTAAATTGTTAATAATGTATTATGAATTTTTTTTCAACCTAACCAAACCTAACCTAACCAAGCCCTGGCTCTAATAATGTTATATAATAATTTTTAAAATTGAGTTCTAGTCTTCTAAAAAACAGAGGTGGACTTTTAAGACAATATTTGCACCATCAATATGTATTTTATCTTTTTGTATTATTATAAAATTACCTAAAGCTAAAAGCGTTTTTTTTTTTTTTATTTGTCATATTCGCACAATAAAATTAATGTGTTCATAAATATAATAAAATGCTAACTGTATTATCCAACTTCGCCTGAGAAAACATTTATAATAATTACAAAATATCACACTTTGTATATTTTGTTTATAGTGCATATACCTACCTCACTTTGATAATTTGGTTAATATACGTTTTGTAATTATTATATAATATTATAAACACATATAATAAAATAACCATGAATAATTTCAAGGAAAAAAGATTTAGTCTTATAGAACACTTTATGTATATTTTTATTTGATCGCAGTTGGAAATTAATTTCAGTCAAATAAATAGAGTCTATTCAACATACAATATGCAATAAGTACAGTAACATTTTGAAGGGTTCGATTTAGAATATAACTTAATGAATTATACGAAAGGATCGACTCAGTATAAGTAAAGCTCAGTGTTGTCGGATCGTCTTAAATGTCTTAACTTGTCTTTCGTTCAGTGAAATCTTTATCTTAGACACTTAAATATACGAAAATTAGTATTGAATAAATTAAGTATAATAGTCGATTTGTAATTGAAATAACGCCTGTAAAATCTAAAAGTTTAACCTTCAACACAGCAAATAATACAATAAATATTAAAGAATCATATTATAATAATATATCTATGCATGTAAATACCGCGTACATTACGACCACGAAAGTGAATGAATCAAAGTGTAATAAAAGACAAAGTAATGATTAAACTGTGTTTTCATAAATTAATTACGTGCAGCTTTAGATAACTCCCGTATATATTTCAAAAGTGTACTGTTTTTTTGGTAAAAACAAACAGGTTGTCATAAACATTGTTTACAAACGTAATTATTAATTATGATGTAAACAACATCAAAACATAAATTAACATATTAACATTATCTCATTTACGAGATGTTTAAATATTTTATTGATACTCAAAAAATATAAGTAAAAATTTAAACAGGTTAAACGTTGTACCTATTATGTACTCGTATTGTTATAGTCCACGTTCACAACGGCTGAGTATAATGTAAGTACATTCAAGTAAATTTTTATATTTTTTATTTTTGGTATAAAGGATACTGCTTCTGGTACTAGATAATATAACGTGTTACATGATACGGAAAATATGGTATAAGATCGACCGTCTGTCAGATATATAAGCGCATTGAAAAATACATCACCGTTTATAATATTATAATATTTTTGTATAGGTTTCGAGTAATATCTTTAATGTCAGCATTGGACGATAGATTTTGCACGGAGATTTACCGTGGTATAAAACCTAGTATTATAAATTCCCTTCAAATCCGGTGTTTTATCGGATGTTTATGTAAATTTTGTAAGAAAATGCGTAATGATATCATAGAAAACAGGTCACTGGTTCGAGTACAATTTTTACAAAAAATAGATAATCTTTCAAATGCTCACATAAATATAAATAGACGACGACACATCGGGTGCTTGTGACGTACCTACAGGTAGGTATATAAAATATAATTTATTACAATACCTAGCTATTATATTTCTAACATTTTTTTTCAATATAAAAAATTGATAATACTGTTATTACTTATTAGCCTTGGGTGCGTGCTAAATTGTGTATACAATTTAATTTAAAGAGTACAACATTTTATATTTATATACATTATACATATTGATATAGGAGTTGTCAAAGGTTGTTTGCAATATTAACTTTAATAAGAAAATGTAGGATTTATATGAAGTTGTTTTTGTTTAGAGCTTCATTCAAGTTGTCTGATGTAAATAGTATTTCGAATGTTTTTAAAATCTTGGTAGTCTTGAATGGTTAAGTCTTTTTGACATTTATTGCATATAAATGTTGGATTTTTATTAATTATGAATCCGTGGATTAAAATGAATGTTCGTTTCTAGTTCTGGCAGAGTGGTTTTTTCATCTATTTATGTTTTGATGAATGTGCAACTTTTTGGTACTTTTTAATATTTTTTGTGTGTTCTGACGTTTTGTAAAATGATTACTGAAAATAAATATTATTTGCAAACGTACCTTTATTATATGAAAATTTGTTTGCAATTTAATTTTTGTAATTTTACTTATTCGCGGTATGGTTTTTTCTAAGAACATTGATTTATATCTAATTGTAAAATGTTCATTTAACAAAGAAATAACATTTTATAGTATTCAGTTATACATTTATTTTTTGATATAAAGTATTAACTCGTATGAGGTTTTTTATTTCATCCAACTGTAATTGAACTATAATTTAATCGAAATCATTCCTTAACATTGTTTATTATTATGAATAAAACTACTTATACTAATTTTAACAATTAAAGAGACATATTAATATTTTTTTTTAATAATTTTAATTTACATACATTTGACTTTTATTATCTCTAACTTTACTTCATACTTTTTTTTTGTAATACAATTAGACATTTAAGCTGGCCACTTTGATATTATGCACACATACGAGAGAAAAATTCATTTTTGTGCTCTATTGTAAAAAACCAATTACAATGATATTTGAAAACTCGTCAACCATTAATTTGACTGTTTCAAATTGCTCTTATTTTGTTTAACTAAAAAAAAAGCTACTTTTTTTCCTTTTCATTTTTTTTTTTTTTATGTGTGTATTCGATGTTAAGTTTCTTGAATTTATATTGTTTGAATTAAAAATCATTCATGTTCAAAGTGGTTTTCATTGAAATAATGTTCAATATTCATGTGTATTAATATATTGACCGATAACTTACATTTCTTGTTTCGTTTTATTTAATTATATTAGGTATTATGCCAGGTAAATAATTTATTTCGGTTATGATATATTTTTTACCTATTAATTCAATTATAAGTGAAACTTCTAGTTATTATACTGCATATAATACATGTACTTAGGTCATACTTTAAATTATAATTCAAGGTTATTTGCAAAAAACGAGTTGGGAATTGCAAAAATAGATAATTTGAGAGAAAATAAACAAATGAAAGGTCTAGAATTTTTATCAAAAAATATTTTTGAATTTATTTGATTATAATTTTTTGTAATACTTACTTGAAATAAGTCCGAAGATATAAAAAACAGCTATGGGGCAGTGGGATGTCTCTAGGAAAATGTATTGTGGTTAATCACGCCAGCTGTAAATGATTCATAAGACAATTTTACTTAAAGCATTCCATAAAAATAAAAACCTAACCTAATCTAAAAAGAGGTGAATTTCTTTGAATTTGAAAGCAAAAATAAATCATTGTATTCAAAAAATTCTTAATAGTTCAAGGATTTTTCATATTTTTGCAAGTTTAGGTCAAACCTTACTTATTTATATTTCTTCACAAATATTCGACTGTAGTGATGCGTGTTTTTGTTGAAATATTTCGTTAAGTATTCGTATCAAATTTTTAGAATTTATATAATTTTTTTATATAAATGGCGTGCCAAAAGAAAACTTTTTGAGCGCTTTTATTTTCTAAAAACATTTAAACCGTAAAGATGGCCCCGTCGTATTATATATTGGTTATAACGTTTAACACGTCTTACATACTTAAGATTTTCTCCATATTATATTGTGGTTTATTGTAATCTAATATTTTTTGAATGGTAGTGCAGGCTTATGCATATGATAATATAAAATTACCTCCATTAAATCATTAATAATTTTAGATCACTTGTGTCGATAAGACTCATAATAAAATTAATGTTTCATGACTAAAATCAGAAATGAATAGTTAATGTCACGTATTCCAGAGATACACGTACGATTATATTTTGACCTGCGGAAGCTTTGTTACATACAGCACCATCCTTGATTTTGGCGTCATGATACCGAATAGCGGGTGGTGAGATTAATATAAGCCTTATTACAACACAAAATTCACCTAAGAAGTGAATACATACATAAATAACGAACCATTTTACAATATTGAAATGCGTTTTGATTTAGAATACAAATCGAAAAACTGTCATCTGTATGATGTATATTTTGCATTACGTTACCGGGCTGCCTATAGTTTATATTGAAAACAAAGAATATAATATGTACACCGTTCATAAAAAAATCCACTGCAATCATATAATGGAATGTCAGCAGATACACAGACACCACTCATACATTTAAATAACATATTTTATGTTGACGTACATTATATATAAATCAATGATCTTACTATATGTACATTGATTATGTACATTATTGTATACTCCATTTAATAACAAATGTATTCAAATTTTGATTTTTGGTATGCTTTAGATCATATTTTTAAATACTTAGATTTGTATCCCTTTCAAGGAATGTATTATAAGGAAATTAACTTCTTTTTTTCAAATAAGAGTCGACATGTTTTTACCGGAAATTGTTAAACATATGATTTTTTAAATATTAATTGGGATTCTAATGAAAATTTTAGGGTAATTAAAATTTATATCCTGTCAGGACATAAAATAAAATTTACAATTTATATTTTAATTCTTCAAAGACATGAAAATAGTGATAATGGCTATTACAGGAAAAAACAGCAGGCAAGTGGGTATCGCTTTGCTATTCATTAAATGTCGAGCGGAATACTTTATGGGTGTATTAAATTTGAATTCAATGTTATAACATTGTATCTATAGTCTATACGAAAAACGATTCTGAGCCTAGACTCAGATCTGTAAGTTTATATCACAAAATAAATTAAAAGTATTTACTAAAATATTTCATGATATGTTTTTTATTTTTTATATATACATTTATAGATATAAAAGTAATTTATTAAACATTTAGTTTTTCGATAGATGAATATTATTTTCCCAAAAATATTAAAATTAAATTTATCATACTATTTTTATTTAATGTTCTAGTAATATGTATTTAAATCAACTTATAAAACTAAACGTTTTATAACATATTTTTGTAATATCACAAAACAGTAAAAATAAATACATAACATAAATAGATAGTATATTAAAATAAATTTAAAATGTCATTTTTTATAGTAAAATTCATATTGATATAATACTTGTAATTTTAACTGAAACGATTATTTTAGTAATAACTGAATATAACTGAAATTTTTTTGGTTTATCCTGAATATGGAATATATTGATTTTTACTAGAAACAGCTCTCTTTTTTGAAAATTGAAGTATTTTTACTGTTCTAAGAATGACACTAAAAAAAAAAACATATACACATATATTCATTATTGTAAAAACAATAAATTCATCGCTCCATTTTGAATTTAAAAGGTTGAAATCAATGCAATTTAACGTTTATCGAAGACAATCAATCAAAACATAGAGCCTTCCTTCCATTCCATAGAACCTAACTTGTGATACAAATATTAGTATGTTATATAGGTAAAATATACTAATTATACTATTTTATACTAGGCTTTAATTTTACATTTTAAATTATAATGTCCAAACGTTATTTTGAGATCAAAAATAAGTTCGATTTTTAGAGTTAAGATAATAGAATTTTCAAAGAAAGGAATGTACAAGTAGGAAAATATATCATTGGCGAACCAATCATGTAGAGGGATCATAGGAGTCATCGAACTTTTCAAAGAAAAACTGAGTAACAAATACTAAATCTTTGACAAAAATCATGGATTAGGTATAGAATATAGTTATAGACCACATTCTTATCAGTGAAAAAATATAAATAAGACTAATAATAATTTTATATGGATACACGTTAGAAATAAACATTACATACTTTGTCTTCATAATAACCAATAACTAAAACAAAACACGTTTAATTATACTACTTAAAAACTTTAAAATCATTTTTAAATCGTGCTTCATTTAAATTTTAAATTAAAACAAATACTTAGATTTGTTTAATTAAAAACAATAAACTACATTAAAAGAGTAAAACATCTTAATATGTTTTAAATAAATTATGTATAATTATAATAATCTAATATATTATACTAAAAATAATTTTGATACATGCAATACGTGAATACTAAGTATATATGATTTATGCTTTAAAATATTATAAATACTTATTGTTATGGCTGAGAAAAAAAATTAACTATATTTTAAAAGAAACCTAATAATTTCCTCGTATTAATAAACTATATCTATGTGGAATGATATTTATTACATTATTGTTACTTATTTGCGACTTTGCGAAGGCGATAAAGTTATCGTCAATAGGTTTATGTCAGTTCTATTATTAAGTAATTCAGCGCATTTAATTTTTGTTACTAAAAAAAAATAATAATTATATTAAATTAAAAAAACATATATATTATATACCTATCTATGATAATACCACTCGTTCATTAGTTTAATCATATCGTAATTGATTTAGTAGTAACTGCAGTTTATTAATTTTACCAACAACCCTATTATTACAGTTTATAATAATAAATAGTAAGGGAAGTACTCATTTTAACACACATGGATGTTGAAACATTTTTAAAACAAATAAAATCATAATATAATATCATATTAATATTCACTATGATCAAATTGCGTTGTTTTTGAAAATTTCATAATGTTATACTGCGTTTATATAAAATAATAATAGGTACCTACAACCTATAGTGTTCAAAAACATTCACCGCCGCCAAGAGTGGTACTTAAATACGTGAAAACATTTTTATTAAAAAACGCTATTTTTAGGTTTTTTTTTACAAAATCATATTTCTAACTAAACATTTTAAATTGTGTTATCTTTATGTTAAATATTTTATTTCCAAATCGATTTATTTAGGAACTATTTTGTAACAAATAACGGTAAAATCTGCAATTTAATAATATTTGTTGACGTCTAAAATCACAATTATACAATAAAACTATATTTCGTTATTTGAACACAAATGATAATTTATAAGATTGATAAGGAGTGTATTATGAGAGGGATAATGGTGGATATTCTTAGAAATTGGGTTTCAGATTCTTATTCATTTATTGTAATTTCTATCTATAAGCATTGAATTGTCAAATTAGCATAAAATAAAATGAAAATGAACCTTATCCACCCTTAAAAAAAATTCAAAAAGTTGATTCATATGGGTCATTGAGGTATAACCCTCCATAACAGAAATGATAAAGAAAGCATTAAATCACTGGATCCTTACTCTATAGGTATGCTTTAGATATGTCATTGTTGATAAGGGTATTTCATATATTGTTATTGAGAAAAAAATGAAATTCAATAAATGAAAAATATTTTTGGTACAGATAATTTTCATGACAAAACCTCAATAATACCTACATTAAATGTATTGCTGTAATTGTAAAAACAACCGAATCAAAAAAAAATTGAATAGCATAAAATTATTTTGTTTAAAAACTGAAAAATGTACACGTCATCATTATAGCAGAAAATGTTGATTTTTAAAAGTGGCTATTATTTGTATTTTTAAGGAGAAATACGCGAAATTTTTCCAGTGATATTTGTAGACCAATCATAATATTTTATTGCAATTTGCTATAAAATATACAGTATGAAAGAAAAAAATATCTTCTAACCATTTGTATTGACACTGGGTACTACATCTGTGTCGGGTTGAAACAAAACGAGCTCAAAACTAATGTATATTTGTCTTTGGAAAACTTCTCGATGGCCACTATCATTAGGTCAACCGTGTTCAAGTTGTTTGCTTTTACGTCGCTTTTACGATGTTTTAATCTACATAACTAAATATATGTACATTTAACATAACAATATAAAACGTTATGCATTAATTTAATATAATACGTTTTCTATATTTTTTTTTTTTTTTTTAACCTAGCAAATATTATATAATACAACCAAAGATTAAATTTCCTTAAAATAAAAAATTATAAGGTATAATATATGTTCACACTAAAAACTAGAAATGCTAAATATTTCAGTTGAATGACCTCGCATTGAAATGGGGTTTTCGGAGAATAAAAGGGAATACCGAAATACACATTTTCAAACTAATTTAAAAGTAATAATAGCATTTACATAAAATCAAATGGGTTCAGGTTTGTGTAAAATACAATCATTATTATTTGTATGCAGCTAAATTCATTCTGACCATTCAGATGTAAAAAAGACATAATAATATAAACTGAATTCTAAAATTTTAGATGGCAGTACTAATATTGTGAGGTCGATAACAAGCCAAAATTCCAACTCGTTATGATGGTTTGTATATAGTATATATATAACAATCAATCCGCTTTCAACAATTTATTTTTTTATACGTATCACATTTTCGTCACGTTAATTTTATTTCATGCTACCACTTACAATATATTTGATCAAATTTAAGGAAAAAACATTTTTCGTTTTTTTTTTTTTTAACCAAGTATTTATTTCAACAGACAAACGAATTTAGATAACCACGTCTTTATTGATGTTTTAAATATTTTTGTTGTTTCCTTAATCATAAGTATTGCCTATTGTATAATAAGAAATAACCAAAATACATTCAATATATAAATTAAATAATCAATGATTATTACACAACAGTGAAAAATTAAAATTGAGGAATGTAAGCAACTTCTCTGCTGTAATTATCTCATCATTAAGTAAATCACTGTAATGTATATACGCGTTAAATTTGATTTCAATAATTAATCATGGCATACAAAAATTAATTCTAAGTCAAGACTGTTTGTCAGTCTATATATTACTGAATACTATGCATATTTTACGATACGTTTTATATTCTTACTATAGTTGTTTATTTTAATGTTAATAGTACGGACATTATTTTAATTCATTTTCACTTACTATTATAATAGTATATACTTTATCTTATATTATTGTTGTTCACTTTTGAGTTAACACAGACTTACCGTAGAAAGGTGTGAATAAGTTTTAGTACAAATGGGCTATAGTATAAAAGTATTCTAAATGTTTTTAAAGTATTACGGTAAATGAAAAATAATATAATTAAATACGTACATAAAAGTTTCAAACTCACATAAAAATAATTTTAAATTACAACAAAATAATTAAAATTGTTATCATTTTTATAAATATCGAGTTTTGTCCAAATTTAACTTAAAATGTCAATAAAAAAATATAATTTTATTTACTTATATTTCTAAATTTTTTGGTTAAATTATTATCTACGTACGAGGAACTTTTTATTTAGTTTTCACGCTGGTTTAATTAATCCTATAAATTCTTAACTAGACAATAATGTTACACATTTTGATAATTTGAAAGAATTTCGAAAAAAAACTGAAATTTTAATGCTTATAAAATAAAATCATTTGATGTATATTTAAATTTTTTAAATAGCTAAAATAAAATAATTGGTGATGAACTTTTATTAAATTCTTAAATTTTTTAACATGTATATGACGATTTAGTTTGACAAATTTTTGCAAATAGATTAGCGTCCAAGGGTTTTAAAAATTGTATCATAATATGTATAAAATGCTAAAATAAGTAAATATTTAGTGTAAATTTCAAGTATCTACAGTTATTAGTTTTAAAATCAAAATAAAATAATAGAACGGATTTTTAAAACTGTAGATTTTATTTGAAAATTCTCATTTTTCTAAAATTTTTATTTTTGTTTTTCTTTATTATATTGAAAATTTTTAGGAGTTTTAATTTTTAGTTCTTAAAAGAATCAAGATAAAATTATAATTCAATCATTATAAATCAATTTATAAATTATTTTCAAATAAAAACAAATCATTTCAAAAAGCTATAAAATAATAATACTTGTTAAAAATAGATTAGATG
Organism: Melanaphis sacchari; assembly: GCF_002803265.2. NCBI lineage: Eukaryota > Metazoa > Arthropoda > Insecta > Hemiptera > Aphididae > Melanaphis > Melanaphis sacchari. The sequence goes on along the minus strand of NW_020271560.1, from coordinate 947,302 downwards.
TTTGGTGGGGGGGGGGCTTAGACGCCGTTTGAGTGAGAGAAGCCCCATACTAGTTCATACGCATAATAATACAAATTGCAACAATCGGATATATAGATTAAATTTTTGTCAACATTTTATCACTACAAATGTATTTAAGTCTAATGTGAAAAACATTTTTTTTCACGGAAATATTATACTTGACTCAGCAATATATTATGTGGATAATAATATACGAACAACTAACTTCCAGTTCGTATAGTAATTCGTAAAATGAGTGTCTAAGTCTTCGACGATGGATGATATATTATACAAGATAAACGACGGAAAAACTTTATGATAAATAAAATATAAACCAACCTACTGCAAGTATAATTTCTGTGGATTAAAATGTGAATATCATAAATAATATACTATACCAAACATCTAATAGTGAAAATAACTTAGCTATATTTTTAAGTTTTTTTTTTTGGAGTTGAAAGATATTGAGATAATAACACGTCGTCTCATATCATAATCAGCTGAGCATTGAAATACCGACCTGCGCGACCGGACTCGTAAAAGGCTGTGTATCTATATATATATATATATATATATATAATATTGGTACTAGGTAAGTATGATGATTTTGGTGGTTAACTGACTAGTTGCTAGGCGACCGAAATAGGAGTGTAATGATAATAATAATTATAATAATAATAATAGTGTACTTATCTCCTTTTAGATAACCACGTAAGAGGTAAAATGAATAAAGGACTATAGATGCCTCGTTGACGGGGTCATCAGTGAAAAGTGGTCGATTATTAACTGTGCGATTAAGACGTGGACAATAAATCGATTCTATAAATCACAAGATGTAGAGGCATTGTCACAAATCCTTTACGTGAGGTGCATTTCAGCGAATTCTGCCTTTATAGACAACGTCAAAATATATTGCAATTTTCGTAAAAAATTCAAAATTTTTATTGCTACAAATGTGTTTTTTTCTGCCTAATTCTAGATTAATTTTATTTTTATTTTCATATCAACTCAATGTTTATAATTTTCCCGTCGGTTACTTTCTATGTAAATTGTATCAATGCTTCCCATGTCCGTCAATTATTCACCCTATACATTTGTCCAATTAAAATAAATAAAAATACGTTTTTCCCAATCCATTTGAGTATTATCAACAATGTTATTTTAAATTAACTTAAAATATTAAGTAATAACAATTTTTTTTCAAAAACATTCATAGTTTTTGAGACACAGTAATTTTTATTATCCAAAAACACTAGTACTTTTTAGTTAAAAAAAAAAAAAAAATAACTCAAACAATAATAATAATAATATTGGTTTAACATGTACATAATAATGATTTCAAGTTATTCATATACGTATTACATTGGCTAAAGTTTGTGACAGTTATTTATGGTAAATAAATTAAATATTTTTGAGATATTTAAAACTATGTTAGTAGGTTATCATTCCACATTTTTACAAAAGGTATAATAAATTGTAATATACATAAATGCATTTATTATATTGTTTTTATAGTAATGCTACAGTAGTACTATTACATTTTTTTTTTTTTAATCAAAAATGATTAAGTAATAGATATCAAAAATTATAAAATCATCATTAAGTTATTAATCTTTATAACATTCATCAACATTTTCAATACACAGGCTAAATTATCGAGCTTCACAATACTGACGTCGATTTTCTAATTTATATTCTAACATTTGGAATTTCTAAGTATATTTAAATACCATTCTTGATGTTTTTTGTATCACTTAAAAAATGTACCACAGTGATAGAAAATTCTATTATTGAAATGAAAAACGCCTTTCCTCTTTCTTTACTGTAAATTATTTAATGGAAAACTTTTTTGAAAATGTTGATGTAGTTACCTAATTCAAAAATGAAACAAATTACTTCTCGGTTGTTAAAATGGTTATAAAATACATTTATTTATTTATTGATAATTATAAACGCCCATAATAAGTTTACTACACGTGATACAATACAACAACATACATATGAGTTAAGGTTATTATACAGAACATGTGATCAGTAAAAATGTATAGATAATTAAAAGATAATAATAGTAAATATTTATAGTTATATTACAGATTTTAACCATGTAGAGTCATCATAAAAGAATCAAAGTTTTTTAGTGAATTTTCTATAACATTCTATTAATTAGAGCAAAAATACATTAATTTTGGCAATGGATATTTTTGTAGTGTTTGAATTACACAGTTAACGATAATATTCTTTAAAAATAGGTTTATGTATATATATATATAATATATAATAATTAAATGTTGGATTTAGTAATTATATTACTAAATGATTTTTAAAATTTATAAATTTTAATAGATGAATATATTTAAATTATCATAGCTTCCATATCATAAATCAATTAGCATAGAACTTTAGACCTTTAATGTTTATGAAGCATTATAGCTCGTTAAAATTTGATTTTAATACGTCAAAATTTTCAAAGAAAACATCCACTTAATAATTTACAGTAGAAAAGCTGAATCGCGATTAAAAAAAAATAAATAAATAAATAATTTAAAGTCTTCACTAAATAAACATAACTTTGCAAGTTATAACATACTTAGTTATTTTTTTTTTTTTATATTATTTTCCCGATTTTTTATTGATTTATTTAATATTTTATGACAGTGAAATTAAATAAAATACATTAAAAACATAATATTACAAAGTATGTGTATATTATGTTAAGCTGTTGAGAACATACGGTTTTTCAGAAATATTATACTTGATTTAACTTGATGCAATTTTTAATGAATTTAATGAATTCAAAACCACGAAGTCTATTATATTATCACTACTATTATAACTAAGACACGACAATTTTGTGTAACATTAAAGCTATTTTTCATATTATATAATATAATACGTATTTGTTTTTTTTTTCTCTCTTAAATATTTTCACATTAATAAAATTTACTATAATTCACCATTATTAAAGAAAAAAATACATTTTTTATGGAAATAAATATTTTATCACATTATTAAAAATAATATTATGACCTTATTTTTTTGTTTTTTTTTTTTGTCATAACTTTTCGTTAAATATTTATAAATATTACGTCTATTTGTACATTTAAAAATTTTGAGAAAAAAATGATAACTAAGAGTGTGGCGTCTAAATAATAGTGATTCAAGACAGAGAACCTAATTTATAGGTTAATATTTGTAGAGTTTATGAACAATGTTTAAACGGTACTTAGAATAATTCAGAAACCTGTTATGCACTTTATCAACTTTCACACTGAATTTATTTTTCATATGGAGACAACAACTCCATATTCTAGTGCTAAATGTACTAATGAAAAATAGGACACGGAGAGACATTTGGGAGAATTGAAACTCGGGAAATATCGTCTTATAAAACCAAATACTCGAGTAATTTTACTTACTATTTAATTGATATGGGAACGGAATATCTAAGGATGAGATAAAAAGAAACTCTAAATCAATAATTTGGTTAACAAAATCAATATGCAAACCTTCGAGAGATAGATTAGACTAGGTTAAATACAAAATTTATAGTCCGATAAAATCGCATAATTTTAAATTTGCAAATATTTAGGAAAAGCCCGACAGTGTCATACCAAATTGAAAATTTGTTCAAAATACTTTGGAATATTTTACAGCCTTCTGTGGATGACACCGTGTAAAATATCTTAACGTAATCGACAACTATTAGAACCCATGCTGAAAAAATTACTGAATAGGCGGAGTTAATAAATATATTGAACAGTAGGGGGCCTAAATAACTACCTTGAGGAACACCCGAGAGTACTTACAATGGTTTAGGTTTTATACCAAACACAAAAAAAAATTGAATTCGTTTGGAGAGATAAGAGCTCATCCTGGTAAGGTGTGGATCACCAGTTCTTAGCCGATCCAAATTATAAATAAGTGTACTGTGATCAATTAAGTAGAAAGCTTCTACGAAGTCGGTATAAACTATATCCATTTACTGCTTTGATAAAAATGCACCATGTGTTGAGGACATGCAATCAATAGCACTAGTAGATATTGATCTGCTTGGAAAAAATCCGAGATGGTTGACAAGACTGATCACTGTATACGTTTGAGTATAATCAATTCAAATAGTTTCCCTAAGAATGGTAGTCCAGTTATGTTTCAATAATTAGTAACATCAGTTCAGTCTCCTGGTTTTAGTATTGGAGTAACTCTACTACGTTACCAGGTGGATGAGAAAATTCCTTAAGTAAGGGACTTATAATGAACCGAAAAAAATCGGTGGAATGAGGCGAAAGGGTCTTGACAGCGATATAAAAGCATAGTATAGTAGCATAGCATCAGGGCCGGGACCCCGAGTAGTAGGCGATTCAAGAATGGCAAGTTCCTTATCGCGGGTAATTTATGATGAAGATGGGAGAAACAGAAATTGTTCTGGAATGAACAAATTCAACTGGGTTGTAGATACCAATTGTGGCTTAATATAAAACGAAGATATTAAAATTGTCTACGTAAAGCTCGGATTTGAAACTTAAACAGTGCTTTAAGATTTCTATATTTATTCATAAAATGGTGTACTCTTTTTAAGTCTAAATTAATGTGAACAACCTTTTTAATTCGTTAATTTTCTTATTATGTTTGTTATTTGAAAAAAAAAAATATATATCTTAAATTTAATATATATATATAATAATTATATGAATATTATAATGGTATTAATTATTGAAGTAATCCATCAAAACTCTTATTTTTCTGTGCGTTTTCAAACAATTTTATTCGGCAGTATTTCGTTTCTGAATTTTAATTAAAATTTTATGTAAATTATACATATCGTTTTATCACAAAAAATATTGAAACATAAATTGTCCGTTACTTATTAAAAGTTACAGTTTTGATTCTTGAAACACTAAGAAAATAATAATATTTGAGATTTGAGAAAAGACACAAAATCTTGGTGTTTGACTTTTGTCACCTTTTATTTACCTATCTCTTTGTTAACATAATAATAACATTTCATCAGATAATAACTGTTATCAAAAATAATTACAAATTACATACATACACAACTTTAACTATGGAATAATTCTTTATTTATCTAAGTAATAAATAATATGATAAAACTGTGTACGATAATATTATATCATATTATCCTTTTAAATAAATGCACTGTATAATATCGAGACAGGAAGTCTAGACAAGACGTTATAATAAGCTCTAATTTTGTATATTAATATAATATGTCTATATAATTGTAATAATATATGGTTGTTTGAATAAAAGAATAATAAAAAATTAGTACGCATAACATTTTTTTTCAACAATAAATGACTTAAGTGTATCTTTTATTTATTACTCTTTAACAGTACATTTTTATTTTTTTATTTCTCTTGAAAAATATATTAAACCGTATAATTATATTTATTTTATTAGTTATTTTTTAATTAGTCATTATGTTATTCGTATTAATTTTTATTGTACATTACAGTATTGATGACATAAAGCATAACTTAATTTTTTTTTTTTTTGTTATTAAGTTGTTTATCTCGTACCTATTATGTGTTTATGTAATAAAATCAAAAATATAAATTGATTTATATATATGTTTATTCATAATTTATAAGTTTTAGTATGTAAAGGCTTAACATTAAAATATCTACACAACTAAAGATTTAATTTTTTTATTAAAAAAAGTATCATTAACTATTTTAAAATTTAACTTTAATTGATATAAAAGTAAAATAAAAAAATTGTTTTTAATTAACAATTATATTTGTGGATTTTTCGTTGTATATAGAAATAAAGCGTGTAAATTTAAATAGTATGTTAATATTCTTTGAATTGATTTTATACAATTATTCACTAAAATATTGTACTGATTTAAAATGTTTAAAAAATACTTATCATTGTTTTTATTGTTATTGTGTTATTAATATATAGTATACCATCTTAACGATTATTTTATTCGTTTTATTTGTATACGTATTTTATAAAACACTATACTAATCCGATTTCAGAAAATTATTACTCCTCTTCATAAAATATCAGAAATTAATTTTTGGTTATACTACCTGCAATTAAACTCAGTCAACCATATCATTAAAAGCTATTCGAGTTTTTACTGATTCAAATTCAATATGATTTTTCTCCCTTAACTTATCTCTAACGGTAAAACATTTTGTTTATTTGATTAAAAGTCTTATTACTGTATATTTTTAGGTAGATAATATTTTATAACAATTAAAGTTTTCATTACCTCAATATAATTATTCACTTCAAATTTAAAAACGGATTTATAAACCTTTTTCATTTTACTTAATGATTTTTTCTTATATTGTCCATCAAATGAAAGAAAATGACAGGTTATCTTAATCAATCATCTTATTTAGAAAAATTTGATAACTGTATAATTTAATTATGATATAAAACGAAAGGCGAATATTTTTTCTACAAAGTGTTGCTGTGCTATCCAAAAATATAGTCAATAGCATTAAATATAGTATGATATTTAAACATATTAATCATTTTATTTGACATCGAACAAAATATTTAATTATTGGTTTGTTTTTTTTTTTCCGAAAGTATTTACAAAAGTGTTTTTAATTAGAAACACAAAATCTTCTGGCAGCGTGTATAGTAGACGTTTAATTTAATATCAATGGATGATTACAGTTTACGAGTATACCATTGTAGTACCTACATTTTTATAGTGAAGTATTGCGTAATGCATATATTAGATCAACTCGAAGACATTTTCTTGTACGTATTTTGCGATTCAAATGTTTCATTTGTTACCTTATTAGCATTTTAATAATATTTATTTACTATTTTTGTACCCATAAACTATGTTATCAAAAATATATTATTCTTTACGTTAATCAACAGTAGAAAAACAGTTTAGTTAAGACTGAACTCTTGATGTAGTTTTTCATTATGATTCAAATTATATTAGTACTTTAAAGAACACCACACACGAAAATGCTTGCTTTAAATTATTATTAAATTTTGAATTATTATAGACAAATTTAAAAATGATTCGGTTAAAATCCAATGCTGAGTTATTTAGACGATTGATGGTCATTTAAATCTGGTGTATTTTTTAAATCGTTTTAAAAACTACTATCAAAATATAGGTTTTAAAGGAAATTTTAATTAAAATATTAAAAAAAGTTTTTTCCAATATTTTGATTTTTTAAAATTTATATTTGTAGTATTATAAATATCTATAAATATGTTATAATGTTCGATATCATCATAAATTGACTCACAAAACGTAACTAACCGTATTTACCAAAATCTATTTAACATCAAACAACAGAATCATAGAAAATATAAGTCTTGTAGACTTGATAAGAGTTAGGTATGTAGTTACTAAAAATATTGTTTTCTATATGATCATAATTTTATCATAGTAATAATATTAACTAGTTTAAAACATTGCAGTATAAATAATCTAATGTTTAGAATTATATTAAAATACACTTACTTGAACAATTGTATCGATATAATTTAAAAATTAATTAAATAATATAAAATACAAACTTCGATGTCATATTGCAGAAGATGACATAACTAGGTAAGGGATATGCACATGCTTTAAATTAGTAGAACATCAAACAAACGTTAGTAAGTACGTTTATTTTTGATCTAAATAATGTATTTAAAATATGAACATCAATTTTACCATAAATTAATAATGTATAAATCACTTATAACTAATAAGGTTCCATCTGCAGAACTCTTGAAACACAAATTTAAGATTACCTCATAGTATAATCTCTTGTACTCGCATAATTTAAGCCTTTCAATTATCTGTTACTCTCGGAATAGTCACTATACCCTGTCGGTATAATATCGCAGTACAGTGTACTATTAAAACTGTATATTAAATTAGATGAATTCGTTAAATAAACCAAAAATAAACTTCTGCTTATGTTTACTCTATAACTTACCAACATCTTAGTATACCTTTTTCAGTCGATTTATAACGAATTTAATTTAGGTAAAATTATTCTATAGATACCATATAAAATTTAAATATGGTGACTAGATGTTGGAAAGTGAATTAATATTATTTTTTTAAAATCAAAAATAGCTATTTTTGGATTCAATTATTGTGATTTAATTATAAACATTAGTATCTTATTCTCATTTCAAATTCACGTAAGTATAATTGTTAATGTACAGTTTTTAATAAACTAAAAACTAAAATTAAAATAAACAATGTTTTTTATATTGTCAAAATATTTTCTTAAATTTAAAATTAAATAGCCAAAAATGTATAACGTATTCAAAAATAATAATATCGTAATAAATAATAGGTTAAAATTCTAAATCTCAAAATATTTGTTTTTAAAATAAAATTCAACATGCTCATTATTGTCGTAGTTTTATTAAATGGCCTTCAAAGTATAATAAATCATTAAAGTCACATACGTTTACAAAACATTTTACTCTGAAATTTTGAACCATTAAAATTTCACGCTAGATGTTGAAAACGTATTTCCGCTTGAAACATTCCTATATGTATTATTTCAACTCAGCTATATATTAAATGTTTAGTCTAAAGTGACAGACGTGGTATTTGCAAAAGAATCCCAGAATATTTTCATGTTAAAAAAAAAAAAAAAAATGTCAAGAACATTTATTTCCGGTAGTCTAGTTTGTTTATAATATTTAAATTTTAAAAAGAACTAACATGTTGAGTTTATACTTAGTATAAAAATTCGCGCCTATTAATAGTTAAGATAAAGACCACTAAACTAAAAGAAATGTTTTTAATATATAGTTACTGACATTATAAAACAAAGTGACTGATTTTCTAATAACCAACCCAAATTTTAACCACTCTTAAAAACCTTGAAAATATTCTAAGTTTTAAAATCCGATTTCATTCAATTAAATAAAGCCTAACATCCGAATTGATCATAATCCAAATTAAATTTTGTTTATACATACTTACAAATCACATTTGATATTATTCATTAAAATATTTGTTAATGAGAATTCAAATCAAAAATGTATTAAAAAATTTAAATCTGTCATTTTTTAATTCTTAAATCGAATATTTTTTGATAACAATATATTTATCTAGTTATGTAATTTAGAATTATTATAAATAATAATAAATATTTAAAATATGTAGTAAAACAATAAGTTGAATAATAAAAAAAAAAAAAAAAATGAAAAATAAATAAATCTTCCCAGAAAAAGTTATTGAATTCATAAAATATTAATTATATTTTTGACACAACAATAATGTTTAGCCTGAATTTTAATATTATAGATATACGTTTGCCGTTTATGTTTGTATTCTTACCATCTATGTAGTATGTAACAATGATATTGTTTATATATTATGCTATTGAAATTAAAGTCATGATAATTAAAAAGATTAAAATAGTAAACAAATTTTAATGAATCCTTAGTTCTAAGATTAATATTTTTTATTTTGAAGTATACAATATATATTCTAGACATAAAAAGAATATTTGCTCAGTTCCTTTGTTGTTTATTTATATATAGCCCTTATATATAAATTGTATTTATTTATTTATTTATTTTTTTTTTTAATTCTAAGGTAAACGAAATCAATTTAATATTTCTTCTCTCATTGTTCAACGAGCTATAAAAAATTGAAAAAAAAAAGATGCATGATATTATTTGCCAAGCTCGCCGTAATTGCTTAGCAATCTTATATGTATAAAAGTTATGCAAACTTCACATACGATAATATTAACCTACCTTTAAAGAATATTTTTAATGTTTGTTGTATAATTAAAATTATACATTTTTCAACATAAATACTATTAATAATGTAATAATATTGTGCTTAAATAATGATTTTTATTCAAAACAATTTCATAAATATTAAATAAGAAATAAAAATTATTTATTTTCCAAAAAATTTACAGGATTATAATATTTATGTTACAAAATATTGGTTTAGAAATCATACAATATATTATTAACGCTTTTGTATTGTTCCAAAGTATATTTTGACGTAACATTGCAATGATACTACAAATAAATGCAGAATAAAACATTAATGTATGCAGAGGTCGTCGATATCAATTTAAAAATAACAAAATTGAACTGACTACAATAATATGTTTCTTTAATTTTCCATTAAATTTATCAAGAATAAATAATTAATATTTGTAAAAAATTGAATTTAATCAAATAACAAAGTGTAATAATAATGATTAACGATTAAAGTAATAATTTATTATCATAAAATATTGTATCAAATAACTATTTAAAAAAAAATTAGTCTACTTGTTTTTATTTGTCTCATAAACCAATGTATTTTTTTTTATTTTTTTTTTTTTTTAATACACATCATTATATGTAATTTTGATAAATTATTGATATAAAATGCCTATTATTTAAATATTTTATCATGATTATGATTATTGTTGTTTTGTTCATTTGGTGTCAATTAAAACTTAATAACTAATAAAAATAAGTCAAAAACGTTCTAAGTTTCCTTATTATTATTTGATCTATATTTACTATAGGAAAGAATTAAAAATATATTTATATAATTGTAAAGCCAAGAGAAATATTGTATAATACATAACTTTATCAATTTTATTTTATTGTTATATGTTATTATGTCTATTCTATTTCGTTTAACATTAGTATAACATATATTATATTGCTTTAATCGATCACACAATATTGAGTTTAACCATGATTATTACTGTTTTAAAATTTAATTTCTTACGACATATATTATAATATAAAATATGCTGTAAGAATATATAATATACATAATAGATAGTATAGAATAAGTATTAATAAGTTTATGTTTAATGATAACGTAATTCAAAAACAATCAAATAAATATAAAGGTGAAAAAACATTTTTTTTTTTTCTAAAACAAATTAGCATTAAATAATTGGTTGCAATTAAACAATAAAAACTTAACAGGGTTTTCTATGTAACTCGAATAATATTGAAATAATAATATATTCAGTGGATTCATTTTTTGATCCCATCACATATTTAAATGTTTAATTTTAATGAACATCTAGTGCATACGATTTTTTTTTTAAATCGCTTAAATTAACTATTCTATTTTTTTTTTTTTTTTTTTTTTAATTCCATTAAATCAACAGTTAAGCTCCTATTAATATAAAAGGGCATAAATTAAACAAATTTCAAACATACAATATGTTACAGTATGTTTTTTTTTCAATATTTTTTTTGTCGATTTTCCAGTATTGTTATTCTAGCGAGTCCGTGTTTACATTTCACCAAAGATTCCAGCAAACGTTTTCCTTAAATTTTTCATCGTATCTTCTGTATCGTCCAATTGTCCTTTATTTTGCTGCGCCGGAGCAAGAGTCGGAGCTGAAATTATGGAACCTTGACGGCTCAGATTTGCTTTCACCGGTTGACTAGACTGATGGCCGCTGGTGACGCTACTCTCTGAAACTACGAATTTCATATTTTATACTATAAATCCTTCACGAGTTATATCATTTAAGATTTTGACTAAACATCTAAGCTAATTTGTCCTACCCAAAGAGTCTCGTCTCGCCAGAATAGCTGTTGGTTCTTCTTCTTGTGTTTGGGTGACTGCTTGAAGATTCATATTGGCCAAAACTTGTGTCTAGTATAATAAATTTTATATTAATAAGCATTTAGTATTTAATAATACATAACGCAAATTTACTAAAAAAAACAATTTATAATAATCACTTGGTTGGTAAATGCGTTTTAATTTTTTAAGCGTAGAAAAATTTTTATTTGTTACATAATATTAAAGTTGATACATCATAAAATTAAAAAAAAAGATTATTATTAAGAATGTCGTATTTTTTTTAGTGTGTTGAGAGCAATTTAAAAATTTAGTATTTCACATACTTTGTAAGATTATTCATTAGGTAATAATGTAGGTTATAATTTATAACTCAAGTAATAATTAATCTATTAATGAAATTCTACGAGATATCGTGGATAATATTCGTACTTTTTAGTTTTATATTAACTAATAAATCAAATAACGCTTAAAAACAAATAGGTTTTACCGAATGCAAATTTTCTATGTTGTACGTTTGTAAGACAGAAAAAAATATGTAAATTTTTTTGGTGTCCTCTTAACAGTTTTTTAAATCTAATATTCTTAGATTAATTTAACATATTATTATTGAATTAAAGTAAATTTTAAATACTTCTAATTTTTCCATGATCAAATCGAAAATATATTTTCTATCTTCTTCTTGCTGATTTCCCAGCAGAGATAATGCAGAGTCATTGACGCCAATTATTTGTTCTATTCCATCTTTAGAGACAACTACTTCCAATGACAAAATATCCAAACCACCAAAAAGTTCTGCCACAGAATCCAACCAAAATTTATATCTTTCTAGAACTTCTGTTTCTTCCAACATTGCTGAACCAACACACGATTTCCAATTGCCCGATATGCTTTTACGCCTGAAAATAATTTCAAAATTAATTAGTGAATTAATGTTATATGATCACAACGCTTTTTTATTTACATCAATGCTCTATAATGAGGTCCAATTTTAGTTAAATGAAGATCGTATTTGCTATCGACAAAAGGTTCGGTGGTGCAGTACGTTGCGGCAACAGATACAATTGATGTCATATCTTGGAAGTCGGAATTATTTTCGACTTTTATTTTTCCAACGCCTCCATGAGCGTGCCCGACTTTGAGGACCACTGGTAATTGAGTGGCTACAGACTGAAACGCAATATTATGTGCCATTATTTATCCATTGTTACTACTTTATAAAAATATATAATTTATTTACCATTTCACCTGAACTCGGGTAGAAAGTCTGTTCGATCAACGGAAAGTTTTCCTTGCCCAATTTTTTTTGAAGTTGTACCAATTGTCCATACACCCACGGTTTATCCTGAAAATATTAGTAATTTATTAATATGAAACTAAATATTTAAAAATATGACTAAAAATCAGAAGATAGTTGAAGATTGGGTTATGATTTGTTTTATATACGAAATTAATGGGAAGATAATATATGGTAAAAAACCAATAACTTCAAATATCATATATTTTATGATGTTAACTTCAACATTTATGTAAGTTTTTTTCAAAATATAATTAAGAAAAATAATTGAAAAGAGTTCTGATAGTTTAAATATATAAAATAATTATCATTATGGTTTTATTTATAGTTTCGTTAACCTTTGATTATCAAAAATAAGTTAAATGCAATTTTGTGAATCATGGAACAGTTACTTATTACGAGTACTTACTAGTATTAAAAAATAATAAATTTGATCATTAAAACTTTAATCGTTATTTAAAGAATTTTGGCACAAATTAGCATAATATATATGTGAATTCACAATGGTCAAATTTTCACTAGTTCTGCTTATAATAAAATAATAAATTATGACATGATGAGTGATAGAAAAATGTCAGAAGTCAACGCTGAAAGAGATTTTCGCACCTGGAAGTTGTACAACGAGTGTAGAGAATTGATGCTGGGCACACCGCCGATGTTCAGTCCCAACAAGACGTTTCGATAATCTTTACTGGCATCTCTGACGCTCTGCCGGCACAGGAAGAAATCCGGTCTGAACGAACGGACTACCCGAGAACCAGACGGTGAAAGTACCGCCATGCTGACTGTGCATCCTCGTTCTGCGCTCGCGGTCACCGTTAAGTCTTTTATGTCCGCCTGTTCGACGTGTATCTCAAAATCACCAAAGAACCGTTTGCCCCGGAAGTATCTAGACCTATGTTAAAACCAATAAACGGTCATATGGAAAAAATAAACAAAACAAACACGCCTCACCAATCAAAGTTCTCGTCGTCCACCACAAGTAACGTTAACAAACGGTCTTTGTTCACTCTCTGCTGTCTTCGTGTTGCTGCCGCATCTGTAGACAACCCATTGGGTAAACAATTATAAATTTAGAGTATAACAAAAACAATAATATTATTCATATTACAGAAAAGACTTTTAATAAACACCAGTTGCTGTTAAAAATCATTTGAAATGGATACACGCACCTCAAAATTCACTTTTTAATATGTTAAGTACGATTGATTCATAAATTGGAAATATTTAAAAACTAATTTTAAACTACTTATTAGAGTTACTAGTATTCAAATGTCATATTTCATGATTGATAAAGGCATATGGTTATACGATATTAAATAGATAAACAATTTTATATACCAGAAAATCTAGAGTTAGAAGGTCATAAATCATAATATTGATAAATAAAAACCAAATTTTCATTGTTAAAATAGGTATATTCAATTTGCATAAAAAAATGATAAGAGATTGAAAAACTTAAATGAAAATAACCGTACAAAAAATAACAATAATAACATTTTGGTATGAAGTAATATCGAAAAAATAAATAGCACAATCAATGTTTTTCTTTTCTTTTTCTTTTTTTGGCATTAATTTTGGTATTTTAAATAGCACTATTGTTAGCCATAAAAGTCTTCACTTTTCCTTACAAAATGGGTTTAGTTAAAAATTGATAGACATGTGGCTTAAACTCTTAATCGCAACTATCAATCAACTCGATAATATGCATATTTAAAACATTTTACACGACATATTATATATACATAACAATAATACCATATAATAATTATATGAATTAATAAAATTTAAAATAATGCATGTTTCATGTTTTAGATTCCTATCTGCTTCATTGTTGTTTTTTTATATTATCAGACACTTTCTGAAGGACACCTAATTTATGGGGTAGGTATAGTTTTTTTGTTATAATACGAAGAAACATGTTTAATTTAGATGTTGAAAATCGTATTTCTACCTTTGTGGTTTTAATTAAAAATTTATCACTGCTTAATAAACTAGAACTAATAAAACGTGTTAAAAAAATTGTTTTTAGTAAAATATGTTAAACTTATGGTTTATAGAGATTTTTTTGATAGTTTTTAGTTTTTAGTTATAATTTATTATATTTATATACAATTTAATATTATTCATATTAAAATGTCTATCAACAAAAGGGAAAATAAATTTAAGGAATTATAATGCGGGAAACCTATTTATTATCGAAGTACATAGCTGCTGTTTTTAATTCGAGTTTATAACCGTGTTATCTAAAGTAACCAGCTGTGTATTTTTAATATAGAAAAAATGTACGAATAAAACTTTCTTTTGAAACATTTTTTTATCTGTAATTACGTACACGTCAAGGAACGCGTATCGATTCAGAAAAAAAATTATATCACTGTTTAACTATAAAATATTAGCGAGCGATACGAATTGAATGAACATTAAAAATCAAACTATTTTACTGACAATTATTTAAATACGATTTATAATCCCTGTGTTCTTTGTAATCGAAATATTTCGTACGGGTTATTATATGTACAGAATTTAATACCAAGAATGGATAGAAAGAAAACTATTATTTGAAAGCATTTTGAAAATGCTTTTGTATGTAGTTTGATTGGTAAGGCGTTTTAAAATATATCAAAAGTGATTAGCATCACGTGCACACTATTGAATGTAAATTTTTGACGTGGCTTTAACATAAAAAAACGTTATGTACTCTAATATTATCCAGGATACAAGTCAATACTATTTCGTTTATTTCAAAATATATAATATTATTTACTAACGCTACTTAAAATTGATAATCACGTTAGTCTTCAAAACGGAGATTGTTATTATTTATTATAATGAAAATACTATTTCGAGAGAGCGTCTTTAACACTAAATGCTTAGTGTAGGTACTCGTTCGTTAAATATATTTTGTGATATCGATTTGTTTGGAATAAAAAAAAAAAAATGTAATAACTAATAAAACATCAAAACGTTATAGTGTAAGTATTTAATTTAACGTATAACTAATTGAATTAATTATTAGTCAACCACTTGAAAACGTCAATGTCTAAGTAACTAATATACCTACTATTCGTTTTTGAATGGTATTGTATTTTTTATTTATACTATCTGGACAAAGGATAAGATTTAACCGCATTAAATATACCCTTGTCATCCGTATAGGTATTATAAAGCATGTACGACGACGTACGTAATGTATTATTATTACTATACAAACACTTCGAGTATTTACTGCAGTGTGCAACGCTGACCACAAGAATTTCAGCAGATCCATTACACAGTATAATTGTATGAAGTATTTTGACCTAATAGTGAGTTGGGTAAAATTTGAGGACAAAGTTTATTAAAATCTAAGTATTACGGATGCTATTTATAAATGTTGGACAAATGATTTATATTATGCAACTTACATATTATTTTATATACAAACCGATTAGATATTATTTAAACAAACTATACGATAGTGCAGCATAATGATATTTTTTTAAATTTTCAATAACATAATATATAAGGTGATTCAAAATGTATATTATAGTCATTTGTCATATGTATAAATATTAATAATAAAGAAAAATAAATAAGAATTCAAAGCTTAGGTGATTGGAGTAGTAGACCAACCTTATACAGGGTATCTCCATACCACTCTACTCCGCTCACCAAAACTTAAAATATTTATTACTCATAAGCTACTCGTTTGAAACTTAATTTTTATGTATCGAAATACTCTTATAAAAAATTCTTTATAGTATGTTTGTAAAATAAGTTTAAAATTCAGTTTACATTTCTAAAATGCCTCCATATATATAATATTAAAAAAAAAAAAAAATTAAAAATTATTAATCGTTTTAGATTTTCTAAATAATAATAATAAAAAAACTTGTATCAAACATTTGTTTCTATTATAAATATGTATATGATAAAATGGTTGTAACATACATTTTGTAGACCTCTATAGCCTACATATGAAACCTTTTTCGAAAAATAAATAATTTACTCATTCCATTTGTTTTGCACACTAATAGTTATTCTTTCAATGAGTTGCACTATGACAGTCGACAGTTATATTTTTTGTATTTGATTTGATAAATATAGATAAACAAGTAATGTGAAAAATGGTAAAATGTACTTTTTTGGTATTTACAGAAAAATAATATTGCTTACGGTGACGATGAGTAAACTTTTTACTAAATCGTCGAATTAAATATTGAAAAAAAATCATCGTTTTTTTGAACTCTTAAGATAAATCATTGTATTTCGATTAATTATATGAAAAATAATAATTATAGAGAAATAAGTATATATTGCCTACTAGAAAAAGTGTGAATAATTGAAATTCCCTCTTCATCCAAGAAACTTGGCTTTATTTGGTATAATATTACAACGTGTGTGGATTACGTATGGTCGATACTTACACTTGATGTCGTTGCTTATCGAACTGGCCTTCTCCTTAGCCGCGTCCGTCAGTGATTGGACACGCTGTAGTATCGAGTCTCTCGTCTTGGCTGGACTGGTCGGTGCGCTTATGGTCCGGTTACCCGGTTGCTGTTGCTGGAATTCCAGTCGCATGTCCGCTGCCTCGGATGCGGGCGTGGCGGCTTGCGAACGCGATGGTTTGGACGCGTACTGCCGCTGTTGGGCGCGTTGTTGTGACTGCGCCCCAGAAGCCGGCGGCCGGTCGGTGGGAGCCATCGAAGGGTCGGCATCGTCTGCTTCCGAAGATAGGTCTCCCGAAGAGAACCTGTAAAACAAAGTAGTCGTATTAAGAATTCGTGCGATACAGTGACCGTTTTGTTTTCGTTTTAAAATCTATTTATTGATTTTTTGTGTTATAATATGTATATTGTATATAGATTATTTTATGTGTTGGTGACTCTAAATAATTTGTTTTCGTCTGTTAGGGAGAGGGAAGAGTCACGGATATTGCAGTGGCTTGAGAAAATCGATCTGAAAGTGACGTAATGGCTGGAGGAAAATAAGTCGATAAAAACATATTTATTTATTTATTTTCTAATTAAGGGGTGATATCCTTTGAATAAAATAAAATAAATAAGATATAATTAACAAAAAAATATGTATATAGTTATAAAAAAAATAATATTAATGATAATGATAAACTCGATACAAAATTATAGATTAATTAAAATTAGTTAAATAAGAAAGGAGGTGTCTTCATTGTCAAGCGATATTAAACGTCTCATTAATTTGTTTTTAATATGACAACTTTTGAATTGGAAAATATGATAATATATAGGTAAATAAGTAGAATATTTAATTAACCTTAAAAGTAAATAAATGGTAAGTGAGCAGTAAAGTCTATTACATTGAATAACAGTGCTCTTAGTTTAACATCAGTCTACGGTCCGCTAAAGAGTTCTAAGCTTAGAATCTATATAAGACTACATAATTATCTGAGGGAAATCGAATGCCTAAAATAAAACTTATATATCTTAATAATATAAATTTATATATGTTTTTATAATTACAATACATAAATATCATATAAATTTTAAAAATTTGTCATAATTTAGCGATCTCTATATTTTACTCGTTTATTTTATTTTGTAATTGTCTCCAGGATAATATTATGTTCACTAAAAATCTATATATGATAGTGTGGTACAATAAAATTTTAGTCGTAGCATCTAGGACACCATCCTCTTAAGATATCATTGCTTAATGAGTATCGTATTTTAAGAAAAATATTTTTATGCTATATGAATAATATCAGATTATACTGTGATAGTGTGATGGTATTTTCGCTCTGATGAGAGAAACATTAAAGTACATTATGATTTATGGATGTACAAAGAAACGTCATCTTTAATCTGGAAAAGTCGAACACACTGGTACAATAGTATTTAGCGCGTAATAAATTACCGAACATTAGTCATTAATGTCATGTCGCTTCCCATTATAACAGATTATGAAATCTGGAATTTATGCTTCAAGATCCTATAATAATTTTCTTATTTATGCTAATATATGAGAGTGATTAATTTTCCGTTTAATCGTCAAATCTGTTGTGACTTTTATAAATATATATTTTTATATACATAAAAATTTAACAAAAATGAATGAGTAATGTACAGTATACACATCGATCTACATTGTTGAAAAAATACCTAATTGTTATTGAATTATTGTTTTTATTACTGTATTTCTTATACATTTTTATACTTAAGTTCTGAATTTAGTTAGTAGTGATGTAGTGAAGTTTTGTAACTTTTATGTCATTAGCATACTCAAAAGTTATTTATGAATATTACACTATATGGTATAGGTTTACTACCAATTTATAAATATGAATATGACATAGTACGGTTTCATATGGTATTTATGCGTCATAGCTCGCCATTCGTTCGAATTTCAAATACACATTAAATATAAGTTATTTGCATAATACCAAATATTCTGATTATCTGCTGGTTTATGAAAACAAATATTTTATACACATATAGTTATTAATATTATACCCATTGTTATATTATTATAATGAATTAATATATAAATAGCTAGATAACGAAAATAATATTTACTATTTTCTTGTGATATTCATTGACTTTAAATTTTAAAATTAAATTATAACTCATAAAAACATTAAAATACAAAATATAATTTTCAAATATATTATTAATGTTTGATAACTTTACTATAGATATAATGTACAATGAACTTAGATCCTTAATTTTATTTTAAATCTATATTATTTTTCGGGCACTAGTCCAAAATGTACTTAGTTTATTTACAATATTTTTTCCAATCATTGAAAAGTAATATGATTGTGGTTATAACTTACACGAATACTTCTAACCAGCTATTTTATTTGAATCGGTTTAAATAATGAATTAAAGAATTTGAGATTATAAATTTAAAAATGTATTTGTATTTTTTATAAACAATACTAACTGTATTGTTTAGGTATGATTTTCACACACATTTAACGAAATAACTATATTGACGAAAAAATGAATGAATAATCTTTTTATCTCATTAGGTTAAAATAGTATAAAAAGTTAATTTTTGATTTTTTTTTCGATTTGATAAATTATGTTTTAAAAATATAGATAGCTTATGAACGGAATGGGTTGAACAAATTACAAACAAAAACCACAGGCGACTCGTCCATGTAATACGTTATTAAGGTTTAATTTATACTAATCTTTGTTTGACCCATACCCAGATTAATAGACGCAGTGGTATATAATTTCTGAAATGTAAGAGAATTAATTTAAATTTTAAATCTCATTACATGTATCTGTCATTATAGGTGTTAGTACTGTGACTGTACATAAATTAATTTTGCAAGTGACTGTACATAATGGCCCAAAGTTACTGTTTCAAAAGGTTTTAATTTTTAATTTTGAGATAACGTTGAAATGTAACAATAAAGGCAGGTAGCTATGGCAAAAACAAAAAAATGATTGTACTATGTTAGATTCGTACATAAATTATTCAAACAATGTACATTTTGTTAGGTTTTAGAACCAACCTTTAAGTGTCAAAGAATCGTTTGCAAAACAAAATATATAGTAATGAGTATTAACATAAAAACGCACACTGTATTGCTTTGAAATAATTATTTAGAAAAGATTATTTTTTGTACAGATCTGATTTAAAATGTAATTATTTTGCCGTATTATTAATGAAAACTAGCTGCGATTTTTGGGAATTTTAACTTATATTACACGTATGGGTATGATTACATTGTAAAATTATATCAGTAAGTACCCAAAACCCATGAACAAAATTTTTGTTAAAATATGATGATTGGTAGGTAAATTATTCACATTCAAATTCAAAAATCTTCCATCTAGAAGTATAGAGTATAGACATAATTCCTAGTTCAAATAATTATACATACTTTTTTTTTTTTTTTTTTTTTTTAATTGATGTTGTTATGTATGAGACTTTTACTATAACATTAAGTCACTAAGAAAAAGTAGTCAAATTTTATGCCAAAATGTATATCAATAAAATTTAAAAAAAAAATAAACTACACAACTTTTATTTAATCTACAACTAAAATATATTATGTTATTATAACTACAATCTAAAAGTTACAATGTGATATATGTTAAAAATTACCTTCGTTTCAAATAATTGACATTGGTGGTGAAAGATTGTTTGAACGTTGAGAATGGAATTTTGACTGATTATTTGAACACGGGTTTGTATAAATGAGAGAGCTAAGTACGCTCTCGTAAACAAACTGAAATCGAAAGGGATTATTTTGTTATCAAAAATAATAATATTAACTATGATTAACTAAATTTTATATATTTTTACCTTGCTGTATTTATGGTATTTATTTTTTATTTTTTATTTTTTTTTTTAGGGTTTGGAAAAAAATTTCGGACGTGTAAAACTCTCGTATATAAATAGGCGTCAACTGCACTTACACGCGTTTTTCACTGTGTCGGCGGTAGTAGCCGATCGATAGCTACACCGACAGATGCGACGTGCCCACTATGCGACCGCTAACCCCTGGTGGTGATTTCCAGAACAATTATGCGGAATACGGGTGTAACAGTGAAACGCAGTCCCCGGGACGACGTACAGAGGGTGACTTCTGGAAAATCCATACAGCCATAGGGAAATCGAATTGCTGCTATTATATAAGACGAGGCGGGAGTGTGTGCCGTTGGCGGAAAACCAAAAGCGGCGTGAATGGGGTCCCGATTTTTTGTTTAAATGACCTACATGTATAAACATATAAGACAAAAAATAAAAAGTAAAATCAGGGTGAGACGATGTCGACCCTCAATCTTATCTATCTTTTAAAATATACACGCCCTTAACACTTATGTATAATTTTACGGAAATTTTTTTTTTTTTATAGTGTACCAATATTAAACTAAGCCAAATTTTACTTTTCTCACTTACAAAATGTATTACAATTTTTTTATTGCCATTTAAAATTGTTTCGAAATTGGTACGAAATAATAACATTAATGTGGGACCAATCAGAAACAGCTCGGTGTTATAGATATGTGATTTTAGCATCTCGAATTTTGTTAATTTTTGTCACTGTAAAAAATATTTGCATCATAGTTGCGAAATAATGATACTAATTTAGAAATCATTGGAAAAATCAGGGGACCAACTTCGTGTACAGTGCATCTAAGTAAATATTATAGAGGATTTTTAAATCGTCGATTTTTCGTTTTTTTTTTTTTATTTTCTATAAAATATAACTGATGTCTATACAAATTTGAAATAAATGCAATATAGTAAATATGTTACTGATATTAATATTTTAAAATTAATTCCTATGATCTTGCTTAGATCACAACAATAATATAATCTGTATCCTCTACTGTGTATAGAATCTAAGAAGTAACCGACGGATTCCGCTTGATGAAACGCCCTTTGTATACAAGCGAGAAGATTGTTAGAAAACAAGCTCCTATGTTGTTGTATTCTTATCTTTATTTTCAAAATTGTCTACAGTCATTTATTTTCTGTGTTATATAGTTAGCTTGTCTGTAATGTAATAATAATTATATTTTGTTGCACTCGAAGCCGATTGTTACCTTGCAGTAATTGTTATAGTTAGGCACAGATTTATTTAATTCAACTCGGAGCTTAAAACTAAGTCAAAAATTATTATTTTTTTTTATTTTTTATATTAACTAGCATAAATACCATATTTAAAAAGCTTAATAACTTGTTTTTCTGTTAATTAAAAAATGAACAAGTACATTAATTACAAACATACTTTATTTATGGTATAGTTAAAAATCAGAATTAAAAACACATTGAATATATATATATATTTTTAACTATTTTGTAATCACGCTGTATTCACTGTTTTCAGTTTTGTTTAGGTCTACAATATTTTTTGAAACAATTTATTAGATTCAAATTATATTAACCTATCATCATACTGTAAATAGTAAAATAAAATATTAATCTTCATTTATAAACAAAGTATGGCATAACATTTATATTACACATACAAAATCTTAATAATACACAATCGTCCTGGTGCGTGACCTAAATAGTGATTATTAATTTATAATATTACCTAATTTAATATTGTTCTCCACATTAAACACAAATTTTAAATTCCAAAAGTAGTGATAAATATATTGCCTTTACAATATTGTATTTTTTGTGTCTGTTTACATGGTGAATAGGAAAAATACATAAATCATCGAATTTGAAGGTAGATCCTGATAGAAAATTAAATCTAGTTCATTGAGGTTAAAATTTATATTTCAGTATTTGTAAAAATATCAGGAATTAAATAATGCAATTTAAAAAAAAATTAGATTACTAATACTAAAATAAACTAATATAGTAGCAATATATTTGTACGTATAATAGTTAGTAGGTTGACAGATATTTACCTCGCTTATAATCGTTTATCGTTTACAATAATTTATTATTGAATTCAATTATAACACACCCATTACACTGACCTACTCAATTAAGAGTAACACTGAAACCCTACTGTACAACATAATAGTTTATACCTTCTTTTCCTCTTTTAAAAATAAATTTATTGTTAAATTCTTAATGTTCTTAAATATATCTGTATGACGTATGCCATATAGGTAACTATAATAATAAAATATTATTTAATATTTTGTACTTAAGTACAGAGTTAAGAATAAAATAAAATATGAAACAAGAACATGTTTTTATTTGATCATTCACTATTTTTCCAAATCAGATTGCGTATATTATAAGTCGTGCTAGAAGTTGATCATGAAATTATAAAACTGAAAAATAAGATGCATAAAAAATTTAAAAAAAAATTAAAAATTACTTTAATTACTTATAGTGTTGTATTCTAGTTGTAATAAATATTAAACTAACAATAACTAATACAATGTGTGCATTAGCCGTTCACCATTTGGTAGATAAAGATTTAATTATGTATATTACCCGAGATTAAGACGGTTTTTGGAGATAATATTTCAAACGTAATATAGCAATTTAAAGAAGGCTCTTCTGAAAAATTATAACTCGTTAAATAAACGTAGTAGGCTGCATGGCGAATTCATATTACAACACGTGGTGTTAACACTCTAGGTAATTTTTTTCATACTTACATTAATTCGAGAGCTATTATATGGACAGTTACACGAGAGTTTATAGTTCTTTATAAATTATAAGCATTTTATATGTTTTTATACGTAGAGAAACTGTGCTCCAAATTGTAATATGTTCGTGTAAACATTATTGTTGCAGCAAATCTTTTTGGCAAAAACCTACGTACCTATATAAATTATAATTGTATTTTTTAGTCCAGAAAATAAAAATAACGAATAATATAAAATTTTAGCAAATAAACAATTTATAACGTTATTAAAAGTCATTAATATATGTTTTCATAACTCGTAAATTTATTAAATTTTCGATATTCCGTAAATATTAGTAATGTAAACTCCGATGATTAATAATTTTTTCGAAATAATATTCTATTGATATATTTACAAACAGTTTAAACACTTCTTGCTTAAATCAGTACGTTTTATCCGAATCTATAGTTGAAAAATATAATAGTTAATACGATTTCATCGTTTTATACGTCTAAAAAGAAACTAGCTCTATTATTAGACGTTAATTAATAATTAAACTTATTTAGATTCTGAAGCAAAAACATCTAAATAATTTTTTTTTTTTTTTTTTAAAAAAAGATAAAATAAGCGACATGACATAAATTAAATGGCATGAAATTAAATTATAACACATCAAATGTAGATTATAATTAATCAGATATAATTTAAGAGTGAACCATAGCGTACGGAATAAAAGTTTTTAGATAAAAATTGGACTTAACCCCATGTGGAATCAAAATTCCTAAACTCTCAAGAAAGTAAACATAATGAATGAAAATATCTTGTTATTTCATAAGAAGTTTTCTTAGAAAATAAAATGTATGTTTTTCATTTATACTACCCCACATGAATTCCTTTTCGTTTCAGACTTACTATATTTGTAATAGTTAGACTTGAACTTTAAGCAATGTCAACGATTCAAAGTTTTGTTTTACACTTTAAATAAATATTATCTAATGTAATACTATGTAATTGCTTACCAATAGTTAATATGTCATATTAGTATCACTGTGATATATAACTTAAATAAACATTACATAATATCACTAAAACCATGAAAAACTAAGTATACTAGCATGGTTGTAGTAAAATAAAAATAAAAAAGGAACTTAAGTATAAAGATGGTGAGATGGTTTTATCATTATGAGTTTGAGAGGTCTTTGTGAAATAATTTTACCAGTGTAAACGTTATGTGAACATATTTTAACTAACTTAAGTACTTTAGGTATTTTTCAATGTAATATGAAACTAATTTAATTATTCACCTTATGAGAATAGCTACGAAAATTCCTTTTGAAAAGACATCGTGTTCAATATAGCCTTTGTCATTCTAAAATCTTAAAGTTTTGAGAAAATTCCTTAAAATATACATTATATATAATTATAAAATATAATTTTTAAATATCAAATATTTTCACAACTAATATAAATACGGGTTGGTGATTAAAAAAAAAATAAACATTATCTACGGTTATGTGAGATTAGATAGTATTGTGTTGTAAACATTTGAAAGATATTAAACTTATTGTTTTTAGATGCACACATGTTTATTGTTTAACGAAATAACACACTAGGTACACAAAAAAAGTCCAACTTATAACGAAGAATACCTAGAATAAAAAAAAAAAAATTCTAATGAAATCCTATGAACGACTAAATAAAAACCTGAACTACGATCTACATCGAATCTATGTTTGAAGAACAGATGTTACGATGACATGAAAATTTCTTCGGCTAACACGATATAAATGGATGCAACAGATGCCTGACGTTCTCATATATATATATATATAATATATAATCGCCTGTGACGAAAATCATAAATAATTAATCGGGCAACTCCAAGACTGAGAATTATTTGACGAAATCTGTAAATTTTGTTGTACTGTATAACGAAGAAAGTTTCTCTTTTTTCCGTGAATGCTTAGACCTAAATTGATTTTTTTTTTTTTCATAAATTATATATGTAACCTACCTATGGCACCATAATGTTGTTGCTTCATGTCATTGATATTAGTGGAATAATAATTTTATCTGGAGTTATTCATATTCCTATTCTTATTTTACAATATAAATTGAAAAAAAATAATTTTAAGTATCTAAATTGATTTAATTATTTCTATACAGCTTTTAAAATATTTTACAACGTAGTATAATTTATGTTCTATTATTATAATTTATCATAGGCTTTGTATAATTTAATGCAACTCAAATAAAATTCAATAAATAATCATACTAGTAAAGATAAAAGTTAAAGTTCAATTACATATTGATTATTGTACACTGTACAGTAACAAAAAGATCAAAACAAAAAAAAAATACTAACATTTTTAAAATTAATCAATTTAATTGACAAAATATAATTGAACTGTAAAATATTTAAAAATTATGAAAATTATATATTGAAAATATTTAGAAATAAAAATAAAAATATATTGTGAAAATAGATTTTTGATATTTTTTAATTTAAAAATTAACAATATAGGATGAAATTTGAATTACATTTTCAATCATTTTCACTAAGCATATAATTTTGAAATAAAAAAAAAATAAAGGAAATTCGAATTCGTTTTAACTATAAAAAGCTTAAAAATAATTAAAATATTTTGAAATTGTATCAAAAATTAAAAAAGTAAATAATATAAATAGGTATTTGGTTATTCATTTTCAGGTTACACAAAAAAAAAAAAAAATTAATTTTGGTAAAAATTCCTGATTTTTTTTAAACTTTTTATTTGTTTTTCATGATTTTAAAAATAAGTACTGGGTATTTATAACTTGAACTATTTAAAGTATGTATTTTTTTATTTCATATTTTGTATTTTTATTTCATTTTTTACATAATTTTTCGAATAAATCATGTTAATGAGGTACTATAAATACTACTTGGGAACACAATGTAATCAAAAAAAAAAAAAAGTAAAATTACTTTTTTTTTTTTTAATTCTAATTTTTAATTTAATTTAATAGAATAATAAAAAAAATCTAGGTTAAAAGTAAAGCGTCCTTATTATTTTAAAAGTCCTTAACTTGTCTACTGGAGATTAATGGAGTACTCGTATTGTAAGTTTTTTAAATTCCTTAAAAATTCTATTGTTAGTATTTCTTAATCATATCGATTGAAATACCTATAATACACGTAATATTATTTTTTATAGTATAATGAGTTTAATTAATTCAAAATAAGTATATTGTGATATAATTTACTTCCGGTTGAATTATATTACAATTATTTATAGGAGAATAAACGATTAATATTAAAGTACAGATGACTGATCACAGTTAACGAGCTTGTCTGTTAAATATTTTTTTTTATTATTATATCTAAAATATTGTTTTTAAAAACATTGTCGATACACTTTATTTGTCTGACAATGACATATGTTTAAAGCTCGTGAAAAGAACGTATACACACCAACTAATTATCTTGGATATAAATTCATCTACAAATAAAACTTAAACATGGTTTATTTTATACCTTTATTTTTTTTATTTATTTTTTTTTTTAATAATTATTTTGTTCATGTATTATTTAAAAAAAAAAAAAATAGATTCACAACAAATTTTGTTGTTTATGACATAATAATACCTATTAATAGTTTATTTTAAATAAGTTTTATTTGTTTATGTATATAGATTATTTTGTTTAAAATGTTCAGAGTGACAAAAAATATATATTATTAACAAAAGAACAAATAATTAATTATATTATATATTATAAAGTTATGTATAATATTATTATTTCAATCAATACCCGAAACGCTATTGAAATTCATGTAAACATTCATCAAATAATCATATGGATTTTTATGAGTACTACCCATACTATATTAAGCCAACGCATATTTATTAGCCTAAGAAATATTACATATTTTTTTGAATTTTTGTCTCTATAGTTATGATCGATTTTTTAAAATAAATTAAGGAACACTTATGTATATCATAATTGTTTAAATAAAACTATTTTAGTTATTATTTAAGCTGACATATTATAGTAAGATATAACGTTTATTGAAAATTTCTTAAAATATGGAGCTTACAATAAAAGATACTAAGTACCTAATATTTAGCTTTAAAATGTAGTTTACTTACAAAATTGTAACGGAGTAACATTCAGAACATAAAATGGTCCTTTTCAAGACCACCAATAACGACGAAGCATATACAAAACAACACCATCATAGGAAGTAGCGGCGAATTTAAAACCCTACGATTCATCCTGCATTTCCAATAAATACAGAAATGAATAGGGGAGACTATGATGAAGATAAAAATACTTTACCCATGGCTGCAAGTCCAAAAGTAACCCTAGAGGAACAAAATCTGTACCGACAGTAAGCACAGCCACGCACGACGGCAACACTCATAGTTAACTAGTCGGTACAGATCATAATATATATCGCGGGCACTTTTGGTCATTCAAATCATCATTCATTATTCAATCACTACTACCATCGTCAACAACTACTACAAGGAATAACGACGAATATAGCGATGATATATCTACAGTAGGACCTAGCAGCGAAGACACTCGTTAAAACGAGACGGCAACTCCGGCATACACGGCATTAACATCTACAGTCGGAACAAGCAACGTAAACACTCGTTAAGCGAGGCGATCATTCCGGCATCACAATATTGATATTTACGCACCGGATCTAGCAGCGAGAAACTCGTTGAACGAGGCATACAAAGTCGATCTACAATTTGTGACTCGTAAAAAGGTTTGTTTTAGGATCAATAGTTCCATCCCACTCGAGTGACACCTACTCAGGCAGTTATTGCGAGGACACGACTTACATAAGACTATGGGGAAGTGGTGGTGACTCTTTACCCCAGGTTAACTCTTGTGTACAATTTATATAATATCATAACTGCTTATACTTTTTGGTTGCTCCTCCACAAAAATGACACCTAGTTAGCTTATTCAAGCCGACTACACGGCCCGGATATAACTTGTCCCTTGTTTGTTTCATTTTAATTATGTTTAAATTAATAAACAGATGTATTATTAATAAATATGAGAGTATAATCATTCACGATCTCGGTCCGTCACTGTGTTCAATAGGTAATTTACTATTTTTGTTTTTTATAATTAATCTGATTTTGCAATTTATATTTAAATATATATAAACAGAAAAATCAATTAATTACACGAGTAGGTATATGAATTGTTTTAATTTTCTAATCACGCTTATGTAAAATATATAGCAATTGTGTGAACCCAATGAATTATTTATCCAAGCCAATTTAAGTAATATATATCATTACATAAATTTACCTGCTAACAATTTCATATACTAAATTCATTAATTAATAATCTTACTATATTTACTTAATAAGTATTATATGTACTATTAATGGTAAAAATATGTTAATATATTATCATAGATAAAATATATATATATATATGTATTTATAAATCTAAACTAATTCATTTTTATAGCATCGAAAAAAAAATGAGCAAGAAAATATCTAAGCTTTTTACTATACAATAAGAATCTTTGTAATATCATTGAATAGGTAATTGTATTAACCTAGGTAACTTTTTTCGTGTTTTCCAAATTATTTAAAAACTACTGGGAATTTTCAATTTTTATCTTTAAAGGATCAATATCATATCAATATTTTTTATCAGAAAACTTCTTAAAAGTTTAAAATCATATCATTTTTTTACTATTAATTTTATACATATATAAAATTCACATAATTTAAAATAATTTAAAATACATTCATTACATTGATTAGAACTTAAAAATTATACGATATCAGATATAACTGCTTGATTTTTATTCACTCATTTTTTAATTTCTTTCTATATATACTTATATATATATATATATATAAGATGATATTTGAATTAATAAAACATTATTGAAGTTTACTTTTAATTAGTTTTAACCATATATTTCAGTATAAATGCATAAAGATATACTCACATTATTGTAATAGCATTCCCTAATTCCTATTATAGTTTATATTATAATACATTCATAAAACTGAATTAAAGTACAATATAAACAATATTGTTGAATAATTGTAAATTTTAAAGAATAGATGTTCATAATAACCACAATACTATTATCACAAACCAAATTTTGATGTAATTTTATGATTTTTGTCATATCAGCGAACTATATATAAAAACATTAAGATTTGTGAATTGGTGTCTTTACAATTTGCATAATTGAAATTCATTAAATCAGACTACGGTTTATGATTAAATTCTACGCAAATATATAAAATTGAAATTTGTAGAAGAGAATATCTCATTTTACTTAAAAATCGACCACACAGTTTATAAATTATAAAGTTATAGTAATGAATAAAAATATAATATAATAAAGATTATGTAGGTATATAATGGTTTATGTTTGGTCGTTTAAATGATAAATGATTCTTAAATTTCACAACGAGATGAATTGTAAAAATAATATTTTTAGTCACCACATAATATATATTTTTTAATGTATAGCACTGTCGTATACATGTAGGATATATTACATGTCTCAAGGGTCTTGTTTTCAACCACTTTTTCATTATTTATATTAATGATTTCGCTGAAGTTTTGACCATATATAACTCATGTATTTATATAATTTATAAATGACTTGATCAAATTTATAAAAATGATCACAATGTGCATACAACGTCCAATAATAACAGTTTAGCACTAACTTAGAACTTAAAAATATCGAAAACGGACATTATATATAAAATATTGCAAACATTTAGAATTTTATTTTTTTTTTTTAAAAATATTCACTTTTTTAAAAATTTAATAATTAAAAATTAAAATATAAATTCATCTAGTCATATATATGTGGTATTTTGCGATGTAATGAAGATCCTATCATAGTAAGACAATACATTTTCAAATAAACAAAATAATTATATAAAATTATGCGAAGGACTCTATTTCATGTATAACATTGTAACATTGTTTACTTAAAAAAGTCAGTTACAGACTCACGAATGAATTTAATGCAAAACAATGTAACGGAATACAAAGAAGTCATATACACAAAGAGCTTTTTAAAATGCTTGAATAGTATTTGTATTTGAAGGACAAAGGATAGAGGCTACCATTTATCTATAGCATATACTAATATATACATATATATTTACTGCAGTTGAATAAATTTCTTAAAAGTAAATTGTAATGAATATTGTTAATTAACCAGTTTTTAGAAAAATTATTGTCTGACTATTCAATAAATATTTCAAATTATAATTAATTAATTAATCGTTAAATTATCTTCCAAAATATTATGTTTGTTTACAGCATATTTTATTTTTAAGCTGTTAGTATGTCATCAGAAGTCCAAATTAAAAAATTAAAAAGTCACATCATCAAAAAAACGTTTAATGCATTATAGGTATAATATATAATATAAAAATAATTTCTATACTTGTATATCTATTAACAAAAAAAAAAAAATTAAGTCGTATATACATGCTATAGTTTAGTTTAGGTGAATAGTCACAATTTTCTAAGCGGTGTTTTAATTGTTTATTAAAATAAAACTTGTGATGGGCTTTATATACTCTAATCTATTAATATTAATATGATAAAATAATATCTCATATTTTGTAGAAATCTAAAACATGTAACAAGCTTTAATAAGATTGTTAAAATGGAGGAGAGCAATTTCAACATCCAATACACTTCATATTTTGTTAAATAATTTTCTGTAGATGTTTTACAATTTTGTTATAATTTACAGTGTAAGTACTTTATGTTGTGCATTGGTAAAGTCTACTATAAAAATTAATTAAATTAAAATTTGGTAAGCATTTTTATTTATTTCATTTTTTATATAAAAAATTTGTTAAATGAATAAATATGTTTTTACTAACATGATATTTTTTTATTTTAAGTTTAATACATTATCAATATTATGTCTATTAGGTTTAAACGATCTTCTAGGTAAAATTATTTGTCTACTTTATAGATAAATTTAAAAATGTTTTATGTTCACGTCATCACCATAAAATATTTTACACAAATATAAAAATTTTGAGTAAAAATAATTAAAATTAAAAAAGTAAGAGATTCATAAAATACCAAAATATATGAAAGATATGAAATATATGAAATTAATTTATATTCTATTATATAAAAGAAAAATTATATAATGTATAACACTTTCATGTATTTTGTTTGCTGGAAAATGAATTGGGAAAAAATCATTTTTATTTTGATATAGGTACAGCAAAACCTGTCTTGTATGGAATTATACGAGACCAATAACAATTTCTGTTTTAAGCAGGTTTCCATGTAACTTAATAAAAAGGAAAGTTCCGTACTATAAAGTTATAATATTCTGTATGATTAAGATTTAAGGTTATTACATTTTCCGGAAAATAATAACAATTAAAATGTTGAAAATTAATAAATATTATAGGCTACAGTAAGTTTTAATTTTTAGTAAATAATTAAATAATATATATTAATTAGATATTTTAAAATAACGATACATTTTAATTCCAAAATTTGAAGAACATAATATTTGGTAGGTATTAATCAAATAATAATATAATAAAATAAATTAAGCAAATTAAAACAATTAGATACAATTAAAAATTCCAAAATTTGTGTAAAATTGTTGTCCAATTTTTTTTTTAACAATTAAAAACTTTCCTCTATACCTAACTTTAATTTTTTCATTTAAACTTATATAAATTTTTTAAGACATTATGAGAACAAGTAAGATAAGACAAAAGACAAGAAAACTATAACTATACGATGTGACAATAATGAGCACTAAGGATATAGATTCAAAGATAAATGTAGTTATCTATCGATACGTATTAATATTGCTGACCTTAATAATTGTTTAATATGTAACAAAATAAATGTGGGTATCAAAAATATTTTTATTTATTTCATGATATGTTTTTCTATTTGTTAAAGGTATAGTATATGATTTATGGGACCAAAGAAAGCTTTCCGTTTTATCAAGGGTTTAATCCTATGTTAAATTATAGAAATCTGCCGAGACCATGATAAATTTCCGCACAGAACAGGATTCCGTTTTAACGAGGGTCCGTATAAGACAGGTTTTACTGTATATAATATATAAAATATAAATAAATCCATGTCTTTTGACCGAGGTATTTTCAAAGCAATCAAACTGATTTTTATAGTATTGCTAACATAAGCTATAGCCTGTGATTAATATATTATAATATTAGATTTCCTGAGGTGCTACTACTGGGTGACTTACCCGCTTACACAGTTATGCCTCCTGATTTTTTCCCTAGAATTTAATTACTGAAAGCATTATATATTTTAGATTATAGGTAACTTTTTTTATTTAGAACAATAAATAATATATATTAGGTGTAGTAATCAGGGGCGTCATTTCAGGTTTTTTCGGGTCTACAATGTTTCAAGCAGACTATTTTGAAATTTCACCAGGTCATATAAAATATATATATATATGTATATGAACATTATCCTGCTTTTAATTATTTCTATACATCATGGACCGAATCATTATATCAATATAAATAGTAAAAATCAATTTATAAACTAATATGTAATAAATAATTAACTACCTACCTTAATAGTGAAAAATAATAATTGATACATAAAAAGCTAGAAGAATAATAATTGCAGCAGCAGTAAATAAAAAAATACTTTATATCCACATTTATAAATTGTCGTTAATTTATACGTAAAATTAAACTTATAATTTAATTAAGTGTTAACTTATTTTTCTAATGTAAAAATGTAATCTTTTATGTGGATTTTACGATATTATCAGTTTATTATAGTTATCAATCATCAGTGGTTATTAAAAATATATACACTTTTAGCCGTTGTTATTACCATGTGATGTAAAATGCGATAAAAACAGTGAAACAAATGTTTTTTGAAACAATATTAAATACCAAATTATCTTGTTTACTGAATTAATTGATAGTAGGATATTTGTTTATAACCTGAAATGTAATTTAAAGTAGTAATCATGATTGACAGTATACCGATGTGAATAAATATAAATACATAAATTAAAATATAATTGAAGAAGATTTAATTTTGAGCATTATCTCAGCAGGATGCAGGCCAATTAGAATTGTTTTAAAAGTAAGCGAGACGCAACCACATACCCTGATCCCTACAAGGACGCCTTTGGTAATAATAATATTATATTAAGTGTTTATATCAGTTATACCTCACATGATTCAAATGACACCACGAACTAACTTAGGTCACTAATTTGTCAACCCTCCAACTTACATTGGAAATTATATAGTATAAACATAAAACATAAATACACGATTATTTTATATCATTATGAGTTTATGACAAAAAAAAAATTGCTTTGTTAATTTATTATATTATTTTTCCAATAATTGTATAGGCTCCGATCCTTTGTCTTTGACATTACGTAATCACAGTTGACAACTATTATGTAATATTTTATTTACATTATATTTGCATGTAAATTAGTTACGCTTATATCATCAGTTTTTTTTTTTTGTGCGTATTTTGAATTTTAAACATTTATTATATAGCATGGGTTTTATGTTATTATGTTAATGAACTATAATTATGATCGTAAATTTATAACTTTCTGTCAACTTGTTTAATTTTTATTGTAAACCGATTATTATTATAATTTTATCTAGTATAGTATAATATATTATTATATATATATGCGATTACCTACCATAATACTCAAATTGGTTTCCATTAAAAACTATCTGACTGAAAAAATACATACTTAACTTCCCAAGTATTTTAAATTAAAATTGTTAAATTTTTTTTTTTTTTTTTTACTTTCGGTATATTATTATCAATAGTATTTAATCATTCTTTGATTAATCCATTTAGATAATTTTTAACTTGGTCGAAACACGGACTTCGGGAAATTTGTTTAATTTGTATAGGATCTTTCCGAGAACGGCGAGAACATATAGTACGACTTTATATTTGAAATTACACTCGAAATTGTATGTGGTTGTTTCTCCCTATGTTATATTATGTTTAAATCAAAGTTACATAGTCCGAGAGTGTATACGTATATAACATTAAGTATAAATACATGTGTCCGATCACCAACTATACTACCTACGTGTCAATACGCACACGCGATAAATTTGTTTGTACTATATGTAATAGTGTGACTATGTAAGCACTGAACTAAACCCGTTATTTACAATAATTATTATGCTTTAAGTTGAGTGGGTTTAAATAGCTCAATCAGTAAAATTGGATGGGATTACTGGGCAAGTATTGATGAATTCTATGTATGCATGCTTGTGTGTGTGAGTAGAATTTATAATAATTAGAACATATCTATGTATTTATGTGTAGGTACTCCTGGTCTTGTAATCTATCCAAAAAAAAAAAAAGAATAACCTTATTGTATTTTTAATTTAAGGTTTGAATTTCTGTTTAAAAATAAATTATAATAAATTAAAATAAAATTTTTCATTAATATAATGTATGATATGTAATACAATTATCAAGAATTTAATTAGTTCTTGTAGGTTATAGTTCAAAATTAGACTCATAAGTATAGTATATCAGCTATAATATTAAAAAACACGAAGTCACAAAAAAAATTTGCACATATAGTCTTGCGATTTGCAATGTATCCTCTAAATTTATGACTTATTCATTTTTAATATAAATGTTTTGATAATTTTTTTTTTTTTTTTTATTGATTTTATTTAAGTTTGGTAACTAAACATTAACTGCGTATAGGAACAGTATGTTTTTTTTTGTGTAAGGTTTTATTTGGAAAGTTTGGTTAGTACGGTTAGAACACGTGTGTTTATATATATGCGCCATGGATTCGTCTCTAAAAACTCGAGTGGTCACCCATCCGAGAGCTAGTGACGCTGGCCGATGCTTGACCTCAAAATACATTAGTGACTGATGCCAACCACCGCGCCACACCAGACCACTTTTTGATAAATTATATGGCTATTAAAGTTGAAATTAAAATATGATCATACATTTTTACTATTCAATTCGAAGGAGTGAGTTGACATAAATAAACAAAATGGAATATTATTGGTTATCAAAACAGCTATACTAATGAAAAATTATTGCATAAATTATATAAATTAGGTAATGTAATTTTCACTATAATGCATGATTTCTTTTTATAAATTGTAATTTAAATTTACAGATGTTCTTTCGTAAAAACATTGATTTCAAACGCTAATAAAATAAATTTTTTTAAATCTTAAAATGTTTTGCGTAAAAATTTCAAGTGTTCCATATATTTTGATTCTATTTTTCTCCATTATTTTAAAATGTATTCGATATTTTGGATTTTGCGTTTCTTTCAAATTCCTAACAGATCTAATTTTATTTGCAGTTAAAAATATTAAAAATTTTTACCACTCAAAAATGTGATTACAAACAAAACATTAAAAAAAATAATAATAATGATGGGTATTGTACTAGGTTGATTAAAAGAAGTCGATTTATTCATAACTATTGAATATCGAATATTATTTATCTTACGATGTAAATACAATTTAATAAATATCTTAAATATATTAGCAATTTTAAGAAAACAATTAAAATAATAAATATATTATCAACTGAGCATAGTTTTATTAAATATTGCTACTTTTTGTTTTTGCTCAAACCCGTTTTCATTAACGGTTAGAAATCGGTGCTACTTGAAAAACTTATTGCCAATATTAAATTATATTACAGTATAATTTTTGTCCACTCTTTTATTACAATTTAATATTGTAGATAAAAATATAATATTATTCACTATTCAATATTTATTAGATACAGTCAGTGATATCCATGGTGTAACCCTCCAAAGTCATCAGAAAGATTGGTATTTTAACGTTTTTGGTCACGGCATTCAGAGTTTTATTTCATAAAAGTTATTATCCAACGTTATGTTTATGCAGTGCACTCAATTTGGCGGTAAATTTTTATGAACGTTGAAATCTATTTCTACTGAACTAACTTGATGTAGAATAACCTTAAATAAATACTTATAGATTTAAAATGAATATCTATTTTTACTATTTTAATTTTATAAATAATCTTAGAAGAATATTAATTACCCATTATTTGATTAAAATACTCAAATAGTATCACTTTGAAAATTGTATCCATCAAATCCTATTTTAAAAATTACCATATTTTTTCTTATAAAATAAACGCTAACATTTATATTTGAAATAATACATTATTAGAATACATATTAGCTATACGGTTCCTTTAGGAATTTATAATTGGTATTAAGCTTAGAAAATATTTCTTCAATGCGTTTAAGTTACCGCAATAACAGACTATGCAGATTATACTTTGATTTTACATAGTATAATAAACATAGACAAAGTGAAAAAAAAATAAAACATATTTTAATCTGTTTTACTAACTAGCTTAAAAAAACTTCTTTAGCAACAAATTTCGACAAAAAGCTGTAACCGAAAACTTTTTTCACTTATATATAATTTTAATTTACAACCTATAAACTTTTAAACATGTTTAAAACAATTTTATATTAATAAAATTACTTATGGAAGTTTACGAGCTGGAAGTCTTAGACAATTCGTTCATCAAAACTATTACATAAAGCACGTTCTACTACGCATTGAATGCGGTATGTGTGTAACTTAAAAGGGAATTAAAAGAACTAAAATGTAACGAAAACCATCACACTTTATACATTGTTTAAAATATATAAATCACTATGCGATTCACCAAGCTTTCATAAATAATTTTTTCAAGATTTTAATGATAGCTTAAATTTCGAACGATTGTTTTTGAATGATTGTACTTTATATTGGTATTAAGAACATTAGTCCATGATAATATGTATTAACTATTAAATAGTCGAGAGTAATAATGAGTTATAAATTATAGTAATTTATAACGATAGAATGTTATTAGTACATCATAATAATTAATAATCATTAATCGCTTAGTCGATTAATGTGTATTAGTTGAGTTACATAAACGATAACCTCTTTTATGTAATTTGTAAATATGTACCCATCTATATTTTTAACTTATATTTTCATTTCGATTTCATCTATTACTCATTATACGTATTATTTAAAGTATTATTATTTTATGTTAGCTAAGTATATTATCAGTATTTCCTTCTCTTGAAAAAGTTCAAAATATTACTATATTTTTTTGAGATTTTTTTTAATGATTAAATATTTTTAATACTTCTTTGTAGAACATTGGTCCAAAAAAAAAGAAGGTAATCACATAATAATTGGAATAGTTGATAAATACTTATATTATATATTAATTAAACTAATTATGGTTATAATTTAAAAACAGTCAATAGTTTTTTAAATATTGTTTTATTATTGTACAGAAATTAAATTTTATAATTTTAAAATTCTGTAATGAGTAGAAATATGAACTAAAAAAAAAAAAGACTTTAAAATATAATAAATTTTCTAAAGCAGCGGTCCCTACTACGCGGCCCGCTAGCAACTTTAGTGCGGCTCACATTAAAATTAATTTGTTCATTCTAAAGCCGGGACCATGCTAGTAAAAATTACGTTCTACGTCAAATATAGAATTCGCCACTAATATGGACTCCGAAAAATATTATTCGATAAAATACAATCATTTAATTTATAAATAAAAATTTTCATCGTGCGCTGTCTGTGCGCGAACAACACGTGCGTGATTAGTCGCGATTTTCTGTTGTGACGCAAAAAACCCATGGACGACGGATGGTGTGTGTAGAATGCGCCGAAAATATTTGCGTGTGCTATTATGCGCTAATAAGCAGTGAATAAAATGAACGTCACTTATTAACTTATTATTTTTATTTACTTTATTTTTCTATTTTAAACTTGTAAAATTACCAGTTGGACAGATATGTAGACACATATGATTATGAGTTTATTAATTTCTACCACGTAGTATCATTAAAAATGTATGCGGCCCGCTGGTCTAAAGTGTACCATGAATAACGCTAAACATTTTTTTTAAATGATTTAGTGTTATAATATTTCTAGACCACCGTGTCAATGATAAAATTAATATCTAATATTTACAGAAGTTTTGCTATTCATGCGTCATATTTTCTAAAACCAAAATATCATGTTATTAAACAAAAATGTTCACATAACATTTTATAATACAATAATATTATACACTGCATCGAACTTTGCGGGTTGCATAATGTTAATGTATTATTGTTCGCTACGAGTTGTCTTATTGTGTCGATATCGCGGCCTGCAATTTTTACTCGACCGTCACGACATTCGCGTGTTTTTTTCAAAGCGAGAGACTCGATCGTGATTTCATTTTCCGTCGAACTTTACGGTCGTAGGAGGTAAATAGTGAAAAACAAATGTCTTAAGAAGAATTTTTCCCCTCTCATAATCCACACAAATCTTGCCAGGGAGAGGATTTATAAAAACATATGGACGCTGTAGCAGTATTATGTGTGCACTGTAACAACAATAAAATACATTGCTTAATATTATATTATTTTACTGATCGCGAGAGGTGTTATACAAGGTCTTCGGGAAAGAATCCTGACAACGGGCGTACCGTATTACCATTTACCTACTGCGAATAGTAGTATATTTTATTTTTGTATACAGTAGTTTAATTATACTCTCCAGTTTCATGAAACGGTTTTAGTAGGACGGATACTACGGTTTCATATTATTTTTGGTTATGTAAATTTATCAAAATGTTCGACAATTTGGTATAATATTACCAGCTTTATTGAAATAACGGAGTAACTATCATTTTTACGTCGCAGTGAATTGTGCACTCTGTCTTATTAACTATTAATAATAATATAATAATATACTAAGCTTTTCGTTTATCATTCGTGCACACGTGCGATCTGTTGAAAATGGACAACACCACTGTCACCACCGCTATAAATGAACCGTAAGTCAGCTTTAAAAATATCTTACTTCATGCAATTAATTATAAATAATATATTTGTAAAAATATATATAATTCGTAAGTAACCTTGAAATTATTATGATAAAACATTATAATTATCGTATATCTATTGATATAATAATGATTATTATATATATATATATATATTTATATTAAAAAATATTTATTAAAATTAAACGGAATTTTATAGTGAAATATCCAATACTTTACCAATTAGCTGCATGACATCGTTTTATTTGAACGTTTATACCCAACAATTTGTGAACAATAACTATAAACCTATTACATATGTATATTGTATATTGTGTATTAATATACTACCGTCTATCACTCATTTAAGTAGTTATTTATTATTATTTTTTGAACGTAGTAGCAATATTTATGATTTTTAACAAAATATTTAATCAAATTAACATAAACAATAAATATTCAAATAATAAAAAAAAAAATGACTTACAATAATATTAATAAAAAACAATGTGATATCTTAAATAAATAGTTTAATAATTCATATTTTGAATACTATATAAATATACTTTAAAATTTATTTTCGTTTTTTGACGTGGTATAAACGCAAACTTAAAATTAAAGTAGGTAGTTCGTAACACGTCTACGTGAGAATTATTTAGTTTGAATTGGTATGATCATAGAAAAATCATCTTGTGGCTTTCTATAGATCGAAATTTCCACAGATAATTTATTTATACAGCTTGACATTTGATAAATTAATAGTTTATAAACGAAAGCACTTTACTAAATAAAGCTTTACAACCCATGTAAATCTATAATAGGTAAGTATACTATGTGTACATTATACAAAACGATATACATGCTTACATGTGACGTACATCTGGTTATGTATTATACTAGTAGGCATTAAATTATTATTGGATGTTTTTATGTCTGATTGCGTCGATCTTTTTTTTATGTTATAAATACTTTTTTTGAATGTATTTAGTTTATAATATTACACGAGTTACACAAAGAAAATTTAACTTATGTATTTTAGAATAATAAAGTAATATATTAATACATAATTGATATGTATATATTATATATATTTGTACTATACTTTAACATGTTATTAAGAAGTATTTTATGACTATAAAGTTTTATTGTATGCATTTACTATAAAAAAAAAAAAAAACATGTTTTTAAATTAAAATGAAAACGAAAAATAAAGACAATTATTAATTTAATACAACGTTATATTATGTGCAATTAATATATAAAAATACGTTAATAGACCTTGATAGTTTGACCAATAAAACTCAGACCAATCACTTTATATGCAGAACTTATGTATATAAATTATAAATTTGTTTTTTTAGTAGGTACTTGCCATTTTTTTTTTTTTTTTTGATAAAATAATAAACATAGATTCCTACTGTAAATTTAGCGTTTTAGTAATTCAATTTATATTATGATCATTAATCATCTTCGTATAATTTCATAACAATACAGTTATAAAATCTATACTTCACATAAGTATTTGTATAGGAAGTTAGCAGGTACACTACGAATAAAAATAAACGTTAACAATTTTGTTTCGGATTCGATCAAAAATTTAATAACTTCCATATTATAGAAAATATTTTGTATAGTCTATGCCTTTCGTAAAATATAAAGTATAGTAAGTACTGAATTGGTCACCATTTTGAAAGAAAATGTGAAATAAAATTGAAACGTAGAAAAAAATCAATAAACCAAAAATGTGAAATAGAACGAACGATAAAATGTGTGCCAATATTATTTTCCTCTGTATCAACATTTAATACCATAATGTATTAAATGAAATAATAAAATAAATAATATGAAAAATCAATAAAGTGGTAATTTCTTATGGTAAAGAATATAATTTTTGACGATGAAAGTAAGAAATATTTCCTATATTAGAAAAAAAGTTCCCAATGTTTCAATATTTCAATGCACTGATGTAAAACAAGAATAAGTAAAGCCTTGGGTTGAACCTAAATCTCCAAACAGTCCAATATACATTTAATTTTATTTAATAACTAACTGTCTTGTACATTTTATTCTCATATCACGAAAATTCAATTTTATTTAATCTATAAATAAATTATGCTTATAATTATAGGTTATATTATCAAAGAGAGAAAACAATATTATGTTGACAATCTATTAGTTATTTATGACATTATTACAATTTTAAATTTTAATAACAAATTTATGTAACTTTCAGTAGTTGTATACATTTTACGTACTTACCTATATTTAACTTATAAAATCACGGTTGAGACATTAATGTCACATTATGAAAAATCCATTGATTACAGTTTAATTGATCAAACAAGTTGTTACTTATTAATTATCCTTAAATTGAAATTACTTAACCCAGTCCGTTAACTATTATTATTATTGTAATCATATTTATTTTTGCTAAATGTGTATTGGATACGTAAAATTTATTACAAAAATAGGAAATATTATGAATTTTACTACAATATTATGATCCATCCAAAATGAGTGAAAAAATTATGAGTATTTTTACGAATAAGACAAATTAAATATGAATGAATCATGGTCATGGGGTTAGGGTATATCTTGTTTGAATAATATATTTTAATTTTGTTTTTTTTTTCAGTAAACATTTAGTAACTTAGATAAGCGAAAAAATAATGTATAATATATATATCCAATATCTTTCTGCTTTATACGTAAAGTATACTAAAAAGTCGTTCAGTTTAGAATACAAGTCTTATTATTATATTTATTTTTACTTTGGTACTATATTATTACAGGAAGTACGCAATATATTATTATATACAGAGTGTTTCATTAACCGTACTCATTACTATAGCCCCTTTATCTTTAATACACATAACTAATTAAATAATTTTAAAACTGAATTATTGAAGAAAAAGTGGGTGAGCATGCTTGGTGATAGGTAGCTATATTTTGTCACAGCTATTATTAATTAATATTTATTTTAAAGTATTATTAAATTTCAAAATTATAGTACATGGTTAGTTTTAAAAAAAAAATTGACGTTCAAACATATTTAACAAGGAAACATCAACTTTCACTTATTATTTATTTGTTGTGATTATTATTGATATGACAATAAATTCAATAGTAAATAATATAATAGCCTTATATTAATATATCATATTATTTTTGGATGACTAAACATATAAAAAAGCCACAGATCTAATGTCACTAACTATTTTTAGGTCTTATGTGTATTCAATACTCAAACAAGACAAATGGATTTTTTTTAAATTTTTATAGTAGAAAATAACCAA
Source organism: Melanaphis sacchari (assembly GCF_002803265.2). Lineage (NCBI taxonomy): Eukaryota > Metazoa > Arthropoda > Insecta > Hemiptera > Aphididae > Melanaphis > Melanaphis sacchari. Next base: position 904,245 of record NW_020271560.1, on the reverse strand, counting down.
AAAAGTAATATTTATAAACAACGGCAGATATAAGCATAGTGCACCACAAATTAAATTCTATATAACACTGAATAATAATTCCAAAAAAAAAAAAAAAAAAAGTAATAATAACGTAAACGTTCACCCATGCTATCTGAATTCGAAATGATAGCTAAAAAACACTGCGGTGAATAATAAGTCTGACTATTATATCATTATGTTATGGCTGTGCAATGGAAATCATCCCTAATAACGCTAATTGGTGTAGGTATATATTATAGTTGGCAGTCTGCGTATCTTTTCGTGACAAGTTTGTGAAAGAAAGTTTACTGATTGTGACCTAAATATAGGTAAAAATGTTTAGTCTTTTGTTGTTTTACATATTATTATTATATTACAATAATATTGTAAAATTATGCCTGTAATATTTTTTTTTTTAACGTTAGTTATATATAATAATGCAAAGTCGTCTGAAAAACCGATTGCAATTTAATTTGATACGATGAACACACGTAGACAAACACTTCTATATAGATATCAAATTTTATGAAGATTTTTATATATAATATATAATATGATAGTCATATAACAGTCTTCATAAATTATATATTTTTTTTATACATTATTTTTCTAAATTTGCAACGAGACTCGATTATAGCCGGTTACCATGATTCCATTTAGACGCTCGCACTACATAATCATTCTATTAAAAATAATCTTATAATAATATAAAGATATCATCTACCAACTTAATACGGAATACCTTATCGATGGAATTGTGTTACTGATTGTATAAACTGTAGTTAATATATAGAACACGCCACTGCTGTTGGGACAATAACTATAAAATTTATTGGAAACATAATTGAACGTTTTGATTTCATTGACAAACTGTTAAGCATGTTTACATGGAAACTTAAAACGAAAAATTAATGTACCACATAGTACGATAATTTATGGAATATTTTATTGAAAATTCAATAAGAACAAAAAGAAAAAAAATGTTCATATGTACAGTATCTACTTGATTCCGATCAAGTTCAAAGCGTAAGTAAACTTCTTATAACAACATACTCAACAGGCAGATCACTGTAAAACTTCACTGACCGTAAAATAATTGTATAATATTATAATGTTTGAAATAAAATAATCATACATGAAACTTTAAAAAACAAAAAAAAAATTAAAATAATTTTTTTAGCAAGTATAGATAGATACATTTATTTGAAACTTGATAATATGTTTATTAACATTCCTTTAGTAATTCATTGATCGTTTTCTAATAAATATTGTTTATAGGAAGAGAGGTAGAAAAATGAAGTTCCCTGGAATCACCCAATAATTAATATTCACTCTGAAAATTATTTATTAGTTAAACATAAATGGCTTATATATGTTGTAATATTACCAGCAATGTAATTTTTAAGAAACGTTTTAAAACTATAATATAATTTTGCTTATATAATATACATATTGCTACAATAATCTTATAAAATAAATAAGCAGAAATATTGTACTATTAATAAAATTTATAAAATTAAATCTTAACTTAGAATACATTTTTTTTATTGTCATAGATTTAACGTACGTGTAAATGTTTAGATGAAAAAATCTATAATATTTTTATTGATGTTAATTTAGCATAACTAAAAAAAAAAACATTGTGACTATCTACAAGTTTTAATAAATATTAAATTGATTTTGTTTATATGAAAATATTTAAATAAAATCAAAATTTCTATGAAAAAAAAAAACAATCAAAATTAGTTTAAATCTAAAATACCACAATTTTTTCGTTCAGAATCTAAAACAAATTAATATGTTTTTTATATATATATACTCTATAATATGCATATATGTATGAGAGTCGTGCGCACATAGGTTAATTCTGTTGTTATACAACATATATGAAAAATTGAATTATATTCATATTAAAATTCATGTTACATCCCCGGCAAAATTAGAAAAAAAAATCCAATAAATAAATAATTATTTTTGAAGACTATATTTTTCATGATTAATTAAATTTTAGAATAAAAGTATTTTATACTAAATTCACCAAATAAAAAACCCGAGCTTTTAGCGATAAATCTACGTATGTTCCACATACGAAAACGCTGTGTTCCAAAAATCAATTATACTGTAATAAAAAAAAAGTATAACACAGGTTTATAATGGCTATAGTTGCAAAAATTTAATGAAAATAAAACAAAACATTTTAATTTTCGTAAATCTAAAATTGTATTAACTATACGTGTTATAAATCATAAGAATGTCACTGAGCAAAAGTATATTATAATTGGTTATCAAAATATTTTTAATAATTAATGGAATGTGATATATTTTCAGCCAAATAAGCAATCACACTCATTATTTTTTCATGGATTATTTATTGAAATATAAAATAAAAATTTATTCTTGAATATTCACCTACGATAATTTGTATGAATAAAAACCGTATATTTTATAACTAATAGCATTGTCATTGAGTCATTGATTCTATAGTATAAATGTAAATAAAAATCAACTGTAATAAATCAAAAAATATGATTTGTAGGAACAAAAATTTATGATAATATTCAAAATAGAGTTAATCAGATGTCCTTCAAAATATGAAAGGAAAAGGAACTTACTTTATTTTACCCGTTTCACAACAAGGTCAATATTCATCAATGCATATACCTAGGTCTGATAGTTTTCGCGTTACAAGGTTATAATGAAAGGATTTATCACAACACGATACTGTGACAATTTATGATTTAAATTGTAGAAATATAGGTGTGGCTCACATGACTTCACTAAGTTAACGTGACAGCGTAGGAAAATAAAAATCAATCAATAATTTAAAATATAATATTCGTAACACGATATTTTGTTTACAGGGAAGCTGGATCACTGTTAAACGCATCCGACCGTACGAGTGACCAGAATAAATATAAACGAATATTATCACAGGTATAATTAATTGTACAAGATCAAATACACTAATGATTACCTACTATAAAATACTACAAAAGTAATACGACAATAATGTAATAATAGTCTACTATTTTCGACAGTTGTTTTATTTTTATTTCAATCGCTGTGAATATCAGTTATCATTTATGATAATTAAATGGATAAATTAATAATTAAATAATCGTTATACGATTTTAATACTATAACCGTATAGGTAATAGCTTCATATCAATCATACCGACAATACATTATATTAAATGTACGGTGATTCATAAAGCGCATGGGGTAAGCCCCCAATTTTACATTTATTTTGATAATGTATTGATCCAAATTTCGGTTTTTAGACTTTTCAAGTATAATTCATAAGGACCATATTTTCATTTACTTAGATTCTTTTATTGAATGCGTTAACATGAAAATGTAAATCATATTTTTAGTAGTTAATACTTATTAATTTGAAATGAAAATTACTCTTTTTTATAGTAAACCGTTAAGGTGGTTATGTTTTTAAAAGCGTTGATATATTTAAATCAAAATTTAAACAAATAGTAATGAATACGATTTATGCACTAAAAATCTAAAGGTTTAAAAGATATGCAAACTAAGATAGTCTTAAAACTATGATAATTTATATAAATTATTACAATTTTATAATTGCTGTAATAACTGTTAAAGTTCAATAGTTAATAAGACGTATTAAACTACCTAAATATTACACACCTATTATATCTTATACTCTTTGTAAATCGTAATATAAAACTATTATTCTTAGTACGCTAATTTTAAAAATAGACACACTATTTAATCAAATTTAAAAACAAATAAATATAAATTTGCAAAAAAAAAATAACTAAATAAACAATTTATAATGTAGGATACTGTGTTACATCTAGAAGTGGCCCAAAATAATGTTTTTTTATAGTTATTGATAAAAAAATGTACATACAATCTTAAATTTTAGTACATTAATACCTAAATGGATATATCGCATAAGTATTATAATAGATTCTAGTAGATAATTATATTTAATAAAAAAATGTAACATTATAGTACAGCCATCAAATGGTTTATGTTTTTGTAAAATTACAGAAAAATGTATTATACAACGACATGCCAATATATTTAAAATTATTTTATTATTATAATATTCTCACACGATACGTATTATATTTTCAATTGTGGTATTATAATACAACACGGTGTACATAGGTAAGTGCGATGACCGCTCAGAGTTTATTAATGTTGGATTTGGGAATGATGATAGCCGTTCCTACAATTGTCATTGGCGCACTACACAATGCAAAAGAAGACCTTTCGCTGGACGATGATCAGTCCTCGTGGCTAGGTAAATATATAATTACGTTTAATCAAATTAACATTTGTACAATTTTTTCGATCAATATGTTTTTTTTTTATTTTAACTTCAATACATATTAATATATAATGTTCATAAATAAGCAATATTTATTATTTAGTCTTTTTTCAAATTTCAATTCAAGTTTTAAAATTTAATTTTTTTTTTTAAATCAAGTATGCTAGAACTTATTCTGCAGTGTATACATGTCAAATATTATTTAGTTTTATTTACACTTCAGAAAATATTATTGAAAACTTACATTTTGTGCATGTCATATTTTTTATATTAGTTTTTAATAATAAAATTACAGTTCTAAATTTTATTTTAATTGGTTCTAAGTAAATATAAAACTTTATGCAAATTGCTCTGGCACATAGATGTATAAGTTCAAATCGGATCCATGTAAAGTTATTTATCTTATCGTAATTTAATGAGTTATATTAACTTATACATAGGTTCCGTGATTTGCAAAAGTAAGTGTACTATTTATTAAAACAAATTTTCATCCTGAAAATAAAATTCGTTCCAAAATTATAGCTTGACCTTATAATTTTAACAATAGGAATTAAAAATCCATTTCAGCCCTTTCATTTGCATCTCAACTATATATACAGTCCTAAATTTGTTGAAATGTGAACAAAAATATTTTTTGTTTTAAGACTTGACTAGTGCAATATGATTTTTAACACAGGACCTAAATAATACAATATGCTTTTTACATGAGACCCAATTAATATAATTTATGAATTTAGGACCTATAATTATAAGCTTTTAAGCGTCGGTGTTTAGTTCTGAATAGACCAAAGTATGGCCAAATTTTACCCTTACTCTCCCTCATTTACAATGAAAACATTAAACACTTTGTCTTGATCAATTGTATATAAGAAATCACTTCCTTTTCTTAAAACTTAAATGATTTTCCGTTGTCAGCTTTACAAGAAAAATTTATCTTTCTAAAGTTATATACATATATAAAGTGAAAACCGCTGTAGTTGCATACCGAGTTTAATGACATAAAATTAACGACTTAAGCAAAATTCCTATGTTTTGTATACTAAATTGTTTGGTTGTTATAACAGTCTTACAATAACATTTATTTTTGGTTCATTTAGTTAAATAATTTACTGATCAATAATAACTATGTAATATGTAGATGAAGTTATGTTAGACAAGACAAAGTTCAAAGTTAATAATATTAATCGTGAAATTATATGGCTATAAATAAAATTAGATTAAAAACTATAAACAAAAATACAACACAAGTTTTATTTTCACTAATATACAAGACTTACAGATTTTTTTTTTTTAAATACGATAATTAATAACAACACAAAATGAAAATAAACTTTAATTTTTAATTCCATACAAAATTAAAAGAAACATTTTGTAATTTTAATAGTATAATATTATCATTCATAAGTGTTTTATAATAACTTTTTTTTTTTTAATTTAGTTTCTTTAACTATCAGTGATCATGATATTTTTTTTATTATTTTTTTTTTTTTTTTATTTGATTTTAAACGATATTTACAGTATAAGTAATGATGTAAAAATATGAATTCCGAACCCACCGAAAATCGGTCACGCGACAAATTCGCAATAACCTTTATACCTTGCTGCAGGTAGCATAATGTTGCTGTGCCAACCCCTAGGCTGCGTGATTTCGGGCTGTTTGCAAGGTGTGCTCGGCCGAAAACAAAGCATGCTACTGGTCAACTTGCCCCACCTGGCCGCTTGGTACCTACTATATGCGGCCACGTCCCGGTGGATGCTGTACACGGCCTCGATAATTATGGGTATAGGAATTGGATTTTTAGAGGCACCCATGATGTCGTACATCGGTGAGATCAGCGAACCGGAAATCCGGGGAATGTTGTCAACATTTACCAACTCTGTCGTCGTCCTGGGACACCTGCTAGAGTTTGTTCTTGGGTGTATGTTTTCGTGGAGAGTAACTATGCTCGTTAGCTGTCTGGTGCCTGTGGTTGCTACCATCTCTATATCGCTGGTATGACAATTGATTATTTTTTAATATTTTTTTTAGGATTAAGCTAAATAAAATACACTTCAACTACTAGGAAATACACATAACAAAAATATACTTTGTAAATATATTATTCTAAGTTTTATCCCGATGTAATATATTTTATAAGGATTTAAGACAAATAGCATTACATATTGGTAGTACCTATATGTATATTGGTAAGATGCGATATATAATAACGTTTAATGTATAATATTTATATAAAAAAAATAAATATCATGTAAGAGGTGGGGGTGATAATTATTACACAACATTATTTTCAAATTATTCGCCTGAAAATGGATTATTGTTTTTATGTTATGACTCTGTTCTTATGGCATATTGCTTACACGTGTATTTTAACAAAGCGATTATGTTGAAAAAATACTGTTTATAGTTAATACTAATATATTATTATATACGATTTATGTTGTACTACGATAATTAGATTTTTGGACAACAGAAAAAGTTTATCTCTAAATTTTACAATTTTACATTATGTCTAAATTTATAGTGAACTCACGTTGAATAGTTTATATATAAAATAAGTCATCGACATCGCAATATCGATGTCTATATTATTAAACGCAAGTACAAACCTTCGAAACATGAAATTACTGACAATTTGCTTAATTGATTAATTCCAAAATCATGACAGTATTAATTATAGTTGACTGTCTCTTTTAGATACTATGACATAGAACCACATAATAAATCATAAATATTGTTTATTTAACTTCAATTATTGTTGTAGCTTAAGTAATGACGATAAGAAAAATGAATATTTTTCCCCAAAATCGATAAGGCTTATATTATTTCTGTTCACTTATTAACTCTATGTTAGTGTTACCTAATCATTTTTGTTATTTCCACTATTTTAAAAATATTTTGATCCATCGTGAATAAAGTACATATTACTATTACTACCTATTATTTATTAATTATTAGTCATATCTTGTATAATGAGTTAATGAATAAATATTTTTTACGAGTGTTTTAATTTTGAATATAGTAACATGTTAATAGTTTCATATGCATAGGCTTTGTATAGATAGATAGTATAAGTTTTACAGGAAGCCCATTTTATATTTTTAATTATCATAGTGTACTTTTTAATAATCTATTGACAACAATTATCACTCACGTAGATTGATTATTTATTATATAAAGTTTTTGTACGTCAAATATATGATTAAAATAAATTAATAACATAAACGACATGATTCAACTCATAAAAATAGCATTCGATATAGGTAGTTTTTTTTTTTTTTTAGATACTTTTAGGTTAATTTAAATTCCAGTTTTAAACGATAAAAAAATTATTGTTACCCAGATTCCAGAATCACCCATCTGGTTATTGATGAAGGGAAGGAGAGACGAGGCATTGTCGTCGTTAAGATGGCTACGGGGGTGGGTTTCCGCCGAAGATGTGAGAGAAGAATTTCACGAACTCGAACTGTATTGTCAGGCGTCCAAAAATGAGTTCAAAAGTTTTTTGGAAGCCAAGATCAAAAAATCGTCCAGATACACCGGACTACCGGGTACGCCAATACGAACCCGAAAACAATAGTAATGATTAATTATATTATTTTTTTGTTTTCTGCAGACAGCGAATTTGCAACACAAAGTAAACCCAGCATCGCTAACGTAATTAGAGACTTTCTGCGTCCCGGAATCCTAATACCACTACGTCTGGTAGTAATCTCCTTTTTCTTTTACCATGCAGCGTCGCTGACAGCCATGCGACCGTACATGATAGAAATTTTCACCCGACTGGAAGTACCCTTGACGCCAAAAACATTAACCGTAAGAACTTTATTATTATTTATTTAAATTTAAATCTTTTATATTTGCAGTTTTAAATACATTCATCTAGTATATAATATTTGGTGAACAGCAGACAAAAGAGAATTTTTACAAGGGATTCAATTAAAATCTAACATAACCTAACGAAAACAAAATGAACGAATGTAATTAAATAATAGCAATTATAAAAATATCAAAAATTTAATTTTTTTAATTTTAATTATATGCAATACCTTTTAAAAAGTTCAATGTTCTATTTATATTAAATAAATTTACTAGATATATTTATTATTATTTTTTTTTTTTTGTCATATTATATTTAAATACTTTTTTTTTATTATTAGAATTTTCTACAACTATTACAAGCAATCCAGAACGTTGTATGTTGCAAATCTACAATATGAAAATAAAATTAGATATAAAAAATAATAATAAATAATTTATTATGACTAATAATGTAATAAACCTTTCGTACTATCCTTAAATTTTATAATTTGTTATCAGCAATTTTTTTTTTTTTGCCAAATCATAAAAATTCCAATGTTTCGAAAGAAAATTTGGTGTATAATGGGTCATTTTTTTATACTGCCTACGAGTCTCCCAATCCAATTAATATAAAATAAACCAATATAGAAAATACACTGATTTAATATTACGTAAAATAGGTCATATACATTGAAATACAATGTTGAACAAATCATCACTAACTAAAACAATTTTATAAAAATCTATAAAAAATAATAGACTTTTAACAACGTATCACAAATGCATCATATTTATTCTACATTTTTTTTTTAAACTTGGCTTTGTTTTAAACATAAATTAACATAAAAAAATAAAAAAACATGTTTAAAATGTTAGTAAGGTCTTTAAAATTCTATCAGTTAAACCATACTTGGTTAAATATTTTTGTATTCACATTTTTACACATTTTTGTTCTGAAATAATTGTATGTATCAAGAAATAAAAAGAAAATGGCATGATGATAATGACATCGTATTTACACAATTTTAAATTCTGATAAACAACAAACAAATATTAATTTTATAGTTATATTATATCATTATTGATCGTATAGTTAATGCAATAAATTTAAAATAGGTATACATTGTCACTTATTTGTGTTTTATTATACACGGGGTTAATTATTTATGAATTAATTACCATTTCAGGTCATATCAGCAGTGCTACAGGGGACAGGAGCAATGACATGCATTTGTCTGTTGCGGGTGGTCGGTAAAAGAGTTTTGTTTTTGGTCTCAATGACGAGTTGTGCGCTATGCTGTCTGTTGTTGGGTGCCTACACATATTCCATAACACAGCACCAGTGGTCATCCATACCGACGATACCATTGTTGCTGTTTTGCACGCTGTACTTTTCCATAAACTTAGGTGTCAGTCCCATACCATGGTTGCTAGTCAGCGAAGTATTTCCAACCAGGTAATATTTTCTTTTAACTTTATATTTTTTTTTTATCAAATTTCGTTTTTATAAGAATGTTGTTTAAAATTCATCGAATTTTATACTATTGCAGAGGACGAGAAATGGCCACCGGAATGTGCGCAGTATCTTTTTACATCTTCGCGTTCCTAGCATCGAAGACCTGGTTAAATCTTCAGAGCTTAGTTGAATTATATGGATGTTTTTTATTCTACGGGATACTAGCCGTCATTGGAATTATATATATATTCATTTGTTTGCCAGAAACTGAAGGTAAAACGCTAGCTGAAATTGAAGAAGATTTTGCGAGAAAAAAACGTCAGATAAGTTAAAATAAAAAAATCAGCGTAATGATAAAACATCACATTAACGTATAGACGTATAGACGTCACAAGCGTACAAGTGTTTTGTAAATATAATTTTAACCTTCTCTACTAATACAAATAAAATACTTTAATATATATTACCACCTACGGCAAATTTAGTTGACAAAATGTAACATATAAAATAACATATCGAGTTTATAATTTTATTATTTATAAGAATAATATTACAAAATTGACAAGTGAAAACACTTTTTTTTTTTATTATAAAATACTATACTTTCATATATTAAAATTAAGTGTATTTTACTCAATAACAATTATTTTACGATAAATTATTTGTTTTCCTATACTAATTAAAATCATATATGTAAACATATATTTTAAAACCAATATAAATATATTTAAGAAGTGTAATAAATAATACTGTTATTATATATTTTATAATTTGAATTTTATGTATAATATTATCTATAAAATAATAATATACACATAAATGTGTTGTATATTAAATTATTATTATGTAAGTAATAGACTTAGTATTTTATAAAATAAACCAATGGCCTTAATTTGCCTATCTAACGCACCGTCTTATATTATGTGATTAATACATTCTTGTTTATAATATTTATTTTTGATTCCACAAAAAAAAAATAATGGCTTTATATTATTATTATTATTCAATCGTAATTTACTTTTTATCAAATTGTAAAATAATGAGTAAACAAAAAAAAAAAAAAAGATCTATAAAATCGAATTATGTAACATAATATTATTGTCACCAAATCAATACTATATTAATTACTATATTTGTATAGTGTATACTATAATAATAGTTAATACTACAAACAATATTGTTTTATTAAACCTTAAGTTCAAAATTGGTTTTTATTTCATTGAGATAATTTACTATACTTTTCTTACTTAAGACATGTATATACTTAATTTATGAATTAAATTTATTTACGTATTAAATTTAAACAAATTTTTGTATAATTTTCAATTCATTTTCTAATACATAATAATATTTTATTATAAAAAATGTTAGTTATTTTTAATAATAAATATGAATTAATGTACTTCTTTTCTCATTTATAGTACAAACGCTTTGGTGCTACAATGATTACATTTTTCCAGCAGCAGTAGACTATCTTAGAATCTCATAAAATTACTAAAGTGTTTTTGTTTACAAAATCTATTTAAATGCCAATAAACTAAAAAAAATAATTTTCTAAGTGAAAAAAATAATTTAGAGTGCCTGAAATTGTATTAATAACTATCGCAGAAAAAATGTTTGGACTTACACACGGCCCTTATCACGTCAGTACATCAAATTGTTAAGTACATTATAATGCTGTGGAATTGGAGTTTCATAATTTTTTCATTTAGTATAAGAATATCACATAATATCATATCATAATTCATATAACTAAATCAAAGATTTTATGAAATACATTGTATTTACATGATTTTTTAAATTGTATTTTTAACAACGAATTAAATAATTATAATAATATATTCTGTACATAATATTATATATATGTACAACATTTATAAAATAATAACAAAATAATGAGCAATTTAATCACAGAGCCAGAGGACACTTGCACACCTTAATATTGGTATTGTTTGTTTGTGTATTGTTCGATCCATCTTCATTGCAACATCTATGGTGCCTCTGACAGTTGTTATTATTAGATCTGTCAATTGAACGCAACGAGTCTTCGAAATTTTCACTAGACCTGTTCAATATAATGACATTGTGATATAATTACCACTAACTACAGTATTACACATAGATGCTATCTCCCTGTATGATTTTTATATGATATTGGACTAGCGACACTTACTTCATGACAAAGGATTCGGTTAAACTGGCGGTGCCCGTACTACCGGTGGCACTACTACACGAACAACAATCGTTTGTCAAATGATCATCACGATCACTCCTAGTCCCGCAGTGGAGCCGCATATGAGTGATTGGCGGTTCAACGGGTATGATAGACCTCGGTTGATTGCATCGTAAACCCCTTCGTAGGTTTTTTGGGTTAGTTACAGCCCCACCGTACAAAAGTGAACCCTCCATGAACGATGTGGGGTTCTGTAGCGATCTGGGTTCGCAAGTTGATAACCTCGCTAGACTTCCATTACTCAAAGTGAACGGAGATCTCTCGTGGAAACCAAAATTTCCGTAGGAATTAATAGTCTTATTCTTCTCTCTACGAATGTATATAATAATAATATGACAGTTGGGTTCAACAAACATTAAATACGCCACTTAAATTATTTTTATATTTTTTTTTATACTTGTTATATTCATACTTTTTACGTCCCGTGCACACGCACGTTACACCGGTTATAGCTCCCATGAATATAATGAATCCGAACAAAACAGTTAACAGTTCAAAAGTCGTGTATAGACTTAATGAGTTTTCCACCACAACGTCGTTGTGGATTTTTGGTATACGAGAAAATCCAATGAACTGTAGCGATTTAAGTGTGTGATCAATTTCATCTTGGTGATCCAACATCAAACTGATGCAAATAACCACAGTTAAATATTAATATGTGCTGATATTATACTATAATGTAAAATCATAATTATATGTGCTTACTTCATTAATAAATCACTATCGGCCAATGCATTTGTAATAGGATCCACAGCATAAAGTTGAATATCAGTCCTAAAATAAACAAATATTTTGTAAATATTTAAGTACAATAATTATTCGATATAAAAAAGCTTTGAACATATATGCAAAAAATATTTAAGTAGGTGTAATTTCACAATTTAAAATTAATACTCTCTCGATTATTAGAAAAATACATATTTATTTTAGAATATAGTATTTATTTTTATAACTGTCTACTTATATATAGTTTATAGTCTAATTTTAAAATTATATTTTATTAAAAGTTATTAACTGTTAAAATTAATTTTTTTAACGATTTAATGAATAAGTAAACTAGTGTTTTATTATTATTACCTAGCTTTAGAATGCATTTGTACATTTGAAATATTAATTTAACTAAACATCTATTAAATTAATATATAGTTAAAACATACATGTTATTTATATTCGAATCTATTCTCCATATTTTAACCATACATCCAGTGATATTAGTCATTGAATCCGTTATGACATCCGTGTTTTTCTCAACCACTGACGGTTGTTTTCCCAAAGCCAATGTTATTATTTTCTGATCATTCAAAACGTAAATCTTTTCCATTAAAAACAAATCAATATTAGTCAAAGAGCTTATAATCAATAATATTCTCAAAATCAAAAACTAACAAAGACATTTGTTATCGCCGACCTCCCGTTGGACGCGCCCGCTCTATCGGTTGCACGTATATCAAAGCCAAAAACGGTATTGTTTAAAAGTTGATTGAATCCACCAACAGTTCGTATTAAACCCGTGTGTTCGTCAACATTGAAATATCTTTTTTCGACGGGATCTCCGACTATTGTATACTTTATTTCCGAGTTGATATTCAGGTCTGGATCGATCGCCTGAAGTTATATACACGCGTATAAAAACAGGTTTAAAATAATTGTTCCACAAAACATAACGTGAATACACTAAACATACTTGAACTTTCGCTACTGGAGTTCCATAACCTGTCAACGGAGATACAGCTGCGATTACTGGTGTACTATCGTTTGTGAAAATAGGTGAGTTATCGTTTTGATCGATTATTCGGAGTACGATTCGTGCTTCGTTAAGAGCTAAACAAATAAAACGCCGTTATGATTTATCATAAAATTACTACTATAATACATTAAAATATTCTAAAATATCGTACCTATGTCGTGTGCGACCGGATGTACTATATAACTTGATTTCCCTTTCCTCCCTGTCACTTCAACACGAACCATAACTGTGAGAGTCGGAGTAGACTCTCGATCAGGACTTTCAATAAGATAAATATTGCCATTTTTTGAATCAATTCTGTTAAATAATTTATTTTTTTTTTTTTAATATTTAATAATTAATTATTCGACACGCAACGCTAACTCACTCAAAACTCTCGCTGTTTTCCGAGGGAATTATTGAATAACTGATAGACGTTGCGGACCGTCTAAACCGTGATGTCACGTTAAGTTTGAGAATTTCTAATGGCACTATACAGTTTTCTTCCACTTCCACTTCAAAATAACGAAGTTCAAGTAACGGTTCTTCGACTCCAGAGTTTTTATCAGCGACACTGACGATTAATAACGCGGCGTTATCTTTTCTAGAAAAACCTGAATCCGATGCGACCACGGTAACATTGTAAATACCCCCTTGTAGTGGAATTTTTGATGTAACTACTCCAGTTACGCGATCTATGTCGAAATACACTAAACCCGGTCCGAATAGACTGTACGTAACTAAGGAATTTCCGTCCTCTGGTCCATCTGGGTCTTCAGCCACGATTCTCGTAATCATGGTTCCTACCGTACCGGCTTCGGCCAATGTTGCTTCATAAACTGGCACTGTGAGCTCTCCTTCAAATCCTTTAAGTCCAATTTCACCGGCAGACAACTTTCGTACACGATGATGATTTCGGAATTGTGGAGCATTATCATTTACATCTAACAGTTTGACGACAATATCCACCGTCGTAGGATTTCCACCAGATTTTCTTTTACCCGTTAACCGCAAGTCAAATGATTCTCTAGTTTCTCTGTCTAGATCACCAGATACCAATAAACATCCAACGTCAGTCATAACGAACGTGGGATTCCGGTAACTTTTTTTGGTTAACGAATATACGACCGAAGTTTCATCAGTAGTTATACAACCGATTTCATGATTTTTATACGCACCTTCAGGAACCCAAAATTCATACAATCTAAAAAAAAATAAAATAATGGTAGGATAATGATGATTGTGTAACAATATAATATATGATTTTATGCTGAAAAAATTTGTAAAATATTTAATCAATATACAAAAATGTTGACACTTACTTTTTTTCAAACAAAATGTCCTCTTCGACAAATACAATTATCAATATCCAAGTCATCAGACCGCCTTCGTCTTCCGCGGTGACGTTTAATTCTTGTTCACCAATCTTCAATTGACCCACCACGGAAAGCTGACCCGAAATCGGATGAATAGCGAACTCCATGCCACTTTTTGCCAATTTGTACGTGATAGTTGAACCGGTAGAATCAGCGTCTTCGGCGTTCACTGCTAGTATCGGCGTACCAGGTTGTATAGTTTCTGGAAGCCATACGACGGCGGTCGTTGTGGCATTATCCAATCGATGTGGTATCGAATATTCACCCAGTGTGACTGATATATTCGATTTGGTACTGGCTGCGACTCTTAGTTTGTCTTTAGTATAAACAGTTATGTGTTTAAAAATAGGAACGTTGTCATTTAGATCGGTTACGCGTATTGTAAGGTAAGCTTCAGATGATAAATTCCCTCGATCTGTGGCCACGATCTTAAGATTATAAGTATCCTTAACTTCTCTATCGATCATAGGTTTCGAAACAACTACGTCTCCAGATTCCTTATTGATTGAAAAAATTTCACTTCCTAAAATTAAAATGTATTATAAATGTATAGTAAGGTATAGTAATATAGTAATAAAAAAAAAAAAAAAACACGAGTAGTAAAAGTGAAAACTTTACTTTTCATATAATTCACTATACTTATATCATTATGTATAATCTACAAATTTTCATAGGCTGATAAAAATTATTTGTAATATTAATTTGATAATTATACGATATAAAATTAGAATATTTTACTTTTGTAAAAAACTTTTTATGGATTAAAAATAAGAAAATACACAATATATTAATAAATTTTGTTTTGTAAATTATCAAATTATATTTTATTTTTCAATTTTAATAGTCAGTTTAGGAATACTAATACTAACATTCACTTTTCATTTTATCAATAACAATAATATTAGTGAGAATTATTTAAAACTAAACATGTTCTTATGAGTACATTTTTTTCTAGAAAATTTTTTATTAAAAAATATTTTAAGCAACTTATCAGCTTTTAAAAATCAAAGAATATAAAAAAAAATGAGATTAATGATTTACCTTCTCCATTTAGAGTCAACGAAAAAATAGCATTAGCTCCCATGTCTCGATCGATTGTTCTAACAGGTGCATTTAATTCGACGACTGTACCAATATCACAATTTTCTAATACTGAACCTTCGTAATGTGTTTTTTGAAATTCTGGTGCATTATCATTTTCATCATCGACGATAATACGTATCTGGAAAATTGTTGCATGGTGGATACCAGTTTTTGTTTTCCGATCAGCAATGACCGTCAACTTGAAACTCTCTTTGGTTTCTCTATCCAAACCAGACTTCGTGTATAAAACGCCATCTTCGGATACGGTAAATAACTCTCCATCATCCGGGTCGGCAACTATAAAATTTGGCTTAGACATGGTTGATGAATTTGAGAAATCAATATTCCATAGTCTTCCGATAGCAACACCCGGTAGATTCTCACGAACTCGAAACACTAGACTTATTGGATCTACAGTTCTATTTAATGATTTGAATTAATACACATAATTATCTATGCTATAACATTATGCATATTTATTTTGGGAATAAAATTAAGCTATACGTTACTTTTTCAACATTTGACTAGAATCCGAATAAACTATATGAATAGTAACATTTGTTGAAATAATTAAATTTCGATTATCTGTTGCAACCGCTTCGAATTCATAGTCAGTCCGATCAAAATTCGAGATGACCTCAACGACTGATATCGTGCCAGTTTTCTCTTCTACGGCGAACGGTACTGAAATTTTAAAAAGTTGCATATTAAAACAATATAAACATAAGTACGGTAATTTTCATGTACTACCTCCTTCTTGATATGTATGAAGTAAATCATAATCGATATTAGGATTTTCTGAAACTATTCGAACTTGACCTACACTAGTGCCAACGGGAACGTCACTTCCAACCCAAAATTCATATGGAGCGTTAACAAAATCAGGGTTGATTACTTCTAGAAGTAATAAAATATTTATTTTATAGAAACGAAAAATAAATGTCAATATTTATGTGAATTTAAAATTTTCAATTAAGTACCTTCTGTAACCACTGTGATTGTAACGACAGCTAGAGAATATTTCATTTCTTTTGGATCGATTGGTTGGTCAGATGCGTTCACGATTATCGTATGTTTGCCCGGGTTTATCGGTATTTCATTTATAAATACTTCACCAGTGTCAGGGTTAATCGCGAAAAGCTCTGATTCGTTGTTCGGTGAATAAGATATCTTATAAATCACACGTCCGTTATCTCCATCATCCGGGTCTACAGCTTCAACCTAAAAAAAAAAAAAAAAAAATAAAAATAAAAATATAACTATTTTTTTTAAATATTTTGAGACTAGAGTAGCGTAATTATTAAAATAAACATTGAATCATACGTATTATAGACGACCAATTTGATAGTTTATATTTTATTTAGTAATATACCTTTCCAATTGTTGTTCCTATTGTGTTGTCAACTCTTGTTTTGAAAGTATACTGGTTATTTGGCACAAATGTTGGGCTATTGTCGTTGACATCAAGCAAGGTAATTTCAACACTTACAAACGCATCACTGAAATCACGAGTATGTATAGGTTAGGTTTTTAACTAATAATATTATGATTAGTAAAATGGGTTTGCATTTCGTTTATATCGCTACTTACCCTGTTTCTTTTTGTTGCATTACGAACGGTATTTTTTCCCGGGCATATACTCGCAGAGAAAAACTAGACTTCTGTTCTCGATCTAACTTCGTGTGATTTCTCACAGTTATCCAACCGGTCTTGCCGTCAATGGTGAATGCCTGACTGGGATCCACTAGATGATAAACAAATTCACCATTATCCCCTTGGTCCAGGTCTGTCGCCACCACTCTCAGCACGTTGTAGCCGTTTGGGATGTTTTCGTAAACACTAACATTGTACGAATCGACTTCAAACTTTGGCTGGTTATCATTCACGTCGATTGCTTCGATTTCCACTTCGGCCAGTGCGTTTTTAGAAGGGTTATTCAAATCAGTCGCTTGGATCTAAACACATTTTTGTCATTTGATTATTATATATAAATGTTATCAAGTAAAAACAATTCAACAACTTATTAAAATAATTGCACATTTACTTTGAGCAAAAATATATTTGATGGGAGCAAATCGGCATCAACTTCTTTATCGAGGAATATCCTGCCAGTCAATTGATCTATGTGAAATACATTTTCATCGAATTCTGTCGATGTCAAAGAATATCTAATGGAAGCATTGAGAGCATTGTTTTCGTAAAATGCATGAATCGGTGGGTTGAACGGTATTTCTTGAAGTATTCGTTTGCCCTGTATATTTACAATTGTTTTTAAGTACATTTAAAAAACTAAAAACTACAAATAAATATTTATTTTTTTTTCGAAAATATTCTATGAACTCTCACCGTTATTGGAAAATGCTCCTTAAATTGACTATGATACACTTCACTCGTAAATTTTAATACTCTGGATTCATCACGTTTCACTCGTACGTCAACTACCGTACTGGCGTTCCTGGATGGAGACCCCTCGTCTTTGGCATATATTTCCAACAAGAATTGTTCGTCTCCGCCGTCGAAGTTTAGAGGTTCTTTTAATACCACTGCTGCAGAACCATTAGCATCCATTACCAATGAAAACTTAGCTTGAGCTTTCGAAGCAGCGATTAAATATCGTACTTCTGAATTTGGTGTAAACGGCTTGTCGGCATCTAATGCCTTAATTCCCCGTACGACAGTTGTTCCTATGGTAAAGTATTAATACTTAGTGCTTATAATAACAATATTATAGGTAAAATCGTAATTATATATATTGTATAAAAACACTCAATTACCGATAGGTGTGGATTCGGAAATATCAGCACCGTAAGGTGCATTCAAAAAGTAAGGGTTGTTATCGTTCACATCGTCTACAAAGATAGTTATGACGATTGATGAGCTAATCTGCAATTTAATTATAAAAACCATTGGTTAACAATTTTGTATTTAATGATAAAATATTAAATTTTCTTTAACTAATATATTGAATATTAAATAAATACAAAAAAAGAAAATTTGTTCTAAATTGTAACTTCTATAAATAAATGAGAAAATAATAATTACCAAAACATCTTCAATTCCACACACTAACTTAACTTTAAGTAATTCAATCGGATTTGGCCTGTCGACTAAATCATCTAGTGATCGTGCTAATCTTAATGAAATCGTTGTCCGATTAATTGTACGGAATTTAAAAAATGCCACGTCATCGTGCTGTTGAATAAATATTTAATACAAATAATTTTAGTGTTTTCGCCGTTTGTATTTTTAAGATTAATGTATGCAATGCTTACATTATCAATTGGTTGCAAACTGAGGTTTCTCCTTGGATGCACTTCGATCTGCATCACCTCAGAACCAACTGGTGTGGTTTCCGATAACCTGATAAATCTGAAGTGATTGTCAATGGGATAAAATTGGCAACCTTATAACATAATAAATAATTTGTTTAGTATACAATAATTTTCGTATAAAGGCTTAAAAATATATACGCAATCACACAAATAGATTAAATATTATAAGGTTAAAAAAAATATGACATACAGATACCTATCTCGTTTTCAATATTTTACTGTTTCAAATATATCACTGAATTATTCGAGCTTACTTAAAATGTTATATTTTATTTTATATTGATGTAGAATATAAATAATATGTGAAATTAAAAATAAAAGAAATATAATATTGTGACTAAAATACATATAAATATATAACATATTGTACATATTTACAAAAGTAATTTTCTGAAACAAAACATGTCAATATTCAAATGAGTGAGCATTTTTCTACAAAATAAAAATATATAAACATAGTTTTATCAATATCGCTTGTATATCGCTGTTATTACGTGTACCTTACTGGTCCTAACCTACAATAATGAAATATATATAATACAGTTATAACACAAATTATATATTTCATAAACCTATTTTTTAGTGAAGTATAGCCTTATATAGTTTTAATACTTAACTAATACACTAGTCGATAATAGTTACTTAGTTATTATTATTATAATACTGGTAATTACTACCTACTATTATCATATTAAAATGTAATTTGTATGCAAAAAAAAATATATTTTTATGTTTTAATATCTAGATAAAAATTATTATCTATATCTGTATCTAAGTGCATTTTTTATTTTTTATTTTTTTGAAATGTAAATGGTTTTAAAACTTTAATTCTGCGTACTAAAAATGTGAAAAAAAAACAGTGTAGTACATCAATTAACAGTGATATTATTTACTCGTTCGAGTGATATATTATTGTACTAAAAGACTTAAGCTTGAAAAAAAAGTCTTAAATTAAATTTGTTTAAATAATTTTATATTATTATTATTATTATTGTAAAATCGTAATTTAATTAATTCTAAATATTAATGTGAAAAAATAACTACGCTGACGTATAACTAATACCTACAGGCATTTTAATTACAATTTATAATTTTGTTCTTTATATAATGTCAAACACCTAAAATAAATGTTTTTTATAGAATACGTATAAATAATAATTTGGTATATTAAAAAAAAAACTATTGAAAAAATAGATGTAATTTAGTTTGAAAACAATTTTCTAAAACCTACATTTTTATTTTTATTTATAATTTAAATAAGCTACTGATATTAAAGAATAGTTATGTAAAATTACCCAAAAATTTACTTTTTTTTTTTATTAAAAAAATATTGATTTTACGTTACTTATAAGTTAAATATATTTTAGACACGTATTAAGCCAGCAGAACAATGATAATTCACTACTAAAAAAATAGGTAGTTACATATTATACTAATATGTTATATTATGTATCAGACAAATATTTGGAAATTTTTCTTGTGAAACAAAAGTATTTCTACATTATAAAATGATAGTAACAAAAAACACTTGTACTTTAATACTAACGCATTTAAATATGAAACAGTTACTTTTTAAAACATTTCCAGATATTTTAATTGAGCTACCAGGCTAAACCAATATAAATAAATTCATGAGCCACAAGAGATCAATGCCAATCGAAAAAAAATAATTTTAACAAAAATTACAGGTGCAGTATACCTAACACGGTTTATGGGTACATAATATAATTTTGACGTCTACGTCTGAGAGAAAAGCTGTAGTGTGAATTGTTGATAATTGAATTAAAACCAATGTGACGATGATGCGGTAGAGTGTGGTTTCGGTCTTAATATATTTAGACACGGTAACATGAGACAAGAAGCAATCACTATAGATTAGTTCAAAGAAAATAGGACATTTTTTTTTTGACATTGAATAAGTGTATTGCATCGTCCAATTCCATTAAGCTTTAATAATTCGAAATTATATTCTATTTATTATATAATACATAGCACACACCTTCCTATAGCGAAAATAATAATCAATAGAACTAACCTGATTTAAAATAATCACATTCACATATATGTAATACAATAATATCATAGTATAACAATCGATTAATGTCGCCGACCAGTATAGGTTCGTGTTGAAAAGTGTGATAACTGATAATTCAATAATGATTAAGAACCAATCTTTTCTTTTGTACTATCGGTGTCAAGAATGATAATTGTAATTTAAATTTTCATAATTTTCATTCAATTAACTTCTCATTACTTTAATGCATATAGTAATACTAGTTATTAATATTATACAGTATGTTGTAAGTTTCAATAAGTGTTGAAATTTGTTTTTAAATGATAATATTTCACAAGTGATCAAAAATCAGATTAAATGTATTTTTTTTGAATTATGCTTATTTATTTTACAATATTAAAAAGCGATTACTAATATACGCAAACATCTACTATTGTTACATATTTATTGTATATAATATAGTAGATACACACACATACGTATATGTATCATTTATTATGAAAGTTATACAAAAATAACTGTATGATAAGTAGTACTATTTTGGTATCTTTAAGGCCTATAAAAAATTAAATAACTGCTTTTAACGGAAACGCAATAAAAATAAATACTAGTTTGAAAATTATAAGGACAATTAGAATTATTTATTAATCTATAAAAAAAACTATATAGATATTAGATATATATACTACATCGTCAAAAAACTTATCAGTATTTATTTATTTTATTTTTTTTATTTACACATTTATGTATCTATAAATCATTGCTTTAAATTACATCAAGCTTAATAATTTAAAACTATAGTATAATACTACAATATATAATAAAATACTGTTATATATAATATATAACATATAGCATAATATCTTCTACATTTTTTTTCTAGATTTAATATTCAATATTTTAGATTAAGTAGATTAAGTATACATCTAGTTACTCAAAGATACAGTAAAATTAAATCCTAGTTATAAAAAAAAAAAAATAAACATATACAAAGAGAGAGAGAAAATCTTTTTTGGCTCTATAATATTTATCAGACATCTTAACCATAAGTCTATTACGTTTCAGTTCTGACGTCAAAGACAAAAAAAACAAAACTTACTTAATAAACTATAATAAAATAATAAACATTTTATTTTTTTTGTTACTTTAAGTTTACAAGTCAAAAGGTTGCACGCTGTAAGTAACTTCTTTTAAACATAAAACATAAAAAAATAGATTGGATTAATCTTCAATTTTTAGTTCAGATCGTGATTTCATATCATGTAATCAGTTTATACTTGTAATTTATCATTTTAAGTGACTTTTTCTGATTTCTTTGAATCCTAACATTATAAACCATGGGATAAATCCAAAACGAATATCTAAAAAAGAAGCATATTTTTAAATATAAATATTTATCTTGAATACTTTTAAATATTATAGATATATATATATATACTAAATCCACCACATATCAGTTTTATTTATATACGATGTAATAGATTTTATATAAATATTACATTCAATAAAAAATAAAAGTTTCACCATAATTTAAAATTTATCATATTGGTATATGACGTATATCTATACTTTATTAATAATAAATTTCTAGGTCCAAAGTGCAACAAATGACTATCTATAGATATTATTATTACTTAAATTTTATATTTTGAAAGCAATATTAAATATATTTATTTTACAGTGATGTGTATTTATATTTTTTATTTTGTGTATGTTTGTTAGGTATTTTAAATTTTTGAATTAATTTAATTTTTTTTTTAAAGTGATGATAAAAATTGAAACTAGATTTAAAAGCTTAACAATTGAATACAATTTAAAACCTAATTTATATTTTAAAAATATTCAAAACACGTAGACATATTTTTTTTATGAGATTTCAATAATCTATTAAATGTCCTTAACATATCCTTAAATTTTATTTTATTGTCTATTTATAATTTATGGTTCATTAATAGTTAAATATATCACTTAGTTTTTAGTATGCAATGGTTTATCATTGAATTCAAACGACACTACATTATTGACACTTATAGTGACTTATTCAATAGCAAGGTACACTCGACATCACTGTACAGCAAAGCGGTAACTTACTTCCTATCATTTATTAAATTTATTAATTAAATTAATGGATTAAATAATTCTTCAAAAAAATAAAAATAAAAATATGTAATTATTTATTCCTGCAGTATGAGCTCCGAAGATGCATAATAATTGGACAAGCATTAAAAAATAAAAATTGCAAACAAAATAATAATGTATAATTTTAAAATGTTATCATGTTTTTTTTTCTTATTACTTTTGTTTGTTGTTTATCTCACACACAATTTAATATTAAAGTACCTTTCTCATAGATAGGTTGTTTTTTCTTAAAATTTATACTGAATGTATCTACGGTAACCAGTGTTTTACGACTAATCACGTTTCTACGTGAGTTTTCGTGACCTTAATATGTATTACAAGCCAACTTCAAAATCTTTTGCCATATAATATATGTATACTTTAAAGTATTATTTAAGTTTTAAAAGATATTTTATTTTCTACCCACGTAAACATCTCGTCTAATTAAATTTTGACAAACTTAATTTTTTTTTTTTTTTTTGTTCTTTACCAATATTATATTTATGCCAACTTCAGTCAGTTATAGTATGGCACACAAGTATATAAATTCAAAAAAAAAAACATTGAAATTATATAATTCGTACAGTTTTTTCAATAGATAGAATATATTATTTGATAGCTATCTGACATCATATATTTACGTACTTATTTATTTTAATAATTATGTATATTTGTTTTTTTTTTTCTTGAAACAATGAGTTTGTACAATTCTATTAATTTTTTTTTTTTCATTCTTATTATAATGTGTTGCATGGTTAATTGAGTGTTTAAATTTAAATCATAACGTATATTTATTATAAACTTCATAAAAGTACAAAAACGAGAACTTAAAAATATTGATAATCGATATACGTATATATATATAAAATATACGTCGACAATTGAACCTATATAATGTGTATTATGAGTTAAAACTCTTATCTAGTCTGAAAATTTCGCTTGGCACTCCAAAGCGTCTTGAATATTTACAGATATTTATGTGTATAGACGATTCCAAAATATTCCAGTACCCACTTTGCATGTGTTCATTGTAAAAATCAATTACGTAATGTATTGTACTACAAAACCTGTCAAAAATATGACATAGTATTATTAGGAATATTTAGGGTTAGGATGTGTCAGTAACTGTATATGCTGTGTGTTTAGATCGACTTCAATCAAAAAAACTTGCATAGTTTACGGCTAGTGGATGTAGGCTTACGAGATACATTCGACGAAAAAATTGCCTAACTCCTCGACGAGTGGCTATGGTGGTGGAAGCGCCATTGACATTTTGTCTTGCAAATCAATAATTATATCGCGTAACACACACGGTCGTGCGAATTTCTCTGGCGCCACACGCACATGCACGCTGATCAATTCATTTAATATGTATATTGTATACGCATAATATATTGACGATAATATAATATGTTTACAACGATATGTATAATACCGTGTGTCGTTTTGGTCGTGAAAACAATCGTTTCCATTGTCGGTGACCACCATATGTTGGCAAATGCGTGAATAATAATATAACGATACAATATTATAATATTATATATAGGTACTATTATTATTATTATTCATATGGATTTCGTTCACACCAGAGCAGTAGAATCATTAGAGATTAAGTCCCAGGAGAATTATACGCGTGAAATTAATAACACTTTAAAATTGCATACCACAATATGGATATTCCGTGATCCATGCGTTATCATATATATATTTTATAATATATTATCATATTTACACTCTTCGTTCTTTGATTATAAGTATTTATTTATTTTTTTTTAAAGCGATTATCGAATATTTAAAAATCTTAGTAAAATGATAAAAATTCAGTGAATACTTGTAGGAATTAAATGAGTCACCTTCACCACATCTTAGTTTTATTGCCATTTCATTGAAAATTTTAATTAGGAAGTTATTGTTAAGGCTTTAATCACAAGATACTAGTAATTTTGTGTTATGCCGTATCAATTGTATTTTGTAATATTTATATATATATATATATATCTACCTTGATTATTGTTATATGATATAACTTATATCTATACTCGCTGTGATAATCTTATCGACTATCTTGTCTGTACTTTCCGAGTTCAGTCGCGAATATATTGTCATATGATGATTGTGCTAGTGCGAGTGACTCCGATTATTAATTATATTATTATACAATCAATTATATTAAAACTGCATTTTAATTAAATCAATAACCTAGTATTAAATACAGTCCATATCAAGTCATAACAGTTATCATAAGGTAATGTTGTTTTTACATACTAAAGTGTTTTAGCAATGATGCGTAGACAAATTTATTGAAAAGCTTTAATTATTTGACTATTGGAATTTTTCATTTTGACCGGATCCCACGGGATTATGCTGTATGTTATGTCTAGTGTTCGTTTATATTAAGACGAAGCAGCGACAACTAGGGGAGTAAGAAAGTAACTGTGGGTTGTAGTTTTATTTAATCTGAAAATTGATCTTGTGATAGTTTCACATATATATATATATAAACCAAAAATGATAAATTGTTTCATAGTAACTATATAAATATAAATCCGAGCTATCACATAGCAAAACAGTGCATGCGTCACAAAAACGCCGTTCGGAGCGGTTATCCATCACCACTCACTCGCTAAATACGCATCTGGTAAAATACCTTATTGCACGCACCTATGGCAGTATTTATAAATAATGATTATTATTAATAATAATTAACTTATAACAAACTACGGTTTAGGTAGATGCGACGGCGCGCATCACCCGATAGTTTTTTTTTTCTATTTCGAGTTTCTCGCAATTTTTTCCACATAATAATATATTACACAACATAATTTTCATCTAGTTTGCACACGTAAGTGTCAATATAAATATATATAGCGTACACGACATAATCAGTTATACGTGTATCATGTGCGTTTGAACCGATATCGATGTTGACGCAGGTGCAACCAACGTATATAAACGCGGCATATCGATTCACGTTTTGTCACGCGTTATCATTATTTATTTGATCGCTATTATTCCAGTCACTTCCTCCAGACATCGTTTCGGAGACAGTAAAATATTATTGTTGATATTGGTTCGGCAAGTGTTGCGCAATCCGACCTGTGCGTGGTGTGACCGATTTCAGAGTTCCCCCCGCCCATCGCTACCGTAGAACGGTTACTGAGTAATCCTATAGTCGTCGACGGTTAGTAGCTACATCCATTGTCTAAGTCAATGATTTCCAACCTTTTTTTACTCAAAGCCCCTTTTAAATTTTCAAAAATCTCACATTGCTTTTCTCCCCTCTCTGGACAAACTAAAAAAAATATAGTTTCATTTTTATAATCAGCTATTTAATTCGAGTAATAAACAAAACCCTATACCTACACAATTTTTATTTTTATTTACTAAATTCTTAAATGTACTATAAATAGGTATAGTATAAAATTGGCTATTAAAGAATTATAGACAAATTACTTTTGACTAGTAACTACCTGAGGTTGATGATTTCCTGCTAATAAAATGATATGATAACAGTAAATAATAAAAATAAAAATAAAGAAATATTTTATTTTTTTTATTATTGAAAATATAGTTTTACACATGTATGATACTTTGAATTATAAGAACCTATTTATTTTTTTTTCAAAAACATAAAAATGTACTTAGAAAATTAGTACAGCCTTGTAAATAGAGCACTCTGTATAATTATATAAAATCATGAGGAAAATCCGATCACGCGCGCAGAGACCGAAACATATTAAATACATATATACACATCGAATTCGACCGTATATCGTCCTGGACGTTGTTGCTTTCACCAGGACGACATATATAATAATATATTGTGTACATACAATAACATCGAGAAAAACGTAATGTGTATACAATCATAGCGTCTATTTTCAAGTACGCTCACGACAAAAACGACGGCGGCCCATCGGTCACTTCAGTTATATGGCAAAAATATTTTCTCCTACTTATAGGTATATTGATGGTTACTCCAGAGTGGTTCTTTTTGACGTGACGTGACATAGGTACTTATCTTTTATGTCCAAGATAACTTAAGCGTTTTCGAAAAAATCAATCAACTCAGGTTTCACGATGATTATTATTATTTTTAATTTCAATTGGCAAATTATAGTGATTTTAAATATATTACATAAAATATCAATTATCCAATCGATATATGCTTATATGTATATATATATATGTGTGTGTGTGTGTGTGTGTGTGTGTGTGTGTGTGTTTGTATATTAAATTTTATTTGCAAATATACTTTATTAGGTATAATAAGTATTCATAAAATTTTAGTAGTGTAAAAAATAAAAAAAATAACAACATAGAACTTAAAATACGACACGCATCGACAAGTTCGTAATAAAATTGTTATAACTATAAAACTTTAAAAAATGTGCATTTACATATTTTTTTTTTTATGTAATTAACTTTTTGCTTTGTAAGCTAAAAATCCATTTCATGAAAATTCAAACTTTTTTATGAATAAGTATATGTACAATGTACATGTATTTTTATTTTTAGTACAATATTTCAAACACGGATTATTTTAGTATTTTAAAACTTTTGCGCTTAATATTGTATATCATTTTTTTTCTGTGTGATAATATTTAAGTTACCAATCATAGTAATATGTGAATATCATTTAGTAGAAAATACGTACCACGCACGGCATTCGCATTAACAGTTAGTTTAATGTCATTCTTGGTCCATATCTATTTCAGTATTGTTGGTTCGTCCGATATATCTATAGTACACACGTTACATATAACAATTACATTGTCCATTTAGTTTTTTTCGTTTAAGGATGTTTACCGAAACTCTAAAAAAGTTTTGTTTGACACAATCTCATAGCGCAACTCTGGATATGTTTTGTTTCTGTGACATTAAGATACATTGTAAACGGTTTTTTTTTCCTAAAAAAACTTCCGAGCTCTACAGTCATGTCTATGATGACACTTGCGTGATAATTAAATAGTCAAATGTTATATAATATGCTGGCTGTAGTGTTGGTGTATACGGTTTCGAACGCGGGTAAAAGTGTGTGCGCGTGCCGTGCGTCTGACGCATAAGTATGGAAACTCTGTGAGTTACGAGCCAACGACGTGAACCGTATTTCCCGTGTTCGATCATAGGCACACAGTTTTTTGTTCTGTGTATATATTTATATATAGATGCGCGCGATCGATCGGAAAATTCGCGTGTCCCGAATATATTATTATACGTATAGTCGCGTAGGCACTTTTAGTGTTGCCGTCACCGCGACAACTGCAACAGTCTCCGTCGCACAACTGTGCGGCTAAATTATACTATAAATAATTGTTGTGCTGACAATTGCGGTCGCTGTCGTTGGTATAGCACACCCGAAATATATATATATGCATCGTGTCTGTAGTGTACGTTTAAAATTGAGATTTACATTCGTGGACCGGTTATTACGTCAAAACCGTCGCGGAGCGTGATGTATTAATTGTCATTGTCGTTTTCAAGACCCATTTTATTGTCGTATCGACATTTCATTAATCATACGAGCGTGTTACAATTCTACTCGGAATTTTTCCGACTGTCACGATATTATATAATTTAATAAAAGCTTTTCCCGGACTCATATTATATGTAATAAATAGTAATACGAAAATATTTTATTATTATTGTATATTCTTCGAAAATTTTTATTGCTGATCTTCGTCCCCAATTCGAATATCACATTAATTATACGAGTTCTCCTATGTTTGTACATTTAATGCTATTGCTTTAAATTATTTCAATATTTTGTAATCCATTTAAAAAAATTGCATATTTCTTTTTAGGATTTTCAAATCAATATTTTTATTCTATTTTTTTTTTAGGAGGGAGGCCCAGAGGGAAAGATTTTTTCGATAAGTTTTCCTTTATAGACGTACCAAAATCGTATGACATACTAATATAGCATATTTAATTTTTACTGCAACTAACATTAAGTAAGTTTTGTTAATTTAAGTATTGAATGAAATAGATTATATCATCAAATTTAAAAGTGACATAATTCCTTGTCTGTATTCTCTTTGTGGTTTCTTTGATATTTTATTTTATGAGAGCCATAAAAATTTTCAAATCCTAATACTGTTAGTCGAAAATTAAGTTACCTACTAAAAAATAGAGAATACTGATGATTTAAACTTTAAATTTCATTATTTATCAGTTAATAATGTTAAAACTAACAAAAATAAACGTGAATTGCTGACGTTAATAGACTATGTTGCTACTCCCTTGTAATACCAAGAATATAATAATTAGGGCTTGGCGTACACTTAAATAAGACCATTTTAAAAATCGTTAAAAAATAAACCAATATGCAATTCCTTCTAATTATGATGAACTATGCTCAGTCATATCCACTGACTTTAAAATAGTTGTAAAATACACACATTTTATTATTATATTATTTTCAACAAAAATATAGTGAAATTACAACGCGTAAAAAAACTTGAAAAAATCATACTAATTATATTATTCGAAACTGAAGTGTTAGTCTAGAGCTTCATATGGGAACAAAGCACACATTATATTCAATATTAGGTTATTTAAAAAAAAATATGTATGTAACTTTTATTTTTGGATATAAAACTTAATTATCGAATTAATAATAATGTGAAAACATAATTATATTATATATTTAATATGTACATTAAACCACAACGTAGTTTGATAGGAATTTTCAATTTACAACTTTTGATACCTACGCTTAATTTTGGTTACCATTGCAATATAACTTGTAAAGTTTATATTGAAACATTTTCACAGTGTAATGAGATCGAAGTTGTACAAAATAGTAAGACACCGGTAGTTATCAACTTTTCTGCAAAGACTAACTCAGCTGCTGCTGTAGCCTTTATAACTTTTCTATTTTTCATTATCATTGTTAAAACTTTTACTATGTATTATAGTATATAGTAAAATTATATATATATATATATACAATATACATTATTAGGGCACAAAGTTTGTGTTTTTTAGCTCATTGTTGATTTAATACTTGGTAAGCAAAATATTAATTTTATTATGATTTTACAAATGACATATAACTTTTAAGTATATATTTTTTATATTAATATATATATTTTTAAACTTAAAAAGCATATTTCGTAATTTTAATACATGTTATATGATTAATATACAATTTTAAATAATAATAATATCAATTATGATTAATTAAATTAAAATGTAATTAGTAACTTATTAAATAAATTAAGAACTCATTTATTTTAAATTTTAACTGTATTATTGACCACCTTCTTATGAATTAATCGGAGATTTGTATACTGAACTCGTATACTGTATAATTAGATAAATAATGCTAAGCATCTATAGTAAATTAATCATAGATGTGAAAATGGAAGAAAAATATTATTATGATAATTATATAATTAAAAATTTATCAACCTAAATAAATATTACTTTTTCAACAAATTTATATTTTTAATTTCTAATGTAAAGAGGTGCATAAATAAGCACATTACTTTATGCGTATCTATTTAGGTAATTTTTATATGTGCAGTTAAGACAATTTATTTTGAGTCTTTGAACTCTAATTATTATTATAAATTATAGTAAATCTAATTTTATTTTTATGTTGTTACGTATCGATATAAATGTGTAAAAATGATAAAAATTGGTATTCGATTTTAATTCTAAGTGTCTGCAATATATTTAATTTCGATTGGAAATTAAATTCAGCGTCAACTGTAATAATCTCTGAAGTATAATATAATAATTTATTTATAATAATATACACAAAAATATGACTTTAACATGTGCGATGAATGATGACAGTTGGCAAGTTTATATTATGTATTATTATTATTATGAATATACCCATGCATATTGTTCGTCACTATAATAAATTATTGTTTTATTATTTAAATGACAACAGAGATACATATTTCTTCGACAATTATAGAAGTTAAATGTGCATTCTCAAAAACCACGTAAACGAAGAACGTCATATGTGCACATCTGCAGAAAATTTGTTTATCACATACATATTGATATTAAGTGGTCACAATTGTATCCTTAACTTATCACACGTTTTGTTTTAACGTAATCAATTAACTTACATTGTTTTGTATCACGATTAGCGTAAGTTATATAATAACCAATAGAATGTTTAAGTTTTTGATTTTCCTTGACGCAATGATATAATTCCACGAAGTTCAAAAGTTATTATTTTACAAATAAGAATTGGATAAATATCACATACTCTCAATAGATATATATTTTCAGCTTCACTACTATACTAATAATTTTTTGCTAAAAATTATAAATATTTGAAAATATTATATTCAATAGTATATGTTAATTTAATTGATTGAACTTCACAATAATGGACGTCAATCAAAAAATTCAACTTTAACATTTAAAAATATAATATTATATAATAGTTACTCGAAAAGAAAAAAATATGAAGATTAGTAATTAAGTCAAATATATCTCATAAATTACTACACGTATTATATATACACATTATTCATTAGATTATTTAACAGATTAAAATTGGATTTTGCTTCGGTAAACAATTAGTGAAATTACCCTGTTCAACAAAATTAAATAAGCTTATGCTATATTAAACATGAATTATAAAATGTATTCACAGGAAGTAACTTTATACAGACCTAACGACAAAAATATTTCTTCTTAAATATCGATCGTTTAGATAAATTATTATTATTATATATATTTAAATAAAACAAATTACCATCAAAATATTTATTTATTGTTTTGGATTTTATTTCACGCTTTTTGTGCAATTTATAGTAAAAATTATCAATTAATTTGTGTTAACAAAAATTAAAAAAAAATAAAAACTAAATTAATGCATAAAATGTCTGAAATTAAAGAACACCTGCAGCCTTACAAAATTAATTAATTCGGCGTGATTATTATACTAGATTTAAAATTGTTCTCTAAAATGATTAAACTGATTAAATACATACTCATTTTTTAATAAAAATAATAATCTATAAAACTATAACAATCATCCCTTAAAAAAAAAAAAGATTTATGTTCTAAGACTACGAAAACTAAACAATTTTCATTTAAGCAGTTAAGCTATTAGTCAATTTTAAACTTTTAATATACGTAATGTAGGCTCAGTACGTTTTTAGTAAGTTTTCTTATAAGCTTTAGTGACACTAATGACCATACGGCGTGCATTTATCATTATAACCATTAAAATACATAAGAAGTAAAAAAAAGTTTTTCTGCTAAATTAATTTTAAAGAACAAGCTACGAAACATTTATTATTAAAATTTAATCATACAAAATGTATACAGGTTGATCGACGAAAAGCGTCTAAAAAGTTTGAAAAATAAATAAAAATAGATTTTTTTTTTGATTTATATTTAAAAATTAAAAATACTTTCAATGATTTTTCACATTCAAAAATATAAAATACAAACATATTTAACAAAAATGGCAATCGTATACACCACTCAAGACTCACCAAGAGCAAAACGTAAATATTCAAAGACTATACTCGTTCAAATTTCTTTTTGAATATAAGATTATTATTATAAAATTTGTCGTTATCACATATACTGCAATTATGCGTTTACGTCTATAGTTATGTATTACAAACTTACAAACAGTACGCGTATAAATTATATTGTGGCTTGGCGTGGCGCGTTGGCTGCTACAGTCGCGGAATGCGACGAGAGTGTCGCCAGCTAGCTCCTGATGGTGACCACTCAGGATCATAGTTAAAAACCTTGCCACACATACACGTGTTTGCTATCAACCGTAACAATCATAAAAATACAACCTACCGTACCAACCTACAACGTAACCCTTACAAACAGCTAATGGCCCGAGTTGCCGGGCTTAAGTTCAATAAAAAAAAAAAAAAAAAAAAAATTATATTGTATATATGTTAAAAAAAAGTAAAAAATGCTTTTAGGACACAATTTAATATAAGTATTTACAATAGTCTATAACACTACAACAGTATTATTCATCAGGTATAGAGATTTATCGACGTTTGTACGAAACGTCTAATAATTATTATTTTCTATTATAAGTAGTTCTATTTGTCAATTTCGAGAAGCATAGTATACATTCTCATTACTATATAATATGTGATATTTAATTGGTTCACATTGTGTTTCTTACGTCAAATAGAAAAATAGAAAAATAGGGTCTTCGGTGTATTCCATAGGGAAATAAGACGCAATCGTACTCTAATGAAACTAAAGAAAACACACAAAATGAATACTTATACCTAATATATGAATGTCCACTAAAATCGAAAGTAAATTGTTTGGAAAGCAAAAACATATACAAACGCATATTATTACGTTGTTTACGAAATAAAATAGTGAAAAACTGAATAGTTTTCATTAAAATACGATACTCTATGTATATATTGTTGTTATTTTGTTTGTCATTGGAACGTGCTAGACTACATAACTTGCAAAAAACTAATAATTATATTATAGAGATTTGTATACATTTAATAATATGATTGATGATAGGTACTCGCAGCACGAGCTTTTCAACAATATTTTTTTGCTTATTATTTATTAGAAGTAGGTTTACCATATTCAATAAATGTCAAATTAAATGCATAAAATAAACACGTTTCAATGCATATTTTATGGAAACAAAACTCTTCTTGGTTGCAACATTAATATTTTTCTTTCGCTGTAATAGTAGGAGAACGCAAATTTTAATTTCATGATTAAAATAATATATAATTCAGGGACATACATAATAAATAATAAATATATACTACTATTATCATAATCATTATTATTATTATTATTATTATATGGCGTCATTATAATACTATTGTGGTATCAATTATTTTGTTCACACAATTCGATCGATGATTTACAACTGACGCAAATCGTAATTGAATAAACACTGTCAGTTAAGGTCCAATTTTCAGTTGTTGATATATTGACATATTTTATAATTCAATGTCATTGTTTCGAATTTTCTTTTCTAATATATAACACGCATTACGATCCATATTAGTATCTTGCACACATTATATGTATAGTACGATTCGACCGATTTCCCATCCAGATCCGTCATTAGCCATGGTGGAATCGATTACCATAATGTACACACCAGTTTATTATACATATCCGCAACGTAAAAGCATCCACCCGGTCACCTGGTTACGGATTGATAAGCATACCGTCTCCCGCGTACCTGTAACCTAGAAATTATACCTAGTGCGTTATGTGGGTCGGATAAGAGATCCGCCAAACAACATCGCTCTGTGGGCTTCGGTCATGATGTATAAACATCAGACAATTAAACCTTTGTGCGTAGACGATTTTCAACAGTTAAAAATAGCACCGTGGTCCGAGTTGGACGTTGGATCGTCACATTAAGACACGTTCGTCCGGCATCGAAACCGGAACGTTTTCTTCACAAATGACTATTTTACTTGTATATATATATATATATATTACATATTATTACATGTATTTAATAGCACGTCCTATTATATTGTTAATGGCCCTGCGCCTGATTGATTTTTCATACAGCGATAGTAGTAAAAGTGGTACCTGTCATCCACGGTTTTTTAAGCGCGAAATGTTTTTTGTCGATTCGGCGATTTTAAAATATAATATACAAGTTCAAACGTCGAAAACGATCTGTGCATTATTTCATCACATGATTTATTATCCGTGTGAAAATTTAACGAATACTTATGTATACTGTGTAATAACATGAGTAACAAATACATCAAATCCTGTATTACTATTATAGAAATATTATTTTTAATACTATTTATATTCGTCATTAAATTGTATATCATGTATTTCATTAAATAGTAGGTCATTTATACACTATCATACCAGAATAAAAATAAATATTCAGAGAGCCTTCTTTAATCATTTTTTGACAAGGACATAAGGGTATATTGACTACTTATCTCTTATAATGTCCTAAAATTGTCCTGTATAGATAAAACTCACAATTTAAAAAAAAAAACATGACAATAATACAATTATAATTAATGGTTTATACGAGTACAACAAAGTGATTCTTTTTAAGATAAACACTTATTTTCTCAAAACATATAAACGTTTATACTTTTCACACACATTTTTAAATTCATATTTCTGGGTAGAACATTTTTTTTTAAGAAGTTCAACCTAAAAAAAAAAAATTGATTTCTTGGCGAATTATTTATTATTTATAACTTAAAAGTATTTTAACGTTAAATGATTTAAATGAAGTGTATCAAAATTGTAATAAACACTAATAATTAACTAACTATACTCGTTCGAACTTCTAAAATTGTTTTAGAATAAATTCGTATTTTTAGATTGCTTGGCTCCTATGTAGTCCTCCATAGTTGTGCTTATGTGATTATATCAACTCCTTAAATACATTTTTATACCTAACAGTAAATGGCAAATGCGTATATTACACATGATTTTCAGGTAAATTATTACTTCTACATAATACGTACACACGTATGATAATATAATATGCTAATACCTCGGGGTCGTTCAAATTCTGAACAATACAAGAACAAATAAATAAGTTAATTTTTTTATTTTACGAAATATTTAACATTTTGTAATGTAAAATTCAAGTGACCCTGTGTTTGTATTATAATGATGGTAAATTTAACTTTCTTGCGTTACCAATTTTGTTGCATAGCTAATGAGATTTATTGTTATTAATATTATTCTATATTATAATAAAAATGGTTTCAACATGTGTAAACAATAACTCATTTTTTAATACAACCGAGACGCATGTAGACATTCGATTATTTTTAAACAAACAAACTGAAAAATAACTACGACCTCAGCGCTGATCAACTGAAATCGAGATCACATTAAAATATATGTTCTATAAATTATTACTATATAGGTACCATCTTCGAAGACTGAATAGGTATAAAAATATTTAACATCCAACTGGTTACAACATAAACCTAGTAATGATGTTAAGTTGTAAAAAGTGTCATCGAAATTATTTAAATTGAAAATGACATTTTATTATTTCGAAACGCGTATATTATATTATCCATATCTTATTATAATATTTTAACGGAAAAAATAATTAACGTCTATATAGGGGTCCGTTTAATATCGCCAAAGCGATTTAATCTCCACAGGTGTAAGCGATACGATTTCCGTCAGGTTTAACTATATAAATATATAGTACGTAGTATTACCTCCTGTAGTGATTTTTTCTCTGTCATAATTGAATGATGAAAAAATATATTATTACATTTTCAGAGATCGTTAATTTTTTTATTTATAATATAGATTATTTAATGAGAAACGTCTAACAAAAACCATGTAAAACAAATTATAACATGCACAAGAGAATGCGTACGAAAATTTAATTTACTGTTTTTTGTATACAAAAATGACACACTTTCCAATGCAGCTTTATAAAACGAAAATTAAATTCCTATTCCGGTAGATGTACCTATTATGTGCCAGATTATCGGATTGCATAAAAAATCGACAGCAACAACATCGACTTTATTTAAAATTGAAAACTAATCCGTTAAAATATATTTATATAATATAAACACGGTATAAGCACGCGGTTGAATTCCATTTTATTATTTATGCAGTATGCCTATAAAATATTAAGCCATCGGATATGTTTTTAAATTTAAAAAAAAGAACCATACTATACGCTGAGTCTTTGTTTTTGTATCGTATTACATAATATAAATAAGATGCTAACATTATTACGGCAAAAAAACACATATTTTCATTGTCTGTTATTGTGTAAAATTCGTACTGATGTAGTGCTTTGTTTTAATCGAAAAATGAATTTTTCCAAATATCTAATTTGTAGTCATTATTTTTATTTATATTTCAATAATTCAATCATTGAAATCTATTAAATACGTCCAGGGGCGGACTGACCAAGGAGGCAAAGGGGAATCACTTTCCGGACTCTTTATAGTGTCAATTAATAAAAATTATACATATTTAAGTATAAAATGTAATATTAAAATATAATAGTAAACAACCATTTATTTTCAAATGAATTAAAATTAATTGTGCACTATTAACTAAAAATATTTATTAATTAAAATATGATAATAATAGGTCCAATCGATTAACCCTCCGGACTCCTCGATACCCAGTCCGCCCCTGAATACGTCGATGATTGATAACTACTCAGTTTTCATGCTTTAAACATTTTTTATAAATCTCAAAATCAGTCAAATCGTGGACTTCAAATTAAACTAACAAAATAATTTTTTTAGAATAAATTTACATGTATGGCGAGATATAGAATATTATTTTATTTATTACCTAATTATATATTTAAATAATCTAATAAGTACCTGCAGTTACTAACAATTGAACAAGTTTGTGGATATTTTGTTCCTACATATATTGTATCCGACCTCAGTTTATCTTTCGTATTATTCACTTTTCATAGTATAATAATAATTTGTTGTACTAGTAAATATAGTTACAATTTTAGTTTTAAACTCAAAAATCTTTTCAATATTTAACAATTTAGGTATTAATATACTAATCCAACAAATTAATTAAATACATTAAAATTTTAAGTTTTAACAATTGAATTATAATTAAATATTACGCATATCTAAAAATTTGTTGTTCAGTTCTTTTAAATAAATTACAAAATTTTAATATAGCTTACTATTAATAAAATATACACAGTTATAATAAATTATTATACATTGCAGCATACTTTAACGAGAAATTACTTTCTTTTTTTTTAATTTATTGATTAAACACCAAGTATATGCGTATATAGTTTATATTAAAAAAAATATTTACTAAAAGTATATCAAATTGATAAAAAACATTATGCAATCATTTAAAATACATCAAATAAAGGTATTTTTAATTCAAACAAATATAACCATCGTCATCGATCGACGGACGATGACAATACAATAAACGAAAATATAAAGTTATAATACACTATGAAAGTTTGGATAACACAACTTAACATTTCATTCATAATACACATTTCTGTTATGATAATGTATACCAATAAACTAAAGCATAGTAGCAATTCAACTTGTGATTATAGATAAAATAAACGACGAATATATAAATAAATATGCTATTTATCTTCTAGAATAATATATTATATTATTCAAATTTAGCTTTGCAATTAAATTTAATGCCATCATTATAATTTTTCAGGGTATTTCTCGTACCTACAATTTGTATAAATTAAATCCGTAGAATAGTAACTACAGGATGATAATGTCATAACGTAATTAATGTATAACAATATCTGGGTACTTATAACCGGAAAACATAAACATTGCAACGGGCCTGAGTTCGCATAACTTTAAAAACTAATATTCGTAATACCTATCATTATCATATTATTATACAAAATATAGTTTGTATCAATTTAATACTAAGTTGTGATAATGCAGTGCCATTTTTGTTTAAGATAAGTGGAAAAATTGTGACCAGCTCTTGAAAAAATAATAATATTTGTCATTGATTAATAAAGTGAGCTTCTCCTATTGGCCAGAAAAATATAATTAGATAGATACGTTTATAATATGAAATGTGAACATGATATTATTATAATAATGGATAATTTATATGAATTCAATACGTACAATATATTTATAAATATGGCTGGTTATTCACTCATAATAAGTAAGCGGAATTACAATAACTCTATAGCTATGCAAAAAAAAAAAAAAGATAATAATTTAGATTTGTAACAAAAAATAAATAAATAAGGTACTTATAATGATTTATAAATATTAGGTTAATTTAAAATAAAAACATACATAATAATTGGGTCTATAATATCGTTTAAACTATCAAAAAGTTACATTTTCTGAAAATAGATCTGTATTTATAATAAAATTTAATTTAAATTCAACTTCTCACATTTTTGACTCTTGAACTCCCCTTAAATTTAATTTAAAGATATTGCAATTTTCGAAATTTTAACTATTGTGTAATTTATATAATTTAGAGTATAATTGAAATCAATAAACAAATAAAGTGAGGAAATCGTTTTTAATGTAGGATCGTGACAAATTCAAATTCGCTTTCAGAAATCTTTTCAGATAAATGGGTAGTGTGTAGAAAAATTAAGGAAGTATGTACTTTTAACAAAAAAAAAAAAAAATTATTTCACGCGTGTATTTAAATTTACGACTAATATTATGATGAGTAATGTGGACTTGATAAATTTAACTGGAAATATAATTACCTATATAACTTACGGGTATTTTCTTTACTGTTAATAAAATCGAGTGACTCCTTGTTTAAATTGTAATTATAAGCATAATATTATTTAAATAATATTTGGTTCATATGTAATTTGACGTGAATATATTAACATTTTATTATTAAAAAGGTAAACTAAATTAATAATATATT
Organism: Melanaphis sacchari; assembly: GCF_002803265.2. Lineage (NCBI taxonomy): Eukaryota > Metazoa > Arthropoda > Insecta > Hemiptera > Aphididae > Melanaphis > Melanaphis sacchari. Next base: position 864,425 of record NW_020271560.1, on the reverse strand, counting down.
GAAACAAAACGTGTTATAATATTTTTTTGAAAATTAATATAAATAATATAGTACATTACCTAGTGCTTAATATGCTGTTCGGTATTTATATTTAATACGGATACATTTTAATTGAAATAAAAATATTTAAATTATTTTTTTTTTTAATAAAATTCCTATCACTGTAAGTACTTATTCTGAGCACATTGTTAATAGTCAGATAAGTAGTTAATTATACGAAAAACCCAACAGTATACATTTAGCAAATTTCTTTCGAAACCTAAATTAAAAGTTAGATTCTCAATAAGGTCATTGCAAATTTGGTTTGCAATGACATTTCGACAAACATAATAAGTGTTTATGCTACCGATGTGGTGAATAAATAATAAAACGAATTACGTTCTCCACAATATCTACTTATTTCGTAAAATAAGTACTCTGCATAATTTATACTTGTTATAGGTATAAAAGTATATACATATATTACACAGATAGAATCAAAAATGAAAACGAATTCGTTAAAATTTATAGGTACAAGTTCGCTGATAATATATTTAAAGCCTGTGTGACTACGATCAATTTAAATCAACATTACACAGTCAACACGGATACAAAATGTAACACTATAACACCGACGGGACGAAACTTAATTATACGTATTATATATTTATATAATAGTTTCTCGATAATGCGTATTTTTCAGCGACTTACTATTCTGAATATATTAATAAATTAATTAACATATTAATTTACATAATATAAGTTTGATATCCTATACGATATTTTCCCGTAAAAGCATTTGAAATAAAAATCAGTTTTTTTTTTATTCAAAATATAACTTATAAACTTCTATTTATTTGATGACTTGCGATTTATTTTACTCACCATTGGTTGTGGCAATAGAAGTGATGGCGACGATGATAATTATGGCTGATATGGAGACGGCATTTGGGCCCATTTTCATAAATCCGATCTGAAAACAATACAATTGATCAAACACATGCAAGCAACACCAGACTCGAGTGTAATTTAATATTAAATTTTCTAAAATTTAATCATACTAATTTTAAAACGGTTCTATACCATAATAAGGAATTAATGTGATTTAATTGCAACGTTGCCAAATTATTTAGATATTATGTATATAATATATATATATATATATAAATTTTGGTATGTATTTTCATGTTATTACTAATCGAGCGCATCCGCGAAAAGGAAGTAGCAAAAACAAAAGTATAGCCACGCTGCAGAGAAAGTGGGAATAGATTAGAGTTTTTATTTTGCACATAATATTTTATTTTAAAATAATCTGCATCTGATGTTTTAATGTCTGCAGTACGTATTTCAACGACTTGGCTGCATACACATTTGGTCGTACGTCAAAAGTGGGAGGAACAAAAGTGAAAATTTCATAGAAATATATTATATTTATTCCCATCCAACGTGAGACCATTTTTGAACATCTTTAGTGCCTAATTATACGACGTTCAATCGTTACTCGTTAGGTATTATAATAAAATTACAATATTATCATTAATTATTATTATCACATGGATAACCATTATGTTACTGTTGTCTGCTAAAACAAACATTCCAACGGACAATGATGTATTTCCTTCAGTAATTTGATGGTGATTTTTTTTCATTTGAACGAACACTAAGCATGATCATTGTATGTATTGTATCACTAACCTCGTAATAATAATTTTTCAAAACAATTACATTATTCAAATGCTAAAACTACAGTTCAAAATAGCATGGCTTGTAAAAATTGTAGTTTTTCCATTAAATATTTTATCAACACAACTAACGTCATAAATTTCTTCACATACGTCAGTCACTGACATAAGATATTAATATAATTAGTAATTAGTTTAATATAAATTGTATATACTTATTAATAAAGAAAATTAATTAATATGTATAATTATGTGATTATGTAGTATAATAATAATATGCGATAGGCTGTATTATATTAAAACCGAGTAATACAATTATTTTTATTTTAAAATATAGCCCAATTAAATTGTTCACAAAATCAAAAGTAATACGAGTTAATATAATCTTATAGTTGTATAACATTAAATCACTATGAATATAAATTACGAGTATGATTATTTATAGTTTGAAAATTGCATTTTTTAATAATTCATTTATGAGGTAAAATTTAATCGATTAATCATATATATTCAATATTCATAATAAAACTATTTTATGCACATAGTTTAATTTTGAGAAAAAACCTTTAAATTTTCTCACATAGTTTCAAACACATAGAAATTATACAATTAATACACTTCTAACTTCTAACTTATTATAAATATGTTTATTTTAACTACATTTTTTACAAAATAAAATACTTATTGGAATGGTTTTTGGTACAGTATGATAATTTCATGAACTTTATTGTATTATTATATTAAATTTTAACTATTTAAAAGTTGTATAATAGTCCTTCATCGTTATAACCTATTAGTTTTTGGAATAAACATTTAGAATCTCAGTGGGATATATAAAAATAAAGCTGCTCTAAAATGAGTATATTATATGAAATTAAGTTGCTAATAAATATGTTCATAATAGCTGATGTTAAACGTATAATCTATAAGTCTGTTGGTGGAATGATTGAATGTTCAGATTTATTAGAAAAAACGAAATGAAAACTGAAAAGTCCTCTAACGTCAGAATCTCTGTTACCAATCATAATACCTTAAACACTGTTTTTATCATACATTTAAATATTCCTATAAGATATCATATTATGTTGAATTTCTACAAAACAGTTAAAAACGTTAAATTTTTATTATGATTATCTATGGTCATGATATATTGAGTATTAGTAATAAAAAATTACATTTACTTAATTTATTGCATATTAGTATAATTATATTGTATTTTTAATTTATAATTTATAGTTGGAATTAAAGTATTCAGTTAATTTCTTATTGTATAAAACTTTGTATATTTACCACCAGGGGTGATATATAACCAAGGTGTTTATTATAAATAAATAAATACCAGTATATAATAATAAATAACAGAAATATATTTTGTGAAATAACAAATATGAAAATAACCCTAAACACCATTTTTCAAAACACTTTTTAATGCTGGATATATATATATATATAATATCTACGTTTTATATATTAATGCAATCAAAATAAAACCATAACGAATTTTGATCATTTTAAAATATTCGAAACGGAAAATGTTTATTGTATTTCGGTGTTGAACAAATAAGCATTACTCAATGACCTAAGTGCATTCTTTTAAAAAAATTTTATTTCTATCATTAAACAAATTCGGTCTTGTACATATAGTTAGTGTAATAATAATGTATGAATACACTAATTCTGTTATTTTGTAACCATAGTGTTATTTATGTCATTATAGTGTGAATAACAAAATACCAATTATACTTGAATGTATAAGATATGATTTTAAAAAATGAATACCATTTAAATTCATATTTAATAGTAAAGTATTTCAAATTATTTTTTTTAATTAATGAATATTTCGTTGAAAAATATAATGTAAAACTAAGCAACTAAACTGTTATTATTAAAATCATACATTACAAATTAAAATGTGACATTGTGGTCTCTAAAAAAAAACCGAACAAATTTGAAAACACCAACAATAAATTAACATATTAAAAAATATAATAAATTAACATTGCATTAACCTAAAAGTTCAATATCATAATATAATTTACTTAACACTGATTGCTATGAAAAAAAAAACATAAACGAATCTTGAAAATATTCAGCACGAATGTGAATCATTGTGAAGATAATAAAATGGACATGCTCACATAACTCATTTCTATAACAAAATAAAAAAAAAAGAAATGACGTTGCTGAAAACCTTACAAATCAATCACAGCACGTCATATCATACTTATAGATTATAACAAACATTCAACGTCAAAGAAAAGAATGAAAAATTTAAACAAATCTATCTATAACAGTACCAGCTTATTATTTGTCTATTTATTTCAATAGAATATTTTATAAAACTTGTTTATAAATAGCAAAATATCCACTATGTACAATGGAACTATACCAAAACACTGATCTAACATTTTAATTTAAAATACTACAACAATTGTTTTAAATGTTGGATAAAAATTATTAAATCATATCAATTTAAAATTATAAGACTTCTTACACCGAAATTTTAGGTACCTACATTATTATTTTGTAACATTAAACATCCTGCAACACAATATAACTTATGTTTTTTTTTACTAAAATGTAAGTGTGTAAATGTGTAATCGACAATATGTATATTTATTTAGAATAAAATATAATTGACGACAGATAAAAATCATTTTCATCTCCATATGTTTATAAAATGGCAGGTTAACGTAAGAATAGAATAAATTTAAATGAAAACTTATAAATTATGGGTTGGAAATAGCATAATACTTTTTTTGAAGAGATTGCAGGTTCGGTAATAATGTTTAGCGGGTGCGATACAGTAATTTTCCATCGTATAAAGAATGTCTTAAGTATAAACTTCACTAATTTGAATACTATTTTTTTTACAATATTTTTTAGTTTCTAACTAATACAATATTTTTACTTTATTCTAAACAGAAATAAATATAATGCGATTTAAAATTTTAAAAAATGTATACTTCAAACAGTTAAAATTATATATTTGTAGACAATGCCTTAAGATTTGACAGTTTCACTTGAGATTTTCCTTTCAAAATCTATGAATATTATTTTTTTAGTCAGAAAAAAATGATTTATAATAAAGCACCAAACATATAATGCATTTGCATAATAGTTACAGATATGATATGATGCTTTTATCATGTATAGTGTTAGCGCACTACATGTCTACATCAAGTGACTAAGTGTGGACAGCGGTTATGTATGTTATCCAAATTCAATTTATTCCAACGTCATACAACGACAACATATGATAAGGAAAAAACAATTTTTTTGGACACTCAAATCCTAACATACAAGCAAGCAACAAAAGCAACTATATAACGTATACACATAATAATAATATAGGTACGGTATAATATAATTTTTTTACCATACACACACGAGAGGGCATTATTTTGATTAGTTTTTCCTCCTATCTGTCTGGAATTTATCCGGAAAAAGTATCGATATAATAACATGACGATGAATATGTGCGTTCTACCTACAATTTACATATAGTACATTATAATATTATATCAGGTGAATGGCGTTAACCATATTCACTACGTTATCATGTAACTGATTGACGTTTTTGTCAAGATATTGTCATAATCCAATTACTGGATTAAAGTGTACAAAAATAACAATACAACACGACACATAATGTATTATATTTTTTATAAATTTATTGGTTTTGGTACGCATTTCTTATTATTTTAACGAGTATATTGTGTTTATATGAAAGTAAGTACTATTCTCTGGATCAGAAACCTGTAGCGATATTCAACAGTTTGATAAACGGTCTGAACAGTTATTTGAGTAAGTAGACGCATATATAAGCACAATTCACTTTATACAATACGATTAATATACGCAATTTGTTTGAATACAATACAAAACGTGAAACTACTTATACGAATTTTGATGAAAATCTCACAATATAATTGAAAATGTTTAATTATGTTAAAATGAAATATAAAATATATCATTCGAATTTCTGCGCTTGCTTTAACTTTTTATACACATTTTTTTTAAATGTCTTTAGGAATATTATTATGTATATCTCACACTATATTATATTACAAAATAAATAAACAGCATCTGTTTATACTGACAAACAATTATTTTGATAATGGTTAAACACGATTAATGTGATCGAAGTTGGGATAATATTATGATGACATCGATTTCTTTTTGTTCCACTTGACCAACTTTTTCTCAAACATTTCCACTAGATTCGATCATCGTAGTCGTATGTTTTCTATGAAACTAATAACGCAACTTCAAAATTGCATCACCATTAAATTTCTATTAAAATTAATAAATTATATTGCTTATGACAGAATGTGATATTAATAACTTTAAAAATATTTGTATTCCGAATAAACTTCTAACTGCGTGTAGCTTTCAAAAAAATTATATTTAACGAATAAAATGAACTCTCTTGAGTCATGCAACTCACCTGAGTTCGACATAAAATCTATAAATGTCGTATGTATAAAACTTGTCAGATTTTTACTGCCCCGAATAAAATTTTACTAAAAGAAACATGTACACAGTAATATTCATCACTAAAAAACATACAATAGCTTTCCCGAACTTCTCGCTACTTGCGTTCAGAATCCATCGTAATAAATTGATAATTGAATTGAGTTCTAAATATTTTGAGCATTTTATGTAAAGAATTTATTGGTTTTACGGTTATCAATTCTTGTTTTGCGGTGTCATTTTTAGATAGTTAAAACGTATTAAAAGTTTCAAATTATCGCGTGTATTAATTTAAAATATCATCGAGTATAATTGTACTTTTCCAATAATTTTTTTAAATACAAGAATATTTTATCATAGAAAACAACAAAAATCACTGAATCAAGTGTGATCTTAACCAACTCTACACTTAAAGATTTTTTTTTACCATTGTGGTAAAAAAATATTTATCATTATGTAATTTAAAATACGTAAAACAATAATATTTTATCAACATATCATGTGCTGTGCTGAAGTGAGTGAGTAAGACAAACGCCCACACATGGTTCTGTATCTACTATATATTATGTTTGATTTTCATCAATATTACAAAAGTATAGTTTTAATAACTGCCTACTATGATAAATAACTTATTTATATCTATTTAAAATACACCAATAAGATAAGGTTCGTGATTTAAAAAATAAAATGTTATCAACTATTCGTGTATATACAAAAAATACATTTTTTTCCTGAATAGCCACTATATTATCTTCAAATCCCACAAACGCACGACCGAAACTCATATCCATCAAACCGTAGTCAACAACGCCATGTCACGGAGTCTATTAATTGAAGTGATAAAATTATTTTTTTTATTTCTACGATCAATCATCGCCTCTTACTCCCGAAAATAGCAACACTGCGTTCTTCACATATTTTCTAACAACGAAAATTCAACCGTTCAATCATCGCAGTAGCTCACGCAACTAAAAGTTTATTTTATAGTTTTATTGACGTAAGTCAAAACGACAGATTAGAGGAAAATATTTATGTTCCCAGTTAATTATTATTTTTTTGCAGTTCGCGATCAGTCATTATTGTTGGTCATTTTCATTTTCTATAATTTGATGTGTGAAAATAACTGTGTGAATTTTTTATTCTTAAAAAAACCCATATTAGGTAACAACAAAATGTACAAGTAATAGCTATAATAATGACAACATAGAATGTGCTGATGAAAGTAAGCATACTTATCAATTATAATATCATTTTTAACAATAATTTTGTGTGACCTGTGGTAGTTCTAAGATTGTAAATAAATAAATACAACACAGTTTTGTGTCTATTTGTATAGAAAAATATAATATTACTGTTTTTAGTAGGTTTTAAAATCATAGCGTTTGCATATTTTTTTTATATATAGGTACTTACTAAAAAAATAATAATTTGAATATTTATAATTATTACTATTATGTTGTACTTATATATAATGGTTAATGAACACATGAAATGATAACTTTATAATCGAAATATATCCTCATGATAAATAAATTATTATAATTATTGGGTATTTTTTCTTTGTTGCATATTCCATTATGTTTTTTTTTTCGTTACATGTCTACATGTGTATAGAGCTATTAATTTAAAGTTAATAGTTCATTACAAATATTATTAGATATAAATGTAATGTAACAAATATGTTACAGAAAAATAAGTGTCTACATTTGGTACACGCTTGGATTGTTTAACGAAAAATTCGATCTATTCCTTGTAAATGGAATAAAAGAAAACAATGACATTGCAAGAGTACAAATTATTATTTTATGATATCGAATTAACTATAAAACTGCAATAATACAACAGTTGTATCAATCATTAGCCCACAATAGGAGCACGTTCTGACATTTTATCATTCGGACAATATAATATTACAATAACGGTCTATTCGTAAGTATTGTTACAAGTATATACATAAATATTACAGCTAATACACAATTAATTATCGTAGCAACGACACCTTTTTATCATCCATCCCTCTATTATTTATTTTACATCCATCGAGATCATTTGGAACTACCAAAACGTGCCTAAATAATAAACCGTTGTTGTGTTATGTGCGGAAAAATTTAATCGACCTTTCTTCTTTTCACCCGGATCGAAAATAAATAATATATTATATCGTATTATAGTGCCATCGTATAATTATTTAATGGGCGTTTAAATATTAAATAACAATGAAACCTCTGAATAACGGACACTCTAGGTCACCGAAATTGTGTCCACTATTCGGAGATATCAGCTATTTAAAGGTGGTACATTTTTGAAGTTCATATAGGGTGAATGTTTTAAAGGAAAAAATATGCTCTATGTTAAATTTATTTATAAATTGTATACCTAGTGTTGTTATAGTTAATTTTTTTAATTATACAAATAATAATAAAAAAATATGAAAAAAGGCATAGGTATATACTTAAAAACGAATCAATTTGAAATTAGTCTGTTTAATCTGTTTACAACTATGTCGTCTCTGTAAAATTTCATTTGTAAGTTAATTTATAAAAGTTACAGTAAAAGAGAAAATATTATTGTTTTCTACCTCTATTGACGATATGAAACGACCTACAGTAGCCAATATGTACTGTAAATTCGTTATGTGAAATTTTGAAATTTCATCTTCCTCATGGCCGTTTTCTTCTTCATCAACCTCATCAATTTCATTGGGATCAACATTCGTCATTGTTGTCATTAGATCGTTATCGTAAATAGAAGTGATTTCATCCAAAGTTACATAGGAGCTTGCATTCAACACTGTTGTCAATCAGTACGATGAATGATTTAAGTTTTTTATCTACAATTTCCAATTCAATAGATATCAATTGTTTGTTCGTCGTATTAAAATATGTGCCTACTATTTGGAGAGGTCGCCATTCAGAGGTTTTTAAATAGAAAAGTATTGAAAAAGTCCACGTACCCAAGAAAATGTTTGCTTTTGAGAGGTGTCCATTAAGAAATAATTCACTGTGTACGTATAATAAAAATTGAAATGATAAAAGTATTAGATGAATAATATTGGAAAAGCTACAACTATATTATATATAACCCTTCAAATTATTTTTACATCAATGCATGTGATCAGTCTAAACATAGTAATTATTGATCATACCTGAATTTAGCAAATTTTTAGTAAATGTTTACTCATACTATAGACCCGTGATGAATCGTACAGCTACAGAAATAAACACTATTTTTTTTAAATGTTGTACTTAAATTCAAATTTTATCTGTTTAAAAATTAATACGATTGATATTTAGACAGTCTATTTTTCCTTATTTTTTTCATCCTTATATCTGCATCGGTAAAACCGCATCATTAACTTTTAAATTTTTAAATTTGAACAAACGTTTTTAGTTTCCTAGAACTCTACTTGTTTAAACTTAAAGTATTTAATGATTTTTTTTTTTTTTATATCGATATTCATAAATCATAAATATCTATCATATATTTAGATAAGCTAGTGCAAATGGCGATCCACGAAATCAGTGGCTTAAAAAATGTATTTTGAAAATATTATTAGGCGTACTTTTAGAATTAAACACCGTCCGATGAGAAAACAATTACCGCGCATAAATTCATTTAAAAGTATTTCTTCGGATTTTCCATACCAGCTATATACAATCACATTAATTTACGGCTCACTGCGTCATCTCCATAAATATTTGAATGCAAGTAGCACGAATACGTAGAGGTGGTACGAATGTTCAACGCGAAAAACTATTAGATCCGTTTCAAATCTGCTGACGATTTGTACGCGACACGATGATTTACAGACTATACACGTGAAAGATTACACTTTGATACGATTTAACGATAATAATAGTGATTATAACAACAAAAACACAACCGCAACGTGCGTTCACGGTGGCGCGAGTATGTGTGGCTGCGAATGAATCGAAATCGTTTTATTCGTATTACACTAATAATTGCATACACGGACAACGGTGCAGAGAACAAACAATGATAATATTATCGGTAGCTACAATGGTAGCGTGTGATATGGAAAATCGTGTGTGCACATTAATAAAAGTTTAGAAACGCGAATCGTACGTGTTATAGGCGTGTGTGTGTGAGTATATATAAATATATTGTTATATAGTAACGTATAACGTATGATGCGCAGATACGTCTGGACCGCTTTTGGACAGTCGTGTGGAAATACTAGTTTTTGCTTTTCGCGGTCGTAGGACACGTGGAAAAACAATATTATTTATCAATTATTTACATTTGAACGTCGTGTGCCGGATCAATGCCGAAGACGCCGCAACAACAGGTAGGTAGGGAACCCATTACGACGCGTGTGTTCGGTTAAAAAGTCGGTCGCTGCGGGACGATAGTAAATCTTGTACAATATAATATATGTAAAACGTCTTACGGGTACAGTACCAAAGTAGGCACGTTATTCGACAGGCTCTTGCGGCGTTTAGTCGCAGGTACGCTTTCTCCGTTCGGCGCATCCTCGTTTTGCCCATCATGCGGATAGGTTATCTCGTGCGACTATTATCCGGAGAAAATACGTAAAACTATTATATTTATTTGTTGGTATTATTATTATTGTACATAACAAACGGTCGACGATCACAAATCACGTCGAAAGACGGGATTTTTTTTTTCTCGATTCGTGGTGCGTTTTAGTACGCTCGAGCCGCTGTCCGTCGCATCACACAACGCTGATAAAAAACAATAATAGGTAATATATTATTGAACTCCCATAAAACATCACGATTTATTTGATTACCGAACTGTACGTGGTGTCGAACTGAATAAAAAAATAATTGACGACAACGACGATTACCGAACTTAAACGGCGTCATATATATTTTCCGGCACATTGTGAATTACGATAAGTAGCACGTCCCCCGCAATCTGAACTAGGTCGATTCAATAATCGACAAGTTAAATTGTTTAAATTCCTTGAAAAAAACAGTTTTAAAGATGTCAAATTAAGTGAAAAAAAAATCCATATACACGCTATAACTACTAGTCACTATACCATAACATATTATGTTATTATCGTTTATTATTTTTGCTAGGTACTCAACTATACGCGGACGTCAAACTTAAACCATTGTAATAAACAATATTTATAAAGCAATTATAAATAATTTATTATGTTTATTAAATTATTTAAAACACGTAAGGTACAATTTATTATATTATATAGTTAATATGGACAAAATCTATGAGTTGGACAGTGATCGCGTGTATATATTCATACTTAAAATATACAAATTATAATTTTATTCGTGAAAAATAATTATTCCATTAACGTCCATCAATTTAACAATGTAAAAATAATTTTTAACGATATTATTTTGTTTAAAAGACTTAAAGGAAAAATGACCTAAAATACAACTGACACAGTTTAAATGACACTAATTTATATATTGAAATGTTTAAATATCATACTATGACAGAAATGACTAAAGCGTTAAATTGTATGACATTTTACAACAGATTGAAATGTCAACCATTGTCAAAATAATTATTATGATCTTATTATATGCGTATTAGATTAAATAATTTATGTAAAATATATTAACCACATAGATACTTATTATGCTCTATATTTAATTCATAAAAACCATAAACCGGTTTTTTTTTTTTTAGTTTTAATAAAATAATAATAACCCATTAACTAAAATCATACTACATAAACTTAAAACTTTAAAAAATAAATATGATATTATAGATTCTTATAATTTTTGTTAATTCTTAAAATGTGATTTTTTTATTTTTATAATAGGTACAAGAAAAACAAATATTTTTTTAATATTATTTTATTACTCTTTTATATACATAATTACCTAATGCTTAGATCAATAATTAACATCTTCAATTTAATTATTGAAAACAATTAAATTTTTAAATATATATGTATTTTTTCAGAATAATAATAATGTATAAATAAATCTTACTTTTAAGAACCTGCGTAAAATGTAGTTTTTTAGACAAAAAATTTGATATAAGTATTGAAAAATAACAATTACAAAACATAACATAACACATCAAAAATAATTTTTCCAAATCACAACAGTCGCATTATACCTGTTATCAATCATAAGACTACACAACACACCAAGTCCGTTTAACTGTATACATATAATAATAATATGCAATAGCTATATAGTCTACAAAAATTAAACATTAAAGTTCAATCCGTTCTTTTATCTCCAGAACAAAATTTAGTAAGATATACATTTATGACATAATAAATTATAATATTACATCATCACATAATCTGAAACTTTTGACGTAATTTTTCCGATGTACGTTCTTTAAACACAGCCGTTATTTTGAATGCACTATAATAGATTTAGATTTAAAATTTTAATTGTCACCTGCAATATGCATAATTACCTACATATAAACATATTTGTACAAACCTTATTTTGCAATAGTAATAATAACAGATATTTGAGTAATAATAGTAATGTATAACACAAGTTCAAATTTTCAAATTGTACAAACCTATCGATCAGCGTAACATTTTATTCATCTTCTTTAACATCTTCTTTAGTGAAAATGAGAATAAGATTAAAGATTAAAAATAATCCAATTATTATAATTAGTTATTTTTAGTTATTATTATATTGTATAAATATTTTGATAAGTAGTAACATATCTCACAAACCTACAACACAAAGTGTTCAAAATATAAAACGATAATGACAATTATTGGTGGTAGATTGGTAGTATAAATAACAATCATGATCCAAGAGCATTATTATTTTTAGTTATATTATGTAAAAAAAATTTACTTTCTTAATTTACACCAAATTTTTAGTGTAATGAAAATAAATATAAATATGAAATCTTACCAACTGCAATATGATTGGTCTATAGATAACATATTACACCTATGGACTTGCAACTAATGATCGTGATATATGTGCGTTGTAGCAGGTATATACACAATAAGTTTACCGTCAAAGGGTGGTTCGTTTTTTATCAATAGTTAATCCATTAGGCGAAACGAAATAATCATAAATACGATTATGGACAGAAAAAAATGAACTTAATCAAAAACGTTTCCATGAGAAAAAAATGCCAAATCTAATTTATCATTTATGTACAAATACGAATACCTATTGTGTTTTCAGTTAAATGGTAATTTGTCCAAACTGGAATAATTTTTCAACAAACTAGAAAATTACATTTCATACAAATATCTAAAATTCAGTTCCTATAATTACCTCTGTTTAATGTACTGGAAAATTAGTGATTTCTTGTAAAAATATACTTATTGTGCATATATAATATTAAACGAGTATTGATACAAAAATCGTATAATATAACTTAAATATACACAAATTATGGTAGAGCGTAGGTACTACATAAGTTTAACTTTGAGAAATTAAAATCACAATCACACGCTTTATTAACATAGCATATTGTAACATGATGATACACTATAGTATTAAAATATTTTAAAAAACTAAAAAATCACCATAGACATAACATTATAAGTAAAAGAACAATTAATATAATAACTTCATAACTCGTTACAAAAAAAAAAAAAAATAAATAAATAAATAAATATTTGATTGATAGAATAAAAAATGTATACTAATACTAGTCGTAAGATTCTCAAAATATTATTTCAAAAGATCGATACGTGCACATATATTACTATATCAATTACATGATTCGTTGCATTCAACAATGTTTTTATTCAGCTAAATATTTACATATATTTCTAATTATCTCTATCCTTAAAGACTTCGTACATTTATTTATAGAATACTTTCAAGTTTTTAATGTTTATCTTTTGAATAGATATATTTATATACTTAGCATTCTATTTTAATCTGAATTTCTAATCACCTAAAATATTTATCCAATGTTTATTTTCAATATTTAAGTGTAAGGATATGGAGTATGTAGTTAATGTATTTGTATTATAAATATATATTTTTTTTTAAATGTAGAACAATGTCGTCAAACTCTAATCGAATAGATAATAAAACCAATATACTATAATTTATTCATATCATATTTTACATTTAAACAGGAAATTTAATATTAAAAATTTATAGAAATTTCTGTCTTATTGTTATGTTATTACGCTATACAAAATACATAACTTAATGTCAGCGATAAAATGTGAAAACTGTCTTTCTGGTTCAATTCTGAAAGATAAAACATTTATATTTGTAATTTTAAACGGACTGTTGACATTTTCATTCACAAATAATTAAATATAATATCTTTGGATTAAAATCAATTTTATCAAAAAAACATTTCATCGTTTGTGCACTTAACTACTAACTAATTTCTCGAGGGACAAAAACTCATAATTTCGAGCAGAAAATACACGCTTAATATACTTAATCCTGTTGTATTCCAACCAAAACCGTTCTTTCTGCACAATACATTCTAAAGAGTAACTATATTTAGTATAAAAATGTAAGCTACTGTTGTCAGAACAATCTCTGGTGATCAATAATACTATAAAAATTTGCATGATAATAAATTATATCACATTGTTATGTTGTAATTATAATAGTAAATTATTACGTTGTGGTTTTATTGTCGATGCGACACGTGTTCGTCTCAACGCACATGGTTCTCCCGCTTATAACAACTATTATTAAGTGTTATTGTTACCTATATAATTCTCGTGTTGAAAATAATAAGAGTTTAATCGCAAAAAATTTGGCCATCTCTTTTATTAATTACAAAATGGAAAATTGTGCATTAATTTTTTTTTTCGTTATTATTTTAAATTCTAAATTACTGGACATTATTAAAATAGTAAGTCTTAGCACTCATATATTTTTTTAAACACATCTTATTTAGTAAAATTATAATTTTTAAATTAAACGAAAATGAAAAAAGTGAATTTAAAACTGCTAATAAAACATTTTTAACTTAAGTATTGTCGGTATTTATATAAAATTATAAACTAGTTGACAGTCAGTATCGAATACTATCAATAAATCCGTTACATAATAACATTCGGCTACCAAATACCTTTTTGGTTAATAAAACCCCAATATCCAATAGTACCTATATTTACAATTATTTTTATAACTTAGTTTCAACAATCAAAAAATATTCTTTTTAGTTATTCTTACTAATATATATTAAATGTGTTTCGATTAGTATTCATAAGTATATATTAATAAATTAATATTATTCTGATTTTTCTGTTAGCGAAGTATCTATGGTACCTAGTGTGGTGCTATAGTTACATAGTATTTTTTGTCATGGACACAAGAAACTACTACTAGGTACTTAAGGTACCTACGTTGTATCAATAAATATAACAGTTCGTGTGCGTTTGAATCATTGGGCATAAGGCATGATGTTCATTAGAATTTAATGTAAATTTAATATGATTTTGGTATACGCAATACTAAAATAGTAATCAGTAAGTTAAAGGATTTGTAGTATTTACATATATTTTTTTTTTTTTTATAGGTAGTTACAAAAATATTAGAGTAGATACGAAACATACGTTTCATGTTTTCACAAAGCTAGTTTTAAAAAATTATATTTTGCATATAAATGGATATCCTGAGGTTTTTTTAGTTTTTAGGGTATAATACGTCCATTTTATACTTTGAGATACATATTTCAAATAATTTATCATTTTATCGATATTTTTTCGTTGATATTTATTTATACAACCAAAATAATGTTGAATTTAAAATTATTTTAAATTTTTATGATAATATTAATATAGTTTTTCTAGAAATGACTCAAGTATTTTCTGCTTTTTAATTTTATTTATACACAGACTAGATAATATTGTTCACGGCACAAAATATTATTGATATGTACTATGAGGAGAGACGTCGTTTATTCATATTTTTATTGTAACTTATAAGTTGTACTTAAAATAAAAATAAAATATATTCATTAAAATAATAGGTACTTATAGAAAAAATTCTTATTTTTAAATGCAAATTTAAAATTGCATATTCGATGATTTTGTAGAGCTATAAGTCTTCAGCCCAAGTAATCAGTAATACATTTTAGTACAGTTTTCAATGTATAAATATTGTACTCACAGGGATTCTGGAAAATGTCAAAATACGGACGCCGCAAGACGTCTGATCGAAACGGAACGCGTATTTTTGTGTACGATGATGAAGAAAAACAATAAAAATATATTTCAATACAATTTCACACCGAACCACGAAAATATTTAAACCACTGCCATATACACGTTTCTCACGTCATGATCATAACCGGCGGTCGCGGTCGGTAAAACTCGTGCAGACGCGATCGACGGCTGCTGCGAACTGCTGTCACGTTCCGAGGAGACGCATTTTCCGCAGATATGCTAGATATACCAGTTCTACCGCGACCGTAATTGCCGGGCGACTGTTCCATCCTTGGCGGGAGAGAGTGTAGGAGAGAGGGCTCGCCGATAGACATTCAGCTAGACGTCCGACTCTCGGATTATTATAATGACAATGATGTCTAGCTGGTAGATATACGCTTATTACTAAGCTATACAATAAACACAATTACCATAAACCGTCGCGAGACGGTGATAAACATCCGAAAGAAATTGAAGACTACCGCAACGACGACGGTGACAACGGTAGCAGTCGGTCGATATAATATCATCGTATTATTTTACTCCTCCTCGATCTTATTCGTATTTCCTCATTAATTTTATTTTTCTAAAACAGTCGATTATTATCGATTATCTCTCAACAAGATGTTTTCGATAATGCTCCATGTACGGAGTGATTCATTTTACCAACTACGCTAAATATTTTTCGAGTCAATTTTTGTGTTTTTGAAAAATAAATAAATATAATTCTATACAGCTTCAAGTATATAATTTATGCATAAATAAAAAGTAGAATCATGACAGTTCGGACGAATTTAGACCGAGCATCGTCCAGATTGCCGGAAAGTTTTCAAAATTATCTACCTACTCGAATGATTAAAATTTTGATTTTTGATTCTACCACCTTTATATTTATCACACTTCGAATTAGAAAAATAATAAATAACTTTAACATAATGAATTACAAAAATAAATGTATACAATAATAGAACTTAAGTATAGTAGATAGTTAGTAATTTTTTTCTGAACAATACTTTTAATTCCCAACAAACTACATAATATGTATTTACAAACAAATGGACTTATGTCGTCCGGATTATCGCGTTTACCGGATTATCGGAGGTCCGGACTAACGAGACTCTACTGTATTTTATAATTATATTTCTACAAAAATACAAAATAATATGATGTTTAGTATTTGCATTATTTCAAATAATAACTTTGCTATTTACATGCATTTAATTTCATAAAAACATTCATAATACTCTTTTGAATATTTTAATGTGTATAAATATAAAATTATAAAATAAAATTAATAAAATTATTTTACTTCTAAAAAAAAAAACATAATTTATCATTAAAAATTAAAATGTTAATTAGGCCACTGCGTTAATAAACTATTGGCAAACTATGTTTTTATTTGTTGTTAAATAACCTTATAAAACTTTGTTTTATTTTAATGTACTATTACCTATGTATAGGTACTATTTCAATTACTAAGGTACATTAATACATTTTTTATTTTTCTAAAATACAATTATTGGTTTATAAAATCCCTGTAGCTATGTAATCGAATGACTCTATAACTACGTGTTTTATTACATTGACCATATCTCTCATCACACTGTCTTTCGCAGCCTATAGGCTATAGCCTCAGCATAATATTCCTTTCGCTGCTTATGTGTGTACAATACAATCTGCTTTTGTACTCTATAGAATTATATGCGCGACGGCTATGAAACGGTTTCGGATAATATTATCGTTATTGTATTATTATTGTTGTCACCTCATCGATTTTGGAAATCGCCCGTCGTTGCAGGTGAAAACGGTGAATAATTTCCGGAAGGATGACACCGAATTCGTCGCCACCACCGCTTCCGGTCGCTGATGTTGTCTTAACATTATACATAAACGTTGACGACAATGATACTAATAAAAATTAATAATAGTGTAAATTATGATGATAATGATAATAATAATAATAATAATATGGTAGCTGTGAAGTGGTAAATAGTAATTAGTAATAATTGTATATAATAATTTGTACACAGCACGCACTGCACTCGTATACGGTGCCAGACAATATAATTAGATTTTATGACCGATGGCGCAAAGTTTCTGGTCAAGAAATTGTAGTGAGTTTGAGACTCACTTACGACAAATGCGCATTATTCGTCTTATTGTATGTGCTTAACAAGTTTCTCGTTGTTTACTATAATACAGAGATGTCGTATGTACAACAATTAAAATTAACATTTATGCACGGACAAAAATAATGTTCATATTAATAATTATTTTTGAAAACTTTATAATTTTTTTTTTTAATTTCAAGAATAAATCATATAAAATGGCATGCAATGGCATAGGTATATACATTTATTTTATATACAAATAAGATTTAAAAATTATTTGAAATCCTTGGCATTTTTATCCTACCAAAAATACAATATTTTACAATTAGATACTAGAAAAATATAAAATTAGTAACATATATTAATAACTAATCACCGAATTTGATGGTCCAAATTTATATTAATTTTTCAATGTTATTCAGTCGTCACATCTAAATAATACTTGATTAAAACTTCATAATATATAGTTGTTATATAATTATTGTGACATAATAAGGTGAAATATTGTATTTAATCAATGGAAAACTAGACGATAAAAAATATGAAGAAGCTAATGTGAAATATATATATATATATATATTTATATATGTGTTATGTATGAACATCTATGTAATATGCTTAGAATCTATTTTTACAAGATAAGAAATGTTACCTATTTTCAATCAAGAGCATATGAATATCATGTCGGATTGACATTCGACACAATGTGAATTTAATAGTTATGTATATAGTATGTACAGTGTATAGGTAACTTACAGTATAACTTAACACAAAAATCTGAAAAAATTAATAATTTCACTTTTTTTAAGTGCACAATTTTTAAACAACTCGTGCTAACATAAATAAATAATAGTAATTTAAATTTCTTTCAAATTTATGTTTATACAATAAATATTATTGGTGAACAGATAAACTCTCGGATATTCAAGATATCAATAATATTTTATGATGAAACAATTTTTGAATCATTAGTTCATTATATTATTATGTTAAAATATTGTCAGTCAACAAATAATATTAATAAGACATCAAATATATTAAACATTTTTAAATATTTGTTGCGTAATTAGAAAATATTTTTTAGTGCAAATTTACTTTGGGCAAAAATAATTGTTGATAATTCAAATTGTACATATTTTCTTGAATAGTATGCATCTTGATAACTCAATATAGACAAAAAATAATTTAATTAAAATATTGTATCAAATAGATATTACATATTATTGGGCATAATCTTATTCATTCAGAAAACGAGTCAGTTTATAATGTTAAATGTATTTATTAACAAATAATTTGTTGTACGCCTTTAACTTATAAACAAGTATAATATACTTTCATAATAATACATATTGCAATTGTTTTTGTAAATAATACACATTTTTAGAAATATTCACTATATTTACTTAAGGAACAATAAAAAACAGACATAAAATAAAATATACAACTTTTATATTATTACGTATAAATAATGTCGGTAAACTTCGTATTATATTGTAGATATACTTTCAACCGCGCGTTAAAGTCTTTTGTAATGTATTAGTTTTTCACTTTAATAGTCACTGATCAACAATTAAACACAATATATAAAATATAATATAAATTTAAAATTGACGGATTTTGTATAATTTTAACTTATTTTATAATAAACCAAAATAAAATTATGTCATAATATTGGCATGTGTGAAGCTGCCTAATCTCCACACCAAGGTCAAGTTTTCAAAACAAATTGTGAGCAAAAACATTTTTTGTAAGTAATTTAAAGTTCATTTCTAGAATTTGTGAATTTGTTAACCATGTTATCATGGAGAGTAATTGCAGAAAATTTATATGAACGATATAGCAAAGTTTGGTAAATTCTCAAACAAAACATATCATTTCTACACTAACAAAAATATACTAATATTTTATACATGACCATAAAATTAAATGCATTAATTTCTGTACTAAACAAATATATTTAATTATCTACTATTGAATGCCCAGACTGAGTTGTCAGTCCTAAGTCTGAATAAAATGGAAAATAAATCGGTATTCGTAATAATTCAATTATGGTAAGTTTTGTCACTTCAACTTCAACAGTTCCACAAAATAATACAATTGATTTCCAAATTCTGAGAATGAACTTACAATTCCTTATAATTAAAAAATTATAATTTATCATTTTTTCTGAAAGATTTTTCCTCTGTAAAGGACTAACATCTTATAGTGTGCAGAAAAATATTACTATATTATACCCATAGCTTATAATACTTATATACTTTAAAATAAACGATTGAAAAATAAAATAAAATTGTATCGACAGTTTAATAATTTAATACTATTTTAATTTTTTTTTTTACTATTACATCACAATAAATATTTTAAGATAATTTTAACTAAATATATATGTTTATATGTTTTTTAATATTACTTACGGTTATAGTTAAAATATGATAAATACCTAGTTTATTTAAATTCTTAAAAAGCCCATGTAAAATAATTAATACAATCTAAGCGTATAAATAAGAATTAGAAAAAAATATTTCGTATAATATAAATATACTCACATACCTACTATATAGACGTATATTAATGTATATTATTGAAACAGGTTTTTTTAAATGTTGCCCGTGGATAGAAGATACTACGGTACCATGATAATTATAATACTTTCGACTTCTCGTTCTAAAAATAAATAATTTATAATCAATATGTAAATCCATTACATACCTATATAGTATATATACTACTATTGCAACAAGTATTATATTATACACTAATTTGTCATTCGAATAATTTTACGTGAATATCAATCGAAGAAAGTTAATATACCTATGTAAATTTGGATTATTAAAATTTTCTCCTTGGCTTCGTGATGTATTATTTCTATTTAATTACTTAATGAAATCCAAACATGTATACAGAAAACAATTTTGTATGGGATTTATAAGTTATAATCATCAAAAATTACAAATACATAAGTAAAAAAATGTTTTCTTATACAATATTTAGGAAAAAGATAGATAAACACAGAAACAACTTGTAATACCATGTTAAATATATACACGATTTGTTAAAATTCTAATAAGTAATTGCCCAATTAATGCATTTAACTGAATTTTATATATTATTTTAATAAAATATATGCATTATATCATCACTATACAATATAACAATATATTACTTTAGTCAAAATGTTGGAATTCGTTATAGGTTATATTTTATAAAATTAAAGAAATGAGATAATTATATTAATCCACTAATTAAATTTGTAACAGTTATCATTAAAACTCGGTAGTACCGAATTTACGTGCCTATAGATTTGATCTGTTCTTCTTCTTCTTCTTCTTTTAATTTTTTTTTTTAAGCATATTACTTTTAGTTTATTTATAAAATATTATCAAAATAAAATTAACGTGATATGTTAATCATTCATAAAATAATAAACACCTAAAAAATTATAGTAAATGTTGGTATGTATACTTAAGATTTTATCAGAATATTATATTATTGTATGAACGACAACCAAAAATATCAATAACATTTTTTCATTTATTTTTTAATAATTCCTCGGTAAACGATGACATTTAAACACAAATTGTTTTGTTTTTCTATAGCCTTATTTTGGATACTTATCGCATCATTAATAATATTGTTATGATGTACACAAGGGAAATTATTTTAATATTACTCGTTCCCATCTAACGTAATAATAATTATGTTATCGCAAAACTTGGTTAGAATAATGTTTATAATATTATATATTATTCTAATGAATCATTGTTTGTAATAATCTTTAGGCGTCTGTTTGTAACATTGTTATCATAATATTTTGACCAAAGTTCTTAATCTTTATGGACATAGGGTCAGGACTAGAGAGCATAGCATAATGAAATACACTGGAAACTTTAAACAATATTCAATCGAAATTTATGTAGTAATCGAATTTATGGTTATTTGATTAAGTACCTTCAGCCTATATATTAATCTTTGTCAAGCATCATACGGTAATATTGTTATACAAACAATTATTCACAAAATAAACCATTAACAACCTTCGATATTGATAACTGTACTAAATAATAATTATTATGTCCAGTGTTAGGTAAGGTATCTTAAAATAATATTAATTCACCCCTTAAAACTAATAATAACCAAATAAGTTCACCAACAATATAGTAGTCAATTTTTTTTTTTTACAATAAAATTATTAATATGGTGATTACATGTGGTTTACTAATTTTAGATATAACTCTCCACTATTATTGTTGATTACCCAATATATAATTCAATTTATGAGTGTATTTCATATTTTATTTTAAATTATAGTTAACTTAATTTTAGTTTTAGTATTTAATTAATAATTATTATAGTAGCTGTTCTTAAAATGGAAATCACTAAGTCATGATCGAAAATAGAACGCTTATTTCGACTCAAAATAATTGATTTAAGATTATTCAAAATCATCAACATGAATTATTAAGACTTCAAACAGAATTAACTAACAGAAAATCACATTTTTATAATCATCAATTTATATAAACTTATATAGTAATATTAGAAAAAAAAAAAACTAAACTAAGTATATTTTATTAAAACACACCTTTGACTTTGACACGTAATAATTAATAATAAAAATATTAAAAAATTATCCACTATATTGTATATAAAAATAGATTTGTCTTAAATATTTTAGATTATCATATAAAAACTTCGGTTTTAAATAAATATTTTACTATTTTTTTTTCCAAGTCTTTAAAAATGAATTAAATATTGATCCAACATGAACCTTCTAATTTTAATATTACTTATTTAAACAAATTTTGATTTCGTAAAATCGTAACATATTATGAATTATTTTAAAAATATTGAATTATTTATAGTAATTGTCTATGGTGTATTGATAAATTCTTGTTTTCAACATATCACTATTATATCATGATTTATGAAAATTATTAACTATAATCCGGAATTTAAGTCCAACTATCAAATGTATCAAAAAAATATAAATTCACTTTATTGATATTTATACTTAATGGAGAATTTTTTATAAATTTAAATCAATGATATTGAATTCTAATAGCCAACAAATAGTAGTTGTATATTATCAAAAATCTGCAGTCGTTTTATATGTGATATTTTATTTATATTTATTACGATTTGCTATTTATAGGTATCAAATAAAAATTATTAAATTTATAAAATAATTTATAATAAAATAAATATTGATTTATTTGATGGTAATTAGTTTTTATTCATTTTTATTTAAAAAAAATAATAATAATGTAGCAATAATACTCAGCTGGTATACATAGAATGAAATTAAAAAAAAAAAACATCAATTTTTTAATGAATATCTATATGGACAGATGATTGTAATATAAATTAATAATTTTCAAATATTTTACACAGTTTAAATACTACTCTGAGAAAGTTATGCGTTTATATTATGTTGTTGATTTAAAATTGCAAAAAAAAAGAGGTTATTTATACTTTTCATGGTGTATGGTACTTGTTGAATTTTATTTTTTATAACTAGTGCAAATATTTTATACCATAAAAAATTAAAATTAAATAAGCGTAAACTTTATTATCTCAATACACTGCACACTCAGACCCAACATAATGTCATTATTGTCATTTATTAATGAATGTATAGCAAAAGTATAAACAAATCGAATCTAGAATTTTAAAACTATAAGGAACTTTTAAGAGACTTAATATAGATACTAATATATACTAATATAGATAAATTAAATTTTATTATATTATTTTTTTATAAAATTTAATTAAATTTTATTCGCCATGTTTATCAAAGAGTTACGCGCTGAATTTATTAATTTGCAAAAGTACATTATAGCTTACATTTTACATTATTATTGCGAGTCCGTGAATTATTGTGTAAAAATAAACTACTCTATTATAAGATTTTGTACAGTATTTTAATATACTGTAGTAATGAAAAATAGTTGAAGAAAGGTTTATTATAGGTACTTTACTTAATAGGAAGCTATTTTTCATTATTTCGAACGAGTGGCGGCATGGCGCTTCCATAATATAACTTTGAAAACTTTCCAGTAGATATATTATTATGTAATGTGTGGTCACTGAACCAGTACACAATGAACGAGTAAACTATTTTATCGAAGCCGATTTACTATTAATGACTGGCGCTTGTGTTGTGTAATCATGAGTGTTTTCCAAAACCTTTAACATCAATTCAGTATTTTGTAAAGAACTCCTACATTTTAAAACAAAACAGCAACATAACTGCACCATTCTTGATAAAAAAAAACAAACATTATGTTATAATATTTAAAGATATTGTAGCTGCAACTTATTACAATTATTGAGATACGGATACAGTTGGTTTTTTTTTTTTATATATGTTTTCATTTTTTTTTTTTTTTTCGGTAATACATATCTGTTATTGTTGCTTGTTACATAATACACAAAAAGGAAATTGCGTTTAAAAAATAACAATGAAAAACTTACGACTCATGAAAAAAAATTAAATTCTGACACAAAATATAATTATCATAATAAAAAGTATTATATTGTGGCGTTTTGTAGCGACTAAACTTTTATTTTGCAACATTATAATAACGGTGTTAAAAAAAATTAAAAAAAGCGATTTGATTAAAATATTTAAAATTTAATTTATGAAGCTAATTTGCAAACGTTTACATTATGACTTACACTTGACATAATAAATTTCTTTTGTGTCGTAAACAATGTACTGAAACAATATAAAAAAAATTATTCATGTACGAGTATGTCACAAATACATTGAAAAAAATTATAATTTTAGATTCAGCAGGTAGAATTCAATGTATTAATTTTACAATAAGTGTATTTTTTTTCTATCTCTTATTATATTTGAGGGTGGTAAAAGTATTTTGATTTTTTAACTTTGGGGGTAGTTTCTAGTAGTAAATTTGATATTAATGGTACCTGGACTAGAGTGCTAGTATTTTAGTCTGTAGGTTTAGTTAAAAATTCACTGGTACGTGTGCTGTGAGCATCTCTCAAACGATTTATGACAAGCCAATTCAATTCTCATCAACTCAGGAGAGGTGCTGTCTTCTGACTGATTTTATTTCGGTAATTTATTTTTATTTTCGTATCATATACTGGCATACAACAGTGTAAAAATCGACTGTTGCTGTTGAGAACCGAGTGATAACGTACAGTCTATTTTTTTCGTGACAAGTAAATCCACGATTAGATTGCAATGACA
This sequence comes from Melanaphis sacchari, assembly GCF_002803265.2. Classification (NCBI taxonomy): domain Eukaryota; kingdom Metazoa; phylum Arthropoda; class Insecta; order Hemiptera; family Aphididae; genus Melanaphis; species Melanaphis sacchari. The sequence goes on along the minus strand of NW_020271560.1, from coordinate 838,868 downwards.
GTTAATTAGTATAAACAACTTATATCCAAGATCAAACATATAATCTCAAAAATTCAATACCGAGTTTGAATCTCATCTGAATGTATGTACACATTAAAATAAAACAGATGACTCCTTCGAGGAGTAATTTCTAAACTTGTATTAATTTAATCTCACGTATGAGTTGACAATACTTCCGGTAACTTAGACATTAAAATATTATAATCAGAAAGTTATTAGTAAATAGGTATAACATCAAAACAATTCTTTCAGTAGTCATATTTTTGTTATAATACACAACCAATACTTTGTAACTCGAGCTAGTGTTTTTATTAATTACGCGTATTCGCAGTTCTGATTTATTATTTATTTATATGTAATATAATAACATATTTTAACAGATATACGATATATTATTTTCAATGAATTTTAATAATATCGGACCGTCGTCTGCGTTATATATCAGCCATATATCGGCACACTGCTGTCTTACAGTAAATCATTCCCACGTTTTCTCCCCGTCTTCATTTTGTTCGTTATCGTCCTCGTCGTCGAAACACTATCGTTTCCCCAGATCGCGGAGAAATCTCTTGCGGATGAAGACGCCGCCACCACGGGCTCCAAGCACACTGCCATTGCCACTTACATACATTGCTTGTGTAGATATGGCTGGCGGCATTCAAAATATGCGTACGGCAGCATAATATTACAATAAGATAAACGCACACATATATATATTATGGTATATACACGTACCTACCAAACGACCATCGTGACCGGTATGCATTCACCGAGTGCTTATAATTGTGTATGTATGTGTGTGCGTGTGTGCGTGTGTGAGAAGGTCAAAAGTCATAGTTGTTGTCGCAGAAAAAAAATGATTTTATACGTAAAAAACTCGTGCGGTAGAAATTATATTATAAGTAGCGCACCCGCGCTGGTGTTTACTGCATGTGTGTGTGTGTGTGTGTTAAAACGAGTTGTATACCCAAGAATAATGACCGTATAGCCCCGACGACCAGAGCGCTAACTTGGTAAGTAGGTTATTTCTTCCGGTACGCACATCAATGTTGAATGTACTAATCGCGGTACGTCAGCGGGTGGGCGACGCGTTTTCATAATATTATAATTGTTACGCATGGTGTACTTAATCTATTAATCTTAGAGAATTCGAGGTGCACGCTAACAATAATGTAAATTATCGACACTGTTTGCTATAAAGGTGCTTTTATTTTTTTTTTTTTCAGCATCAAAAGTTATAAAAACGAAAAAATAAAATTTTAAACAAATTGATCGATATAAATTGTCTACCGCGCGTTAAATAAAACCACACATCGATATTACTGTACTTATAATACACGATAATAAAAAAACAAATTTAATAAAGTGCTACACGTAATATGGACAAGACCACATAAATTATGTGTATACATAGTGGGTAAGACTGTGCATATTGTTGTATTATTAACACGATTCACACTTGGTTCGGTTTCGCGGTCGACAGTGAGAATATCTTAAGATCGTCGGCGCGTGTAAAAACGTGGTATATTATACATATATATATATTGTAATCCATGGGCTTTTACTTTTCACCGCTTGAGGCCGGCCACTGACGTGATCGTTTAAAGAGTACCGAGAGATATTTGAATAATAATACGCACGCGCGCAAATCGGACGAAATAAATACATCGACTATGAGAAAATACAATATTAATATAAATATACGTAAAATCGCGACAAACCAGTGACAACGCGATTTAAAGACACTATACCTGTCTATACATATTAGAATAGTAACAGTATTGTAGATTTACATTATACTTTCGAATTTTTGTATCCATTTAATATTACAGTACAAAATGTTTTTACGTTTTTAACCCCCCCCCCCCCAAAAAAAAAAAAAAAAAAAAAAAACAAAAAACAAATAAAAACACGTACCAAATATTTTTGTGTTTTGCCATATTTATCAAACAAAAATGTCCGATCGTTCCTACGCAATTACTTATAGATAATAATGTATAGTAATATTATAATATGATATCTACCTATATATTATTAAAATATTAGGTCGATACGTATTCGGACCATTTGCATCGATTTCCTACGCTAAATTTTATTATTTGATTATAACTATACGGTACATACTATTAGCAAGCATCGAATATTTGAATAAATCAATTGTTATTATATTACTTTTATTATTATTATTGCGTTATGGTAATTGGTAAAATAAACGCTTCAATCACGTATACAGATCATCGGCAGTGATTTTTTTTTTTTTTTGTAACCGTATCTCGCACACAACATCCGATACTGCGCTTAAATATAGATATGTTGGAATCCGTTCACTGCTTTATGGATTTGACGAGATGTAATTCGAATGATTTTTTTAATAGTTTAAATGCGTATTTTTTTTTAAATCCTACATTATTCGTGTTTATATTATAGACTATATAGTGAACGTGCCGACGTGATACCCAATTGTTCTCTCAAATACTATGAAACAAATTATAGTGTATTTACGTTTACTATTAGGTGTATTAATTATTATTCTCAATGAGATAATTTTCTAGAAGATATATGTAATACGACATAATTTCAAAAATATTTTTCTTTTCCTTAAATATGTTAATAGTTGATTAAACTTTAATAACCGCAATTTGAGTTAAGCTAAGTAGTAGAATTTTAAAAAATAGCCCGTTACACAGACGTTGGTACGATAAACCGCTATGATACACTTAATTATTAAAATAATACACATCATTATAATATTAATCCGTATCATAATATATACACAAATTGTTTATTATTAGTCATATTTGACTCGGCAACTGTAGCTATGGTAAGTTCGACTATATTTGTTTGACCGTACAATTTTCACTAGAAAACTCTTTTTTGCTAGAGATCTGTATAGCTATATAGAATATAATACTTTTACAATTCACAATTAACTACTGAGAAAAATAAATTGTGCGTTAAAAACATTAAAAAAAAAATAATCCAACGTTTTCTGATTTTGTAATGTATAATAATTAATACCTATTTTATTTATTTACTATATTTTTGAATATGTATTAATCAGTTTCCGTGCGTACGACATTTCAAAATAAATATGATAATAATATTATATTAGTTGCCACCGTACACCAATTACATAAATATTTAATCAAATCGGTTCATTGAGTATATCATAATATATAATCAGTATCTCATTACGTACATTAAATAATTTATAATACAATCATTAGATAACCAGTAAAACAAAAACAATTGTATGCATTTTTGTTCATAATTATATTACGCCTACAATAACAAGTAATATTATTAGGATTTTAGAGGTTCTATTACGAATATAGAAAAAAAATTAGTGCACAAGCTGCGGTTAACCATTGAATGCCAACGGTTAAGTGCAGCGAACGAGGAAAATATTGGAATACCTAGCTACTGTTTCATCGTGGCTCGCGGTCAAAGTGTAAACCGATATAACTTCATCACGCACTACGACATTCATCGCCGTTCTTTATTTGTTTATACGTTTTATATGTAACTACTATTCAAAATGTTTCCGTCGTGGATTTAACGGCGGACAATGTATATTATAATGGATATTTTGAAATTGCAAATTTAGAAAATATTATGTATTTGTTTGTGTATAAATATTTTATAATAATATAAAATAAAAGTATCGCAAAACAAATAAACGGTAAACAATATATTATACAAAATACAATATACATAAATTTATATAACATCAATGTCTATAGGTATATATAATACAAGATTTACTATTAGACCATGACAAATTAAAACCATACAATATTTTGCCCACTTTTGTTTTATATTTAATTTTTAATATTATCAGTAGGTTATTTTAATCAATGATTCTTATGCTGCAGAGTGCAGAATAATAACAACTCCACATATCTTAAATTGATCATCAACGTACGTTTTCGTACAAAAATAAATATAAAATTATTTTGTGCCCAAGAATAACTATGAAAGGATATCACAAAAAATAATACTTTCAAAATAATTACATTAACGAATTATACGTAGTAAAAAAAGAAGATCCTCTTGACACTTTATTGTATATCCAATTGTTTGTATTGTGTCGTAAAGAATATTGAATACATATAAACGCACGTATAATAGTAGCAATTTATTGTAGTTGATTACTTAAGTCCACACGTGAGAACTCTCAAACGATTGAATGATGTTCGTATTTCTTAATAATTTTCTTAACCAATTGTTAGAGAACATTATTTGTTTGGTGAGTATTCTCTATTTAATCTATTATAAATTATAATTTGTACATTCAAAGAATTTGTTGTGTGATTTACTTATAACAATACAATAGTACCAGCACAATTTGTAAACAAATTGAAAACAGAAAATATTGATGAGAAGTTTTAATTTCCAGACGTCTTATTTTAACAGTTAATTAAAATCGACATAAAAATGTCACTTATCATCTCGAAATATATTATTCAATTGTTGATAACACCAATCCTGAATTTACGCACGAGCTTTTATAAAATATATATGTAACCCACAAACATTAGCCAACTTTTCTCGAAATATGATTAAAAATAAATAAATAAATATGGTTTTAAATATGATTGTTAACAGCTTTCAAATATTATAATATTCAATACTATATCAATACCATTCTTGAACGAGGTTAATGACAAACATCCGATTTTTGTATTCTATTCAATTTTATGAAAACACTAACATTTTTAACTGATAATAAATAAAAAATAGATACTCGTATATTATAAACTGTAAACAACTATTATCAAATTCATGAGAAAGTAATGAGAAAAAAAATAATATAGTAAATACTTACTAAATTCACATTCACTGCTACATAATTATTATTAACTGTACATTTTTTATAATATTAATGTATAATACTGAATTCGAATTATTTTCTCTTTCCCATTATTTTAATTGTTGTCGTTACATGCAATTACGTAACATGTATTTTTATTTAGTATAATAATTATTAACAAAATAAATATTTCATTAAAAAAATAACTATTTAGGTATTTTATTTAAATAATTATTAATGTTTAATTTTTAATAAATTGTATACACTTTATACAAAGTTTAATAATAACTTTTTTTTTTAAAAAAACTACTTGTGCAGTGTCAATAGATATTTTATTAAAATGTTTTAACACACAATTTTACGACAGGATTTTCATAATAGGTTAGTTATACCTAATTATCTAAGTGCTTATTAAGTTATTTGAATATCATTAATTTATTTATTTTTTAGTATGTAATTATTACCCACTGTAATAACCGTATTATTGTCGGTTAATTATAAAGTCACATCGCGTATAAGGCTTATAAATTTAAGAGTTCGATAAAACTTGATAGTCTAATCATAGGTATCAACTGTATTTGGAATTAAACGAATCATTAACGATTTAAAAGCTTATTAAACTTTGACAAACCTTTACAAATTAAAGGAAATTGATATATATATATATATATATATATATTGGAATTTATAAGATGCATAATAATAATCATCGATGAATAATTATAAGCTATTAAACTATAATATACATGACTATTAATCGTTACAAATCGTTTTAATATTTCATGATACCTAGTGTCTAATTAACCGTAAACAGCGCATATTATATTACATTTTAATTAATGTCAATAATTTTGATTAATTTGTGCATAGTAATTTTAAAGCGGCGACTGTGGTACTTATTTGTTAAAAAAAAATATTTGCATACCATCATTAATAATAATCATTGATATTTAATAATTAATACAATTGAACAATACAAATCATTCAATTTAAAACAAGAAAAAATGTACTAATAAAAATAAAATGTATAATATAACAAAAAAAAAATAAATAAATAAATAAATAATAAAAATAAATGCAACCAAATATGCAAAACAATGTCAAAAAAAAATTCAATACAATACCTACTGACAACGAGTGAAAACTCGGTGAATACTGTAATAACTGAGATAATAACTGCAGCGGCATTGGTCCATTTAGTTATAGGTTGTACTAAAATAACATTTTAATATGTTGATTTTTTTTATTAATATTGATTCAGTATTTTGAAAAAAGATAACTATTTAAGTTCTATTAGCAGTTCAATTCGAATGAAAAAAAAAAAATCTACTTGTTACGTCTGTTTTAACTGAATCTTCTGTCACACGCTCTACTTACACTAATGGATCAAAAATAAAAAGCATAATTCATAAATTTCTGTAATTTTTTTATTAACTGCGTTATAAACTAACTTTTCTACGTATAAAAACCCGATTCACGGTATTCTCTTGACCTATTAAAATCTACCGAATTGCCCTTCTATAATAAATTATACAAAGTTGTGTATTTAATGTGCGAGTGTGTGTATGCGTGTGCACGTTCGGTATCCCATCTCCAAGACGCCCTCGCATATCGTTTCTCGTGTACCTGTATGTATGTGCACAACGTCCGGTATGCGACCGGATCTCATCTTCATATATACAATTAACTACGATATTATCGACTTTCGGTTGTATATAGTAGTATATAATATACAAATAATATAGCATTGATGTATTTTGTATTCAGTACCATAAAGAATGTGAGAGGGAAGTCCAAAATTCGAAGGAAAGTATGGAAGTAGAAAATCTAATCATTAATGGAAATACACTGTTTCTTTTTTACGTATAAGAGTCTAATTATAATATTTTAAGCTCATGATGATATTGAGACAACTTTTGTATTAATTGGTACGTACAGTCTACAATGTAAAGCTGAACAAAAAAATTTCTCTAAAAATTATTAACAACAGTTGAATGTACTACTATACATCATTATATTGTATATAAGTACAGTAAACCTTAAAAATACATAAAATTACTCCTCAAGAATAAGGTATAGATTAAAATATTATATTTTATTAAACAATAATTATTATCAAAAAATTGATTTACATAATTGTATCTCATTCATGGTAAATTTTAAAAAAAATTGTAAGAATTATAAAACATTTGGTTTAAATACCTCATAAACTTTAAATACTTCATACAATATAGGTATTTCATAAGAATATAGTTTATATATTATATTTTAGTTCATAATAAAATGCATATTAAATGTTGTCATTATTATAATAATTTAAAAGTTTCAACTTAAAAATTAACTTTTAGCAAAATATCTATTATATAAAATAAAATATAATAATAACTGTAGAAAAAGGTTGAATAACCTTGCTTTTAGTTTTTAATATAATTTGCTACCAATATAAATACAAAATTTGTCATAATATAACCTTATCGATATTAGTTTTGCCATTAATAAAAAAAACACTCGGTTAAAATTGTTTGGAACATCATTCAACTAGTACACCCGGTAATCAAAATTTACGTTTTCGTAACTTTATAGTCATCAAAGTAAAGGGCGTTCGTAATCATCTAAATTACTATTTTTTTTTTTTTTTTTTTGTTGTAATCCAATTGGGTTCATAACTATTTTAACTATAAATATTTGGCATAGATCGATAAATATATAGCGCCGATGAATTTATCAATATCTAAAAGTGTATTCATGGAAAATAAAATGTCTAATATTAGAGTATATAGTTATAGTATTGTATTATTAAAGATCATGATTGGTGTTGTATACTAACACATATTACACTTTGAAAATATTGTTATAAATGACTCATTACTCATTATATTTTAATATTACTCTGACTCTGAAGTTGGTCGTAATGTGATTAAGAAGGTATCGAAAAAATATTTAAATGAATACAAAGTATTCAGTAATACAACTTCTTTCAAAAAATAAGATTCATAGTAACTTCATTTAACAAAAAAAAAAAAGAAAGAAAGAAAGAAAAGCAGCATTTTAAACAATATTACAAAAAGTCAAACCCGGAAAATATAACTAGACAAAATACTAAAATAGTAAAACATATATTACGATGCTAAATGGATTCAAAACACGATTGGACTAAGCAACAGAATCATAAATTATTTTCATAACTGACCACTCGCGAACGTTAAATCCTATTTATGACCACATTCGGAACATTATTTTTGGGTCTCTTCAAAACGCACTTAGGATGGGTTCGCATGTCAAGGATTATCCGCTACGCGTAAATTGTACTAAAGGCTAGTAATCTTCAATTTTGACCATGTCGTGTTAACACAATACCCGTATACACCGAACAATGTCTGTAACATAATAATATATATTCTGCGAAGTGTCATACTTACGTTACCCGAGGATTTAATAAAATGTATTCATGAAATATTTTAGTCAAAATTAATATTTTACCTAATTCACAATACATTTTACAGCAAGTGTACTCCTACCTCTATATTGCTAAAACAAATAATATTTTATTTCTTAAAATATAATATACTAAACTTTATAGCGTACATTAGGTTAGGTTAGGAATATAATGGTATAATGATCGAGAAAAATATTATTTTCATTTGCCTTACCATTATTGTTATTTTTACTTGTGAGAATTTTTTTTTTTCACTACTTTAGGAGATTTAATATATTTTTAATGAGCTTAAAAAAATGCTTCGGTTTGTAATGAGTATTAAACTCAAACGCGAACAATATTAGTGCACGATATTATGTACGCGTATAATAGCCAAGCTATAAAATTCGGCTTATATGGACTATACTGTATAATATTTATGTTCAGTCTAGAACTGATAAATTTAATCTATTTTTTTAAGAGTAATTATGTACACATTATGATTACGTATATTTTATGATCTTAAATAAATGAATTATATTTGGTAACGAGTACACCGAATTATTTATATTTAGATTGTTATTTTTATATTTACATTTTATAATTTAATTATATTTGATATTAAGTTTATAAAAAAAGTTTAATTGTTTATTTATGATATGTGAAATATTTGTTTTAATTTAAACTTTTTAAAGAAGATAATATAAAACTAATGAATTAAAATTGGCTATCGTGTATATTCAACCTTGTTTTATTATATTTTATTTATTTGAAAAATACTAAATTGGTTTATTTTTAAATTTAGTATATTTTATTTAGAATCATCAAATTATATTTTATAAATTCAATTTTTCTATTTCGTATACCTACTTAAATTTAAAATTTACTTTAAAATAGTTAGATTTACCTAATTTTCTATGAAATTTTAATGATTTCTCAGCGTGACTTGATTTGTCGATGGACTTTTTCTAACTTTCATATCAACTATTGCAATTCTTATATTCTTTAAAATATGTAACGATTGATGTAATCCAATCTCTCGTAACAAAATTTACTCATTACGGCTGAAACTAGATAACTGTTTTACCTATCTGTGATGACTGATGTCTCAAATACTCGACGGTCTGTAGAAGCATACATAATCAAATTTTATAATAAATATACATTATTGATGCTGCATTCTGATTGGCTGTCTGAGGTAGAAATATGACCAACCAAAAGCTATGTTTTAATTGTTTTTTATTTTTAATTCTAATTATAAATTCAAGAGTACCAGATACGAAGGAAATATATTATTTACGAGAATCCATGTTATATTTTCAACTATTGTTAATGTTTTTGAATTATAATATTTACCGATACCTATATATATTTTATAGAGTTACGCAACGCAATTAACTATTTGAAACACTTCTAAGGCTATAAAAACCATTAAATATCTATTATCCAAAAATAAAATTATATTGCTAAACGATTTTTTTTTTAAATACCTTAATTTATCAAAATAATGTATTTTTGGAATTAAGAGTACTGGCTACAACCTTCCAGCCAATTTCGTGTTACAGTACCTACCTAAATTGCTCCTAATAACCGATACAATGTAATAAAATTATGTTACCATAATAAATTCACAGATTATTATTTGTTTAATCATGTTTTTATTTATTCATGTAATTGAATTTTACTTATTTTATACATTTTTTTCCTGTTTTAGTAGTTGCATTACTCAGTACCTACTCATCTTAGAGTCATTTAAATAATATTTTTTCAAAAAATTGTAAATATGATTTGATAACACGTAAACATATAAGTATCTAATATTTATTATTTTTCTATATGGTGAAAAAAATATCAAGTAGTTTTTATTAACAACAAACCTAAGTTACTTACACACGTATTTACACGAAAAAAAATAATTTTATAAACACTTAAAGATATGTTTAATTTTTTGTTCCAGTGCATGTTTGGATAACTAAATACATTCAGGTAACTCAGTAGTAGGAACCAAAATAAGTGATTCAAGTGAATTTTCTAATTATATATATATATTTTTAAATACCTTTTACACATTTTCAAAATAAATCGTTTTTTACAATTTTTTATTATACTTATGAAATTATGAAATTTGTCGTTTTGTTTTCAAGCACTTTGCACGATCCCTGTTACGACAAAAATATTAACTTTATTCAATAACTATATATACAACACATGTATACATTATACGAGTATACATGGAAAAGAAATAAAATATTTAAAGGTTATCTTCGATTCCGTTAATAACGATTCCTCCTAACCTCTAAACACGTCAATTTGAACAACAAAATACTCATATATATACAATATACATATACTTATACTAAAACCCATATGGTAATTTGGTATACAACTTTGGGGTTTAGCCAAACCATCGAACATAAAGAAAATCCAAATACTTAAATTCAAATGACTTCGACAAATAACCATAGCTCCCTTCTATATTTCAAACTATACCCTCTATAATGACTTCTCCATTCCAACACTAAAAAAAATTCTCTATAAACGTTTCCACTCTAATCTATCCAATCACCATAATCCTATAATCTCAAACTTATCTGCTCTCAACATCCTAGTAAACTCAGAAGACGTTTAAAATGCAGGTGGTGTCGCATTATATATTTACAGATTGTACAAACATAAATGAAAAAAAATGAATAGGCCACCAATGGTGGACGTTTTTATCCACATAAATTAATTTTGTAATTCGTTAGATGGTTATTAGTAAGTACATCTAAAAATAGTAGAGTATTTTAAGTACAACAAATTCTTGCAGTTAGAATAATTATATAATTAAATTCATGTAAATTATTTTAAAACAAGAGATGATGAAAAAATAACTTATATTATACTGAGTATGAAATTAAAGATAAATTATGATTAACAGTACCATTTAAAATCGTAATGTTAAAGTCAACCTCCAGAACGAAAGAGTTTATGAAACTATTTACGCACGTTCATGGTGAGTAGAAAACCCAGAGGATTTAGAACTAGTAGAATATTACAAGACCGTAAAAATAATATTGTTGGTAAAAAAATAAAATTATTATTGCAGTTTTCTACGATTTATCGAAATATTATAATTAATATTTACTATTACTACTATCAAATATAATATTATATACCTATGTTATATTTTAGGTACACAATTCAAACGATGTATTTTTAATAATAATAGTATAAAAATATAGAAAATTATTGTATTTAATAAAATATACAATTTTTACTGATATGTCCATCGATTTCCGAATGAATACTGCAATCGATCGATAGACAATACATTAGCTATAATATTATAACAACTGTCGATTGATTTCTTTTCAAACGCAATTAGCTGTATTACTCTTGGACACAACACTAATTATAATATTTAGGTATATATACGACCCATAACCCTTAGCTAATATTTAATTAAATTTTCACTCTAGGTATCCTATTTTTTTTTTTGCGTTGTGGAAACGCCGACAAATATTGGACACAGATTAACCCGAATTATAAATAATTTCACTAATACCTATACATTTTTTTATTTAATATAACAACGCGTTATTTTAGCATATAAATTATGTATATATATACACCGTAAATGGATAGATCAGCAGTGTCATTAGACTAACGTCGATATCCTTGAACTGACGTACCGTGTAAAATCCACTTTTATTTTCGATTCAAATAAAAATTAATAGTATGTTTATATATGTATATATTATTAATTATAACTATAATATACTATAACAATATACATATACATTTTTCACCATTATTTTCTTTTTATTTAAATAGCTATTTATTTCTCTTTCGTAACATATCATGTATGTATTTAAAAATGTACAACGTTTTCTTTTTTTTTTTTTTTATATAATTACTTAAAATCTTAATGTAACAATATTTTTGAAATCTTAGACCCTCATACATGTTTGCTTAGTGGAGCCCAGTATTCATATGCATGTATGAAATAAAAATAAAAATATTGTGTACAATTTTCGAATAAATACTGTATTATAATTTTGTTTTCATTGTACAAACGCATAATAATGATAATATATTTTATAAAGCTAAAATAATTGTAGATAATACGAATAAATAAAATTGTGTACAGAAAAAATATAACCATTTTGATAAATCACTCTACAGGTGTAAATGTAAGTGATTTTATTATGTTATTTTTAAGTTATAACAAATGAAATTTATTTTCAAATTGATGTTTCAAAATAAAAAAAAATATATAATACAATAGTCGATACTTCTAGGGTTAAAATTATTTAATTATTAAAGTCTTATTATGAAGTATTTTATTTATTTGTATTATGTCAACTATACAGTTAGTACCTATAATACTATATAGGTAATACATTAATACGCTATATATTATAGTGACATTGACATTGTTATTTACGTTTTTTAAATCTTAAAAAATACTTTTTATATACATAAATAACAATACAATTTTTACCATCATGCTATATTATAATATGTAAGTATTAAAATGAAGGTGATTCTTTTAAAATTAAATACATTAATTTTATTTCAAACAGCGGTATTAATGTTTTAAAAAATACTATTTTACATAATTTCAATTCATTACAAAACTTCTAGTATAAAAAAAATAATATATTTGTTATTATTTTTAACAATTTAACTTAGGTATCTGGTTTTTATTTTTTTGAATGGCAACAAACCTTTTTAATTTTATAGTATGAAGCAGAATGTTTTTCTGAGAATTTCAATCAAATGAATAAAAATAAAATTTCGAACAAGTAGGAAGTTATTAATATAAACTTTAAAAGTTTTGATTACTGAAGTGGAACAAACAAGACTACAGGAATATTCCACAAAAGTCTAGTTTACTACTCCGTTTATCAAAACTTTAAATACTGATAAAAGTTATAACAATTATGTACATGTAATAACTAATTAATTAGCTATTTATTTAAAATTGCATATGCATGTATATTTTATATATATTCGAATTAAGTTCAAAAATATTAATTATTCGAAAAAAATAAATGTCTAAAAATAACATACTGTTAAATAAGTCAGTTTAACAATGAAAGCATATTAAATATTATCCTTAAATAGTAATAACTTAATTATTATAATTACTAATATTAATTAGTTTTTATTCTAATTTATAGACTTTATCTATATTCAGCCAAAATACTTCACTACTTATCATTTTATAAATACATTTTTATTTTTTGTATATATTTAATAATAAGTAATAACCTATTTTATAACTTTAAGTTAAATTATATTTTTTAATATTATTAATGATAACGGAACAACGGTATTCATGCTAAAACAAATATATTTGTTAATAAATTAAGTAAATGTAAATTTAACTGTTATTCCGTTGTGATAAGTACTACCTAGATAATAATTTACCTGATGTAAACAATTAATTATAAATTTTTATCTTTCGTTTTTTTAATTTTAAATTTTAAATTAAAATCTCAAGTTATTTTACATGCGCTGCATGATATCACTTTTTTTTATTCCTGTACAAGTCATTATTATTATACATTTGATAATTAAAATATTAAAAGAAAAATACATTTTTAGGTTCTTCATTCATGAGTTATTGAGTGTGTCATGAATATGTATTTATATTTTAATTAAAAATTTACGCCATTAGATAATAATATACTAATTAATAAATGATTATTACAGATTAGAATTCATTTTTACTATTTCTGATATTTGCTCGACGTTCCTTACTCAACCCAAATCTTATATTATAATAATTTTATATGAAAACACCTACATACATCAATTCAATTTTGTTCAGACATATCTACAAATAAAGATTAAAACCACAAAAACCATTAGAATATTTTTATCTTTAGATTATTATTTTTTGTTTATATTTATTCGTGACGAGACTGTCAATTATGTAACTTTGTATACATGCGTTAGTGGAAGATGATATACTTCTATTATAATATTCTGTTCCTGACTGTGTATCTAACGACTACTTTAATATGAATCACTGAATACATTATAAGGGTACGTTAACCGCAGTAGTCATGTCCGTATTTCTTATGAAAGTTACTTTTCCACAAATGTTTAAATTGTATTTTTTTGGTAAATGTTCCGATTTATGTAAATGAGGCTGCTGAAATATGCAAGTATATTGTAGTTTCTAGAAACTTCCACTTCAATAGCTTATTCGACAGTTTTACTGAACATTATACCTACAGGTCATACTGGTTATGTTTTTTCTTTAAGATGGTTGTTGTTTTTACCTGTTTTGTGAGTGAAATAATTCTATAGAGTAGGTAAGTACTGTGGTAACGCAGTAATCGTACTATAGTAGATAATTGTTATTTTAAAAACGACAAGTTATTTATTTATCTTAGATGCACCCTATATTCCAGTATCCTATTTTTTTTTTGTGGAGCCACTGTGTCCACATATGGGCACATCTATATGGATTCATTTTTTTTAAACATAACAATATAACATAGATTGGTACGTCAATTCTCACCTAAAACAGTGGCAATGCTATATAAACATACCAGATTACTAGTGGGTCTTCTAGTGGTTATTAATAGTACAAGAAATAAATTGAGATTAAAAAAAAAAAACTAATTATTTGTCTATAAGAATTAAAAATAATTTTGAAATATTAATTATCATCATTAAGTTTATATTAATTTTTAGAGTAAAAGATTAAAGAAGTCTCTGTTTAGTATTTTTGTACAGCCAAATATGATAGAACAATAAACTCATAAAACAATAATTGTAAATTTTGGTTTTTAAAAGCTTAATAACATTTTATTGTATTTAATGTGCGCATAAGACGCCACAACGTCATAATCATAGTGATGTTACCTACCTAATCAAATTATTGTTATTATTATTATTATTATTAAATATAACTGCAAAAGAAAAAATCTATTATGCTTTGATTAGTGATTGATATATACTTTAAAGACAAAATAATTTGATACATTTAAAAAATGTGCCTCTTATGCCTATTGCACGCAATAATTAATTTGGTTCTGTATGTATAATAATAAACAATGTTTATAACTACGTAAAATACCTATGCGATCAATATAATGAGATCAGAGATCGAAGTATTTCTTATAGTTTATTAAACCTAAAACAGTACATCTTTAATTATCATACAATTATTAGTTTATCGAAACTGGTAATTGTTTTTCTTAGATAACATGATAAAATGTATAACATACCTGTAGTACCAATACAGCTATAACACATTATGCAGATTCATACAATTATTATTGACCTAGTGGCAAAAATTAGGTAAGTACGTAAATAGTGCGATCAGGGACGATCTCAGAAAAAAAATCGCAAGGGGTGCAGTCTTCAAAATCGTCGACTAAAATTATTTTGATCTATTTTTTGCTCTTTCTATGCTTTTTTTATCTGACGAACTTTTTTTTTTTTTTTGCTGTCTATGCGTTCCCCTCTATGAAAATTTTTTGGATCCATCCCTGTCACTCTCCACCCTTACAAATAAACTTGTAAGTTGCCACTAATATTTACATCTGTTAGTTGCACGACAAATTGTGTCATTTCAATAAAATTAATAATCAAATGGGATTTAACTTTAAAAACGAAACAAAACACACACTTCCTGAACGTTAAACAGCTACACTTGTAATGATCTGTGGTTGCATATATTTTAGCAAACCTGCCATAAATGCGAGTAAATAATTACCTTAGTCAATACGTCATCCGTGGTACGCACTAATATGTGGTGCATTTAATATTATCAATGAAATCTGTTGCACTGATTACACTGAGTTATACGGAACACGAACGTATTTCTGCTAGTCGTGTGGGGATCCGATTCAAGGCAATTTACACGTTCCGATTATATGATTTATAAAAATATTATTATGGGTAGACGTACACAATAACATTGCGGTATATCGTATATATTATGTATATGTATAAAATATTAACTCATATCATATAATACACTCATGTATCATATATAAAGTATAATATACTATATGTATGTATAGTTATACATATGTGTAATAAGAAACGGCGAGTATTCACCAGTTCGACCACGGACTGCTGATGCTGGTCTGGTGCGAAACGTTCGCGGTCAAGGGAGGCACGCCGTTACGAACCGAGCGGTTGTAGTACGTGAGCGAGTCTTGGAGCGACGACTGTCGGTCCTCTGCGGCGGTGGCGGCGACGTGTGATCTGCCTCCACATTCGTCTGCCGCGTTTCCGCCGCAATCTTCGCTGCTGCTGCCGCTGTCGGACGGCGGACGGTACTTCAACAACCGTCGTCGCGGCGGCGGCGCGCGGCACTCGTCCTCGGTTTCGGTGTCGGGCGACGGAGGCTGGTAACGCAGTCTACGCCGCTGGCAGGGCGTCGAAGTTTCCGCCGCGACGGCGCCCACCGACGTCTCGTCTCGGGGCGTCGTCGGGTTTCCGGTCGGAGAAGGCGTCCGGCGTCGGGTCGGCGAGCACTGTTGCTGCCCGTCCGGCCGTTGAAAGCGTCGCCGTAACTCGGCGGTCTTTTTTCTCGCCTTCGTCGATCTCCGCTGAATCCTTTGCCGGTCGTCGCGCGGCTCGGCGGTCGCGGCGTCACCGGGGCAGACTCGTTCTGTCGCTTGTGTTCGAGCACCATCTCGATGACTTTCCGTTCCTCTCAATGCTCTGCAACAGCTGCGCCTGCTGCTCGTACCAGCCTTTCACTCAGCAGCATTTCCTGCCGACCAGAATCCGGTTCCGTCTTGCGACGGCGCGTGACTTAGTGTAGCGGCTGGCGCCAGCCGATGGGGCCGGCAAATACCTGCTGTCCACGTACGGGTTCGAACGCCAAACTCCTGGGCTCGGGGCGGTGACAACGGCCGTTGTCGAGTCGCAGCGCTGCTGCGCTCCCGGTGCTCCTGCCAGCTTTTCATGTCCGCCTGGTCGTCGAAATAGTCGTTGGTAACCGCCGCCGCGATGGTCGGCCTCCAACGGTCGTCCGCCGTGTCGTTCTAGGCCACCGGATCTCCGGGGCCGGCTGCCGCTGCAGGACGACCGTCGCCGGCTGTGCCGCTTCTTCGGCTGTTGTTGCAGCCCCTCGTTGATTATCTGATCGACCGGATCAACGACAGCTGCGTCGGGTTCGGGACGACGACTGTTCGGCGTGGCGGGACGACACTGCACGCAACACGCGCTCGTGTCCTCGGTGACCAGACAAGGAGTTTCGGGCTTATCGGTGCAGCCACAGCAGCCGAGGTCCTCGGCCAGCCGTCGTCGAACGCTCAACGTCTTGCAGTCGACCGGTCCGTCGTCCCGGCGGCACGGGTTGGCACAGGCCTGGTCGTCTTCCGTTTGGTTTTCTGGGGACGCGCCGGCCCAGAGTCTCGAGCGTGCTTGTCGTTGGTGCGGCGACGTCGGTTCTGTACGGATCGCTGATATATCGTTTTCACAAAACTCCTCGATACACCGTGTGAAAAACGTGTTGGCGGTTTTTCGTGTATTTGTCATTGGCATGTTAAAATTTAAAATTTTTGGTTTTATGTTCTGTTGAAAAATTTGTTTGTGGTTTTAAAATGCGTACCTATATTTAATTGTGTATATATATATATAGTTATATTTGTATACGTAGCTAGGCAATTTTTTTTTAAAATCTATTGTTTGTAGTGTGCTTACCTAATCAGCTAGCTATAGTGTTGTAAATTTTTAGCAGCAGGATAATTGCCATCTTAAAAAAATATATAATACATTTTATTGATGTTTTCACTGAATTACTAAAACCCTACACACTAAACCGCTATTACGGGTAAATTTATTTGTGTGCTCAATAAGGTTAAAAAAACCTTCAAAATACAATGCAGTTTTATCGAAAAATATTTTACACGACATCTTTGCTGGCAATTCAGTTTAATACTGTTGAAACATAATTAATCCTTTTAAGTTATAACACAAATTATTGTACAAAACTTATTACAAAAATTCAATAAAGATAATCATGGTCTCTTATAAAAGTAGGTAGGTACCAATAATATCCCACATTTGATATGTCACGCGCTCTATTATTTATTAACAACTATATTATTTTTTTACATAATAATTATATAATTACTATTTGGTACCTAATTTAATTAATTATTAATAATATGATGTTATGAAACTGTAAATCTTATATTTATTGTCGTTATTAGAGGGTTCTGATGTATTCATCTACATAAATTATTGTATATTATATCTTAATGATAAAATATATACACAAATATTTCTTGAAAATAATAAAAATACCATTAAAATTCTGAGGATACCGAATTTGCCGATTAAATATTGATAAGTCATGAGTGGATAGTTTTGTTATCACCTATTGGTCGTTATTATAACTATTATTACTCTTTTTACAGTTTTTCCGATTTTCGCCCGTTTTTCTGGCCTTTTGAGATCTTTTTTCCGTTACGCTCTTTATTCTATCTCGTAGAACGCGTCTTTTGCTAGCCGTACGTGTGACGTTTTTCTCTAAATTCCATTCTTAGCCGTCCAGTATCATACATATTAGATATAGAAATATAATTCTACAGGATTTAAGCTGTTAAAGGTACAAAATTCCTTCTTGAAACAAAATTGTTTATGTTATAATAAAATAACTTCATACCTACACCATAATATTTGGTAAAGGTGATAACATATTAATTATTAATATAATTGCTTATAAAATAGTCTATTCTATAATCATTATTAATCAATGTATACCTTGGTGGCCTTTATATTATGAATTTATTCAATTTTTGATCGAAAATGACACTGTAGCGGCATCTTACGGTTAACATTCTGAATACTCGACACTGTTAAATTTGTTATCAATTTGAAAGATAACAAATATATTTAGCCGTAAAGTTTACTGAGCTTAGGTTTTGAACGTTTTTTAAAAATTACCTTACACTAAAGTTCTGTTTAATACAAATATCATTATTCTGTATACAATTTTGAAATACTATATTGTAAGTATTCAGCACCTGTTACTTGTTAATTTTTAATTTTATTATTTGCATAGTTCTAAAATTGT
Organism: Melanaphis sacchari; assembly: GCF_002803265.2. Classification (NCBI taxonomy): domain Eukaryota; kingdom Metazoa; phylum Arthropoda; class Insecta; order Hemiptera; family Aphididae; genus Melanaphis; species Melanaphis sacchari. The sequence continues at coordinate 819,593 of NW_020271560.1, read as the reverse complement.
ATGTTTCCATTTAGGTATAACAACTAAAAATTAATATTAATCAATTTACACTTTAAAGACTGATTTTAAATATATTATTGTCATGCCACCTAAGAAAAATGCCAACACCAAAGGTCCCAAGAGTAGCTCCAAAGCAGACGATGAAGGCAAAGGAAAGGAGAAAAAAGGAGGTGGTTCATCAACTGTAAAAGTAAGCTATGCCAAATAAATTGTAGATACAATGTAGACTTGTAGTACAATGTAAATAATTAGATTTGGTAAAAGTTGTCATAAATGTTATGTTATGTTTTCTTTATTGCTTTATAATATTCAAATACGCTTATTTTAATACTTATACAGTTATACATCAAAGTTAAAGGTTTAATAAATCAGTTTACTTCGTATACGATTGTAATTATGTATTTTATTTAACAATAACTATTTCAATTCATCAATATCTAACATTATTCTCATTCAGATTAACATTTGAGTATAGAAATCATAGCTAAAATATTACTTCCGATAGTGTATCCAAGTATTTATGATTTATGCCATACAATTTAAACAATATAAACATTAAAAAATAAAAATAAAAGAAAGCACAATAATGATTTGTTATTATTATTTTAATTAAGAAATTCTTAATCTTTTAATATGCAGTAAATTATTATTTCAGGTGAGACATATTTTGTGTGAAAAACAGTCAAAAGTGTTGGAAGCAATGGAAAAACTTAAGGCGGGTGCAAAATTTAATGAAATCGCTACATTGTACAGTGAAGACAAAGCTAGACAAGGAGTAAGTTAATAATCATGTATTAGTATGATAATATTTATTAATAAAATTCTATTTTTACACTGATTAATAATAAACAACAAAATTAATATATAATATATTGAACAAAAAGTTTAATTGTTAGTTGCTTTTATTTTAAAAATACAAGCCTATATGAATATTTATATTACCATATTATGTGTGAATTTATGATTTATAGAAGTCTGATAAATTTAATTGTAGTAAAATATAAGCTTAAGACATTTTATTTTTTTTTTTTTTTATCAAACTGTTTATACAGTAATTTATAATCAATGATACAATATTCTTAATCATGATAATATTCTCAAATATTAATATTGTTTACATACCTATTTAAAAACATTATCAATAATATTTTTATATATGCCCACATTAAATGTAATTTAATATGTTTAAATAATATTATTAATATTATAATCATAGAATTCTTTTAAATTAATAGGCATTTAATTTAATAATTTTGATGTAATTATTGCTCAAGTTATACATATATAATATAATATTTTAATTGCCATATTATAGGCGAATATAATTTTACTCATATACCAATACTTACAATTTGTAATTTTTAACATCAGTCAGATTATTTTAGCTACTTAGTACTTAGTTTATAATATTGTAAAATTTGATAACTTTTATTTGTTTAAATTTCAAATAACTCAAATATTATTAAAATGACTTAATAAATTATAATACGAATACAAAATAAGTATTGCTTGCACAATATTTTTTCATAAGAAAATTTAAAATATTAATAAATATAAAAAAATATCTTTAAAGAATCTCCTTTGAAGTATAACTAACAAATGTTTCTCATTTCCATTTTAAAAAGTTGTATTAATACATATTAATATATTGTTACAAGTAAACATAATATTGACAACTTAATTACTTGTTTATAAGCAATTATTTTTATAACCAAGAGTTTAAGTTTTATTATACTTACTGATATTTATATGTTTAAAAATTAGACATAATGTACTTAAAAATTAATTTTTACTATTTTATTTACTGATGATGACTAATATCTTAGTATCTATCATAATATCTGTTATATTAATTATTGTATTATTGCCTTTTTAATTATTAATTGTATTAATTAATTACAGGGTGATTTAGGCTGGATGATTCGTGGCTCAATGGTTGGTCCATTTCAAGATGCTGCATTTGCTCTACCTGTATCAAGTCTTGCCAATCCTGTTTATACCGACCCGCCTGTCAAAACTAAATTTGGTTACCATATTATTATGGTTGAAGGAAAAAAATGATAATTGTTGTTGTTTTTTACATAATTTTCTATATAAATGTGTACTTCTGTTTACTTACAAAAACTGTATAAAGCATATATTTACATATGCAAGTATAAAATAAGTATAAAATGTGTCAACTATGTAAGTACAATAAACAAATTGTTATTTACATAATCATAATACTGATGTCTTTTTTTTATTACTGACATAATTTTATTTTTTTATTCAATAAAAAATGTGTTTTATCAAGTAATCCCAAAACTATAAATAAAATAAATGTTGGTAAATTATATAAATAAAAATAGACTACAAGAATATTGCATATTAACACAATACTATTGAAAATAAATATTCTAAAATATATAGATACAAATTTGGGAATTACTGAATAATTTTAATTTTAAATATTATTGTAATAAGTCTGTATAAATATCAGTTTTCCACAACCTGTAAAGTTATATGGAGAAATATTGCAATAAAAAAATAAACTGTTAATGAATATTTTAAAAATAATTTTTATTTTTAATTCAGGTATTTAAATTGTATTATATCTGCATGACATAGGTAAAAATAATAATGTATAAATTAAATGAGTAAAAACATTAATTTTATAGTTACTTATCACTTCAATTGTATTTGTGTACCATCGATTAGGAATTGTTTACCTCAAGCATTGATTTAACATAACTTTCCAAAGTCACGTTTTTATAAATATTTTTATTTTATTTTATTTTTTTTTTTTTTTTTTATTAAATTTAATTAAATAAAATGTGTGTACAAAATTATTAAATTACTTAATTTTTTAGCATTATACTTTATTATAGATATTAAAATCAGTTGCTAAATGCGTGAAGTTTATTATAAAATTAAGAGATAACTCAACTCTAATATTAAATTATTTTATTAGTATAAATGTATAATTTATTTGCAATATTACAGTATTTGTCTTGTAATAAAGTAGGTATAATTACATTTTCTCTTACATATATATATACTATACCATACTTTTTAATAACAATTTACACATACTCTTTATCTTAATTTAATAAAATGAACACAATTTTGATTAAAATAAGAATTATTTTACTAATTTAACTTGATTTTCTATTTTTAAATTCATGCATAATTACAAATTAATTATATAAAAATGAAATATATTTCACATTTTAGATACTTATGTCTTAATGTTATTACACATATTTGTAATAAATTAATAATTGGAGTGAACAACAAAATATCCAAGTATTGAGGACTGAAAGCTAAAATTATAATTCAGTAACAAAATATATAATGTAGGTTTTACGGTTAATTATATTATTTTTGTAATAAAAGTTTTAAACAGCAAATAATGAATACCAAAACAAGAATTCAATATTATGTTACTCAAAACTATTATTGTTTTAACATAGTTTAAAATTCCTTAGTATAGTATGCACAGATTAAAAACAGATGTCGATGAATGATCGTCAGTATTATAAGTTACCTATCGAGGAACTGGGTTGATTTTGAGTGGAAAGGGACATAACACAAAAGGTTTTGATTTATAATATAATTATTGTACTCAAACACGATAAAAATATAATAAATCCATTCGTTTGCATAAATCATGGTTCCTATTACAACAACTGAGCTGAGCTGATCTGAACAGAAATATGTTTTTATATAAAATTTATTTACATTTACTTAGTTTAAAATATATAATTAACATAATGACGTAATAACTGCGGTGCACAATGATCCTGTCGTAAGTCGATGGTGATCAATAACATTATAAAAATATGTACACCAAACTTTGGTTTAAAGCAGTTTGTTGTCGTCGACGTTGAACTTCTGAAAATATAATAAACTTCCTTGTAAAATAAGTCATTAATCAACTCAAATCAATTCAAATAATGTGATAAATGATAATTTTAAAATGTAAAGACAATTTCAACGAGCTCTCTATGAATGAATAATGAATAACCACTGACAATACACTTAGTACATAGCCAGACAACCAGTAATTAAAATCTAAAACTGAGCACTAACTTAAGAGTTAAACATTTTTATATTTGATTTTAAAATGTTGCTAAAACTAGTCTAAAACTAACTATGTATAGCAAAATTAAAGTCCTTATTATTTATATAAGGGATCATAATGTAACTTTTTTAACAATAGTTTTTGTGAGTTGTCTTGTAAGTATGATTTAAAAAAAAAAAATTATATTTTTACCTCAAACGTTATAATAGATTTCCGCGGGGAAATACATTAAAATCATTAAATCGTGGACATATTTTTTGAATCATGTTTATTATAGTAACGAAGATTAAATCGCCATATTAAAATTAGCAAAATAAAAACGTCCTATGGATTTTATATAGATAGAAGCCAGGCCAAAAATTGTTTTCATTTTATTTCCATCGTGATATTATTGGAAATAATATTATTTGTAAGACGGGGTGATGTATAGGCAATATGGGAACATTACAAAGCCTTATAAAATAATATATTCAATAACAAAACTTATTCGAGTAAAAAAAATATTATATCGAGCATAATATCATACTTTTAACTTATACTACTTCCACCATTGCATTATATTCTAACAAAATAATTATGATTTTTACTTTTTATAACATCATTGTTTGAAACTTTTAAATATTACTGAATGTAAGTAAGCATTAGCAAAATTTTAATAATAAATAATAACCTCAAAAAAAAAAAAAAAACGAATAGCAGGACAGTTATACCATGTCACGTACTAGTAAAACTTTTTAGTTAGTTTGAATATGGTTAAATCAATACATAAATTTATACGAATTTGTGTAAGTGTATTTTTCATAATTTATATTACGTATATTGTGTTTATTATCTATGTAATAAAAAAATAAGTAATATGTAGCAAATGAAAATTACAACTTTTAACCGATAAAAATTTTTACTTCGGTATAAAAAATGTACATAACTATTTGAAAATCTAAATAATAAAAAATCCCGTGTACGAAATTAAATAACCATTAATTTTATCTATTATCTAGTCGAAAGATATACCATTTGACTAAATAATAATAATTATGATAGAATTTATAATTATATAGCAAATTATTTTAGACTGGTATTACTCTTACTACGTATAATACATTTTAAAATTGTGTTATCAAACTAATTTGTTGATTATTTAAAATATTTAAATAAAACCTTCGTTTTTTATTCTGAAAACTGTGTATTTGATGGCAGTGCTGACTGCTGAGAATAATAATTCTAATAATTCATTTCAATGCACCTAGGCTCATATATCGTTTGCCACCTAGTTTGAGTTTAAAACACAAAAAAAATAAATATTTAAAATTTATTAACTTGTTTAAATCTGATTTTTGACCTTAAATTGAAATTTACATTGACGTCATTAACCCTACGAAAGTCTGTTATCCGTTTTTGAATTATGATAATGTACAAATCTACGACAAAATACGACCACGACCTATTTAGGTAATGTCATGATATAATGGCAATAAATTGTGTTAATATATTATTAAAAACAATACAATCCACACCTCTGACACAACAAACGCAAGTTATGTTATTATTTCACGTTTGGGTCATAATTGTTCGTCTCGTCGGTGTACTCGTCACCATAATCACCACCAGTTTCCTCGTCACTACCGCCTCCGCCACCGCCGTTTTCGTCATAATCGTCGGCTGGTGGTTCTGCAGTGGTCTGCGACCGGTACGATTTCGTCGTAGTCGTCGGCTCCTTTGGACCATGATCAGGCACATCGATAAGTTATTATTATAATCAGTATCAGAAAGGTATGCACGCGAACGAGTGCGTCATGCAAAAACACACTCGAGTTAAAAAAAAAGAAAAGAAAACGATGTTAGTGTCATGTCGATCGACAAATTCACGTGAAACGTACCTTTTGTGGCCTCCAACCGCATCCAGGCAGCGGCAACCCATCCAGTCCGATGGGGCACGGTGCGTCTAGTCCCGGTACTCCCTGATCACCTTTGTCACCTCTGTCGCCCTTACGGCCTTTTTTACCGATCGGACCCTGAAACGAACGCATGCGCGATTAAAAAATTAAATTATATGATATTTCGCTACAATCTATTACATATAATACAACACAACTATATATTATTTTTATGGGTCAGTTAGTAGAAGAAATGTCTAATAATTAGTTGCCATATAAAAAAATATCGGAAAAACTGATCTGTATATATATAACTTCCGAAAAATAACACAGCTAAAATTGTTGACGTCTAAGCCCACGATTCCTCGTGAATATTTTATTCTGATAATAATTCCATTTGGATATCTTTATGGACTTTATAGTATTTATAATATTATCATCATCCTTGAGCAAACTTAACAAACCTACCATATCCGATCAGGGGATAGAGGTAAGAAACGATGTCCAACTATTATTAGCTAGAGTATGTATCTTTTACTTTTAATTATTATAATATCATTCTTTTGAAACTGATATTCAGGATTTAGATTTTTCAAAAAACATCTAATACTTCAACGGTTTATATGCAATATTTTTATGCATTTTTTCATAGCATTGTTATTTGAACTTAAAACATATAGATACCTACAATACTTGATAAAAATGCCAGAAAGCCAATATAATATTATTGGTAATAACATTACTCAATAATATTATTAACCATAGTAAATAATTTTACAAATTTATTTCTAATGCTATTTGGTTATAAATTTTAATAAATTTGGTTATATATTATATAATTTTATCACTGAACAATATCCATAATTTTACACTCGTCGAATTTTAATATTATATTATATTATACAATAATAGTTGTCAGCTTCTCTAAAAGTTTAAACATTAGATATTTTAATGTTTTAGATAATAAAACATTAGCTTGATTTTATTAACATTCCCAAAAATATATTATTCATTTTCAAAATAAAACTCAAAAATAATAATTGAAAATTACATTTTTCATCTCCTTTTGCAAACATATTATATAATATTTAATATAGATATCATTCTTATCAAAAACACAACAATGAGTAAAGTCAACAAATGAGGGTTATTATGTTAACTAACTATATAAAAGTTTATATTTTCTGTAAGCTTAATTATGTTTCTACCGATGTTCTCAAGTAACATAATATCATAACTTTTAAATTTCCTGTATGTTATATATATTATAGTCTAAGTTAAATCAACGTTTACAAAAATTAAGATAATAATTAACTAACAGTATAATTAACTCAAAAAGTTAAAAGTGAAGATGGATAAAAATATTGACTTGCCTCAACTACAAAAATATAATTACTTTTTTTTAATTACTTGGGTCACACATCGTTTCCTGCATAATTTAATGTAAGTTATTTCACTATTGCTGTAGTAGTTTAAGCAATTCAATTTTAAAATCATAGAATTTATTTTTATTTAAAATCTTTATTTACAGTACGGTTATACAAAAAATAATTAATTAAATAGTTTTAGCTACTGTTATAGATAAATGCATGTACATGCGTTTTACGTTTTGTTTTAAAAATTAACTGGAAACCTTTAAGTTATTAGGCATATTAAAAAATTATAGAATAAATTTTAAAAAAAAAACAATTAGGCTTAATATTTTGATTATTTTATACCATCTTTTGATTTTAATTATGTCTAAAACGAATGTAATTTTTTTACTTGACAACATAATATATAATAAGCTGATATCAACAAAAAATTGTGTTAACAGATCCTGTCCGTAACCTAACCTATATTGTATAAAGTAGATTAAAATATTATATATATACTCACAGGTTCGCCTTTATAACCTTTTTCTCCTTTGGGACCCTGAAAATCAAATGCCACGATGGTATTAAAACGCTGCTGCTGCAGTATATTCACCAATACTTGTTTATATAAATTTAGAGGAGTACGAGTCCGATAAATTTCATTCAGAAAAATGTACATACATCTTACCAATAAATATAAATACAAGTATTCGTGTTATCGTGTTGTTATCGATTTTTATTATTGTTACATATTATTATACAATAATATATATAAAAAATATTTTAACATTACATCAAAGAATTTTCATGATAGGTAATTGAATAAACCATAGAATTTCAAATAAGATATAAAACAAATAATAGTTAATAAAATATGTCAAACATATTAAATTAATATTAGAAATAAACTACAATAATAAAAACAATTTGACATCTGTTTCTTAAAAACAATAAAATATTTTGAATAGATGTCTGAGTAAAATGTATGTAAATTTTTCGAACTTTTTACCGTTAAGACCCGCGTATAAAAATGCATATACAGATGGCGCATGCATATTGCAGAGGAGCAAGCACGATATATAATATTTAATTATTGTACTTATAAAAACGTTAATTTTTTTATATTTTTATCCATAGTGATATATACGTGAGAAACGTGAGTTTACGCGCCAGTCAGTTTGATCTTGGAATTTACCTACTTAATTTGCCCAAAAGACTAAATTATATAATATATTGTTCGCTACGACCGAATATCTACTGATAATATCTCACATTTAATCAATCGTAAATGGTTTTAGTTTTTCTCGTGAAACAGCCAAATAATTAAATTATATTATAATTAGTATAGAAAATTTTACCATTGATGTTATGATATTGTTTATGATAGCACTGTAGTGTTAAGCATAAAATAGCTTATGATAAAATTACGGGTGTAGTTAATGATTGATAACAATTTTATTATTTGATATATTTATCGTTTGAAAATCTGTAAACAATGTATTTTTTACAAAAGAGCAAATTTTAATTCTCCCTTGTACTAGTTTCACTTTTTTTTTCATTTATATAATTTCAAGCTATGTTACATCTGCAGCGTAGTGATCCTTTTTGTGATTAGTGTTCTTTTTCTTTCTTTCATTCAGTTATTTAGGGCTATTATGTTTTCTAATTTGTTCCGTCTCGTATACTACATATTATTATATATTATATCTACCTCGCATATTACATAAAAAGTATACATGTATACATACCAACTATTGTGTTTTCTATTATAATTGAACACCCTCGTCTAACAATCGTTACTTAAAAGCTTGCCGGTGAGCTCATTTTCTCGTCCGTAAGCCACGATGATGCATAGATATAGTGTATACATTTACCGTAATACCGTACATATTTATAACAGCTAAGAAGGCTAACGATGGTCAGACCCCAATAACCTCTGATTATGTGACCGTTGCTCATTGGTACATTGTTTTATTGTATTATTATTCCCTCCTCCTTAGAATATCCAAAGATAACATAATATAATATTATGTACAAATACCAATATTGGCATTTCTATTATTCCTCATCATCAACGCGATCTGCGGGTTTCATTGCACGAACGCGCGTTTGTAACTAAATTCCGAGATCAAAATTAAATATGAATACAAGTACAATAATTATACTTTTTATGGTTTAAGTGGGTAACCACAAAAGACGAGTTGAATGGTGTGTTCATTGTGGATACACGAGTGGACATGAGTTAATTACGTATAAACTAATTGAAGCTTTATACAATAGCTATTTGCCATATAAAAACCGTAGTATAGGACTTATTCGATCAATGAATTTAGACAGTTATGTTAGTGAATTAGGGCAATCGGGATTATTCGAAAACAATGTAAATAGAGTCACTATAAAATTATAATAGTGATACATAATATTTACAGTAGAAACCGTTTAAACAGGGTTAACTGAATCAACAATAATATTATATAGGCTTAAATTGCAATACTGTTCCACTAATACGATAATTTTTAATGATACATATAATTACAAAAAATAATTGATTTTATAAATATTACTACCAAAATTATTAACTATTAAATTTAATTCAATTTTTCTAAAACATTTAACTGTAATGTTTAGGTAAGTATATTATGATATCACTTAAGTAAAAAGTAAGTCGTATAAAGAAAATTGATTTTAATTAAGCAAAATATGAAATTCTGTCATAAATATTTCTAAGTTTCTCATATTCTAATAAAATAATATTGTATAAATATACATTAGGACTCATACTATTGACGTCAATAGATAACAATATGTCATAAATCTGATACAACAAAATATAATGACTATGATAATCGGTTTGATATCGAATTGAGGGTTTAGTATTAATTAATTAATTTAAAATATAATGAACAATTTATTAAAAAAACAAAACTTTAAACCAGACAAAAATTTTACGTGTCTTAAATAAATATATTGCCATCCTAATTCTTTTATGTAAGCTTTAAAATAATTTAAATAATAATAAACTATATTCTTGCGTATTTTAAGCGCATTATTTCATTTTAAAATATGAAACTAATAGCATGTATATGTTAAAAAAAAAAAATGTAAACACCTAAAACGCTAAATTGATGAAAAACAAAAAAAAATAATAAATTAATAAAAAAAGAATTTTAAAAATTAACTAATAAATTGTTTCACGTTAAATAATCTCATATCTTATCATATTTTCTTAGTCACTACCACTGCATCATAATATTAGTTATTTAAACATTTTAATATCAACAATTTAAAAAGGATAGTAGTTTCAATAAAATATGTTTAATTTCTTTCGAGTGTCTCAGGACCCAAGTATTAACTGATCTACACAAAATACATAGGTAATATATTATACATTTATATATTATTGCCTTTTATGAGTCTTATTATGTTGTAAGCTGAAAATTGTAAATCTTATACAAAGAGGACGATTATATTTGTTATTCATTATGTTTACAGTGAAGAGTTGAAATTATAAGAACGAACAAGTCGGTAGCACTTTCCCAGATTGTTTTAAACGGTTTCTGCTGGACGCATAATGTTATAATAAATAGAAGCAAAATATATTAATATTGTTTAGTTTAAATGTTATACCTCACCACCAGGAATGCCATCCGTACCCTAAAACAGAACAGAAACAGCTAGAAGTATTTTTCTCTCCTTACAAAAAATCGCGTTAGTCATTAAAAACCAAACGTAGATATTAAAACACGGATACATATTATTATTAATATGTACACAATATATTATCATTTAGAATATACGTTTATGCGTATATTGTGTGACATACATACAGGCAGGCCAGGATCTCCGCGTTCCCCTTTGGTACCGGGCTCCCCTTGACCACCCTAGAAATATAGGCGATAAAGCGATAGAGAGACAGAAACATAATAAGTATAAGGTGTAACATATAGTTTTAAAACACAATATTAATGTAATTTTCGGTAAAAAAAAACATAAAAATAACATTATATAATACGACAACGGCCCAACCGATGGGAGTATTATGCGTGTGATATATTTTAGGTATTAAAATTGATGTATTATGAATTATGATAATTACCTTCATCCCGTCCAGTCCTGGAGGACCCTAAAATAACAAAAACCAAAGCCTTATTAACACGTATACTCATTAGGGATACGGATAGATTTTGCAAACAATGGTTAGTGATGAACGGAGGTCAAAAAAAAAATAAGTCACAAAATTGGTTAATTAGGTACTCACCCCGCAGGCACGCATGCAGCATTCGACAAATCAGTTTTTCGTTAGAATGGAAGTACACAATTATTTTTTTTAAACCAAATATTTATATAGGACACTTATCATTGTAATGAATGAGTGAAAGTTAGCTACTAACGAAAACGCTGTTGGAAATATTGTAATATTCCTAATATGTATTAGTATATATTATATTAGTATAATGTACTTTGAGTTATTATATTTTTCCAACATGACTGAGTCTCTGCACACCGGTTTTTACTGGATGCTGCTTATAATTACAGAATTCCACGTAATTGTAAAATATTTTGAATCATTTTCTAAAAGCACATCACATCGTTATCCGTAATTTTTTTCACTAGGATTTTATAGGTACTATTTTATTTTTGCCACGTCAATCTCAGAAAATAATTATTATCAAAACATTTTATTTAATATTAAATACTGAGTACATTTCATAATATAATTTAAAACATTATATCGTATTCAAGAAATGAATACATATTTGAATATTTAAGCAATTAAAGTTTGACAATTAATGCACCCTCGATTTAAATACATTATTGTTTTTTCAATCAATTTTATTTAAATTATTATTCTAAACGTTTGTATATATTTTGACTTTGGGTAATTTATTATAATTTTTGACTTTAATTTGTTATGAACATTGAATAATTTAGCGCACGATTCGTTCATATCTTATTATTCAGAACAAAACGAGAAAATTGTTTTCATCAATAAATATGGTTTGTTCAAAGTATTTAAACAAACTACATTTAATTTTAATTTTTAATAAATAAAATAGTAAAAACTTCATTACCCGGTTTATAACCAACTATATATTTTTAGAATATTATGTCTTAATATGAAAAAATAGTTTTTAGTAACTTAACTTTCCATAGGTCATTTACGATAAAATATAATTATAAAGATTTTAATATTATTTATAAAACAGAAAAAAATGACGAATAAACTGAAGTGTCTTTGGAGTAATATTTTAAATAAAATATAAGAACGAAAATATTTATTATTATTTAATTGTGTTAAAAAAAAATATACCTATATACATTTATTTACGATCTGAATTATATCATGCATAATTTATAAATTAAATACAAATTCAAGGAAATAGACGTATAAAATTATTATAACTGTTTCTAAATAGCTATCCTTAATTATTTCGTATTCAAAAACATATACGTAATACCTGCACAAGTTCAATTTTAAATGAGAAAAATAATTATTGCGATTTATTATATTATTTAGTCGCAGTTAAATAGTTTAAGATATTATGTTTAAACATCGATAACTTTTAGATTATATCAATATTATATTAATAGAATGGCTTTAAATCCATTTCGTTCTATTCAAAATTCATTGTTGTATTGAACATAATATATTTATATAAAACACTATGCGCTTTTAGCACTTGTGCAATATATGTATAAATTAGTGACTATAATTTTGAATATTCTCATTGATTCGATTTTCTTTTAAAATATAGGTCAATAGGTCAATCAACATTTTTTTATTGGATTAATTTTTGATCAAACGTAGAATAAAATATTGATGGTAAAAATATGTATGATGAAACGCATTGATATAATAAAATAATATAGGCACCTACTATGTACATGAGAGAGATTATTAACGAACCTTAACCATTATTGTCTAAACAATATAATGGCCTTAGGAGTAAATATATAAATCTATTTACGAGATAAATAGGAATTTATTCTGTTTAAATTCAATAAAAAATGTATTGATTTTCCAATTTCCTGATATCCTCTCTAGCTGTAAATGTTACAAAATAGTTATTGTAATATTTCCGACAGACACGCGATATGATGCACTCATCCAGCATAGGAACAGATAAAAAGAAGAAAAATAATATAAGACGTGCATTTTATTGCGGTGCACTCACGAATCTGCAATTATTCGTGATATTCTCGACAATGCATACAGGCAAAAAATGCACTTACTATAATATTATACCTCAATAATTATATTAACATAACAGTGGTAGCTTTTCACTTAATATTAAATTTATTATAATTAAAAATTTAACATAATACAATACACTTAATATAATATACATAGTAGTTTAAACCGTAAATAGTATCGTTATATTTTGAATCAAATATATTAATGAAAAAAAAAAAAAAATGTAATTTTACACGCAAGTGTTGTAATAAAAGATAGCTATATAATATAAATTAATATGTTTACAGTAATAATAATAATAATAATAATTTATCGATGAATATATAATATAGATTTTACACAATATGTATATGTATAGAATGGTATACAACAATAATATTTTCACCTTAATTTTGTTTTAATACTCATCCAAAAGACGATACTATATAATATTATATATTGTATGTGCTTAACCCTAATACACCATTAAGAGTATATTATATAGGTATATATTACTTATAAATTATGTACAAACGAAAAACTTCTTTATTAATTTCCGTTCCTTACGTAAAGCATCTCGCGGAAGAGTAAGTATACCATATTTTTATATATATAATATATGATACATAATTGTATATGTATATAGTATATTATAATTGTATATACAAGTTATGTAAAAAAAAAAAAAAAATATATAAATCACTTAAATCTATATGACATCAATCATAATGTTTATGGAGTGGTGGAAAGGATAGGTTAAAAACAATTATGGGAACCATAATGGGACTGAACTGAAAAAAATCATCATAAAGATTTTTGTTTTTCAATATCGGTTTCGATAATAACGCAATAACTCGACACTCGAATCCAGAAAATGATGAAATCTGATAACATTATATCGGCTAAATCTAAGCAATCTATAATATAATTGTGTTTTTACGAATATAATATATAAATAAGTCACATTCGCAACACCACCATATAATAGATTCGTATGGAAGTACAGGAAATGACGCGTTCGTCTACTAGTATGGTTATATAGTGACGTTGAATTAAGTTTAAGGGAGAAATACTTTGGCATGAATAGTGGACAAGTATGTGGGGGTAGGTAAATCAAGTAACCCATGGCCGTGACGCGATCGACATGTTCAACAAAAATTTTGAAAAAACCGACCGAAATCATTACTTGCCGATGCAATTTGGCTTAAACCACGCATGTCTTAAACTTGATAATGTCAAGTGTTTGTTGATATAAATTATAAATGTGGGACTAATATGATAACTTAAGAAGATTTTATTACTTAATGTATATCGATTTTTGGTTTGATTATTATTTCTATCATCTCCCGATAGAATATTTTCCACTCTCCAGAGCATCCAGAAAATAACATCGTTTTGTAAAATCGTTTTAGTTTAACATAATACTTAAAATATTATAAGTTTTGATTAAAATAACGAATTTATTTGTTTGTGTTTGTGTGTGTTTTTGGTGTGTATTTATTAGGTGATGTATCGTTTTAGCCCCACTGCCATTTAGGTGGATTTTGGACATTAGGTACCTATATACAAAAAAAAAAAAAAAAAACTTATAAAACACATTAAGTTACAGACTTGTTTCGTAAATTATAATAATGTCGCGTTCATAAAAAAAAATGAATATAATAAAATTATTTTATCATTTACAAAGGTTTAACTTGTTTTTGTCAAAAAACATATATTTACACGTCTTTGCCAATCTTTTTATAAATTAATTATAAGTAAAAAAAAAAAAAAATGAAAATCATAAATACATATTGCGACTTAAATTATATTAATATTATATTACGCAAATTAGTATATAAATACGGTAGCGGAACGACGAGATATAACTACAAAACGTATTAATCATTATTTATAACATTAAGAAATATAGGTGAATTATAGCGTAAAACTAAATTTAAAAAAAAATGGTTAGTTAAAACTTTAATGATGATATATATTATTCTATATAATAGAGGATTTGAAAAATAATAATATAAGTAGTGTATATATAGTTAGTCTAAAAAGTAGTTTAATTTATAAGACGGATGTTAGTGTTTTTGAACGCGTCTAAGAAGTAAACTGCCTTAAACCTGTAGAAAAAGCATTTATTTTTTATCAACTTTAGAGATGTTAAGGTATAATGTTAATTACTAAAAAAAATATGATAAACGAGTTTATATGTATATCAGCTACTAATATAATATAACCAGATGACTCGTTTTATAATATTATTATGTAGATGAATTATAGTTATAACGGATTTCTTACCGTCGGGCCGGTCTTTCCTTGGACGGAATCTCCTCTGGGTCCCATTGGGCCCTATGTGTAAGGACAATAAAATAAACAAAAGAAATTCGATTTTAGTATACTGCACAAAATAATAATAACAATGTAGTGTGGCTGCGATTGGGCCGACTACAGCTGCGGTACGATATACTTACGGGTAAACCCATTGGGCCAGGATCGCCTTTAGATCCTTTTTCACCCTAGAAAAATGTAAAACGATTAAAATGATTGTCACATGCGATTGTATTGTTTTACAATAGTTATTTCAAAACACACGTTTCGATATTTTATTATTATCACAGTTCGACGCCGTTTAAAAGTGTTCTCTTTATTTTAGTTTATGTTATTATGAACAACGTAATATAATTAAAATATACAAAGATGTAATACAACATGAACTTAAAATAATAATAATAATACTTCTTAAAACCTTTTTTATGTTTAAATAAATGTCTTCTCATTTTTTTTTTATTAAAACGTTTCAGCACATTAGGTGTCATTATATGTACAAAATAAATATCTAAGATTCATTACAGTTTTCTAATTTTTGACCAATTGTTAATTTAAAATTAAAAACAAAACCAGCATTCAAATAATATTATATTATATATTCAAACTAATTTGTATTTAAGATGCTGTAAAAATCTAAAATGATGTGTTTCGTCTACACTACAGTTCTATAAAAAAATTAAATTCCAATAAAAATCTTTTATCGTGAAGATCAACTGTCTTCTAACCTGTTGCTTATACATAATATTATTATACAGTATGTATTGTATCCGCTTTAAAATAACTGTCGTAAACACGCAGAATTGTGATGTAAATTTATATAACAGTTAAAAGTGGTTATCGACTGGTTAATATAGTTTATTTAGCAAGTGACTGTGGAGCAATAATATTAAACTAGACGTTAAACGTAAATGAATCAGTTCTGTTTTCAAAAGGTCTAAACGACCCAAAACGATGACGGAAAGGTTATTATATTACATACCTAATAATATGCGAATCGTATTAAATATTATTTTAGGACAATTTGTTATCGTCATAGTAGGTAATAAATAATATACAATGAATAGTTTATCCCTATATTAAATACTCATAAATTAGCATTCTTGAAATTTGAGTTGGAACTTCATCGTTATCATTATTAATAGCAGTAATCAATAGGCGGTAAGTAATCATTCTGACTTATTACTATCTACTAATAATTTTTATCAATTAAAATTTAATGAATGGCATATATATTTCAATACATTGAAATTATATACACTCTAAGGCGTATATATTTACATAAATAGCTTTATGGAATGTATATTTACATCTAAGACTAATAGATACATTCTATTGTATAATCATTTCTAATAATTTCGTTTTGTTAGTTACCCGATCGTATTATTACATTGATTGTAAACAGCGATATATATCTAGCTATAATATTATATAATATATTATCTAGCACACCTATACTACTCGTAGCTCATTACTTTCATAGAATTATCTTGATATTTAAGTAAAATAAATTAATAATATGAATATAATTATATAAGGTATGGATTTCTACGTGCTTATATTGTTATAATATACACGAGTAAAAAAGTTGAATTTAACATTATTTCCAACACTAACACAACTACTGCTTTAGGTATATTTCATATAGTTACGTAGTTTACAAAATATTGTATTACCATGTTTTTTTGCATCGTAAAAACAGTATCACTTTTATACATACGTACGTATTTATTACATATATACATATTTTAATGCCTGTCTTTAAAGATTTCTTAAGATTATAATAACTATTGATCTTAGCATAAATATAAATACATGAAAAATTTGATAATACATTTGAGATTTATATATATTATATTTAATTATTAAATAACAACTGAATAACAATGATTACCATTTAATTATTTAAAGTTGTAACAGAACTCTAATGTCTAATAAATCAATTTAAAATTAATTATAAAAACGAATAAACATAAGTGCGTTCTTTGTGATAAAACATCCATAGTCTAAATCTCAATTCTTATTTCTCAATATTTTACCATTACTATAACCAAAATAGTTATACTAAATTAATGTAAAATTAAAAATATTTTATTATTGTTTATTGATTATTATTGTTGTTGACTACCTACTATTGATGGAGTACATTTACCTATCATAGTAGTATTAAACTGTTATTAATTTTTAACTTTTATTGCTTTTGTGTATATTTAAATATTAGTTTATATTATATCTATTACTTCCCTCTAAATACAAATAATAATTTATAATAATTATAAGAAATTGTAGAAATTGCAATTTATAATAAACCATATTGAATACGTACTGAGTCTTATTTATTATGATATTATCTATATAAATTTGTGTCACGATATAATGTTGTATGCGTATATACCTACATAATATTTACAGACATAAAATATAAAGTAATAACAAATTTATAACGGTTTTGTAAAAGTAATATTCTCGCAACTCCGAGTGATATAATTGAGTTGCTCATTTCGCGATGCAATAATCGCCTTAAATAATATTTAGCGCTTGATGGGGATTACCTCGACGTGGATAGTTGCTTGGCGGTCATAAAATAATCGTATTGCGTTGTGTATACATTTTTTTACGATGGGTGTTCTAAGTACACTATAGGTACTTTTATACTGGTTGAACGTTGCGAGATTATAATACACATTATTATCATAGCTATCGATTTTCCGTCAGCCAGGAAGCTGTTCACTATTACTGTAGCAATGTGCGTGTGTCCGAAACTATATTATTATTACCACGACGTTTGGCCGTTGGGAAATCGGACGGTAAAAATATGCAATCGTAGAATAAGTCAGCCCTTCGCAAATCGTGAGTGGAATAATACCGGACGACACCTCCCCCCCCTTGCCTCTTCGATCTTCGTTGTCGATTGTGCACGTTGACATTGCACAATTTATTATTATATACCTCACCGACCGCGATCTATTGTACATAATATTATATTAAGTGTATATGGTGTTGGTCAATAGAACCGAATATTTTGTATTATCTGTATTGCATTACGCAAGTGCATTTTTGATAAACTAAAAAAATGTATATTAACTGCACCGCGTGTCAAAAATAATTATAAATCATTGATTTGTTAAATAATCAACTAATTGATTTTTAAAAACAATTAAAACAACTAAATTCAGGTAATATAATTTGAATACGTACACGGAAGGTACAGATATGAAACAGAACAACACTATGAATATTTATTTTGGAAAAATATTTTTCAAAACATAGTTTTATAGCCGAAAACAGTAGAATATATTATAATAATTAATAATATTATAAAATACTGTTGATTAGATAATGCGCAGATCCATTTAAATGTTACTATTTTTTTTTAAATATATAATCATAAAAAATATTTATTATGTAAAACAATAATTATTGTTAAATGTTTCATAATCGATTTGTGCAATTAGTAGATGTATAATGCTTTCTATTATTTCATTTTATCAGAGATCTCCGGCGCAATTCATCCCTTTTCATTTAAACAATATTTTCCTAAGTAAGCGATGATTATAGATATTCCCACGATAATAAACGATGTCATACGAATAATACTATTTATAGATATTAATACTAAATAGTAAATGTTACTAATTGTAAGACTTTACATAAAACGAGAGGGTTTTTGAGTTTTTTTTTTTAGACAAACACTGTACATAACTAATGTTTAAATATTACAAACTAAGTATAAACTATGGTCCGTGGAACATAGGTATTAAAGCGTTAACGTATTTGAAATTCCGTACATATAATATATATAAAATAACGGATTATAAACATTAACTTTAATACGCATGCACACGTATACATAATTTACACATTATAACACTCGTTCAAGCGACTTGTATGTGGGTATTTGTGTACAGAATTATTAGGACGATTTTGTTTTTATAATATAAGATTGTAAACCTCAGTATTATTATATTTTTTTTTTACATAGGTATGTGTTTATACTTAATAATATCATGTAAGGTGTATTTAAGTTTTTATATTTATCATATTTTGAAGAAAAAATCACACACTATTATTTTGAACAAATCGTTGTGAAGTAAAATTAAAAAAATGTGTAAAACTCATAAGTCATAAGCGTTCTGAAATACTTATGGTGACATAATTGTCCTGTACACGCGTGAAATTTGTTGAACATCAAGAAATGAAAATATACAACATACTACATATAAACTATTAATTTTTTAATCATTCAATTTACCTTGAACAATGTATCAATAACATGCGATGATTGTAGCAGTATAATATTGTTACACACCAGAAGATTAATTAAATAATTTAAATCGCGTATATTACCTATACAGTTGGGTATTCTTAGAAATATAGCAATAAAATATATGTCTCGCGTTCCGAACACGATAATAATATTATTATTTACTTCAATCAGTCGTATTTTATATGGAAACATTTATTCTTTTCAGAACGTTATATATGTGTCATAAATTAATATATTTTTAATATTTCTTCGAAAGACAATTTATAACAATTAGATTTTCTATAAATACTTCTTATATTGTCGGAAAATAAAATCCTATACATAATACACAGTAAACGTAATTTAAGTAATCCGTTTACAAAAAAAAAGTCAAAATATTAAAACATTATAATCATTAAACTGCTATAATTGACATGCTTACGTGCGTAGCATTAGATATATTATAATAGCCCGTTCAGTTCAGTCGATATCTGACAAAGATTTTAGATTAGGTAACTTAACAGTAAGCATTGAATCAATTTGTCGCTGACATTTTAATATCCGGTTGGAAAGAAAAACTAAAGGGTTTAATTTTCTTTTTCCGAATAACCTGTCAGCTGTCAGCCAATTACCTATTATTGAAAACATAATTTAAGTGTTGTACGTATATTGCGTTCCTGTGTAATGTTATATAACGTGAACACACATCGAGTTTTTCATTCAACTTTCCGTTAAACGTTATTTCAAATCAAAACACACATTTTATCTTAACTTAGTAATAATTATTATATTTAATTACGAGCCTATAAATAATATAAATAATAAATTTATTATATATTCTACAATTTCTACGTCTATTCAAACTTGTATTAATAATAATAATAATAATAATAATATAATAGATGACTAAAATATTATACCATTTACCTACAGCGGTTATAATTAGTTGCAAGTTTCAAAGTGTTTACAACACATCATATGCGACGTGTGAAAATAGATGTCACATTTTATATCGATCGAAAGTTTACGTTACTTAAAATGTGTAATGTATAATATACATGTATTACACTAATAAATGTACGCACGACTGTGATAAATGAATTGTTACAACAGCATAATTTTATACTATTAAAACAGAAACAACTTACTATTTCGCCTTTGTCGCCGTCTTTGCCTCGTTCGCCTTTAATACCAGGAGGACCTATTTACAACGAAAAAAAATCATTAAATTAATGTATTTTTTAAGTCATACTAAAAGAATGTGGACGTACCTTGTAATCCAGGCGGTCCAGGTGGTCCAGGAGGTCCCACTAACTGCTGTTTGGATTAAAGAAAAATTATATTAATGCTTACAAAATTGGATTTAAAAAAAAAAAATTTAAAATGTTTAAAAATAACACGGTACTTACTGGTTCATTAATCGTTTCGAAAGCGCCGTCGCCTTGGAACTGAAAAAAAGTAAATTCAAAATATCACATGTTTAATGCATATTGTTATAAATATATCCGATAGCGTTTTCGAGAACTGAACACAAAGTGATGGTTTTACAAGAGTCGATTTTGAAAATTAAAGTAAAATAAACGAACCGTACTTTTACGAACTTGGAGATAGAGTATAAATTATTTTCGTCGAACAAAGAGACCTACGAGAATGAGACGGAGCAGAAGAGAGAGCTTAACGCGTAGGTATATACCTAATAATAAAAAAACCGACACTATAATTCTCAATTGTTGTGATCCTAAAGAGACACTTTAAATCCAGACAAGTATTGTCGTATATTTAGGTTAGTGTCACTTATAATAATAGTTTATGCCAAAGTTTCAATAACAATGAAATTTAAAAAAAGGTAAAACAAAATTAATTACACTTACAGGTTATATTATTCAATATGACTAAGAAGCGATAGAAGTGTATCAATAAAATATTCATATCAAATCTAAAATATGGAAACAAAAATAATAAACATGACAAAAAAAAAAAAAATAGTCATTTTTTTTCGACACGTCTTATATATAGAAAAAATTCTAGCTTGATCTGATAAAAAACAAAAGTAGATGGACCAATGTTAAACTCCTAAAAATTCTATTTTTCAATCGGGTGAGTGCAAAAAATAAAGTGTCTGATCCGATGAGTCTAAGGCTAAGAATTTTCAATCAAACTTACGTAGGTACACGTGCAGGAGTATGTGTAGGTCACATAGAAATCAACGAGTTTTATGCAGTTACAAGTATCGTATAAAGTCGAGTGTCATAAATGTCATTGGTCATAAAGACTGAGTACATATCTTATAAAAAGGTCAAGTGTTACGAAATTTTATTTTAATAAAACACTATAAATCGAGTTTTTTACATTTTAAAAGTACCTACATATAGCGGTGACTATGAGTTTATAAATAATTGTGTTTAATGTGTATATAATTTTATGTGCATGCTAAAACAGGATTAGTCGCTGAATTCATTAGAAATAGTGTGTCGGTTGATGCTGTATTTGCTCTATCACTCGCGTTTAGTAATTCAATAAATTATGTATGTTAATACACAAGAAGTTGCTAAAATTAAAATATTGAATATTTTTCAAAAGTTGTCTCTTCATGATTTGTCTATGGAAAAATCAGTACTTATTAAAATCAATTATTTTTTTTTCATTAACATAAAATATGTGAATTTAATGTATAAATTCCGAAAAAAAAACTGTTTTTTTTTTTTATTCTTCTTCCATACAGATATTATTGTTTTATAGAAATCTACGAATAAATACTTTTTTCACAACTAACAAAGTCATTAGATGAACACGATAAGTTTTTTTAATTAATTTCGAGAGCAGATCAGATTCGGCGGATGGAAAACACGTTAGTGGTTAATGCCTACGGACGAAACTCATAATTTTTCACGTCACGCGTATAACATGGTTTGTTCGAAATATGTGCACAAACGCTGCCAAAAAAATGTCACAGAATGGAAACTATAAACACGCGGAAGGAAAAAAAGTCACGCGCGTCTCGCTCTCGTGAAGTTATGAACAAAGTTTGGACATGAAAAGTAGACTCCTATCCTCTGTTATCGCGTGGAAAAAATATGGTTTGTGAACATATATATATACATAATATATTATAACTACTAAAACGGACGTTTCTTAAAACGTTTAGGAGAAAATAAATATACTGTAAAATAAAAAGAAAAAATTATCACTCACTTGTCGTCTTCTGATCTTCTTATTGTTGTATTTCTGAAAAAAAAAAAACAAAAACAAAACGTTAAATACATAATAAAAATATTTAAATCCAATTATGGCATGCAGCAAATCTAAATTCCGCGCAAAAAAATCATTCATGAGAATAAAACATTTAGCATAACAGCCAATAGTTATTATGTTCATTAAATGATTATATTTTTAAAAATATTGATATACTCACCGACTCGCCTTTGTCACCTTTGTCACCCTTTTGGCCTGGATATCCCTGTTAAATTATTTACATTATTATAAACTTATCAAAACGACGGAATAAAATAATTTTACTTAATCATATTTTATAATATACATGGCATATTGCACATAGTTATGTGTTTATCAATAGAAAAAATCTAAAAAAAAAAATCATTATTGTGGTTTTGTTTAAAATTTAAATTATTATTTATATACTCTGCATCACAAAATCTAGATTTGATTTTTATCCAATACACGTTATCACGTAATATTATACATTTTTCTATACATGAATTATAACATATACATGTGCAAATAACGTATTTTAACAACATTAAAATAATAACTCTAACCTTTGCACTCAAATATTGTTTAAACGTTAATATACATTAGGTTTCAATTATCTTTTAGCTATTTACCTCGGTAAATGTTTAGAATTGCGGGCTTTCAATAACAAAAGCTTTCTACTTATCGTTAAATTCTAAAAAATACGAAGGGATTTTATTATATAAAATATAGATTATTAGCGCTCACTTAAGTTATAATTGTGTACATTTATGATAAAATGATATATATATAATATAAATTAGATGCTGTTAATTAAAAGTAATAAAAAATCTAGAGTCATTTTTTAGTCAATATTTTATAGTTCTTACAACGACTAAATATAATAATATTATTTTTACATGGACTTTACAACACTGTGATGATGTGATGATAAATATTAATTTTTATTTGTATTGATAAAATATTAAAATATATACTTACAGGTGGACCTGGTAAACCAGGAGGTCCCATTAAACCGGGAGGTCCAATGTCTCCATAATCTCCCTTTTCGCCTTTAGGACCCGATAAGCCCTATGAATAATAATAATTTTTATTTAATGATAGAATTGGATATTATACAGGGTTCTAGTCGACAAATTTCGGATTCTAATACACACACATATATATATAATACAAAACTTTTACCATTATAATATCACATTATAAACGTACGTCTTCGATACGATGATTTTTGACAATAAAATTGTACTTAAACTAAGCACGCAAATATGTTATCGAATTTCATGCTGAACAATAGTGCGTTTCGTGTTTTTAAATAATACACGATGTTTAAATGATTATTAATACCTATAAAAGAGTAATCACGAACACCGTAGTAACCTTGGTATCCGAAGATCGAAATCATCGTGGCTGCACATGAGATTCGATAATAGTTTTGTAACATTGTTCTTTGAATAGAATATTTAGAACACAAAACAAGTTGTTCAATATTACTAAAATATCTGCGAAGCTTAAGTTGTTTGTTAAAATAACCGTTGAGTAAAATAAAATATAATTATGAGCGTTCCAATTGTTTTTTTTTAATAAGGCAGAGCGGCTCGAGATGTGTTATTTTTAAATCGGTCGTTATTCGACAATCTATATTAGACTGGAGTTATATCCGACTCAATTCAGATGCGTATTATAATAAAATTATTAAATATAGGATTGATGAAACGCGCGAGGGAATGGATAGATTCGAAAGACTGAATTGTAAATAATATTAAGTATAATATACTTAGGTATTATATTATTATATCGCGATGCAGTCGAGCGAACTGTTTTGAATTATCAGCGGGGTGACAGCACCGCGCGTTTAGACAATTATACGAGTTTCATTCGCGGAAGACTTTATTAAAATTACGCAGGTATTAAATCGCAGGCAAGCGGATGTGTGCGAATAATTATGTGTATGATATACTTACTGGCAGGCCGGGAGGTCCTTGGGGTCCCGGTAAACCTGGTTCCGAGATACCGTCCGTGCCGTTGTGACCTGGTAATCCTGGAGAATAGCGGGTGATTATAGAAAACAAAAAAAAATAAAATACCATTTGACACAATTTAACGACAAACCGTTAAGCGATATCATAAAATAATAAAATCTAGGTATATTATTATTATACACAATACGATAGTAGTAATAATAATAATAAAACATAGTAACTCAGAGCTGGAAAACGATAATATGCGAACAACATCGATAATTTTTATCGATCTATTATACATATAAAATATTCATTACGTGGTAATAAATAGTGTACACAGAGAACAAATAAAACATCATAAAATAAAATACATATAATACATCGCGTACAGGTATAATATTATAAATACGTAATCTTCTACCACGTGCAAAAAAAAAAATAAAAAAAATATCGCTATACACTACACTACATATACATAATATGCAGGCGAATACACGTACTAACTACAAACTTGCTCCACACATACACACGCGAGGGCGGATCTAGAAATGAAAAATAAAGGTGTGGGCTACACACAAAATAGGTGCATAATATATAATAAAAAGTCACAGACATACCAATTAAATTAGATGCGTATACACACGGTATAGTAGACTAGTAGAGGACAAGGAGATTTATAAATTCGTTCAAACAATAACAATAATGCTTTAAAAGACAAAAAAACAGGTATTTCTACCACTGATTAAATTTTTTTTTTTTTTAGTTGATTACTAGTGATTCTCTCTTTAAAAAATATGAAAGAAATATAATATTAAAGACTAATAAAAATTGTTAAATGTTTTTATAAATTAACTTTTAAACAAAAAAAAAAAAGCGTCTTTAAAATGGTATATAAGAAGAAAGTTTTAACCCCCATCGTCTTCCCACCAACTGGTATCCGCCCCCTTACACACAAGCACATGTATGTGTGTATGTATGTACTATATAAACATGCACAGGGTTTTTCAGAATTATAGATGCACAAACGTTTCTTGTAGCCTGCGCCAACACGATGCTCATGTTTAATTCGCACGCATAAATACAAACGCCGTGATGATGATCACGACGGTTGTTATAACATAAATTATAATTGCGTGATTTTGTACTATATATAGTAATAAATAATAATTACTGTTGCAATTCACAATAATTTATTGAATTATTATTTCTGATATGTTTGGGGTATGTGTGAGAATAGTTCTGATCAAATTTTTTGCCAATCTTACAAGGCTTAATGATTATTAATAAACAGAGTGATTCGCCGAGCATGTGTTCACCTCTATTATACCTGACGTATATGCGTTTATTTAAATGATCTGCATTTATACTAAAATACTGTATTTTCAAATACACATTTCGATTAAGTACTTAATATGAATGTTTTAATAATGTCGAATGGTAAAAATATATTATTACAACCTATATTATTCTTTTCCTTTATGCATAATATTGTACAATTCAGAAATATTTTCGTTCAACATTTTAATTTAGATTATTAGAATTTTTAAAAAAACAATTGTATCAACAATAATATTTACAGAAAAAAATAAATGTTCACTTTAGAAAAAAAGAATACATATATATATATATATATATATATAAGCAGAAACTGCTTAAGTTCCATACAATGAAAGTATACTTATATTTAAAAATATCAACAATTATATTTTAAATAAATGCACGATCAAATGTTGAAATTGAAGTAATCGTAATTGGCAAATCAATCTGTGTATATATAATACACGAATTCGGTTTATAACAAGGGTATAGTGTGCCCAATATCTATAAGTTGTCGAATAAGATGTAAATATTAAATTCGTTATTGCGTAGGGTACAACGCATTATTATTTAGACACGGCAACAAACTATCACTGGAATTATAGCGCAAAAATCTTTATTGGATTTTAGTTGTCCACCCCTCCCTTCTAACTGTTTAGCTATTCGCATACACCGGCGACATCTCCTTGCGGACCGTCGCGGGAACATCGAAATATCGATATTTTGCACAGAAAAATTGATCGCCGCCTATAAACGCCCTCCAATCCGCAACATGTATAACGATGATAACCACGCGGAAACGTGCAAACAAGTACACATACATAAAATTTGCATTGTGACATTATATGCGTCATCGGTGCATGCATGTCGGCCGCCGCCGTAGTGTGCGTGTACGACACGAGTCCAATGTAAATTCGGGCTATGGAGTGTCAATCAATATCATATAATACAAATGTGTAAGTCATGTCTGTTTTTATGAAATTCCTTTACCCTTTTTCCTCTCTTCCCTCGACCCTTTTCGCCGGGGGGTCCCGGTGGCCCTATGGGGCCCAAATCGCCTTTTTCGCCACGCAAACCGACCGGACCTTGAAAATTGTAAGCAACAAACAAAACACATGTGTGATCAACATTACGCTATGACTAAAGTCTAAAATATATTCTACAATCCATTTAGGCTATAAAATATCACCCGCACGCTGACTATGACACCGCATCTATTCAATAGTGCTGCAGGTCCGACAGACAGCAAATGAATAACGTATATAATGTATTATAATATAAAACTCTAATAGCAAACGATACAAAAACGATAAGACATAAAATATTATATTTACAGAAAGTGTGTTCCCGGTGGTTGTTTTTTTGAAAATTGGTTCCAAATCAATAATATAGATCACATTGTATTTAATTAACCATTATCTTTTTTTTTTTTTTTTACTTAATGTAAATAATTATAAATATAATGTTCTAAATTTAATTGAAAGTTTAGTAGAGTACCTGGGAATCACACTCTATTTGAATATTATTTCGTGAATACATAAAAACAATTTTTAATACTATGTTCAATCGCTAAGGATAAAAAGTCAAGACAAAATACTACAGTATGTGAACAACATGTATACTAGATAATAATATCTCGTTGAGGTGTCTAAGTAAATATTATCGACAACTATTTCGTTACCAGGTGGTCCCGGTGGTCCTGGTGGACCCTCGATAATGCC
Source organism: Melanaphis sacchari (assembly GCF_002803265.2). Lineage (NCBI taxonomy): Eukaryota > Metazoa > Arthropoda > Insecta > Hemiptera > Aphididae > Melanaphis > Melanaphis sacchari. The sequence continues at coordinate 791,352 of NW_020271560.1, read as the reverse complement.
TGTTGGGAATTGATCGCCTTTTAACGTCGTCGTCAATCCTCGATCACCTTTATCGCCTCTAAGACCTTTTTCGCCAATTGGTCCAGGTAGACCAGGTGTGCCCTAAAACATTAAATCACCTTACGATTAAATGGGTTGTACATAGAACAATAAGATGAGGAATTGTTAAAAAAATGCTCACATAATATAAATAATATAAAGTATATAAAAAATAAATTATAAAAATAAACGTAAACTTATCCTAAAAATAAAACTATGTTTTCTGCTAAAACCAAATAGCATTATTTCATTACAATAATCAACAAAATACGTCAGTAGGTGAAAAAGATTAACTATCGGCAAAATCAGACTAGGGGAATTATTGATTCCGCCGACTATTAATTTCGCCGGCCACTGTTTATCCTCCCCCCCCCTTGTATATATATTTTAAAATATATACTATATAATATATAATATGTATAAAATGATAATAATAATTGTATAATTCAAAATTAAAATGTATAATTTAATTAATATAAATATAATATGAATGTAACTACTTTTGGTAATATTTGGGCATATTATGTTTTAAATAAGTGATCTTAGAAATATTATTATCGTTTAAATTAAAGATGTCCTCTTAATATATTATGCAAGACTGTATTTTATAAATACATTTACAAGAGAAGGATAAACAGTAGTCGGCGGAATCAATATCCAGCGGAATCAATATGCAAATATTATAAACAGTAGCTGACGTAATCGATATAAAATCGACGGAATCGATAAACGTTCTCAGACTCAGTTTCAGAAAATAAACAGTAACCCATAATATATGAAAAACACTGCATTTTACAGTGATTTAAAAATATAAACAGTCCATGGACTTACAACAATTCACTGTAAAAATGCCCACGCAAAGTTATTAAACCACTATCATCTCCAATCATCTCATTAATAATATGCCTTACCTCTCCTAACTTCAAAACAAACATCTACCGCCATCTTTAAATATATTTTTCAAAAGATAGAAGGTCTGTAGAAAATTTAAAAGTTTAATTAAACTATAGTTTTCTGAGGCTTTGTTACTGAATAGTCTCCTTTTCAAGTTTTTAATGCTTATTTTATTACATTGTATTTATCAAAGTTATTTATTGTTTATATTTAACAGATTTTAATATACATATATAACACACTTTTATTTTTACTAATTTAAACGCAAAATCTGACTAAAAAACAAAAACAACATTTATCAATTTCTCTACACATGTTAGTAACATATTTAGTAATATTATAAAATCAATATTTCTCTATTTTATTAATGGACGCAACAGCACATAATTTCATGAAAATTTTATTAGTATAAATGTATAATATCTTGAAATAACTATTTTTATGTATGTTACATGTTTCTAAAAAAGTGTTTGGTTATGAAATAATTGACATGTTCGTTTAAAATCATGGAAACCAACATGTCTCGTTGAAAATATCCCCTTCACTTTTAAACACAAACACTCTTCTCCATTTTTAACGAGTTCGTCTTTATACATAACTATAGCTATTTATTTTCATTAGTGAAAAATTAAAATATAGTATTTTTAGTTAAATATTAATAATCAACCGGATTTTAATATGATAAAAAATAAATATATAATAGATTATTTACCTGCAGCCCTTGTTCTCCTCGGTCGCCCTTCGGTCCAACCTATATTAATGGGTAAAAAAAAGAAAACACATTTTTTAGATATAAGGTAAACTAGTATATGCGTTCATAAGTATTGTGTTCCATAACAATTAGAAAATATAATACTACAGTTATAGTTCATACATAACCATGTGGATTTTTGATATGTATAATACATTTCACTATACACATACACACACTTATATTTATATTTAAATTTATATACACGACGTAATATAATAATTATTATATATTTGTGTGTTAGTGCAACAACGAAGGAAATAATTATTATTTTTTATAGCTGTTCGACATACTATGCAAATATTGTTAAATACATATGTACAATGTTTGGTTTAGTTATCACATCGTTGTCCGCCGTATTCGAACTGTGTGAACGAGAGCCACGCGTAACCAACCCTCTAAAGTATAATATGTATAGGCCACGAGAGTATATTTATGTGATATTTTACATGATGACTATTATAATACGACCCCCGATTTTCACCCTGTCTGTGCCTATCCACCCGTAAACCACAACTGAGTAAATATTTTCTTGTGTTCCACTTCTTCTCCTCTACAACTACAGATCTCAAACTCGACAACATTCTCTCTACGTTATAATATTCTCTTGCTCACATCGCGGTACTTACATACACACACACACACACATATCATGATATATATATTTGTAACTCTTTGTATACATGCATTTTTTTTCTCTCTTGCGACATCCTCGGTGCATTCATATACAATATACGACAAACGAACGTCACGCAAAATCTGACCTTTTTTTCTGCTATTTCTCTTCTTTCTCTCTATATCCCCTGGTCGGTATCCCTGCATTGCATTTGCACTGCGATCATCTATACTCATGCACGACACGTACACATTTCACCGCTTTGTCACGTGTATTTATTACACTGGCAACAAATATCTTGTACCGAAACGAAAAAAATCGGAAACACGTCGTCGTTCAATATATTACCTCGTTATCAATCGTATAGTAAAACTGCGGAATGGCGGTTATTCGTGACGCAAATGTCACTTAAAAGTTGAAAGTACGCGTCTCCATGGTATCGACATTCGATTTACAAGTTGTAACTAGATTACTATATTTGACAACATGCACATCGATAGAAATAAATAATATCTTTGAGAGTTAAAAACGTATAGGAATTATAAACCGAAATTAATTCAATACAAACGTTATATAGAAAATATAACAATATATTATAATATAAAATCAGGTATAAAATGGTACCTATACAGAAAATATTAATATATTCAAGTAAAAAAAAAAAAAAAAAAAATCGAAATATAACATAATAGTACAATTCTTTAAGGCTAATCAATAATCTTTAGCGAGAGGTAGAGTCAAATAATATTATCGTTTCACCACCGTCAATCATTCCGTGAGATCGGACAATTTTGAACTTGATATGAAATTATTTGTTTAATATACAGCAACAAAGTATCGTAATAGTATGCTCGAAAACCTATACATACGTAGGTACAAAGTAAGCATAATATGAATAAATAGTGATAATACTGATAATACTTTTTTTTTTTTGGTCTTTATAAGTAGATTTGTGAAAGTAAAATGAACATAATCTATACATAACACATAGGTTTATACCGGGTACCTATATGAATATAATTTAATATCATAATAGTATCGTATTACAGTGCTTTGTATGTGTGTGTGTTTAGGTATATGTATATGGAAACACAATACATATTATTATACCGGGGTACTTACCAATCCTGGAGCGCCGGGTGGTCCTTGTTTACCTTCCACCTGTAATTAGTAAGAATAAATTAATGTTTTTTTCATGTAGGTGTATATAATACGCTGCAACTATACACGAAACGTATTTTGTATTCATTTATTTACACAACCGTTGATGCGTGTCATTTATGCGTTGAACTGTTGAGTTTAATAGATAAATTAATATTAAACTACGGAATATAAAAAATAAAACCTCGCCAAATCATATTCATTTAAAAATTAAAACATAAATACCAACCACGTTTTAAAGTAGTACGTATTATTAGAGATAGTTTATGTACCTAAATACAAACTTAACCCAAGTTAAAATCTACATAGTTTACAATATGCAGTTTGCATCCAAATTTACTACGTTGCCTTTTGATTTCAGTTTCAAACAAATATAGCTACTCATAAACCTAATCATCATTGACGTTAAAAGTGTTACTGTTGGGTAGTTTCTATAAAACAAATCTTTTATGTGCAAAAAAAAAATATGTATATATATACATTGCATCATATATGCTTATTATAAAGAAAGCTTTACAGATTGTATATTTACAAATTATTATTAAATAAAATATAATACATACCTAATCGTTAAAAACTAGCAAAGGATGAGGCTTTTTGTAACGTTCAGATATTGATAAACAAATAAAATGTTAAGATTACAAGTATTTGACTTTCTAGTTAAAAAGTAATACGCTTTTAAAATCCAAAATCGTTAATTACTTTTTTTGTGTAAATTTAATTATAGGCATTGGGCATGCGACGAACGTCTTATCGAGTTATCCATTTTTGTGATAAACGAATTTATTTTAATCAGCTCTGAAGCAAATGAGTCAACGTGGATCACTTAATCAACAAAATACTTTTAGACAGGAACTATTGTAGTATTTACAAGTTGATCTAAATTTATATTGCAAGTTTATTTTTTTGAAACAAAAATTGATTGATTGATACACATTATTTTCAAAATTTGGGGAAATGTAGTAAATAAATAATTTTATTATACGTTTTTTATAAAACCCTGAGTAAATCAGCGTCCGCAGAACAATAGATATTTTAAAATAATAGTATATATAATATATTATATATAGGTACGTCGTGGACAAATATATAATAATAAAATGTATCGTTCATTATAATATATAGTAACCAACCTCGTGTTTTTTTTTTTCATAAGAGGGTTCGCATATATACCACAGTAAATAAGTTAAGCCGACCTTGTGTTTATTTTTTACAAAGGGTTTGTATAACAAATGGAAGAACATACATTTATGTCAATGTATAAGTATATAATATATTTAGCGACAACAAAGAATCGTATTTTAAAAAGTAAATTTTTTTAAAACTGACCATATGGTTTTTTTGAACAGATGTCGATTGTGTGGAAATCTATCACCTCACTACCAGCACTAGCCCTTTCCCCCCCAATAACCTGCAGGGGACTAAAGAACCGCTAAACCTTGTCGTTGATACCAGTATCAGTTAACGTATAATAATATAATATAGTACATCATATTATCGCACACGCTTGCTCCGATAATAATATTCAAATTTCCTATTGTATATCAATAATAATAACGGATTCATTCAACTTACCCCCATTGCTCCTTCGGGTCCTCGTGCCCCAATAGGCCCTGGCGGTCCTGGCTCTCCTGGCTCACCCTAAAATCAAGTTACGTTATTCACACAAATAAAGCGATCGGACAATCACCCATTGATTGGGTAGGTAATAGGGTAGGGGACCAGATTTGTAAGTATTTATAAATAAAAAATAATAATATGAAAATTAAATACCTGATCACACAAAATCGAACGTATAAATCAATGAAAATAATAGACCGGAAACGATTTGTCAGTGTATTATAAAAATATATATACCGATGACTACCCGCTGCTATATAGAAAGAAAACCCGTCGTTATAACGAGTCAGTAGTAATATGATCTATGCGAATATGTAAATCCCAAGAGGAAAGATTATGAAAATAAAAACCCAATGATCATGAATATATGTGGTTTTATATTAATTTAATGGTTTTTTTTCGTAAGTTATTATTATTATTATTATTTTTTACAAATTTGGTCCATCGTACCGTAACACGCACGCAGAGTGTCTGCAAAAATTTGCAAACAGTCTGCTTTCGTGTATTTATTATTGTATTGAAAAAAATCAAACGATTATATAGTTACGTAAGTAATGCCACTGGCCAATATGACGAAATAATTTGATATGAATAAAAAATAAACAAATGTGGCTGAATACGAACATGCACGTTTTATGTATTTGTACTCACTTTAACCATGACTATGCTTTCTGCCGATATATTATGTCCACGCTCTTGTAGACCCTATAAACCAACCAGCCACCAACTACCGTAAATAAAAAAACAAAGCATTTCATGCAAAATAAAAACAAAATGGACCTAACAAGAGAGAAAGAAAGAGAGGCATGAGGACACGGAAAAAAATTATTGTATAATAAATAAATAAAAGGAAGAGTGGTTATATGGTCAGTCGGGATGTATATATTATCATTATTATAAACCTCCTAATCGTTTGTCTGAACGCAGTAAAATAATAAAATAAAACACTTTCAAGGCGTTATATTAAATCGTTTTACACTGCAGCTTGACGACGACGACGATAATATAACATACCGAACGCGCGTATAGAAACGTCGTAAATATAAAAATTGACCGTATTGTTGTTTTTTTTACGTGTACGATGCCAAGACGTTTAGTAAAACCAAAACGAATATTATACGACTATTGTGATGAACACGTTTCGGCGTAGGTATGAGATTTTCGAGGAAGTCTTAGTAATAACGCGACGAGACGAATGCGATGACAATAATATTACTTACAAGACGTATACGACATACATATATACAGGCACGGACTGACCGAAAGACAAAAACTCGTACAACGGTTGCATAAAATATAATATGTGTAGGGTGCGGATATGTTATACAGTATTGTATCGTGTACGATTTTGTCCGGAAACAGATACTTATCGTCAACACAAAACACTCGAGAATATTCGGGTATATCGAGCATGTCGTTAAGTCGCATATCGTATATGTACCTAATATCAAACGTCCGGCTCAAACTGCTGTATTGCAAGGAAATCGTGAAGCTTAGATGAAAAAAAATAACTTCCGGCTACCATACAAGACGGGAATACTGAAACTTGAAAGTACTATTAAATTAAATTCGGTTACAAGGATGTAATATAATATACCCGCTCCGAATGTTTTTTGTTTTTATAAAAAGTATAATATAGCTATATAGCATTTATAGTGTTATTTTGTTGTTTTTTTTTTATTTGAAAAATTACATTTTTGCATATATCGTGAGATTTCGTTTCTTTGCTCTCTATATATTAAATAAAAATATGTTATCGTCTCTTTCCAAACCACTAGTTTTCTAAAAAGCTAAAATACCGCAAAAAATAAAAAAATAAAAAAAAGTTTCAAAAAGATATAAATAATAATAACAATAAAAAATGTTCTCACACGCGCGCACAATAAATGATAAATACAATAAGTGCAGATACAACACCTATATTATTATGTCTATACTACTAGCGGCAAAGAAGATGAAAGATATGACAATAGAATAATACTAATAACAATAATAATACAAAAATATATAGAAGTCTATCTACAAAAAACACCAAAAAAAAAAAAAGTATTAACAAATCCTATATCGAAATAGTTCACCTTAACGGCTACGATTTCTGCGTATCCGAGAGTACCTCCTCTCAATGTTGTAACAGATCGTTTACTGCTGGTTCCCTGTAATAATTAGTGGTTTGTTATTCATATGCGTTGTCGTATATTTTATATACAGAGTGATTCAATTAAAAACGATCATTTTCTTTAATTAAATCATTTATTCAAATTCTGATATTTTAAATTCTTAAGTATACTAATATACTTAAAAACCATATTATTATTTAGATACTTAAATTTTTTTTGTACTATTGATATAGAGTGCCCTGTACTCTCTTTTAATGAAATAAACTTCTTTATTTTAAACGAAAAAAAAAACATTTTAAGCAGATTTTTTGTGTTATTTAAATTTTGATACATCAAAATCGAAATTTTAATGAGTATTTTCGCGTTAATTAACTTTATAAGCAAAATATCGTGATTTCTTGATAATTGTTTAAATTAAATCTATAATATTATGAAATATTCAATTTAGTACCTACTTATTATCTTAGTAAATTTTTACAACTTTAAAATATTAATAAATTACTATAATTTTTAAATTATCAACATTCCCATAATATCTTCTTAAACTAAAATGTCATGGATTATTATTCATATTATATAAAATTAAATAATTTAAATATAACTCGTAAAAATGTTGAATATCAATTTATATACTTACATAAAAATTAAAACTAAAAATAATATACTTCAAAATGTACAATAAACAAGTCAAATTTGATTTAAAAAAAAAAACAATTTTATATCGACACAGACATTAGGTAGAATAGTTAGGACACTCCTTAAATGACATCAACGATTTGAAACTTTTTTGTTTAAAAAATCGTAGTATTAAAATGTATATAAATTAATTATAAAAGAAACAAAATGAGTTGGCGTATTTGGTGAATTAATCTGTTTATTTATAATATGTAGATAAAAAGAAAAATGTGGCCACCCGAAGAGTAAAAAAATAAAATAGAAAAAATTCTCATACACGTGCGTATGAATGAAATCAACTAGCGCGGCGCTCTGTGAAACGGGGTGAGAGAATCGAAAGAGAAAAAAAACCGGAAACGCCGGTCGTTTTGTATACATGAGTAGTGTAGGTACTTTGTGTATGCGTATAATATTGCTTTTCGCGGTAAAATCCTCTGAGATCTGCGAATTATATTGACTATACCGCATCGGTCCAGTACCCTATCTCGCTTTTATCAAGTATACCAAAAAACTTATATATGAAAAGCGAATGCGTAGGCGCACCGTAAATAATATGAGAACGTTGACCTTTTTATTTGTTTATGTGTGTAAATACGTATTACAATGTGTGCGAGGACTGCTGCGGGTCAGAGATACGCGATTATAAAAGTGAAAAAAATTTAAAAACACCAAGTGAATGAGGTGAGGATTGAGGAAAACAGTGATAGGTAATAACATTATACAGTCGAAACGTGGGGAAAAGTAATGTTGTGTTTCTCGTTTTACCTTAACCGCGGCATATATGTCAAAATTCGGAGCGCTGGAATCGCCTTTCTGTCCTTTGTCACCCGGATGACCCTGTAAACACACGAAACATTAAATATTTGATGTTAAACGGTTTGCGGTAAAATAAAACACGAATACACATACATACAACATAAGTGCACGTAATTACGATACCCTTTAAAACCGTTTTGCCACAAACCACAACCGCGGTATGATGAATAATTACCACGCATATAAATATTATTATACTATGATAATATAGCGTTGTAATATTATATATAATAATGTAATAAATACGGGCGTGGAACGGTCGAAAAATTATGGTCATAGAGGGTGGCGATAGAAGTTATTTTGTAAAGGGGTAAATCGTAAACAACAAAAAAATGCACATCATGTATGTATAATATATATATACATATGATATCATACAAATTGCGTGTACGATATTATAAAATATGCATGTAAACATATTATAATACATAGATATAGGTACCCTCGAGCCGCGGTGGCATACTTTTACAACCATTTAACGGTCGTATAAACCTACTCGACAGCTTTATCTCAGTGATTTGATCGAACGATATGTTTGGCGTAAACTACATAATATACGTTGTGTATATCTATACAGCACTATTATAGTGCTTAATGCTGTGTATAATGGCAGTCAGTAGCAAGGGGGGAGGGGCTTGAATATGTGTTATTATAATAATAAGCGTTTTATTTGTAGATAATAGACAGTTATTATGCAACCACTGCAATTCTGAGGATTTGGTTAGGTTAGGTTGATTATTTTGGAATCTCTTATGCCGTCTACATGTGTAAAAATAGAATAGGGATTAATGCCCAGTTTAAAATTAACGATCCCCCCCCTCCCCTATATAAAAGTCTAAATTTAATGTGTTTATATTTATACTTAATAAAATATGTCTACGATTTGATTCAAAGACTAGGTAACATTGATTATTGTATTATGTATAAATATACGAAAATTGAACGATTAATCCGAACTCTTTACTACATTGCCGTTTTATGTGACCGTAAGTATATCTAATACGTAGATAACAAAGGTATAGTTGCATCATTAAATTTGAACAATATTCAACTTTACATAACACATTTAAGTATAAACCTGACTTTAAATAATATATTAAAAGTGTTATAAGTATGGGTAAGCAGAAATTCAGTGAAATTGTGATAGACTGAACGACGAGTAAAAATCACATATCTACTTAATAGCGAAATTCTAAAGTAAAAATGTATAATGTACAATTGCGATTTAAGTTTAATACGACTACGTATAGTCTTAATAATTTTAATTATTGTGCCACTCCTCGGTCAGTGACTAACTCGTAATAATATATTAAGATAAATGTAATCAATGTTTACGCTTTTTATTCAACAATTTTATGAATATATTAATATTTTTTGTAAATAGGCTACTAAATCTTAACAGCAAAGATATACATAAATTATTGTATTTTAAATTTAAGTACACGACGATGACACACGCCATAGTGAATGGTAATTATTAAAAGATTTAAGCGACAGTAAAAATATACGTTTTATTCACGTAGAATACAAATCCATAATATATTATAATTTATAAGATAAAACGTTTAATAATAGACAATAATATTATGTAGCTGTCCTGTTTTACCGTCCATATTATAATAATTATTATTATTGTTATTTTGTGTAGGTACCTACATATCATTAAAATTCTCCAGTGACAAAAATCAAAAAAAAAAAAAAAAAAACGGGTTTTTAATTTCTTAAAAAGGAAAAAATAAGTATGCGACCCACACAGAAAAGAGCCACCAGTAATGATAAAATATCTTGTACTCGTAGTGATTGAAACAAATGAATGAACGTCTAAATCGATTTGTATACAATATTGTTATTATTATTTTTATTATTACTGTTGGTAATAATTAATTATAAAAATCGTAAATAATATCAGAAATGTATAAATCATTATTAATTATAAAGGGCATTTATAATATATACGTAATATGATATAATAAATATTAAAATAAATTGATAGTATTCTCAGACTTTTCACACGTGAGCACTTGACAATTTATTACTTCAATTATAATTAAAATAAAACGTTTATAAATCAAATAAACATTTCGACGTTTAACGCGACGTAGGCGATTATATTTTACTTCTTAATAAGCTCATTCATGCAGTTAAATAGATTGAATGGAATAGGTTCAGCACTAATAAATGTATGGAATCAAAACTCAAGTTAAAAGTGTTGAATTTTTTTTTTATGAACCAGTACACTAATATAATATTTATTTATATATATAGATTCGGTAAACCCACGCTTGAAATCACTTAATAATATTTTAAAATCAATTATTTCGTTACATATATAAGACGTGGTTAAAAAATTGGGTTAGGCGGACTTCCATGGTTAATTTTGCCGATATTAAAATAAAATGAACCCATTTTTTAAACATTTCTATTAACGTAATAACTTTAACCTGGAAACTAATTTATTATTAAATTTATATGACCTAACATACCTATTGTATTTGTACATTTGTTTAAGATGATATTACTCATATAATGTTGTTTTCATCTAACAAAATGTGCAGCATAAAAAATTTACGTTTATGTGTACGCTTAGATTTAATATAAGAGTGGACTGACCTATTTTCAAAGTTAAATGTAAGAATATTATTCATGCTTAAGTTTTGGTTTTTTCGATATTTTAATTTTTAAGCAAATATGTGAGTAGGTATTAAAATATTATAAAATAAAAATATTTATATCTAATTTAAAAATTAAAATATAGAAAAAAAACCTAAGCTTAAGCACAGATGTTTTTACCATTATCTTTGATAATAGGTCAGTTCATTCTATTATTAGAACTAAACAACAAATGATTGATTCTGATAAATGTAAATTTGGTAAACATATGTTTGTAAGACAAAAATACTGCATAGTGCATATATGTGTAGCTTCCTCTTTAAGTCTTCTATTAATAAATCAGTAATTAAATTAAAAATGTAAAGATGACTAATAAAAATTCTTAAGTGCATATTTAATAAAAGTTTGTTAAAAAATTATATTATTATTTGTTTAAAAAGTTGATACTAAAATTCAACCAAAAACTGTTAGCTTAATTACTAAATTTCAATTCAATTTTATTAGTTGATATTTCTGGAAGTAGTACGGTTTACATATTACAATTGTAATTTATGACATTATTAAAATTGTTACCTTTAGTATGAATAAATTATTATATTTTTGACGTAATGTACACAAAAAAAAATTTTAATTTATGTTATATTTAGTCCAAATTAAAATCTTTTTATAACATCGATATATTATAAACCACACGACAAAAAAATATTTGAATCAATTTATTATACACACATCGCCGAATAAAAATTGTACTCGAAAAAAAAGTCGGTAGGTATAGATAAAATACGCTCTGTTGCATTATTAAGATTTGCTTAATAATATTTATATGTACCGAACAAACTATTAAATATAATATGCGCCAGATGTTCTATACGTAAATGTTTCGCATTTTTTCACCTCTTTTCGACTTACAAATCCCACCATAAACAATTAATCGTAGAATTCAAGTAAATCGATCGACAAAATCTTTTCAGAGATTCCAGCCGATAACTCGCCATATATTATAATATAACGCATATGAATTGTGAAAAGTTAAAATTATTTAGCCTCGCGTCGTTTATACGTAAGATTAAAAAATAGTTGTCGTTTCGCGTATAACTCGTATAAATACAGATATGGTCTCGAAAATAAATCATTGAAAAGTCAAGTAGGCGGGCGACAGAATAAGCATAAATATAATAACGGCTGTGAATTGTGGCAATAATATATACGTTTGGACATCGAAAAAAACAGTCACCATTTGAAATAAAATATAATTGATATCGTTAGGTATTTTGGAATATTTTATAATATTACACATATACGCCACGTTCGATTTACCCCAATTATAGGAAAACGACAAGACGTTTATCTTCGTCCGAAAACCATTTACACGCACATGACAAAATTTAGACACTCTCGTGATCACTGCATACACGTAGTACAAATGATATTAATTCCTACGTATAATATCAGATCATACTCTACTAAAATCAAGTATGGTTATTGAGGGCTATTTACCAACATCCCAGATCTACTCTAAGCCTATTATCGTGGACCTAATGGTGTTATATTGGTGTTTATAAAGTATTAAAGTTTAATAACTCGGAAACTATTCATCATTTAAATTTATACCGATGTTTCCAATCTTTTCTTCCTCAACACTTTTTTTAAATTTTAAAAATCTCACACTGTCTCGCTCTCAATAAATATAAAAAAAAATATAGTTGCATTTTTATAATCAGCAATTTAATTTAAGTAAAAAACAAAACTTAACGAATCATATTTATTTTTATATACTAAATCCTTTTTGTGTGTATACATTTTATACATACTTACATAGTTTTATATATATTATTTATGGTACATAATCTTAAATTATTTTTGATTATACGCAGTTACCTATACATTTCATTGAAATAAATTATGAACAATAAAAATAAAAGTCACAGTAGAATCACCCCTTAGTGCCCTTTTAAGTAAAAAGCCTCCATTAAAATTAAAAGCCCATTAGGGTGTGATACCACTCACGTCGGGAATCACTGATCTACCAAATCAAAATTTTTAAAAAGTTCATAAGGTCACTGGCGCAGAAAATTTGGAATATTGACAATTTACTATGTATGGAATATTTATATGTAATATGAAAAATATGTAGCGTGTATAAACTATAAATTAATAAAAGTTAATTTGAGAAAGCTACATTTTAATTAATTAAAAAATCATTAAATTATCACTTCTAAACTATTCCAAATCATCCTTAAACTTACAATTTTTTAATGGAAACTGCTAAAAAAGAAAGATTTTCCCAATTTTACAAGAAAAATACTTAATATACATCACATAGAAATCATTATACAAAAATTTTTTGAAAAATATTTTTTTAAATAATTTTGATTAAAAAATGAAATAAAATTGTTCCTTTTATAATCAAGAAAATAAACTAATAAATTTTAACATACCCGTACATTCAAAACAGTAATCGAACATCGGATTACATAAACTAAACTTCCACTTATCGATCTAAAACTACAGTAAATATAGAGTGCTCATACAGCCTTAACAACGTTATGATAAAAAGGGATGTTATTGTTTGAAAAAAAAATATATATATATAGTATATATTGTACAGGTACTTGGAAATTATGATGGCAAGCTACATATTTGTGTAACGAGTGTTCACTTTGTTCGTCCTTGCCATGTTAAGTACTGGCCTATCGCCCAGTACATAAAATAAATAGATACACTTTATTATATTACTCTATAACCCCACATACAGTGTCTTAACTTAAAGATCAAATAAATTTGATTTTCGAATACTTATAATAGTTGATTGGAATAAATATCTCTTATTTTGTAGAAATTACTGAAAAATAAGATAAAATATACGTATTATGCATGGTATTGTATGTACATATATGTAAGTAGGTACTATGAACTGTAGCAATGTAATGTAGTTATCATTTCCCGAGATGAACACAGACTACTAATAAGGTGCATTATACCCAATATGCATAATATATTAATACAGGATGAATCTTATTTTATCGTGAATCTGAAGGAAATGTAAGAAATCTTTATGTTTTTAAAACTATAATCTTTTTGTGTTTTAATCATACAAAAGTTTAAAATATAGTATAGTTAGAAAAATGTATACAATACAAAAATACTAAATGCCTTAAATTTTCCAAAATATCCTAAGAAGTTCTGAATAGTCTGAAAGTTCGTGGTAAAATAATCATCCAGTATAATACTAGAGGCGACATTCGACGCATAGTTAAAGAAAATAATGATACATCCTGGTAATAATAGTAATACATAATAATGTATTCGCAACACGAACGGAAGCATTAGTTTTCTAAAGCAAGGCGGACATACAATGATACATCTCCGTGGTAAATACTATAATACGTATATATTACACACGTAACCTACCTATAATATAGGTCCTATTATTATTGTGGGTTGTAAGCTGCAGTTTGTTTACGAGTGTGTTTGTTATGGTTTCGTGGTGGGTATACCATTATGTATTTATGTATAATAATATAATATAGTATTTTGTTCTACAACAGTTGACCGTTGTTTTCATTTCACACGATAAAATTTAATTTTTAATTCAATACATCATAATATTATATTATTATATGGCAGTTAACTTAAGTTTGGGTTTTTTCAAAATAATAATGAAATAATTAATACCATCACAGTTATTGTAATACATAGTTACACATTTATACACATCATATTTCCGTAAGAACATAATATTATATAATTGGTTGGCCGAACAAACACCGTATTATAATTTTTCCCATAATAATTTTCTTGTCTATAAACTAACAATAATTTAATAAAACAAAGTGGAAACAAATCGCCGTTATTTATAATTCTAAATCATATATACAGCACACAAAGCAACTCATATGTGAGTATAAGAGCTTGTAATTAATTTAAAATAACTGTCCGGAAATTAAATCAACTAATTAACAACAGGATAAATATTATTATATAATAATAAGTAATAACATAATATTTAAAATAAAAACTTTGTACATTTTAATGCTTTGGTCTGGTGACGATTAATACCGCATAGTTCTACAGTTTATAAATAAAGAACAGACTTATAAACTTTGAGTCCGACCAACTCAACTACTAATGTCGTAGAAGATAATGAGAAAACTTTTAAATTTTCGCATTGCTAAAATTCATTGTATTATTACTATTTATTATTATTATTATTATTATTATTATTATTATTATCTTTATGTTAAAGTTTATGTGTGAATTTGTAAAATTTATTTGTTTAACGAAAATACAAAAATTTTAATATTCCTCAATGTATCGTTTAATAATTAAAATAAGGTTATATATTTCTTGCCATATATAGTGTACATCACTAATAATGCACCATACTATAATGGTATAGTATCTCACACGTTTATAATAAATAAATTATTATTATATTATGTAGGTATAGAATAATTCAACTCAATTTTAATATTCGTCAATATGTGTAATGTGTATACATACATGAACATAATTAAGTGTGTACAGGTTTCGACTGTTCATTATATAATGGCGGTAGTCGTCGGTGGCAATATATGTACATGGTATATGGTATGTGGTGAACTATTTATTTTTTATCTATAACACTCGAATTAAGGTCTAACAGATGACTTCATCAAACGCATGTTTAAGGTTGACTATAGTCTATAACGCAGTGTTAATGTTGTATTCGATAAAGACACCGCTTACAATAATATACTAGTTCCCAGTACACTATACATATTACTGAAGAACTTAAACATAAAATATATCATATGAATTCTCAGCTAATGATCACTAAAATCTAATGTACCTATAATATAATATAACGTGCATGAAATCAACGGTTGTAACCCGCAACGACTCGCTGCAACTCTTACAATGAATACTTCTGGTTTAGATGGCTCGGTCCGTATAGATAGGCATGTATTATAGTGTTGCAACATAATATAATAGTGCATATCTACTAATATAGTCGTCAATTAGTCGTATTTCTTTATTTGACGACGACATCCTCAGGTACGTTTTATAAATTTAATTTATTATTTTTTTTTTTTTACATCGAGCAAAAACAAAATATTATTATATAATAAATATGAATATAATATTGTGTAGGCGGACGACAATAACTCTTATTATGAATCGTGTTACGGCCGAGTAAAATGCGAGCCATTGTCGATATAATATATATTTCCTATATTATTATCATGCTATCGCACACAAGAAGGCCGGAAACGCGACAATTATATTATAGCGGCAAACATCCCGGAGTATAATAAAAACATCGAGGTGTGCATATGTCGTCCTCGCCTAAACTTTTTTATTATTACTATGATTATTTTTTTTTCAAACGATATTCATATAAAACCTACGTAGGATCAGTAAAATAGGCGAAGCGGTTTCAAGCGCGGTAAAAACGACTGACGCGGTTTATCATGAAACCTACACGGTTGGCTTACATGCCCACAAATCAGTACAGTTTAAAACTAATGAACACTAATTTCCATTTAAAACGATTTCTTTTATTTACCTTTGAAAATTGATATACTAACGGTTGAAATGTATATATCGTAACTGAATAGTCTGAATACATATTATACAATTATATTACATACATCTATATAATATTGTCGGTGCGAGCAACAACTTTTCATTATTGCATTGACGTAATGATATCGGAAAACAGTGTTTCTAGTACAAATTTCACCATTAAATTAAATATATCCAAAGAAGTATCCAAAAAACAAAGTTTTTGTAATTTAATTTTTTTATTTTCTGCGAGCGTTATATTTTGTAAGCGTCTTAAAGGAAACAGTTATTTTCATCCATATCATATATGTATAAAGATCGATAATAATAATAATAATATAACCCAATAACCATAAATTCAAATGCAAATATTTTAAATTATACTGATTTACCAGATGTGAATTTCGTGTAGAAAAATGACTGAATAAATATTATATCATAGTTATATAATTTTATGACATTAACATAGGTAATAAAAATATAATCTATGACGTCACATTAAAAATCAATAGTTATCAACAGTTAGAAACTAATAATAATACGTGAAAAGTCAGTGCACCCGTGAAAATTTTAGACAATACTATGGAATATTTATTCATTAATTAGAGTCCTTAAAAAAAAATCCATAGTTTGGAGTGAGAAAAAATTTTTATAAATTTGCATTTATTGCATTAATGAGTATACTTACATACTCTGTAAATGCATGTGTAAGGTGTACCTGCCAACATATATGCATTATTATAATATAGCTATGGCGTTGTACCCACCCGAGGGTTATTGGCGATAATAAATTATGTATCGAGTGAAATCAATTCTGTATAATATAAGCGTGTTTCACCGCAGTAGTTGTACGGAATCTTAAAAACTTTGGATCGAAAAGAATCGTATATATACCTATACTACCTCGAAGGGGTGGCGTGTAGTACGACGAGAGGAAGTATGGCTGTTTTGTATGCGCTGTACAAACTTTTCCTTAAGGAAAAAAACTAGTAAAACATTTTTATGCGAACGCGTTTACACGCACGTGCTATAAAGCGTTTGAATACACACATATACGATATATATATATTATATATATATAATATTCTAACGAATCATGTATATGAAATCGACTTATCTGCGATACGAAAAACACGCGTTACGTACGGTGCCAAAAAGATCATAAATTCGTTCTCGCTTTCGATATCTACACTCGTCGATCGGCCACACCTGTTACATATATATTATATATATATATATATATTTGTGTGTGTATCATTATATCATTGTATATATATTATATATAGATGCTGTAATATACGCTTGACAACATATAAACGAGGGTGCGAATACGGTTTAGTTTAAAAACGAATCGGTCTGGTTTAAATGGTTATCGTTTGGTGTTGTACGCCAGATGTAAGGGCTGCCGCTACCTTCATGAAATAGCCGGTATACATTAACACAGTCAACGGAGGTTTTTTTACTTGTATAGTATGTATACACTATACACAGAGTAGACAAAAAAAAACCCTCGTTAACAGCTTTCATTTTCACGTCACCATTATATATACCCGACCGCAAATTAGTCGGAAACATACGGTATATATTATACGATTTATCTAGACATTGAATAAGACGAGGAGTTTGTAATAATAGTGTGGTGGTGGTGCTATTCATAGTCTGCTGTTTAAGTGTATCTTTAAATATAAGAATAAGCTTAACAATATACTTGATGCTGTGCGAAACTTGAACATTTAACCGAGTAGTATATTTAGTATATTAAATAATATTCAGATCGATTTATATTCGTTAAAAACTACAAACACTCGGAAGGGATAAAACATATAATTTGTTCGACTATTAAAAATAATAATAATAACAATAAAATAACGACTTTACGTTACGGAGAATTAAAATAATATGACGCTCGGAAACGCAAGCACGGAAGCCACGACACAGCATCGATTCGATGACTATATAGTTTCCATTATAATATTAAACAGTAAAATATCGTACATAAATATTAGATGCACGTTTAATACTTGTTGCACACAATTGACGTGTTTTTTTTCATAATAATGATAGTTCAAAGATGTCTTGGATTTATAGAGTAAAAATTACCACCGCGCCTACAGGACTGAGAAGCGCCAAAAAACACATCATACTCATATCATATTATAATACAGATTATAGAATAATTGGCCTGTATTGCGGTATTTTGTAATAGTAAATCATAATAATACTACCATACTATAAAAACATAACTTGAAAAAATATAACGAGTAATTATGTTATCGATTTATGAAAATTACATGGACATTTTCAGCGTAAAAAAAACATTTAGGTCATTTGCTCAAACAAATATTGTGGAAAAATATATTAAAGCTGTAACGATGACGAACCAAATATCATTTTATATTTACAATGATTTTCAATGCGTTAAAAATTTAAATAAAACCATAAATCGGGTTAACATATACTAATATAGTAGATAATAATATTAATGAGTTGTAAACGTATGTCGTCATTGAGTCTATTTATAACATTAAGAGCCATTAGACCATACATAACATGCAATATTACATAATTATTAACCTAGCTGCAGTTAAAGACTCGTCACGATAATATTTACATCTCCCGGGACTTGCAGTTAAAACGGCAAAGGGTAAAATGGGTTGTTCTACATTATGTATGTATGATATCGTTATTATTATAAATATAATAAATTGCTTTATGATAAATTACTTACAACGTCGCCTTTTGGTCCGTCCAATCCAATGGGTCCCTATAAAAACGAGTAACAAAAAAATAAAAACCATCAGTTAATAAAAGGGTTGCATATGATTTATAAAACATTTAAATTTTTTTCTCAAAATTATAATGATAATATGATAACATTTAAAAATATGGCGAAGTATAAAACTCGTTGTATGGTAAAATTTATCAAAACAATTAAAATGTATTATCATAATAATAATATTATGGCATTTTTATAATAATATATATACGTGTACGATAATATTATGCATGCATGTATACAACTCGCGGTGCAGTTCATACGGTAGGTATACACAATGCAACGGCGCAATCGTATATGCAATAGTCATAATATAATATACACCATATAATATACGATATACGCCTTTGTTAAAATAATGTTACACGTCTTATAGTTTATACACGTCGAGCACATGACAAACATTAAAGGCCCAAGAGTTGGATTCGCATGCGATTAATCGGGCGTTAAGCTCATGCACGAGTTAGCAAGTGTGTGTATGTGTGTGTGTGCTTGTGTATGTGTGTGCTGTGTTATCATTATATAATGATCGAAATATATTATAAGGTTTTGACCACGCATTTATATATATATATATATATATATAACACGTTTACATACAACTGCAACGACCAATGGTCTACATTATACGCGTGGGGAGGTGCGTATTTCTTGTTATATATTTATATTATATAGAACGGGAATGTACGTTGTGTATGAAAACTTTGTGTTATCTAACTTTTGCGTGCAAGAAACTCACGCACGATCCGTTGTACAATATTATAGTTTGACGATCATGAGATATACAGCGCGATTTTTTTATCAAAAATCAAGCAAAATCTTAGAAAATTGAAAGAATTTGTAAAAGGAAAAAAATCTTTTTTAATTTCAAAAACTACAAATATTGCTTTGGTACACCAAAAACCAAAAAATAGTTTGTCCTTAGAAGATTTAAAAATCCTTAGCATTTTCTATGGTGATACTTTGTTCACGACATAAAAATTACCCTGTACAATATATATTTTATTTTTATACGTGCGTATTTCATTCACGAGTATCTACATTATTTGTTGTATAGGTATATAAGTACTGAGCTGATGCACTGCACGTATGCTGCAATGATGTATATTTATGTATATGTATATGTATATGCTGATGTTACGCCCATGCACGACGCGCGTGCCAGTTGAATAAAATATATTTACGGTCGAAAAAAAAAAACAAAATAATAATTATAATTATAAAAAAAATAAAATAGAATAAAAACACCGAATCGACTACCACTGTTGCACCCGTTACCATGTGGTCACCTACGTTAATAATAATTTAAAATGTGGCTCGTCGTAAATACGCCGCGAGACGTCTCGTTTATATTATAATATACATTAAATGATATTACTGTTATTGCCTGCATTATGTTATTTACTATCTGTAGCCTGCATGCACTACTGTGTGCAGAACGAAAACCCGCATTATACACACATAGTATAGTGTGTATATAATATTTTAATGTCGATGCAGCTGTGGTGAATAGTGCGAAAAATATACGTCGTTGTGTTTTGCTCAGAAAAGATTGCTTAGATCCTCTGGTCATATTATATTCTTCGCGTCCCCCGCAGTCAAATCCTACAGCATATTGATACCCTCTCGGTGAAATGCCGCGTATACGCGATAATCATGCCCTCGTCCTTGTCTACCCTTAAACGATCAATTCCGTGACCATACAATAGAATGAGCAGCTATCCGACAGACTATATGTAGTGTAAAGACGGTTCACAACCACCCTTATTGGAAGCCATGTATGAAAAACGGTTGAATGAAAAAAACGAACGAGATAGATTCTTATATTAATGGCTAGTGCAATGGTGTATCCCGGAATATAAATTTAGGGGAAGAGGAGCATGAACGTATAAACACCAAATTTACATATAAACTTTGGAAGCTAAAATAGGAAAACCTTACGAAATCCTATTTCTCTGTTCTTAAAAAAAAACATCTTCCAATATTTTCAATTAATTTGTGATATGGTTTATTTCAAACCGACCATAATTTATCACCTCTTTAAAACTGGAGCCCCTTTTTTACTCTTTCCAAATATGGCAGTGTCTCATGTAACTGACATCATCTATTTATCAATCGTCATGCGCTTTCCTCCATTAAACCCAATAAAAAAAAAAAAATTCCCTCTATCGGTTACCACTTTCCTTATATTGATGCTCTTCTGAATAACATTGTCACTCTAATTTAAAGTCATTCAACATATTTTAATCTTTTATAAAGATTTTAAAATTAAAAATTTATCTTATAGTCTTTACATTTAATTTGTTTTTTCTTTATGATGATCAAAGTAAAATAACTAGTGTTAATGTTTTTACAAAAAAAAAAAAAACTTCAAACAAGACAACCAAGTGTATTTTTTATTTTTTGAATCGTAGAAATTAGTAGTTTGAAAATAATACTATATAATGATAATAATTATCATTTTTACCGCTGCATTCTTACTATGATATTATTACCATCAAACATGGCTGAATAGGTTGAATAGTAAAGTTTAAGAAAAAAGATGTAGGTACATGAAGGAATGTAACGATACAAGTCTTGTATAAATCCGTTTAGCTCCCGTTTTTTTTGTAGTTATTTTGTATTATCCCCGCGTGTAATTGGATTTTCGATAAACTGTTCGGGTCAAGAGGATTTTACACTTATCTATACTATCTATTCATAATATTATTATACGAATCGTTCTGGACATGTTTCGCTCGACTCAACTAACGATACATAACTATTATATTATATAATATGTGAACACAAATACGCCCGAACACAAATATTGTAACTATGGATCTATGGAGTACAATTTTATAGGTTCGAAAAACTACGCGTAAAAAATTAATGTTATTATATTATAATACACGAATGTTTATATTAAAGCTCGCACGGCTTTTTTGGAAATAAAAATAATCGAAGGCAGAGCTTGCGCAACAATCATTTCAAGGTTGATTTTTAGATGATATTTACAAAAAACAAATAAGGAACACAAAGTCCATATGAGAGATGAAAAAGAAATTAAACTCAATTACGCACCATTATCGTGACGTTTTAAACTAGCGAGTTTAATCGAAAGCAATATTTATATAGCACGATTGAGCGCAGTCAATATTTAAATAACACAGAAATAATTATTAAAGTCCACAACAAAATTAATTAGTAAAATGTGTATATATTTGAACAGTGTTTCGATTACGGTTACACTTTATAGATTTCTATTTTTTTTTCCTCCGGGCTGTTCAAAGCAGTAAACATATTAGATTATTACTTACAAAATGAATGAACATTTAATCGAAACCGGAAAGTCTTCTTTTCGAAATATTTTGTAGTGTATTATTTTCTACCGCTGTCGCGGTCATAGTTAGAGATTGGAAACATATTTCTGTAATTTTCCTCGTGACCACTACATACCTCGTCGGCGAGAAACCACATACTTTATAATTAAAAAATTAAAATTTACAATAAAAAATTAAAAACATTTGAAACTTTTTAAAAATGTTTTAATAATAACGTTATATTGTACGCAGACAGTAAGTTTTAAATATAAAACGGATAGCGACTATTGTAAAGTAGACAATATAGTATTATATACGTATAGGCCAGTGTTATATTTTAGTACGTAGGTGATGATACTTCCCTGACTCTTAGCAGTTGGGTCTTGGGTTAGTTTTATAACTGATATCTATATATATTAATTAAAAAATAAAAATATATATGAATACATAATACGCTATAATATATATTATGTATTACAACATAAAATAAAAATGTATGTTACTTGTAACTGATAAAAAATTTCAAAGTGATGATTAATGTTCAAGGCGTCGAGGGAAAAAAGTTTTAATAGTGCCCTCCTACCATACACGCCATTGGTATAGTATGTGTAGTATAAATATCGTAAAGAATATAATATTAAATTACGAACTAAAAATAATCCTTAGCTCGCGATCCGAGTTTTGAATTTAGTGTATAAAATAGTAATAATATTATATTATACAATTACAGTCACGCACTTAAAAGAAAGTAAAAAATTTAGAAAAAATAGGTTTGTGCAGGGAACATTTTACATATTTTATGACCGGATCACGTATGGGTTAGGTCACCCACGTCACAATTGATATGCCGAGTTTTTCGCAATTTAGTATCACTCCACAGTTCTCATCAATTCTTAGATTAATACGATACAGAATTTGTGAAATTAATTGTCTCATCGAGATCTTAAATTCAATGATAACACAACGTACCTTTACAAATTGTTAATTAAAATTAGTTTCACCTAAACAATATAAAAACATTTAAATTATATTATACTAATTCAAATGGAACCAATTTTTTTTTTTAAGGCTTTTTTTTACATAAGTGATAAAAAATTTATTGCTCAATCAAAATTATCCTTTAATATGGTAAAAATTTAGTTTTATTTTAGGCTCTCGGATCTCTTTCCCAGATATATGTAGGTGAAAATTTTTTTTATAAGCAAAATGTTGTATAACTATGCAATAACCAACAATTAAGAATAATGAATCATTTATAATAATTACCTTAAAAAAGTATTTTATATAAAAAAATTTCACTTTTCTAAGATTTAATTAAAATATCCTATATTAAAATCATTTAAAAACTGATGTATGTTAATTAACAATTGTATAAATTATTGATATGGTTGTTAAAATAGTTACCGACACCAATTTAAAATGTAAGTATATTAATTAGATATCATTAATTTGTTAGCAGAGCGAAAACGCGTATTACAATATTAATATTATTAGACATGGCGCAAAATCATTAACAAGATAAACTCTCGTTTGGAGACGGTTTTCTTACCATTGAACCTCTGGCCCCTTTCATTCCTTTTGAGCCCTATAATAGGCAAATCATAAAACATAATAAAAAAAAATAAAAAAAAAAAAATTAAAAAACCGAATAAATATCATTAATTATTATTATAAAATCAATCTGTCAATGATTAAATGTATAAAATACTCCTACGTATATTATTATATCGGCACGGGGTGGATAAATTAAAATTTTAAAAACCTTTTCACGCCCCACCGTTTGTATCAATCGTGATTGTACATGATAAATAATAATAAAATAAGAAAAGCTATGGTGATTTTTTTTTTTTTGTTTATTATTATAATATTATGGTACATAATATAACTAACTCGCATCGGAAAACAGATAATCATACAGGGGTTCTCTTATACACAATACTATGCGATGTTTAAAAATTATTTTTATAGTATTAAATTATTGTAATACATGTAAGTATGTCATAGTAACAATCGGGTGTATCGAGTGCAGGAATCGAAAAAAAAATAAATGGAATATCAACGAAAAAATAGACGTTGCCAAAAAATAATGTCAAAATATGAGAAATAAAATAAAAGCTAAAAACTGTTTACGTGTATGGTTTTGTTGGAGTCGATGCGTGCGTACGTGCTGTGTGAGTGTGTATGTGTGTGTGTGTTTACGTTTTTGTGATTTTTGGGCCAAAAAAAAAGAAAAAAAAAAGAAAAGAAAAAAAAATAGTCATGTTGACAAGCATGATTGTCGTTCGAGCGTGATTATGAATTATGTGTGCCAAAATAAATAATATTAATAAGTGTATAATAATATATGCAATATGCAATATGAATATTATATTATGATAAAATTAAATTAGTAATAATAATAATAACATAAAAAAAATGTTAGGAATAAAATAATTTGATGTAAATAAATACCGGAAAACCATTTTTTCCAGGTGGACCTGCCGGGCCCTGTAAAACATATATTTCGATGTTGCTTTTTACGTAGTAAAATAAATTGTTAACAACAACACCAACGACAACAACGATAATAATAAAAACTATTATATTATTACAACAGTGGAAATTGTTTTTAACAGCATACACCAATTTCGGTATGCAGGAAATTAATATAAATTTTACTTAAATATCATTATTATAAAAACCGCTGATATATCTATTTATATCAATAATTATAAATATATACCTGTCAGTTAAGATTATTATAATTATCTTTCTTTCTCTACCTTCGTTAATAATTTATTAATAATTAATAGCCATTGTGAGTATTTTCTACTAGATCATACCATGTTTTATTCTGAGCTTTGGGTCACGAAAATAAAAGTCTTACAGAAATTATATAAGTAAAAAATAAAAAATGTTATTTATTAGATGTTTTGAACTTAAAGTACATATCTTTACAACTATTATTTGTGCGCATTATTCATCTAAATAAGACATTACAAGTAAATAGCGCGGTTTAACATTCGTCACTATTAAGCTTGGTGTCACAAACATTTGTTAACAATAAATGATAAATTATAATATAATTATAAATAGCTTAGTTACCAGACTTTATAGTTAGAGAAAATTAAATTAATTTAGATGTTTCAAGAATAATTTTTGAAGCTGGCATCAGAACAGTGCGCAATTTGAAAATAATAACACTATTATATAAGTATTAATGTTGATTTAGTTTGGCGTTTATGTAGACGATTATATTCACGACGACCACGTAAAAAATATGTATAAATTATAATGGAATTCCAAAAAACCTTTTCAATTATAATTTTTTTTTCTTTAAAACGTACTTGTTAATAAAAATATTAATGCAGTTGTTTACTTGGTAGAAAAATCACAGTTGTTATTTTAATCATTAGTGAGAATAATTGATATATTGCACGAATAATACGCAATGTCATTAAATATATATATAGTGACTCAATAAGAAAAAAAATGTTACAGTAATTGGTATATTATTTTTCTCAGCAAGCATTTAAACTTTACATTTAATAATATTATGCAAAATAACGTTTGACATTGTTAATTCGTTTTGAGAATCACCGTATTGTACTTTTATAAAACGCACGTACAATGTAAGTATATATAATAATCACATTGTTTAATAGTTGACGTGGTCCTTCGTATTCTGAACGATTATACATAGAACAATTATACAGAATATCGACATTATTTAATCGAAAAATTTAAAAAAAAAACCACCTAAAGTAATCAAGCGTTTTATTTTATACATTATAATGGACCGAAATAGTAATCTTCTTTACTAACTGCTTTTTACTCGATAAAGCCAATCATACTCGTTTCAATGTAATACACATTACAACAATACGCGTTGTGAATATGAAGTATGTATAGGTATGGTGGTTTGTGCTGAGTCATATAATAATATGATATTACGCTGTATTCAGGTATGTACATAATGTTTACACAACCTCTTCACTCGTAATAATTACAATAATTATGTTCAACACATTAACTATCGCGGTTTAAAATTTGTAGACGAAAAAAATAAATAAATTTAAAATAACGAGATAATTTGGTCTCCTAGTGATTAAAATTAAACATTATTGCATTGTTTAAAATGCGTTTAAGCCATTAACTCGGCGGCTTAAAATTCCATCAGTGGCACGGTGCCACCCAACAGTGGCGGCGGCGGTGTCGCACTATTTTTACGACAACGCGTGCACAGACCGTTCCGGACCACGGATCCCTAAATAATATTAAATACAAGATGTATTGTACTGCAGCCCGAAATCACTGTTGCGGTCATGAGGCCGTTATAATCAATTTCCTCCGTTCGAAATGGAACCCAATATGAGTTCACAGTTTCGATGTAATAATAATATAATATAATATGATATTTTATTGAAATATGTCCGTTGTTTGGGTCGTTTCGGTTGAAGTATTTAATTGTCACTCACCGCTGGTCCTGGATCGCCGGTGTCGCCTTTCTTCCCTCGCTTTCCCCGTTTACCAGGAGGCCCTGAAATTCATTTAATAACCGATTAGTTTATTATATACACATAATATTATTAATTATATTCTAATACAGTGAGTCGATTTGTATAGTAAGTTTATCATATTATATAATTTGATACATGACAAAATCTGTATTGTGTGAACACGTTACGATAACTATGAGGATTCCAGTACTACCATATGATATTAGAATGCATAATAATAGTGGTGAGTGAAGTACCAATAATATTACATAGCACTGGTCTAGAAATTTTCAGATTGCCGAGACACTACCTGCAGACAGGGTAATAATACGAGAAGAGTGGAACGGGGAAAAATTGCGCCCGCGGTGACGTGGTTGTGGTCCTTCGTCGTCGACGTCCGTCGCACTATAGAGATGAATGGGAAATATATGGTAATTCGAATAGATATATGTATATGCATAGGAGGAGTCGGTAGCAAATGATCAATGACGCCCGACATTAACAGTCACATTTCGGTATCATCCTGCTCCTCCTCCTCCACACCCTGAACGAACAAAGGACCATTAAACTACGTTTTCGCTCTATCTCTTATACGCATATAAAACATTCACGTAAACATGCGATTCATTTCGGCGAAGAAGAATCTCCTACGACGAGGGTGCAAAAAAGTTTAACCAAATTATAATTCTTTTTTTTTTCGCGCTCGTTCCTACTTCTTTTCTTTCTTTTGTCAGATAATTTGTCATCCCGAAATCTTCTAAACATGGTCTGCTTATGAAAAATAAAATAGATTACTGCACACCGACCGAAAATCGTCAACATTGTCATGCGTCAGAGTGCGTTGTTAGCCCTGTAGTGATCGTATTTTTGAATATTGAAACGATTTCCCTGCCTATGAACCAATATAATTTACATAAATATATCGCATGCAACACGTTTCTCTGGAATACGCACGATTTATGACATTATATTTATTCAAACTATATAATCAACACTATACCTACTAATATAGACAAATAATTTTATCTTAAATCAGAATCAGGGTGCAATATCCTAAAACTGAAGAATATTTAAAGATTCAAAATATATTTTATTCGGTTGAATAAAATATATCTAATATTTGACTTTTAAAACTATCATTGTTAGTTATTAAAATTGAATAACAAAAAAAAAATATAAACTTGTAATTTTTTAAATATTGTCTTATTGTCTTGTAATAAGATAATCGTCTCATATACTGCGTACCTAATTGTATTCTACAGTTATTTTTTTCAAAGTTAAAATTTTTCGATTTACAATCTCTTGCAGATAGCTTTGTTGTATCTGTACCACGTTATAGAAATAATAATATTACATGATTACTTCGGACAGGTATTATACGTCTGTATAGTATCGTGATGTATGCTCACGCCGGGTGGTCAAAAGTCTAAAGAGCCTTTCCATAAAAAATACATAAGTATTAAGTATTTATATAATATATAATATTATTGTGTATAATTTATATACCTAAATAACATGTAATAAATCCATTTGTGTATACGCCATGAAAATATGTATGTATTAACACTATTAACCCTTGATATGGCCATAGATCTAGTCGATCACGTACCAGATGTTTACCTGTCATTATACAGTGAATTGACCGTCGAGCATGTTATATATATGCAGAGAGACAAGTCATCTTACCAGCTCGCTAATGCATTTTGTTGTAGTCAAACCGTTATAATATGTATATATAATATAGGCACTCAATATAGCTAGGTTTGTACATGGTCAACATGTGTTTTACTAAAAGCATATCCGTTTATGACCGCAACACATTTCCATACAATTTTAGTTTATCTTACGTGTTTTTGGCATTAAAACCATTTTCTCTAAACACATATTCGACGTAATAGTTATATTATAGATGAGGCACCACGCATAGTGGGTATATGTTTATTGTATATATACTGTCGTTACCCTAGGGGCTTTTAAATTGGGACTGTTAAACGATCGCAGAGTACTGAGTAGGGATACGCGATTAACTCGTTTGAAGGGAGGTGTAGGATATATATGTATGTATACAAAAGCAATTTAAACTCTTCGCTAGAAATACCACCCTACATTACATAGCATCGTGTTGTTGGCGCATAATCGAAAGCACATTTTAATGAACAACCAAAGTGCTCGAGGGTACCAGATTTTCCATCGATTTTAGGCAAATAATAACAACATCATCTTCTCCTTTATACAGCTCGTCTATAAGAAATTTAATATATTTTTACGCGATAATAAGCGTTTAAACATTATTGAAGTTAGCTACAAGATTTTGATATACCGAATTCCAATATTTTGTATAACGAGTGAATAACGCGCGTAGTGCTGTATCGACGACATGGAAAAGTATTATAACGCCACAACACACGCTTAAATCCTTTATAGTATATACTTAACACACGTATGTAGTATATAGATAAGAATGTTCCAAAGACAAAGAATTTCAAAGAATGTTTTTCGGTCAATAAATGAAATTACTTACAGACATAGTTATTTCGTTGATAGACAAGACTTGAAAAGTAATCTTTCATGAAAAAAAAAAAAAAATAAGAATTACAGACATTTTCTCGTTAAAGGGATGTTTTTTATCCAGCAACGTACAAAAACACAAGGTTTGGGGCGATCGTTAGTAATTCGACCTTGCTGGCGACTGATCCAGGCTATCCCACCATGTAGTCATATGTTCGCCACTAATCTCAATAGAATGTGTACTTATACTGTTGTTATCGTTACCACAATCTTCGTAGGGAGAGCGCAGCATACGTCCATCACAATCGTTTCACATTAGTCACGGTCTGTGATAAGAGGGGTGGAAACGATGTGGAATAGGATTTCTTTTTACGCCTCGCTAAGGTCAATACACGTATTATCACGTATATATATATTTATAATATTATATAGGAACTGAGAAAGGGGACATTACCTGAGCTTTACGTAAAAGTCGGTTTTTTACGCCTGCAACGTAACCACCGATAGGGGTAAAAAAATACATATATAATATAAATTGTCACACCGGAGAGAAAAGAATAAAAAGGTACAAAATACGATATAATTGAGTTGTTCGTATAATACGAGCAGCTCGCGCGGCGTCTCCGTTAAGAGTAAACAGACGCAAACAAGGGTCTTTGCATTGAATTTATAGCTCTTATATGTATATGTATGGCTGTTTTGTCCGCATTCTCTTTGTATAATATTATATTGTTCGAACAGTAAAAGTAAATATAAATAGCATATTTTTGAAATAGAAGAAAAACAAGAACTCGGTATGAAGGTAAAATATAATATTAAATTCAGGTGGGCGGGGAGGATGTGACGGTAAAATAAGCATATTTTTTGAATTATTGTGGGCGTATTGAAGTCTCCATATGCATTATTATAATCATCCCGTTTATTCGTGTGACCACATCAGCTCCATAATTATTCGTATAGGTACGCTATAATAAACATTATATGTTATGGGAAATTTTGAAAATCATCTTTCAGGGATTTTTGAGTATTATGATTAATTATTTAGATATTTCCTATATTTATTGATTATTTATAGAATAGCCGACTTATTATGCGGGTAATACGAACTTTTAAACTGAATAATCAAATTTTCTATGTATTTATACAAATAAATTATGTTGTTGAGTTGTATAAAAATTAAACAAAAGTATTGTAAATTTGTAACTATAATTTTATCAATGCTTAATTTTTAATATACCTAATTTAATTTCTTGTTATTTCTTTTTTTTTTAACATATGAGATTTATATTAAATATAAAAATAAAAATAAAATGTCATAGCAGTAACTTGTATTGCAACAAATAATTATGTTTATAAAAATGTTTGTATTTAAAATTTAAATTCATTATCAAAAGTGAATTAAAAATCACTAAAACCTAAATAAACCAAAACTAATTCAATATATAAGATTTATAAACCCCTTTACACTATCTATGAGCGTAGGTGTCCCAAAAAGTAGAGGCACTTGTCCCCCTAGAATTTTAAATTGTTTTTTCGAGCATTACCTATAACACACTAATTTAGTAATTACGAAATACTTACTATAGACAAATAGTATAAAACTCTTTTTAATAATAACTAAATTATTTTATCTTATAATAGTTTGAGTACTTTGTAATCTGTGTAATAAAAATAATACTTAATAGTAATAATGTAAATATATAATAATTTTAATAATATAACAATAACAATTAACGAAACATATAAAAAAATCTTCATTTATTTTTTAAATGTATTTTGCCCCTCCCTCTCTCCCTCACCCTAGAAAAATTTCTGGGGACGCCCATGTCTATGAGTGGAATGATTTAAAAAAAAACATTTAAAACTTTAGGCATGAATTACGTATTATAAAAGAAAGTAATTAATGTTCACCTAATTTCATAGTAAGTTCTTACAGAGAAACTTATACCAGATTTATGAGATAGATATATATCAAATTAACTTCTCTTTAATAAAGTATGAAATAATTTCTTTTTAAAAACTTTAAACTAAATGTTAATGTATTACTTACAAAACTATTTTTTTTCTTAAGTTAACTGTAGTTATTTTTAAATAAAACTCGAAATATAACTTCATATTTTATATTAATCGAATCATATGTGATTATTTTTTTTAATTTTTATAATTTGTTTTCATTGACTGTTTTCAATCTTATACTTTGTCCATAAAATATTATATTCCATTAGTTTTTTCAATAAAGTTTGCTACTAACCACTTTCCAACATAAAATATAATATTACCAATTTATAAAATGATTCGCTGACATACAAACATGGTACGTTGAGCATTGATTTAGAATGGAAGAAATTCCCGACGGATATACAATCTAATTATTAGTGTTAAAAGTACCAAAAATAGAAGTTAAACAAAATACATTCAGACTGTTATGAAACACATTTCATGGTATTTTGAACAAAATTATTTGTTAAAAATATGAAAAAATAAAATATAATATTATGTTTCCATTGTAGGAAAACTTATAACTAAATTATTAATTAGGTGCATCCATTATTAAAGCTGACTAGGTAATAACTAAGAAAAAAGACAAATTAACACTTTAATATCATGATAATATATTAATCATGTCATCCCGTAGGCCGTGCAGTAAGTGGTATTTGCCCAAGGTAAAAAATGATCCACGCATATAATTAAAATCACATTGCAAAACCCATAAATTATGACGACAGTAAATACATCAATAATATTGATTCACGTCAATATCTATTAAATCTGACATGAAATAATGCATATAAGGTGCAACCTACTCGTATAACCCAATGCTGCGATACGAAATATTTAGATCACATATTTTCGACACAATAATAATATTAATGTATAATAATTATAGCCACCAATGCAATCAGTTGTACGTAGTTTCACGATTTTTGCAACCACGATATCCATAGTGTAAACGATTCAATATACGCGCTACGACGTAAATTAATTTCCACTGATTCGTGTTGTTCAGATGAGAAAACGGAAAAACACTAAGGTTCATTTGTTATTAGAACATCATTGAAACGCTGCAGCAACCTATACTGCGGTGCTGCACGTTACATGGCGAACGTCTACAAGTATGCATAATACTCACACCGTATTATGTCATTAAATGTATGTATATGCGCGTGTGTTATACATCGAGGGGAGAAAAAAAAGGGGAAAAAGCTATTTCCGAACGTGCGGTGTATACGACTCGCATTATTACACTCGCGTCGCCGCCCGGCGTTTCGCCATCAATTTCCAACGAAGCAATATACGTATATTATATTATACGATATGTATATAAGAGCCGCACACAGTGAAAATAATAAAATAAAACACGAGACGCCTAACCCGCGCTTCGCGACGACACCATGTAAACTACTGTAAACGTATTATACGCGTACAACTATAAGGCTGCTATATATTATATAAAATATATCTGGCCGGATCGTCGTATCCATGCTCGAACAGCTATTGTCCTAGTTATACGTATACATTCTATCCGTTCTCAATTGAAATACCCCTCGATAAATTGATCACAGCAGATCTCACGGCCCGTCAGATGTCTGGATCAACGGCATTCCTCCCCGGATAAACATAAAAACTAAAACTTCTTTCCGCGTGACAAGCTCGTCCTATATCCGTAGAACGTTTCCTCTCCGGCTCACAAACATCGACGAAAAAAGTACACGACAAATCCACCGTGTTTGTTTTCTCTCTCGTTGTTTTTTTTTTTCTGTAATTTTATTATTAAAGTCAGTTTGGGCGTTATTTTCTATTTCGCTGACTTCTGTTATTGTATGACCCCCTCACTCTACGTTTAATATATAAATATGTACTATATAGTTTGTCCGGCAATAAATCGGATTAAATTTCCCGTCTGCTTCATCGACAGAACCCTGCGTATAGAAATATCCCTCTGCTTTTTAATGGATGATTCGAAAAATGGTATATATGTACACACATATGCGTGTGTATATGTGAACGAAAGTCCCGAAATACGCTCAGGAAAAAAAACGTTTAACATCACCCCCGCGAGATGTCATTGTCGTTGTCATTTCCTATACTGAATATTATTACATACATAACCAGCGGGAGATTCGTTTTTGACAAAACGTGACGAGCCTTGAAACACTTTTGAAAACCTCTAAAACATGTATATTCTAGCGTTTTCCGGTACACACACACACACATAAATAATACGTGTATAAAACCCTCAAAACTTCACGCTGGCACTGTTGCAATGATGACGTGTTCCTTTTCCATGTCTTTATCTTTGTTCCTCTCTCTCTTCTTTTCTCTCCCTCTGTCTCTCTATCATTGCGAATTATATTTAAGTCTTCCCGAGAAGTTTATATACACACGTACACTACTTTCCAGATCGCATTTCTCTAATTTACACCAGACGTTCATTAGTGAGATTTCCCCGGTAGACGGTATATATATATGTATACACGATATTCTCTTTCGCGTTGCCGCTGATCCATAGACACACTCTTACATCGGTGCAGGGTCAGACCTTTGCAATGGTCACGTATATCACTCTCTTTATCTCTGTCACTCTTTCACACCCACGGCCGGATTATAATTGCCACAGATACGGTTCGTTAGTTGAAAACCCGACGACTGTTAACCGCGGGGCCGATCATTATATTATAACGTGAGCATAATGCTATATATATATATATATAATTTTATTGTATCCGGATGCGTTTGTACGCGCTATATTATTTATTATACCTTATGTATAAACTTTCTATGCGTATTTTAGTTTTACAATGTATATTACTTGATTGTTAAAATATAATAATAGCAAATACTTTTACATAATAATTAATATACTGCACGAGTTTCCTCGTTGGGCGGTAATTAAATCGAAATACCAACAGAATACAGTATATTAAGTTTCATTGTTGCATACGACAGGTAGTTGACAAATGTTAAAACCCAAGTTCTCGTATCTTTGGTCGTTGTGAGGATAGTAGATAGTATAGGTACCTGTATAATAATTTATTATAATATATATATAAATAAATTTATAAATTAATAAATTAATAAATTTATTTATTGAAATCAATAAAAATACATACACTGCAGAAATGGCTTAAACGTGTTTAAAATAGTACCTTCGTAGTCAGTTTATACTAGATCGCTACGATTGACTTATAATTTAATTTATAATAATTATTGTACACAAGAATACCTCTGTATAACACGCATGACTAAATCTACACAGAACCATCGAAATTGAAATACCAATCAGGTATTACGTATACGTATCGAATATATTATTTGTATCGATATAATATACTAATACGTCATATATTATAAGCGAAATTATTGATCTAAGTGCAGCGGTGATTCAACAACTTAATAAAAATAATCATAATGTAATACATATACCATATCCACCAATTTATAATCGCCGATAATTATTAGAACCCTCAATAAAACTCTAGTTTTACATAATTAAATGGTATATAAAATATCATAATTTTTTTTTTTTGTACCATTCAACATTAAATATTGCCGTCGTAAATTATTTAAAAATCTATATACTTATATTAGCATCTACGATGTATATTATGATCGGTAGGGTCACTCAATGTCGTCGTCGTCGTGACGCCGTCTACGAGCGTCACGCAATGGTTATGATATAGACGCCAGGCGTGTATTATAAGACTACGATACTTACATTCCACTTCCATTCCATATCATATATATAATATACATTTGTCATAAGATTTGTGTAGGCGTTTTATATAAAATATGTGCATAGTTATCAATATCTAGTGGTTTAACGACTAATGACTTGGTCAGCTTGCTTTCAGTATCTAAATATTCTAAATATACAAAGATAGTGGTGGTGTAAATTATGCATATATTTATATATAATTTCACCAAATTATTTCACCTTATTTTTAAATTGATTATTATATTATACTATAGGTACTAGAGAACGTCACCTTTTATTCACTCAACTTACCAATCTCCTTATATGTTTTATAAAATATTATTTTACCATAAACTAATTAATTTACTATTGCTATTATATTATTATTGATTTTATTTCCAATCATAATTATAAAACACTATATAATTTTTCTATACGGTAGAAATATTATTGAATTTTATAATAACATTATTTTTATTTTTAGGATAACTTTTTTGAATCTTGGGCGGTAAAATATATCAAAATATCGTACACAATTTGTAAATACTTGTACGTATAATATTTTTAATTTGTACGTGGACATTTGACACAGTAAAAGTTTGAAAATATCATTGAAGCACGGCTAACTTATGTTTGAATGGTAATTAAAGAAAGTATGATTTTCATAGTTACAATTTTTGAATTTACGCGTATAAAGTTGCGCACAAAATTTTAGCATAGTCAAAAACTCAAAAATAATACAATAGCCAAGTTTTGAAGAAGTTAGCTGCGATTAAAAGTTTAAATATTTTATTAGCTTACAAATTACCAATTTATGCTTACACATATTTACAAATGAATTATTAGTTATTAAAAATACTTAAATTGAAAGTTTGAAACTTGGGTGACTAACTTCACTAATTTATTCCCTAACACATAATTCATGCTAACTCGTGTGATTTTATAGTATATTATTGTGTGTAGTTACTTAATACAATTATATTACCTATTATAACACCTATTGTGTATTCCCGTTTTGTAAGTTTTTTGTGAATAATAATGTTTATATGTGCATATGGTCTGCAGAAGTACCTACCATTGGTTGGCAAAAGGTCATACTAAATATTTGTATTCAGTGACATGAAATATTGAAATTGATCGAAGTTCAAGTGTAATACTACCTATATATTATTATTAAATCCATCGTTATTCATCGTCTCGGTGTTCAGTGACCGATGAGTTCCCACCACCTAAGTCTGAATACATACAATAAAATAGAATAGGTGTACGATGACTGAGCGTGTTTTTATTTATTTTTTTTTTTTTTTTTTAGAACGTTATAATAACGTTCTCACATACATAGTGTTTAAGTGCAAACACACTATATATTATGTGTATACATAGACGAAAAGTCAAGTTTTTTAAAAGAAATCAATGTGCATTTGTATACAAATAATAAAACATATTAATATAATAGTGGATACGTATTATGCGTTGTTATTATCAGTTGGCGATTTTCCAGGAGGTCGTTGTTTGGTAACCTCGGCAAATACACCAAATATGCGCGACACCTACCTGACATAACATCGAGGGATCGAAAGGTTAAGTACAAGCCACAATTTATTCTCGTAACCATAAGATTACCATTCCAGTGGAAAATAACAATAATAATAATTTATGTTTTTCTTTTATTAATAACATGCAATCAGATATAACATAAGTACTTCACTATAAT
Source organism: Melanaphis sacchari (assembly GCF_002803265.2). Lineage (NCBI taxonomy): Eukaryota > Metazoa > Arthropoda > Insecta > Hemiptera > Aphididae > Melanaphis > Melanaphis sacchari. Next base: position 754,033 of record NW_020271560.1, on the reverse strand, counting down.
AGCTATATAGTTTAAAAATGATCAATTTATGTAGGTACCTATATGTACTGTGAGAACGATGATATATCTATAATACAAGAAATCAAACCGATTCATCAAGTTTAATTTTATAACATACAAATTGCTTATAATTTAAAAAACGGTACATACACAATTTGTCAATGTAATAATATATTTCTTTGACAAATAGTATTAACTAATTTTGGGTGGTGTAGATTGAGAGGTTTCAAATCAAAAAAATGTATACTACAATTACGGCGTACAGAATATTTAATCTGTTCAAGTGGATGCTGTAATGGATTTACTTCTGTGTTAACTCTTAAAACCACTGTGTAAACAGTTATTAACAATTCGTATAAATCACAACGAATTTTTTTTTCATCATCTGCAAATAACGTCGAGTCCTTAGCTGATTCGTCCGGGTACAATACAATGCAGCCGTGATAAGCACCATGATTCTCTATAGACTAACCTAACTTTAACTAACCTATGATAGGCGCAATTAACCGTTTGCAGTATTCGCAGTGAAAGCTTAGCATTTTCCCGCAAACTCCCTTGTACATATCACAGGTCAGGTACGGATCGTAGCATACGATAACACTCAATGAAACGCGTTGCCACGTTGCATTTGAACCCATCCTATTGTTAGTATAAACTGCAGTCGGATTAAAAGTTACAATCAACGGTATATAAAATAACGCATGGCTACAATGGAAATATTGTCATATTATATGTTGGTATACGTATTTAGTGCTCACGTATCAAATTATCGGAAAAAATAATAACTATAATCAAAAACACTCGGAAATAGTGTACAGCAGTATACACTATAGGTACCTACATATAATATGAATAAAAAGTACATATTATATGATGCTATGAGAGATAATAAGTTCAAAAAACATAGTGTAATAGAGTATGAATTATTGAGACGAAGACAAAGTAAGAAAATGTTAATCGTTAGCTTATTTTATTCATTGCGTTGATTAATATAAATATCACTTATCAGTTATCAGTATATTATCGTGTCGTAATGACACTCGATGAATTTATAAGTATAATACGTGATATAAATGTTTTTTAAATAAATATTCCAACATCCGATTTTCCGAGTATATCTTTTAAAGGATTACTATATATTGTTTGGGGGAGAGGAGAATCTCGTTAACGGCAGCGTGAAACCAATATTTTACGGGAAACCGACAAATAATGGCCATGTTGTATACAAGCACAAATATCTATCTTCGTAAGCTTTATTATTTGGATTGTCGAGCATCATACGAAGGCGTATACGTAGGACGAAAAATTGAATTGGTGTTTATTTGAGTAATTTGCATGTACTATACTTACGTATATTATACATATCGTTGATTTTACAATAAACGGATAAACAATGATATAGAAGTACCTATTTATTGACTTAAATTATAAATATGCGTAGTTTCATAGACACTAATATTGTAAAACTTTAAAGAAAGGGTTAATCTACTTATATTTCTATATTTTATTTATTTTAACTGTACTACGATTAAGCACATCACAAACTATAAAATAAAATTATGTTTATATAATTATATTAAATATAATTTTACCATTTACGTATTGTGATCGGTTATTTTTATTATATTAAATTTTAAAACGAAAATAAACAAATCTTAAAGGTTCCAATATTGTTGTAAGCGAAATTTAGTGCAGCTTTAGGGATATTTCTTAAATATCGAAAAAGATACATGAACATTTTCTCAATAATTTATATAGTGTTAAATGATTTTTGCAATATCTGAAATGAAAATCAATTTAATATTGTAATTTTATTATCACATTATCACGTTACGACATACATTTAATTTTTAGAAAAAGTTCGATTATATTTAAATTCTGATTCGTGGTAAATGAGAAGGGAAGACTAATTCTTCAATAACAGTATTCTATTTATATGTCAATATACTTTCCTATTTTTATCAGGCTAAATTAGTTTATTTCGATCTCAAGCAACAGAATAACAGTATATGGTTTGAAATCCGTTTTTTAAATTTGGAAGCCCGTGAGTCATATCTCTACAACGCACAACGGTTTCAAATACAATTATTTAATATCCATGTATAATCAATGTAGGTATGTAATAAATAATTACATTTGAATTAAGATGACGATACAGATGATAATGACGACATTAAAAATAGCAATCATGATGATAATAATAATAATAATAATGACAGACATCCTGAAACAACTCTTTTTGTAATTATTATTTATTTCTCCGGCAGCCTAATTGGTAAGGAGGTAAAGGCGTAGACGGAAATAATAATGTTTGGTAGTTGGGGATAACTATGCGCCGATAAAGACATTATTATACCTACATGCATTACCAACTAAAAACTTGAATGAGATTCATCTTAAATTATAATTATTAGTGTACATACAAGTATTAAATACAGTGACCATGTCCTTATAGAATTTAGATAGTAATACTAATATTAAACAGCAAAATATCTACATAAAATTATTTTTGATCATAAATAACCAAGCTCTTGGAAAATATCAAGAATTTTAAAAAATTTAAAAATAATGTAAATAAATCTAAATATTGCTCCTAAAAATGTAACTAAAATATTACCTGTGTTATCCGACTTCAGCCGAGGAAAAATAATAATAAATGGATAGGATGATACTTTTATAAGGAAATTTTCTTGCCGGTAACAACAAAATTAAATAATAATAACTATCTCCTTTTTCTGTTGTGTAACCAACGACAACCAGAAATAATGAAAAAAGGTAATTTTCGTAATTTAACGATAAAATACATGTGTACACAGGTACACTACTTTATAGAGATAGAATTTTAGAATAAAAAATAGCCTACGAAAAAGTCCTTTAACTGCCTACGAAAATCCTGTCAACATCGGTTCATTTATTTCATTTGAACATTAGCCGACCATTCACACAAGCACACTTAATATTTCTATAGCTATAGATTATCTCACTAATATTAAAATAATCACCAGCTAATAGGTTTATTTAATACTTAAAATGTAATACCTAAGTATATCAAAAGCGTCTTCGAAATTTTCCTCTTTCATTTATAAATACGATAAATCGTATGAAACAAGAAAGTACTTATAGAGCTATTCCCATCAATTATTCATTTTGACCAAATGATTAATATAACTGTAGATACAATTTGTCACTCAAGCGTCTTAAGTAAGTATATCGAATGACTAACAAGCTTTTTAACCCACATATGATATCGGTTGCCGTTTTATAATATACTTATATTTAAAATATGTACAAAATATAATATACATATATACACCCAATTATTCTTCGATCCGGAGTTGGATTTCTAATAAAATGTTGAAAAAAAAACAATAATAGCTCAATATAGTATTTTTTAGTTCACTAAAATCATGCAATATATTAACAATAAGCTAGTTTAAATAAAATCATATACCATTGCAATAGTGTTTATAACAGACTCCATCATAAATTTTCACTTCAAAATTTCGGTGCCAAACCAATCCGATAAATAATGCAAACCAATTATTTGATGAAAACATTTTCATATTAAAATAATTTCAAATATTCTTATAATATACATTTTTTTCTTACTTATGACATATATATATATATATCAATATTATAATGTCTACGCCACTTCCACGATTTCCTGTAAGAGCGAAAGAGGGTGTCTTTACGAAACGAAATTTTACTCACTTCCTGTTCATAATCGAGGGAAAAATCCGTTTTGCAAAAATAAATTGAAATAAAGGAGAGAACATCAATTGATTGACGACGAGTGGACGGTGAGACCCTTCGCTCGTCGTGTTAAATAATAATAACCAATTACAGACCGGATTTACGAGTGTTCATCGTGGAAAAAAAAGTATCTCTTCATATACTGTATATAATACAACGATATTACGCTGTAGGTACGTATATGATAATTTCATAATATTTAGATGACAAAAAATACAATTGACACGTCATGTTCGATATTCGGGAATAGTAGTTCGTAATTTGTTATATACACGCAGTATGTAGATAAGTAAATAGGCACCAACTAAAACATTGTAAAAATTTAAATGATTCACACTAATATACTTTAAATTGGTAAATAATTAACCAGAAAATGGGATATCAGCAATTATATATATTAATCTTATTTCATATTAATAAGAAAATGGCTTTACCAGTAACATTCTTTACAGATTCACAATAATAAACTTACAAAGATTAGATTTTTTTAATAACTTAAATATTTTGTTTCGTTTTAAATAATTAACTTTAGGTATTACATAATTACTTAATCTATTGTTTTGTTTAAAAGTAAATAATTATTACGTATATTTAGGTATATTAAGTCGTTAAAAGTGTTTTCCAACTTTAATAATGTCAATAAATTTAACATATTATTGAATTTGATCAGGTATAGTGTAACATTTATAATATTTTTAATATTCCATTTTAAACTGAAATAATGTACAAAAGATAGCATGGCATTTATTTTCTTTTGATATAATACATTTTTCATACAATAATTTAATTTTAAGAACTATACTACTAATGATAAAGTTAAACACATTTTATGTATTTAAAAGTTTACAAATACATATTGTTTTGTATTAAAAGTATAGTTTTAAATAAAATATACCAAAATGAATGATTAATCAAATATAATCAATGTACATGTACATAGTACTATGATATTTGTTTTATTATATTTCAATACTATATGTACATAAAATATTATTTACTCTTATTCAATATTATTTTTATGACCAAATTCGAACAAAAGTTCATAAAAAAATCTATTGTTGTTGTAAAAGTTCAAATTTCTTTTGTTTACCTCGCATTTTTATGTTGCTACATGTTTTGTAATACGCGTTTCAAAACCATTTTTTTATGTGTTCGACTATTGAAGCCATGCACTATATGAAAAAGCCACGCTTGAAGAAATTAAAAAACGAAATAAAACATCCTTCAAAAAAAAAAAAGAATGTACTTTTATCCCCCCCCCCCCACACATAGATTGTCAATAGGTTCCATTGTATAATATACACGAGTCTCTCAATTTTCTTTCAGTTTCTAGTAGTAAAAATAATATGGTGATTATAAAGTCTTGTCCTAAAAATTTCAAAAACACATTAATTATATTGAAACTGAACTCGACAATAAATCAAAGCGTTAATAACGCAATGTGGCTTAGAACTTTCAGCGGGGAAATTCAAATTAAATCCTCCGAAGCCATAAACTTCCAAAAAGCTGACAACAATAAAAGCACTACAGAGAGAAAACTTCTTATATACCTTTTAAGTATAAGGAAAGTATATCTTTTAAAAAACATTGTTTAATGGGCTAGATCACTTTTTGTTGCCTTTTCAAAAACAACAACCGAAAAAACACAAACTTTATTAAAAAAAAGTATTTTGATAAACACTTGGAGAGCTGAATACTAAATATATTATAATATTGTCGGACGTACGAGAAAATTTGTTCCCCGGCGCCGCTGACATATTTTTGTCATTTATTTTTTTAAACACCCTATTCAAATCCGCATTATCCTGATCTATTTTTAAAGACTTTTTATACAATATTTAAAATAACCATCATCAGATAATTTTAATATTATTTTGGGCGACTGTATAAACGACAAAAATAAAAAAACAACAAAGCTTATTCTTAGCGTGTTACTTTATTTTTCAACGCCTTCATTTTAACATATTTTACATTTTAACAGGATTATAATAACAATAATAATAAAATAAAAAATTATAAACGCTTAGAGTCCATTGTTATTATCATACACTCCTTCCAATCTACTGCGACGTTATGAATTCATCGTAGTACGTTAATACACCAAGTCGGCCACATCTTCCTCCGAAATAAAATAAGAGGGTCACATAATAATATATACTTTCCCTACATACTTTTTATTATTGAATAAATTACATCGTAAGCTTTGCCCAGAAGTCAAATAATCCAGTTATTACTCAGAAAACCGAGATAAAAAAAAATAAAAATTATTAGCTTACCATTAACCGTAGTAATCCATGATGATAGTAAATAGCTATAGCTGTCATTTAAATTTCCCATTACCTGACCATTAGTGAAATATTTTTTTATATATTAAAATCGACGTGGAGGAAAAATAAAATGGTTAGTATGTACGATATGTACATTGTACACCTATGGAATTTAATTTTTTATTATATTTAAAAATTCATGAAAAATCAATTCCATATGCGAACGGCGTGCAATGTAGATCCAAACTTAAAGCCTCTTATCGAGAGACGTATACATAGAATATCAAAACATCAACATAACTACGTTTCTGATGACATTAACGACGTCCCGCAAATTTATTACGATTGACTTAATACTACTACAATATATCTTGTAACATGTACTTTTTGTTAACTCTAGACCGATATAATATAATCAAATAAAACACGATTTAAATTATTTTGATGAATTATAGATTATTCTCTCTTCTTTAACGTTTGGATTAAAGTCTTTATAATATAATTTCATTATATTATAATTTTAAATATAATACTACTATAACAGTATTATATATAATTTCAAAATCATTTAGAAAATGAAAATTGTATTGAAATCGATTAAATATCAATATAATATCGAAAACAAAAAATATTATTTTCATGCAAACTATAAATCCAAAACACGAATAATGGAATGAAAAAAAAATAAAATGTTTATTTTTTAAATATAATTGAAGTACTAACTAAAAATTATTCAGTAAAGAATGTTTTGTACGACGATAGCGGTATTCTGACGTAATTAATACAAAAAATAATCAACAACGAATTATTATCGTTTCTTTTGCAACAGTATTACTGTAAACTATGAGTTTTAGCACAAGTCGTATTATATTTATACATGTATATTACATAAAAGCTATAATATTACAGTTGACATTAGTATCGCATTGTCGTACATAACAAAACTATTGAAAACACAATACAAACACACACACACGTACATTTTTCATGAAATATTACGATACGCACGTGCCGACAATAATATATCAAGATAGTCTAATTATTTATAAAGCTACTAAATAATAGGAACGTAAAACAAAATGTACGTTTCAATAATCAACGTTTTATTTGCTCATTAATTAATTACTATTGTCCGGGTATAAAATATACGTGCATTCGCATATAACGGCCGGTCGGCGATGAAGATACACAATTTAAATACCACACGGCGGATTCTTCGCGCTCGGGTAAACAAAGGGTAAATAATTGGACAGTATATTATAACGTATTACAAGTATATATATATATAAATATATATTCCACCGTGTGGAGCACAATGGGGTTCGTCCTCGAATGTCTCTCGGACTACGAGCGTGACCAAGAAAATACGAGACGACGGCTACGCGGCGGCCACGACTACAGAGCAGAGTATAATCCTAAACTCGGTATCTCACAGCTATATTATATACATGTAAAACGTAGATACTCTACCACCACAAATATTACTAGATACAATATATCATATGCTACTTACACTGCTATACTGTAACGGAATACCTTTGTTGTGTGCCGCGTCATAACCTTAGGGATTATGGGAAAAGAAAAAATCAAATTTAGATGTATAATATACGTATATGTATGTGTGTGTGTGTGTGTGTGTGTGTGTGCGTGTGTGTTTGTGTATAATATGGTCAGGTCTATGGGCAGAATGAGGGTTTCGCCCGTAATCTTAAACCCACCATCGGTAAATATTTATAATCGGACGATGGAAATAAACGTTTTGTGGTCCACCGACCGCTTTTAAAGGGATGTAATATAATAATATATTAAAATAATGTACCTACATAAATTGTGTGGATGATGTACACGACCAGCCGTCGGCCATTTATACTGGACAATTAGAATTTAGAGCATTATTTTTACCTAAATGTAATCCATAAATACAATAGATATATATTATATAATGTGTCCAATCGTAATATATTCATTTAAAATTAATTTTTACATTTGTATGTTTTAAATTTGTTTTATATAACTTAAAATATTTATATAAAACTGTATTTTTACTAATTAATATAATTTTTAGTACATATTTTTATCACATTAATTTTTAACGTGAATTTGTTTATTGAAAGCCTATTTTTTTTTTATTTCTCGAGTAGAATATTATAATACTTTTTTGTATATTATTTTGATTTATTAATAATGAACAATGAGTATATAATTTTTATAAATAAGCATCTAATTGAAAAACTATATTTTATAGTAACTATATAGAATTTTAAAATGATCTACTAAATACGCATGACCAACAACGCTCATATTATATAGTAATTCAAATTTATAATTAAATGTATAGTATATTCAAAATTATTATATAAAACACCATAAGAAATTTTATTAAAAAATATGTTTTCTATTAAATTGGGAACAACAAAAAACTCGAGACTGTTGTCATAGGTACAAAAAAATGGAAAAGAAAATAATTTTCATAATCAACCGATAAAAAAAATATGTAAGCACATAGGCTGATTGAATTATATCACTATAATTGCAACAAGATTTGAATGCTATAAATTATTTGAGATAGATAAATTTTATGATCGACGATAATAATATTGTTTACTTTGTTTAAACATATATATTAAGGGTGTGTATATGTACAAACGATGATTCCCACATAATATTTCAAAATTTTCAATATTCTTGCGTCGGTATATCGCAAAAGATGATTAATATTTAAGGAGACGTCTTGTACTGAGTAAGTACTTAATACTTATAAGTAATAAGTATCTTTAGTAGGTATAGTTAAATATAACTACATATTGATGAAGTTGGAACGCTGTCTATATTTGTTTCGTTTTTCGTACAAACAGACAGTCAAAGTGCTTATCACCGAACCGGTATTGAACGTGTATAATGTAATAACTCTCCCACCATACGTTCCGTGTTCACCACAACCACCCCGTACACAAACGCGCCAGACATACTCGTCCGATAAAAATCTTCTCTCGTGTACACACGCTGCATGACCTGCACTGGCTGTCACATACCATTTTGTCAAAACTGCATTCTCCCAGATTCTTTCCTACACAAAACTATCGGTCAAGCATTTGTACGACGTGCAGCATACATTTATTTAGCTATATTATTATCCGTTTGTTTATTAAATTGTATTATTTTTTTTTTTTTAATCGTCTGTTTTATTTTTTAGTAACAATTCAACTTCGAATTTTGTCTGAAGTTATCCCGAATAACACACACGCCGTCTTATTAACATATTCAATTTTTACCGTCTTCCTTCAAAGCCATAATCTTTTATAAAATATTATAATTATTATTATTTTTTCTTTTCATCAAGGATATGACTTATACAACATACACACACATCGCGTGGTTAGAGTTATTCACTGTAATGTATTTATTTGTCATTTGAATGTTGTGTTTGGTTTTCCACACGAATCAGATATTTCGTACACCACGGCTGCACAAAATAGATACAAACACACGATAACGAACACGCCTTCATCACACGTGTATATACCAATTACAAGTTTCTATAGGTTTCTAGATTTTAGAACGATTATGGTATGTCCGTTAAATATACGAAAATCTTAAACAAAAATCTAAACGATATGTATAACGACTATAGGTTGATATGAAAAGAGGACATCGTCATCTAATATAACTGGTTCCGTTTAAGAAAAAAAAAAACTCAAAATATCTTTATTATTAAAGAATTTATGCGACATGTGACATGTTATTAACGCACTTTCAACTTGAACCTTGAATACCATTAAATTTACAAAATAGTATCTTGCATTTAAATATCATAAAACGGCAAATACTATAATTTTGGAATCTTTGCAAAAACTGGTCACTAAGAGGGGGACAAAAAAAAAATAATAATAACAATAATCATATGTGTATTAGGTAGAAGCTTAGTGTATATTATGAATGGATAACAAAATATATGTATATGTTTTGTTTAACGATACTTTACTATACGTTAAGTGAATGGGGACAAGAAAAAAAGATCATCACATTTACGACTAAATGGACCATTGTAGTTGGGAGTCGGGGTCGACGCCAGTAAAAGAGGTTATATTATTTCCCTCTATTTGATCATTGTGACCACAGTCGTCGACAGCTTTACCGATGTATAAATAGCGCCGCTAATACACCGCAGCTAGTCAAAAAGACTAGCCGCCACTCGTATTCTACGCCGGCCGGATATGTTTTCTCGGGTCATTAAACGCCACTTGTAAAGGGAAAACATTTCGTGTTTATTTATAAATCGTCTGAATGGCACGAAAAAAAAACCGCAATAGAAATAAGATGTGTTTTGACCAAAACGCAAAAATGCTGAGTACTTTTTCAGGCATAAAAAGTTTAATTCTGCACGATAATTAAAGGGTTTTTTTCACGTTTTAAAATTTGTACTTATGAATTCATGATACATACTATATTTTAATATGTTCTGTAAAAATAAACGTTGATATTCTCAAAAAAAAAAACTTTCTTGCTTAAAAATACGTTCAAAACGCTGTAGTATAAATGTATAATACCATATGACAGCCACGCACGAAACATTTTTCTCGAAGAAAATTGTACACATGGATATTGTACAGCATAATAACAGGTTATTATAATATAATGTTTTGCACTTTCCTAAATTGATCGAAAACAAAAACGTTTATATATTTCAATAATGCGAATAACTAACCCGTTCCACCAATGTAAGTAGTGTTTAGTAAATTTATATCACGCGTGTGTTGGTTGCGTAGCTAAAGTGTAAAAAAAAAATTGTACCTGTGCGTGATAGAGCAGACAAAATACTGATGTACAATAATATGGTTTTTCTTTTACATTCGCGCTCATTAATAATAATTACGTACCTTTGTACGGTACCTATAGTCAATCATCAACATCGATGTTTTCACTTCATGTGGTTTTTTTTTTTTAACATCAATCTATATGATTAGGTTAATTAATTGGTAACGTATGAGTTGGAGGGGCGATGCCGGAACGGCGGGTTGTAGGGTAGAAGAGAACGAAAGCGCGATGTGTGGCCTCCGTCAAGTATATTATTGTAATTAGCTATATATGTACATATATATTTTAAAATATATTATGTAGATTATAGTAAAAACGGCCACCCACGGACCAATATTCTACCATTATTATAGTTTTATTCATGTGTATGTATATATATTACCTTTTTTACTCCGTGGGTCATTTTTGATTTTGGCCCAATTGTGTGTATCCAATACACAACACCCTTCTCCAACACCAACGACGATATAGAAAATAGTGTAAATATATAATAAGCAGCTCTAAGTTGGCTAACAAACAAATACTAGAAATACAAAATAATTAATACTAATTATACGTATTGTGCATAATATTTGTAATATAATGATATTCGTTGGTAAACTACAACACATTGAACGAGCACAGCCAAAGCTCAGTATATGGCGGATGTATTGTTCAATTGATGAATGTAAAACAATCCGGTTAGGAGATTTCGAAAATGACCCCTAATTTGTTATTAGAGATCTAACGAGACGTGAGAGTGGTAATAAAAGCTACTTCTATGGCTGGGATATAAACCGAGGACGGCAATGATAAAACATCTCAGTGTCTGCTCTAAAACTTATTGCAGTTGATTTTTCATTAGATAGATCTGACAATGCGATACAAAATGAATGTATCATACACTAGGCTTTAAGCTTTTAGTGTATATATTCCCGACCGAGTACTTACGATAACGAAACGTATATATTATATAATGTACCTTAAGCAACGCGAACGATAATTTTGCTAGCAATTTAACAGAATATTCAATAGTTCATTCGTTCGCAAAACGTACGCACTTTAGCTCTTCTAAAAAATAACTATCGAAACTGTCTAATCATTTATAAACGCACGAATGAAAATAAATAATGATATAAATTATAAAAGTTACATGTATGTTCCTTAATGTAAAATATATAGATGAAAAAACATATGCTGAAGAGTTATAACTTATAAGTTTTATAGATATATATTATTATGAGAAAGATAAATAAATAAATGTTCTATGCGTTTCAATTATAACACAAAAAAACGAAACCCATAAAGGTTAGTATAAACCCGATATAATTGACTTTAAACTATCAACATTTTGAATATGCCAGTGTATAATATACACGAACAAAGGGAAGGGCGTGCTGCAGCGTATTTAATTCATAATTTAAAAATTATTCTGCGCAAAACAACTTGACGTAAGTAACTTATTACTACAACCTATAATATAACGTAGGATGTTTTTTGTTAACTAAAAATAATTTTACGGGACACCTGGGGTGTCTTTAAAACTACTACAACTCTGCTAACAAGCGCCCGTGTAGTATAATAATACATCGCAAAGGGTGGAAAAACGATTACGACGAAGACCAGTATAATATTATAATTTGATTGTAAGATTCATGATGTCTTATCTCGTTTCCCCGGAGCACGTGTGGTGTATATCAGCCGTATTCCATGTACCGAAATCCTGAAATGCCAAGAGTCCTGACGATTCCTGGAAACGACCCTCAATATGATGGGTTATATACGCCGCAGTTCGCCCACCCTATTTTGTGCCGCGTGTGGTAATAAAAAAATAAAAAGCCAGTCGTGAACTTGTTTACAACCCTGCATGCGGATACACGGCCGCCACGCAGTACGGATATATCCATCCCCTGCGGGGTACTCCTCCTTTTTATAAGCTCAATAAAATTCACAGCCGGCAATTATCGTTACCCTTCGCAACCACCGATGCTGTACCACCGTAGTTGAAATGAAAATTCCGAAAAACAAATTAAACGGTGGCTTTTAGTATCTATCTATATATATTATATATATATATATACTATGTGTGTGTATTTACTTCACAGTATGTACATGTATACGATTATCATTCGAAAATGACGTACAAATTGTTCCTCAAAGTCCCCACCCATTTGCTATTCAATCAAAAATATATATAATATATATATATAAATACATAAATTTAAAATTTTAATACACGGGATATACACAAGCGACTATTAAAAAACTGTAAAGAATTTCACTCTATATATATATACATACGCGTTAAGAGATAAAAATTATACTAAATAATAAAATAACAGTATACATCGTACATATAATACAGTTAATAAAATATTATTTTAAACATATTAATTATTCATTGAAGTGGACGGTCAACCAATTATCAAGCTACATTAGAGTAAATATAATACATGTTTATTGGTTATCTTTTCTATAATATGTTATGCACTCCTGTGATATTTTACTTATTTATTTTCCGCGCAATGCAGAAAGGACAGTCACACCGAGTTCTTCAGAAATAAATTATTATCCCTGTAAATCGTATTAAATTAAACGGATTTTACGCCAATGCTACTGTTAACGGTCCGTGTCTTAATATTTTTTATATTTTATAAGATAAAATGCAAAATCGATCCAAAAATATTAATAACATATATACATATTATATTTGTTTTGTTAATTTTTTATGACATCATATATTTAGCAGCACAGCACCTCAACAGAAAATAACAAACTCGCCCCTAAGCGTTTACATTAAGTATAACTATTATATTATTTCGAGGGTGAAGATATCCTTTGGAATATATTATCATCTCATATACACTGTGAATATGATAAATATAATATACACAATATTTATTAAAAAGTTATCATGAATATTAGTATACTTGTATTACGTGATATTTTTTTTTTATGTAAATATTGGATTCATCAAAGAACCTTTTACCAGCGCACAAATGGATTCATCTGAGAATATTTTTAACGTCCATTACTACATTCTGTCGCAATAAAAACGTCACGTTTATAGGATATTAAATTACAATTTTCAGTAATATATTATATTTTGAGTTCAGGGTGGTCGCGATATATAGGTACACACCGCCAGATCCGGGCATCACCATCGCTACACGCGATCGTTCAGAATCAATTACAAGCGCAATAGTCAACTCTTAATTGAACCGGATGTATACAATAACCACATATTATAATTAAAGTTTAGTGGTTTTTTTTTTTTTAAGTAAAACATCCTTCCCTGTAGTAAACATTTAATTTCTAATAGTTCTCTTATTGATAAATTTATTCCAGTAATATACTTGACACGTTTTGTAATTTATAAGCATATACGTTAAATCTATAATAATCCATAAAAATTATTTGTAAAAATACATAGGTATCAATTGAGCTAAATAATAACCTATATAAAAAAATGCGTCAATTTATTTTATTATATTTTGTTAGTTGTCTGTGGTTAAAATAGATCAATAATAAAAATTGTTCTCATTATTTTAGAATACTTATTATAAAAAAATTTAATTATCTACTGAACAAAAAAAATGTTTATAATAAAAATATTCAATTCAGTGCATTTATAATTATAAAACTACACTTTTTTCTACACAAATTAAATTTCTAAATACTACATTAATCTTTTATAGATTTTTTTTTTCATTCTAGGGTTTTGATTGTGATTCGGCTACATTTCATCGACAGTAATAATTATTGATTAATACAGATAACTGATTTTTAACATCCAAATAACATACTATTAAATTTGTACCATCAGTTCAAATTAATTCAAATATATAATAGTTGACTACGAACAAAGACTCTACACTAACACGCACATACAATTAACTGTAGTTGGATCTATTTCATCCATTTCACCCGCCTTCGCATCCTTGAAAAGGATGGGCCGTAAACACAGAAATATATTTTGTTCCTCATGTTCTCTTTCAAACTCATTTAGAGGATAAAATTGAAACACTCAATGAAAAAAATCGAATTGCTACAGCCATAGACTGCGTCACTATAACATACATTACACTAAGATGTATTTAATTTAAAATTTATATTATCAGAACATTTAAAGAACCATAAATTTGGTCGACTTCATGACGGAAATATTAAAATCTTTAAATCAATGTACCTATTATAATATTGTATACATTGTAATTGTACTATATAATTTATGGCATGAATTGAATGTACACTAACATTTTAAATCAAGTTTTTTTTCACAATATACATTAGACTGTAAGTATATACTATATAAAAGAACGAGTATAATATACCTACGCATAATTACTCGAATTTAAATTACAAGTCAACTCTATAGGTAACTTGTCTTTAAAATAGTCATACTAAAATATGTTTTAGTAAACTTTATAATTAAAGTTATTAAATGTTTTGCGAAATTAAATAAAAAAATAAAAACCAACTGCAGATTAATAATACAACAGTGTATTAATAATGTTGTTATAAACAAAAAACAGCCACTGTAAACGACGACGATAACAGCAATAGAGCAGAGTGCATGGGTTATAAATTGTATACGTATAATATATATTCATAAAAGTTTCTTGTATCCTATAAATATTTTGTATAAAAGTACATACATAGTTTAATGGATTTCAGGACGGTGACTTCCGATGTTTTTGGATTTATTGTATAAGTGTGCACGGCACGTTGAGGATTTCAAATATGTATATATAAAAATTACGAAAAACTAATCTGTCAATCTCAAGCCGAATCACTTTATAGTGTTCGACACACATTTCTACATTAGTCAAAAAATCATTAAATTTTCTCTATCTTGTTTTTAGCTAAATGATAATATTCAGTTACAGTAATAAAATGTGCAGTAGAAAATACTACAATATTATTATAGTTTTAACTCTTGGTCACTGCACGCGCACGCCACTAGTATATTAAACAAAATGAAAATTGCAAATCTTCCGTTTAAAAAAAAAAAAAATAACTTGCTGTCATTTATTAATAGGTTTTTAGATTATGTACAAATGATTGCATGACTTTTATTAATGATCAAAATTCTTTTATTTCTAAGTATAAGTAAAAGTGAAACGATTTAAACACGTTACAATTCAAAGGGTGAATTTCGACAAAATGTGCATGTTATCAAATTACCCAAATTTTCATTTAATACTATAAAATCACATAATTTAGTTAATTTAAATAAATATATATATATTACAAACATAAATTCATTGTTTGTAAGGTGGCCAAAAAAAAAAAAAGAAGGAAATGCATTCTCATTTTTATTAAGTAAAATATAAAATGTTATAACAAGCTTAGCATGATATTTAATTAAGCAAACTATATGAACACAGAAACAAACCTTGTATAAAGGCATAATACACAAAATGACGTTACTGTTTAGTGTTTATACTCCATAGTAATTTAGTAAACAAAAATATATTAAATAATATAATATAATTTTATTCCTTCATATTTATACGTTATCCATTACATTATTTTTATCATATTATTTACATAATTGAACTATTTATTAATCATATAGTTCCTAATTTTTTATTTCGTTGGTGATATAATGATATATGTTTATATAAATTATGAACTCTTTAATCTAATAAGTAAATGATAAAAAACACGTTTCTTAATTTTTAATTAACACATTTGACATAAAATAAAATCCCTATCTAACAATAGTATCGCATATACATAATAAATATAATAATAAATATACATAATATAATTATCAATTAAATATTTTTTCATATCTATCTAAATATAAAGATTTATAATAAAATATTTAATATCTATCCCAAATGTTATTTACCTTTGTATAAATAACATAATTTAAAAATATTTAGCTTATAAACAAAACAAAATCACTTTAGTTAGGTATACTGTAAATATAGCATAATATTTACTATACCTAATTAAAAAATGTCATCAAGTGAACTTTAACTATAACAAATAACAACAGTGTGCCAATGTCATATTTATTAAAATGACTTTTAATTTCACGCCTACGATGTTTAACAGTAACAAAAGTGAATAGATGGGTGGCGGAGTTAGTCGTAAATTGACAAACAAAGGATCATTACAAAGGTCCATGCGGTTTACCCAGGTGTACACTATCACCGCTATTTCCTTTTACTTACGCCAACGACTTTTAACATTAATAATACTTCAGCGCAGTACTAAAGGCGGTTTTTTAAATTTTAATTGCTATCAAGATAAATGTTTTTGTTGAATTAGAGGTTTTAATTAAAAATAAAACTATTTACATGTATATGCATATTTCTCTTATAAATTATAAAATAAATAAGATTTAGAATAGTTGATCAATCAATACACATTCTTTGAATTGATGAAGAAACGCGCTTTAAAACTTCTATATTGAAGAACGTCGAATAACAATTTAGAAAGAACTTTGACCCACTCGATTTAAATTTGAATTTCAAACGCACTCGATGGTCATTAAGTTTAAATATTTACTTAGAATGAAGCTCATTGTATTGATGTTTATATATAATAAATATATATACCCATTAAACGACAAAATGTTTTTTATCTGCTGAAAAACGATATAATAATAATAGCGCATCCTATTGTTATAATATATCAACAGTCTAACCGTAGATCCAAGAGTTAACTGCGATTATAATACCTATATTGATGCGAGGCCCACCACTACCATCAGTCATATAGTAAAACGTTCATCTATATATCAATCGGAATAAAAAGAAATGAGAACGGAAGTGAAAATAACGTTTCTGCAAATGTAGAATCCGCCGATTCGGTGTATCACGGGGACCGTTGGTATAGATTGACGAACACAAAGGATCGTTACAAAGGTCCGCGGTTCATTCGTTGTCATTGTCACCCCATAAATAAGATACGATTTATCACTACGGACAAAATATCCCGTGGTGCGGCCAGTACATACGTATTATATATACTATAGCAGTTAGACACTATTATAGACATATATGTATACAATCGTACAAAACGGGACAACCGAATGTAGTAGAGAGACACGAAACAGAAGTCAAAAAACCACACAACTGGGTAGTCACTCCATCCACATGCACACA
This sequence comes from Melanaphis sacchari, assembly GCF_002803265.2. Taxonomy (NCBI): domain Eukaryota; kingdom Metazoa; phylum Arthropoda; class Insecta; order Hemiptera; family Aphididae; genus Melanaphis; species Melanaphis sacchari. Next base: position 736,092 of record NW_020271560.1, on the reverse strand, counting down.
CGTAAATGTACACACACACACACACACACACACACACACAAGTACACCCCCACGTAAGCATACGATCGATATGGTTTTCCCTTGTAACCGACGCGTAAATCCATGTGGATATGGGGATTCGCAGCCCCGTGAAATTAGACAGCAAAACGGTGCGTATATACCTATCCTATCATGCTGTGTTATTAACATTTTTTTTCCTGTAGACCACACACAATGGGATAATTTTCATAATTCTCACGTCAAAAGATGAATTTGCCCGCCTTCCTATATATATTATATATCAGCCCGACGGCGGGGCTGACGTCGGGAGGTCGTTATTAAAACAATAATATAATTATAATAACACCGCCGTGATTATACGAGGGTGTTTTTGTTTTTTTTTTTTAGTTTTTATCGTTTTGTACATATAATTTATATATGTAGTGATTCGATTATTATTGTTGGCCGGGAGGTTTTTGAGTGTTATTACGGCCACTGTAGAAGATGATGCGATTCCCGTTCCTCACTGATTGGCTATAACGGATCGCGCACGACATCCCCCCCACCCTCACCCCCACCCCTTCGTTATTATAGTCTTTGTGTCGTCTACACGCAAAAATATTATGAGATGTCGTGTTCACATAATAATAATAATAATAATAATAATAATAGGGTAAAAAATTTCCCGCACGCATGCAAATGGACTTAAAATGAGATTCCTCTTCCTACTCTTCCACCGCCAACATCGTGTCATCACGACCAGACTATAATGAACATCAAAAACAACAAATGGGATACCTCTTGGCGATACATCGTTTTTACACGTCATGCAATTAGCTTTTGGCTTGCCGTCTGTAAATTTACGAGGAAAAAAAAACAATGACCGGTGAATGTAAACAAAATGTAAGTATTACGTGTAAACTTGAGAATAATTCGTTCGCTAAAACGCACTTGGAGTTATCGATCATTGAATTTGAAGTGTATATTAAGCGTTATTTGTACCAACGCATATATATATATATACCAAACAAATGAAAAATGCTTCGACGACACTGACAAGTTCAATATAATATACAGTGCGCATAATATCATAATACTACACACGCTACTGTGTAGCATCTATGTCGGCACTTGTCTAATTAGGAAATACATATTATGTTATATTCTAAATTACAAACCATATTATACGAGCAAAATATAGGTCAATACACACCGAATTACCCAAATACCTAGTATACAAAATCAACTATAGCAAAATTATTACACTATACCTCAATAAATAGAAATATCCACTAACAAATTAAAAAATATAAGTTTTTATTATTTCTAACTTATTATTATTAAAGAATAATTATAAAATATACAATTATGTAAATTAAGCATTGATTACCTCTGTAAGTATAAGCAAATAAACTATTATAATTTACTCTATTGTAAAGTTGTGGAGAAAAAATGTGCAAACTGAAAGAAATAAAACAGACTTTCGAATGACAAGAGATAAAGTAAAATGAAAAATGAGCGCCAAGGAAGAAAAATACTTAAGAAAACTTCAGAAAACAATCATGAAAAGAAAAAATATGGTATATACTCGTACTTGATAACGAAATATAAGGTGATAAAAGAATAATAAATTTAATTGAAAGTGGAGAATTACTGACCTGACCAAATAGAGTAAACGAATAATTGAGGAATGTTGTGGTAGCTGCAATGATTAATTATTTTATAATACCACTGTTACGGTTCATTAAAATAATTAAAATAAATTTAATTTGCATTAACCTTTACGATGGATCTCAGTTATACAACCTGTAGCTCTATACAATTAAGGATATCATTCAAATGAATTCTTGATGATTAATTTATATCAAGTATGCTATAAAAAGAGTTTCAATTTATAATATAATTATAATATATGATCATAATAACTATTTTATACAAATAAAAATGGTTCTTAAAACAATAAAAAAATTTGAAATGTATTTTATATCATCGTAAAAATTATTTCATATTCATCCACAAAATTAAGAGAAAAAAATATAAAATATATAGCACAAATTTGAAAAAAAAAATGCTGAAATATACTACTATCACATTGTTTATTTTCTACCTAATTCTGAAGATTCCCGCAAAGTATATAATTAAATAATAATATTTTTAATAATATATTTATAGACACAAGTTTAAAGTAATAGTATGCACGCAGAATTTTCCAAAATATAGATTTATCCTGAGAATGGATAATATAATTATTAATTATTAAACTGAAAATTACCTATAGCTAAGAAATAAAAGTAGAATTTTTTATTCAAAATTCAAACATAATAAATATGAAATTTAAATTCATTAACAAAATTTAAATCAAATAACTTTAAGAGTAAGACTCATTTAAATTATATTTGTAAATGAAATAACTATTAAAAGTTAGATTTAGACCTAATTTACTCGTAAAAAGTGGAACTAATCAACCTATATTTCTTACAATTATTCAGTACAAATAACACTGTCATTTAAAAATTTTAGATAAAAATGTCGCATCAATGACTTACGTATAAAGAGAATGCTATTGTAAAGGAACCTAATTTCAAGTCAAGTATTCTCTACAGAGTAATTTATTCTAACCATGTAAAATAGGCATATTATGTAGCAAGATTAAGTTTAGTATATTTAAACAGTTTATGAAATCAAACTGAAATAGATTCCATAACATATAGTTATGGTAACCCATAGGTACTTTAAATGCATTGTATCATATTATTATTATACGATTTTTAAAATACCAATCCGTAATCATTCAAGTTCAATAAAATAAATATGAAATATTTTGATAGTTTTATCGCGAACCGCATGAAAGTGTCTACAGAAAAAAAACGACATGCTCAGCGCGAATAAACGAATTTTGAAACATTTTTTGTGTTACCGATGAAATTCGATTACGCGTGATGTATGCACTGTATATTATATAATACAACATACAAAATATAAAATAATAAAATGCAGTAAGTATACTTACTCGTAGAACCGTGACACGTCGTTGTCATATATAATGGTGCAAAAGCTACTGCAATGTGAATGTATCATTAGGACAATAGGAACAGCCAAATCGAATTTGTGCCTTATAAATAAACACATTGTATCAAAAACAAATATCCCCGGGGTCGTTTCTAAACTTCAGTAATTTTCAACAATATTACGTTACCGTACGGAGGAAATGGTGCGAAATCGCAGTGGAGGAAAATAAAGTTTGTCATTCCTCCACCAACCCGCAATACCGTGGAAATGAAACCCAAGAAAATCGCACAATAACATTGAAAACCTAATCGAGCAGTTGGTGTATATTTTTGTTTTAAAATTCGTACTTGGCCTCTTCAAAACCGTTTTCAGTTCAATCGAATTATTTTCGTTTGTGTACAACATATATGTTATGTTTAAACTTTAAACCCATCTAAAAAATAAAGTATAGATATTTTTTTCTTTATATTTTTTCATTTATTCTCAATTCAGTTTTGTTTGAAAAATAAACCGCACGTGCGATAATTCAAAGATAGAAAACCTTATTTATAATTGTTCAGAACGAAAATAAATTTAAATTTTGCTTATTACAGCAATAAGAAAATCATAAAATATAAACATACTGTATACATAATTAACAGACTGGTATTAAATTTGCAATTTACAATTTATAATGTTATTATTTTATTTTATTTAACCTACGAATTCACTTTTATAGGTTGCTCATTCTAATGATAAGCATATCTTATTATCAGAATTTTGTTTTTGAACGTACATTCATCCATTGGTTCTCGAAATTTACGTCAAAAATATTTTCATTTATTTTAAACTACACAGGCTTGTTATTACACTACTTTAACTAAAAATTATATTTTTATTTTTAATATAAAAAAAAAAGAACATTAAACTATAATTTTAAACTGAAGCTTGTGCATTGAATTTTTAAATACCTAGTCTAATGAATAAGTTTTTAAGATCATGAATAATATTTAAAAATATTCAAAAGTTAAAAAAGAATTTTTAAATTTTTCAGCTAGTTGTATATATAAAACTTTGAAAAATTGTTTATATGTATATACATTTTATGTCGAAGCAAATAGTATCACTATACCATATTTTATTTTATGCCTAACAAATTCAAAAGTTACGATATTATTATGTTACTGAAAAAAAGTTTAAGCCATATCAAATACTTATATTATTTTATCAAATGTTTACTTTACATAATTAAGTTTTTCAAGTATTAAACCAATATTTGTTTTTGAATACGACGTATAAAAGCAATATAAAAAACAAATACCTATTAATATCAAGAGATTTAAGTGATTTAATAAAAATAAGCAAAGGATTTTAATTATTAATGTACATTAGTTTACGTAGAAGGTATTACAGAGAATCAATGACAAATTACTATCGACGACTTTAAAACAATGTGCAGTCGTTAATAATGGTAAAGCAAAACATCTCAAGTATATATTATTAAGTAATTATGTATACCTATATAACATTCGGTATAAAATATAAATGAACAACAACGAAAAGTACAAACATATTATATAGAGCAGTTAAAACTTTCTCTAGCAGCGATATTAAATTGGATAACATCTGTCTTGTGTTTTATTGGTTGTCGATTTCATACGATATTTATATAATATACATATATATACTTACACTAATTTATTTAATCGAATAGTTCACACACATCGAATTTATATGGAATTCACGATAATAATTACGTCGATGTTAATAATAACAACAATATTAATATGTTAAGTTTCACTCACCCATCTCTATCACAAAATAGAATGGTATATAATAACATATAAATATATACGTATATAAATATTTTAGGACTCATGTTTAAGAAACATCACAACGATAGAAATTCTATACATTATTTATTTAATAAATTTCATCGAATGTCTCAATTTCATACCTGTATTGTGATAAACTAAAAACGTTCATTTTTTATCTACTAAAACTGAAAATCAACACTTTCCTTATAGAGCTTTTAACGCATCTATATTTATTACGCAATAATCTTGTTTACAATTGGAATTTGATATGCACAAAAAACATAAAATTAGCTAACCGGTTTTGGTTTTATGTGTCATGATATTGTATTATAAATACGAAATTAAATGAATAATATAAAGCATGATAGTATAATACATTATAATCATTTGCACACATACTGTAGTATATTAAAATAATAGCTTAATTATGATAATTACTTGTAAAAGTCGAACACAGGTATTATATAATATTCTGTAAAAAAAAAATGACAAAATAATAGTTTTATATATACCTTAAACGTTTTTTTATTGTCAACACCTGACTTGTAAGTAATTTTAATAAAAGTCATTTAGTTTTTTATTATAAACTAAACTCATAAACCCACATAAGATATATTACGTTACAACTAACCATAATATATTTTAAATAGTCCTCGAAACATTGTATTTCTATTAATATATTATTGTGTGTCAATACAATCATACAATAAAATACCTATTTAAATTTTATGTCTTCACGCTTATTATTAAATAACTAGGTATTCTCTTTCATCAACATTTGGGAAAAAAATATTTTTGGAAAACTATTTGTTAGCAATTGACATTGTTTTTATTTATCATACACTACGCCAAAGTCTTAATCTATACTTTCTGTAAAGGTGCGTACTGATCCAATTTTATTAAATCCGACGTGAGAATTCCGCTGACATTTCGATATTGTGACAGTGGCAGTATTTTATCATGTATAAAATTCACAAATTGTAGGCGGAATTAAGCAATAAACTAAAACTAATATAAAACAATACACTTACCAAAAATTCGCGAAAAAAAACGTTTCACATATTATACACAAGAAACATTTATAAAAATAAAAATAAAAAATAGTTATTGGGTATATTTTTAAATAGAGATAAAGATACATATGAGTCGAAGAGACGCATAAAACCAACCACAATCGATATAATTTGGAATAATAATTTGGCTTACAAACACTCGCTTTTAATTTAAACTAAATCACGCAAATAAAACTTTATCTTGTATTGCAGATGGCAAAAAACTAACAATTCGCCTTTTTTCCACTTCTTACCCTCGCATTGTTAGCGATGTGAAAATTAGCAATCTGAACCAGCAAGCATATCATTAACTACCAAATATAAATTGAAAGATAACTTGAGAAAGAAATGAAGTAAAACCAAATTACAAATTATGCTCGACAAACAATAATCAAAAACTATATCGTGTTATAGTCATAAAATATAAAAAAAACTTATACTATGCCGTACTTTATCGTACTTATAACAAAAATATAAGTAAAAATATATGTACTATACACTAAATAAACTCCTTTTATACTATAATTTTATGTACCACAATAGTCATCAAACAATAATAGTTTAGAAATCGTTTACAATTTTTAACCTTTTTTATTTAATTTATTTTTCAGGTTATCTCCTGATAAAGTTGTACTATGATAATCTTCCAGTATTATGGTAGTCAGATTTTAATGACGCCTAAAGTAAATCCAAAACTTTAAATTTTATTACACAGAAAATTTGTTTAGATAATATTAAACAAGACAACAAAACATACAAAAGCCTTTCACATGAACGTGTAACTATAAAGAGAATTAACGGATTAAATAAAATTAACTAATAACAAAAACTTTAAAATTAGTTTAATCGATTTGAGTTATCATTTTATTTTTTTTAAGGCATATAAATTCACTAAAATTGATTAAGTTTACACTCATTTAAAATATAAGAAGATATAAATATAAAATTTGAATTCAATGATATACCATTATATACAAAGAATGATTCTAAGCGCAGACGGCCTTTATCAATAAGTATTTTTCATGATGTGACTTTTTGATGAGCATAACTATTAAAGTAATAGATTTTAGTTTTAATATTATAGTAGATTGAACATTGCATTTTTTATACTATAAATATTTAATTATTTGAATAATATGTACTTTTACTATATAATTATGTCAACTTAAATATTTCAAAATGTAATATATTTTTGTAAATACCGTGAAACCGTATAAACAGATTCATAGTATAAGTCAATATAATTATGAAATAAACCATAATTTCATCGTCTATGGTAAAATTCACTATAATATAATAAACGTAAATATTTTAACTTAACACGAATAATTAACAAATAATTAATATCGTTATTTATAGTTTAAATGAGTAATTTTGTCTAAATTTGTACTTAGAAAGTCTGTAAAAAATTATTTTTTTTACATATTTTTAAGATTTTTATGATTCCAATATAAAATATTTATGAGAGACTTTTGTCTTAAATTTTCAAAACTTATAAATGAAACGAAAAGTTTTTATAAATTTCTAACTACAAATTAGTTAGCAATTTTTTATAATTTTTGTAAATGTCGTCATAATTCTTAACTTCAAATAAAAACTACTGTGACTATAGATTTTTCTACATTTTTTAGTTAAGAATTTAATATTTATAACATTTTCTACCCTCAGTAAATAATTTTTATTCAACATTCATAGAAAAAAATAAATTGAAAATTTATTATGCCTATCAATAGCTTAAAAATAGTTAAAATATTTTTTAAATTGTACCGTTAATATAAAATAATAATATAAACATTTGATGAAAATGTCATCTTTTAATTACACATAAAAATTAAAATCGATTTGATATAAAGTTAATATAATAAAATTTGATTTGCGTAAATTCCCGTTTTTTTTATTATTTTTCCAGGTTATAAAAAAAGTACTGAATATTTTTATTTTAGACCTCTTAAAATACCAAATAAATCTAATTTGATACCAGAAACTACATTTATTTTTGATAATCGAAGTATTTTAATTAAAAACTACTTATTGTATTTACCGTCACAAAAAAAAACCCCCATCAACTCCGCTCAGAATTTAAAATTCAACTGATGTCATTATAAACTTATATTATATGCAACAATAATGATACAAATGTACATTTAATATTTAATACGAAAAATTTTAGTCTAGTAAATATTTAAAAAAACAAATAAACATAATAATAAAGAATATAATATATTTCATATTACGTTTGTATAGATTTATACACAAGTATACAGTATTTTAAATAAAATGAAAATTTCTAATTTATTGTAAAATCCAGGATTTTAATACTCAACTATATTATATTCACATATTAATAAATAAACATAAAAATTCAATAAATATTACTATTTATACGCATTTAAAATAAATAAGGAAGATTCATTGTTATTCATTTATCAAAACTAAGATCCTTTTAACAAATTGTTGCATACCTACCTAACATACCTATCGTTTGTTTTTCAACAAAGAATTTTTAAAGAAAATTTCTTAAAAGATATTGTTCAAAAAGATTTTTAAAAATACATTAAATAATATTTGCTAATTTAATTAACAATTAAACATTTTCGTACAATTAAAAATAAATATACCTCAATAATTTTCAAGTACCTATAAAAATTAAACTATTACAAGGAAATACGATTCTACAACACCACAAAGTTTTTCTCGTGTTATTTAAAAAATCTAGAAATTCATTAGTCAAAATGTTAAGTTAATTTTTAAGGTTGGTTCTCAAAAATATATTTTAAATAATTAATTATTCTTTTTATATACGTACATAGTCTTGAACAATTTCAATAGCAATGCTACTAATGATACTTTTAACCAAACGAAATAGTGTACTTTTGTGTTTAGCAAAAAACCAAGCTACCATTCCAATTAAATTAATTACATTTTTTTACTACTTAGTAATGTTAGGAAAAATATAAGCTTTTTAAACAAATGCCTATAATATTTAAAAATTGTTTATTGTAATTTTCTAACTATAATAGATTTTTCTTTATAATTAATTATAACAAAACGCATACTTTTAAAATAAAATAATATTATATTTAAATTAAAATTACAAACTTTTTAATTTAAATTATACTTTTCATAAATATGATAAAGGAAACATACCAACATAAAAATATTATATTATTTTACATTGAGTAATGTAGATTAAATATAAAACTTATATTTAATAGCTCATAATATTATTATAATTTTACTGAACCAATAATTTAATGTGATTAATTCATATATTGTACTAAAAAATACATGAAACTATTTACGCACATACATCTAAAAATTCTTATTGGATTTAATAAAATCGATTATCGATCTATCTTTTGAAATAATAATTAATATAAAAACTATACGTCATCATTTTGATATATTATTCATTGTAATTATAAATGTTGGCTATTGAGTAAATATTATAAGTATGACAAGCTGCTTAAAAATTAAAAATAAAAATGAAAACTTATGTATGTGTATATAAAAAATTGTATAGTTAAAATTATATTTAAAACACTTATCTATAATAGTAAATATTATGTCATCAGATTGATAGAAAAGAAAAAAAAAATATGTGCTAACTTTTTTCCAAAAAAAATTGGTGATGATTAAGGGTCACGATTCCATTTTATCATGTAATATTTATAAAAATTGAAAATTACTTTATATACATAAGACTTCATATTTTCTGACATAAATCGAAAATCGTACAAAATAAAAAAAAATCTAAATCGTTTGACCAGAACAACAACATTTACGTTGTTGTCTTCATTAACAACGAGGGATGTATTGCTATTTCAGTCGTGCGATTGTGACGCCACATAGCTAGTCCTTTTGTACGCACGAGGGTTATTTACCCTTATTAAGTTGCACTCCACGCTTTCACCGGATCGCAGTAATAAATCAACGAGTCCCTAAACCGGAGGGGAGGGTTCCATTTTAAAGAGTCGAGTCTTAAAGGAAAATTATGAGTTCAAGTGCGCATGTTGACGCTATATTTATCAAACATTCTAATGCACAAGGTTCTATTATAAACGTATTCACGAAACATAACCTCCTTCAAGAGTGTATATATAATTTTTTATAACAAAAATAAGAACAATTTATTTCAACAAGAAAATAATTTGTTATTTGTACAATTATTTATTTTCAATTTTTCAGAACACTCGCTGAATATTAATAACTCAAATGTCTTAAAAAATCTTACTCATATGGCAATAAATGTATTGTGTCAAATCAATTTTAAAAATAACAACTTTAAATGTTCTTAGATTAGTTATTATAGTTTATAGTTTCCTCAAAAATAATAAATCGATATTTTATAAACAGAGCTAAGATAAAGCTTTAGTGACTGAATGGATTAGCTCTATTTCATCGTTTACAAGATATTTTTGACAATTAATTATATATTTATAAACGGCTTCATTGAAGATGAAATGGGTAACTCAAAAATGTAAAATATTTTTCTAGCACGCACTACGTAATCCAAGTAATTTTTAACAATTGTCAACTGCATCTAAAATTACATTTAACCAATATAGTTTCGAATCTTTAAACTACAATTCCTACCATCATTCACACATATATTGGATTGTAGCCAATGGTGTGCACTTTCTTATAACGCGCAACACAATTAACTAGTCAACCGATAAATCTAACACCGATGATCTCAAAAACTATCATAAAACTAAAATAAGACTAATGAATTAACGATTATTTTGTGTATTATGCTCAGTTCAGTTTCCAAAATTAACTGTTATTTATTATATTTTCATGATATTTTTTCAATAACTTTCAACAAATACCTATATATTTAAGTTTTACATTTTGATTTGTGAACACATTTTCATACAACATATTGTTGTGTGTTGATTACTCATATCATGGTTCCTATATAGTCTATATACTTACTGCTTTAAGTATCAAATGCAATAGTGTTGTAAATAACAATTTCAATTTCAAGGACCATAAAGACATAAAGAAAATTGACCTCGTTTCATTTTATGATTTTATAACCCTTTTTCTGACTATTCGGAGATATAAGGCTAGTTATAAGTTAAAAACTTCTTTTATATGTTTTCATTATAGTTATTTTTATTTATTGATTTCGGTTACAGAAATGTAGAATATAAATATGATGAAAAGCCGTCGTCGTCGTGGCGCTGGGACACACTGAATATATAGTCGAGTCATGGGAACGGATGGGCGGTTGTGAACCATATCCCGGATACAGGTAATCAGTGCTACAATTACAATAATTCCTCCCTTCTCCCCTCCTCTTTACAAATAGTTTTTGATTTGGAACTGGAGAAGAGGCTGCTACATGTGGCTACAGCACAGAATATTAGATAGTGATTGAATTCCTTAAAGCTATTAATTTTCGTACATTTTGAGCCCTTCTCCCCACTAATGCAAAAACGATTTTTATGAACCAATTCTCAAGTATTTACTCTGATCATGGATGGGTAGAAAAATAGTGGAATTAAACTACTGACAATAACTTCTGATTGCCGTACAAATCGAGGGATGCTAAAACTTTCAGAATAACACAATAAATGACAAAAATAACAAGTTTCAATAAAAATTATGATGTGACTATCTAGGGAATTTTTAATGATTGTTAATCGAATAAATTATTTGACAGAAAAAAGCCAAAATAATAATTTTATTAAAAATGGATCTTTCTTCAACAAAGAGAGGCAAAAAAAAATTAAAACATTTAAATTCTATTACAGAATAAACAGAAAAAACAACGTCAATTTTATTTTTATCCTAATATCGTTCACGAAAAAACTACGCATAGTTGAAGTAAAAATAAAACAAATTTAAAAGCTTAAAGGAGTGTATGTGGCAAGGAATAATTTACCCACCAAATCACCGCTATACAAAAAAAATCATTTTTAAAGTGTGTATAACAATATGGAAAAAATACTACTTAGCACCTACCAACTTATTATACACCTAGGTTAGGTGTAGATACTTTGGCGCGATAGAATGCGAATATCGTTGAAAAACATCTCGGCGATGCTCACCAATTGTATCATAATATACCTACTTACATACAGATAAATGTTATATCAAAGAAGGGTGACTACTATTTCTTAAGTGTCCATTTGTATCGAGTGCCAGCATTCGAGTGATAAAAAAATTGTATACACCGAAGGGTTTAACACAAATTCTGTTCAAAATAGCCATTTCGTGTGTCTATGGTATATTTTTTATCCGTACACAGCAAACATACTTCCAATGAAACGATACGTGTTGAGTAGCCACTAAAAATATACGTTACACTGCTATGTAGTTTTCTGTATCCATTTTCATCGTCACGGCGTGTGATTTACCTCATACTTATGCTCCCAGACATGAATCTGAGCAGTATGCACATATTATAATGACAGTAAATAAGTCAAGCGAAATTGTGTCGATTTTATACCCGTATATTATAATATTTACGTATATCGTTATCATCGCGTGTGTATTTCGTTTTAATTATACAAATGGACGACACTAGGACAAAATGAATATCGTTTTCAGTTTGTGAGTACCTATGGTGTACGTATCTAGTAAAATTATTAAGTTTAACAATATAAAAAATATTTACCTATAAATATCAAAGACGTATTAAGGGACAGGCTAATTAATAATTAATTATTGAATCACTTTAAATGTATTGATCGAATTGTTTATTGAAATATATTAAATAATTTAACTATATAATTTTAATTTTTTACCTCCTGAATTTTATTTTTATAACACACATTTTTATTACAATCATATAATTGAATGGCTGTGATAAAAATAAATAAATAGGACTGAGTTTAAAATATACGTTATTAGTTACTTAGCTAGCTAGTACATGTAGGTGAGTGCCGCAAATATGATACAAAGCGTTTGATAAAGTGCATACATTCTAGAACGATTTTTGTTTAATATAATATTAAACACACAATATTATATATGCAGTTATAAATATAAACGATTAATTATTATAATCTACTTATTTTTAATAAATAATTTATTTACGCAAATTTTCAATACAGTATATTACGTTTTATTAATATATTTATATACTTTACATCGAATATAATTTAAATTGGTAATTATTGTGGTTTTTTGAAGTAAAAATATGTTACTTCAGTTTCTGTAAAGAATATGTCTATTTTAATTCTTTCAAGGTTCAATAATAATAAATTTTATGTATATAAAATTATTTTCTAAGTGTATTTACTGCTCTTTTACGGTTAAATTGTATATTTATTAAATTTTGAACAGTAATATATTCACTAAAAATTTACAAATATCATATTAAGCGAATTTTTCATCCAGATTTTACAAACCTATACATGATGTAATACTCGTATTTAAATGTTATAAATAAAGTGACGATAATTCACGATAACTCTTAATATTTATAAATTATTCTGAAAATCATCATTCAAATCTATCAACAGTATTTTTCTAAGGATAAACTCGGATTTAAAAAAATATATTTACGTAACGATACAAAATATTAAAATATATAAATACAATGAATACTTAATAACAACGGTCATTGAAGCGTATGGTTAACTGTATATCCTTTTAAAGGACCTCTCAATATTACAAATGGCATGATAATAAAGGTGTCTTACTATTTAACGCTTCAACGTTGGCTCGTAATTCTCGGTAAACTACTTATTTCACACAACTAAAAACGAAGATATCTGTAAATTCACAAATAAACTTAAATACAAGAATTTATAATAAAGATTTCTCTACGCCTCACTCTTCTACACATAATTCTTCTATAATCGCGAATTATCCTAGTCTATCACAAAAATAAAATAAATAATAATGCTTACCACTCTACGTACGTATAATAATAATTAATAAAAGCACTCGTGGACATTAACGACAATCGTATATTCTTAATAAGAAACTAACTGCACAAAGATGAAAAATTGAGAAAATTGACCAGTAATAACCACATATTCTTAACACTGTCTGGCCAAGTATAAAAAATCTTTAGCAGCACTTTATACGCACTTGTGAACCGAGGAACGAAAACGATTTAATTGAGGGAATCAATGAAAATCAGAGGACATAGTGAATGCGAAAAAATGATATGCATTCAATATTTTTCCAAACGATTAATTGACTGGTTAATCCAGATTTCCATTACATCGTTCACCTTGTCCCTTGCAAGTTGTATTTATGCAGATATCGTAATTGGCTAAACTATTAGGTTGTAATACATCAATTATTACCTGGTACATTATTTTGATATATATTAGGTATACGATGTTTACCAATAATGCCACGGAATTGTATTTGATTTTATGTTTACCATGTGGTTACTTTGGTTCAAGCGGTAACCGTAAATATGTAGGTAGATACAATGTACATATATTATTTACATGTTCCTCATACTAATTTACCACTACATGATTATTATTTACAATTGATAGAAATGTTTCACTATTATATTGATATATAGTAGATATGTACTTTATAGGTTTGAGAATCCGAATAAAACCTAGATAAAATAGCTACATAATCACTAAATTTTTAAATACAATTAATACATTTTTTAGAAAATCTGTAAGCAATATTATACTTTTATAGTAAAATGTTGACACCAAAGATCCCCTCAGAGAGGTTCAGTGTATAGTTAATATTAAAAGCCTGAATTATTTCATAAAAAATACTTGGAATAAGCAAAACGAAACATACTTATCGAGGATTTATTTTAAACCAACATATATTGTAAACAGACATCTAATTATACATAAACATATAAGTATAACGACAATAAGCTTTTTAGATAATCCTAGTAAAATCGTCATCATTTCCACAGACAATCATATATATATTGTGCAATATTATAAATGGTATAAATATAACAAAAACTCAATCGGTTTTTATTATTTGGAATTTTAGAAAGAAAATATATGTTAGTAAATATTTTGCTCGCAATTTAAAAGTATAAGATAATATAGCTAATGGTAGAAATACAATGTTTTATTAAAAACAAATTACTCAGTTTAATAATATACGGAAAATGCAGCCAATGTAAATACTTATCTGTTTAAAATTAATTAAAAATATTTAGCATTTACAATTGTTAGAAAAATATAGTTTCTTCTTTATTATTTAAAAATTTAATTCTGTAAATTTAAGTTAAAAATAATAATTTAATAGTATACACATAATTTTATTTTTATTTTTTACAGAGCAACTGATATTAAAAAATTAAAATAATAATCAACCATAAATACATAATATTAGTAAAGAACCATAAAAAATATTCTACAAAATTAACATAAAATAAATTATTACATACTAAACCCATAATTATCTTCAAACAAGGTATACAAAAATACTTGATCATTTAATATAATTAAAAAAAAATAAAACTTAAAGATTAATTTAAACTGATAAATTGATCAAAACATTTTACTAAGTCAACTTTGCCATATTATGCTACAGAAATTTAAACCTAGTACAAATAACTATTGTTGTCTAACGCAATTATTTACGAACATAAATTATATTTTATATCTAGTTTAAAGTTAAAACCATACACTTATATATTGATTTATGTTCTTCTATATAGGGCGTATTATAGTAGTTCAATAACAGTATTTATGAAAATAAAATTTAAGAAAACTTAACAATAAATATCATTGCTAATTTTAGTGAGCGTGTTATAAAAATAAAACTAATAATGGTCACTTAGTGATGTGGTTGTAGACAGCATAACAAAAACAAAGTCAAAAACCAAATGAAAAATTTAAATAATTTCTACAGAACATTTTAAATTGCTTCATTAATTGTATTATACTCACGTCAGACTGTCAAACTTAACCAACTAAGCAGTGGGAAGAAGTCAAATGAATAACAACCCCATAAAGAGTCATACTATTAACTCAATAAGTGAGCTTTATCTTTTTCTTACCAAAAACAAACACTGAACTGTTAACGTTTATTTTATAGAAAATAATAAAAAATTTTCTTATAATATATAAGGAAGAACAGCATACTACTTAAGCATAATTAATTTACCCCAAGTCATCAACTCTCATAAATTTATATCTATAGGGAATACAATATTTCTAAATAGTACTGTTAATAAGAATCAGCCAAGTAGGTGAAGTTAAAATGTATTAGTTCATTAATTCAAAATTAAAATATTCTCTGTTAACTGTGAAACGGCTATAAATTAAATGAACTTAATAATTTAATAAAATATATAAATTAGTTATTTGTAATAAGGTTCAATTCTAATATTTGATATATTATATAATATTTTATACCTGCCCACACAAAACACCTTTAATTTATAAATATTGAAAATAATAATCATCAACAACCATTATTGAAGTAAAATGGTGAAATTAAAAAGAAACAAATAAAAATAAAACTATTCAGACTTGTTTAATATAGAGATAATGATTCGTAATAAACTTAAATTATGTTTATAATATTGTAAAAACTTGGAAAGCAGTCAGTTGTTACTTGTAAAATTTAAAATACAAAACTATTTAAATTCCAAGTTAAATGTTACATGCATTAATAAAATAACTTATCAAGCAAAATAAAATTATAGGTAGATATTCAATGAAATTTCGATTGAACAAAAAAATAATTTTGAAGTATCTATACATTTATCAATTACTAACATAAATTAAACTTATAAATATTTAAAAATAACAACAAACAGTTCCAATATTACATACTATAAAAAATAATAATAGCACTCGTCACACATTAACATTTTTTCGGGGAGGTATGAATATTGGTTGAAGAGGCTAAGCACATGTAAACCACCCTGATTTTCCCCAACGATTATGTGTACAAGTGTCTGAGTTGAATAATATCATAAGAGTAGGTAGTTAGGCAGGTACAATATAGACTTACAGTATTATACTATTGATGTTCTCGGACTTTGCGTACCTATAAAATAATATACAAATAAAATACAACCGGAATCGTCGTTGACAACACAAACACATGTGGATGACACGCGAAACTTGACCCGATAGCTGCATAATAGAATGCGCATAAAGATTTGCGTGTAGGATTTTTGAGGATTCGACACGCATGTCGATCCGACTCTACACGATTTTTGGATACAGTAGCTCTATATACGGCGACCAGCTGTTGCGGTTTTTCACCTCCCAGCAGTGGCGGCGGACATGGTGTTTATAATAATCGTATCGTTAAAATAAATATAATAATATCGGACGTTGCGTGTGGCACCATCAATACAATTATAATACAATGTAATATAATAATAAACATCACATATGCCTTCTATATAATATAATATAATATACAAAAGATCGAGCTCGTCGTGTCGAAACGTTACGTTTTAATATAAAATGAAATTTCGCAACTACACATAGGCGTTAAGTTTCCTAGTCACACGCGCAAACATCTGGCATAGTGACATGCATATATATCATAACATAATTAGCACTCGAAGCGCAACAAGATAACAAGTAGCAGGAAAGTCGAATTGAACATTAATATTGTTTTTATATACAACATATTATGAATTATAATGCGTAATATATAAAAAATATTTTACGGACATTGCGCGCAATGATTAAAGCTAAACGAAAAAAGTAATAAATATAGTTTGTCGGTTATTAAAATTGAAGCTAGTAGAAAAAAAATCAAATAAACGAAATCGAACATATGGCCATTGTAGTGAACAAGTATTAATCAATTTATTGTTATGAAAAATGATTATTGAAAGCAAATATTATACGAGTATTCACTGTAGCTGACGAACTTTAGACAGCGCGTATATAATTTTTAACCGATCGATACGATTTACGCTCCATCTGCTGAACTCTGAGTCTATTTCCATATAATAAATAGTATATTTTTTTAAAAAAATTTTATTTTTGTAGTACAATATTTTATTAGATGGTTGAAAAAAAATGAATTTGCTATTATTCTGATTATTCCGACCGTCCGTCCGTGGAAACAGTGTACAAAACGTACATGTATAATAATTATTGGCACCCGGACGCGGAAGGAAACGGGACGTGAATGGTATGGATACGTGGAGGACGATCGTATTATTATTATTATCATTATTATTATTATTATTATTATAAGGTATTGCGTATTTATAATAGATGCGTGTATGGACGGCGAGGGTTGTTCGTGGGTTTTAGCGAGAGGACGGGAGAAAAAAATTGATAATAACACAAAAAAGATATATTCTCCCCAATCGAGCCACAAAAAAACCCATACGCGGGATCGGTTAGGTTCAGTGATATTGTGTACACTGCCGAGTATATTAAAAAAATATATATGGTCTCTCCGCCGTGTGTTTTGTACGGTACGTGTCAGCGTGTGTTTGACGACAAACTCGTCGCGCGCGCCGACATTAACGCGTACACACATAGTGTACACAAACAGCCGTTAACGACATGGCACTCTCTCGTCGTTGTTGTCGGGGGACGCGCATTGTCGAGGTGAGCATTTTTACGAGTGGATTTTGTTTAATTTTTTTTTTTTTTTTTCGTCCGACCGGTTTTTATTGATTTCCATCATAACACAACAATAATAAATACAACAATGATTATAAATAATGATAAATATATCGTACGAGTATACGGGTGGCGGGCGCGCGCGCAAGAGTTTGTCGAACGTACGTTTGTGTGCAGTTTCGTTCCGGCCCACCCGACTACCTGACGGTTGCCGAGGGCCCCTAGGATGTTTTTCAGTATTGAAAGTCCACAGCCTAAATGAGAAAATTTCTATTTAAATTACTTATGACTCGCGACTAGGATTTATTAATTTTTTTTTTTTTTTTAAACAGATAACTAACGTTTGATTTATTAAGCACACTGCGCATGTAATATATCATTTAAATGTGTTTTTATACTTGCGTACATACGAGTTATATGTCAACGACTATTTTTAGAACTTGAAACCAAACTTAGATTTTTGATAAACCAACAATATCTGGATCTTTGAACTTGGCTGTTAGTAGATATGAAGACATTCGATTTATAAACAAAGATGAAATTAATAAAATGATAAGAGATTTTCCAGCAATCGACTAACAAAACTTCTATTTTAATAATAACTTATTTTAATTAATGTAATTTTCTTGTAGTTAACAATTTTCTTTTACGATAAAGTAATTTTTTTCTATTTTTTGTGTAGGTACTTTGTTTTTAAAAAAAGTATGTAAAATATTATTGTTTATATTATATATATACATTTTTAATAATTATAATCAAATTATTTTAGAGTAATAAATTATTTTTTAATTAAAAATAAAATTATTTTATTGCAATATATTAAAAGACTGTTCATTTTTTATAAAGTTTGAAGGGGCGTTCACCTAATCATGAACCAGACCGAAACTGTTTGTTTATGGTCTCATATTATTTTACAAGCACCTATGCGTGTGTGTGTCTCTCTTTCAGCTTCTGAACCACTGTATTATATTATTATTATAATATTCAATAACAAACGCTTTATGCGGTGCATAATACGTCGATTCAGTGGTGGTAGACGGGGGGATAAAACTCCAAAGGGTTCGTCGTTGGTGGTGGCTACGGTGACGTTGGACCCGCGGGGGTCGTGTTTTGATTTCGTCCGATACATCTTTCACGGGCCATAAAACATATACAGGTTCGTGGTTGAGTGGTGAACGGGTCGGTATATCGGAGGGGGTACACTCCAACGACGATTAATCAAAATACACGCCCAGAGCGTTTGCCAAAATCATGGTGGGCCCTTTTTCCCTGATTTGCATTTCGTTTTTATATTTTTCACATAATATTATTATATATTATACGAAAAACCGTATGTGAAACGTCGATTTTAAACGCTATTATTGCCAATAGGGTAACACCGCGTAAAAACCCTTATGTAAAAAAATATAATATAGTTTATTTTATAGGTAAGCTTTTAAGAAAACATTTAAACGCATCACGTAACTTGTGATTATTATTATTATTATTATTATTATTATTATTGCTATGTAAACATACGCGAATAGGTTTAAGAAAATTAACAAACTGGTTGCACGGCTAAATTATTTCTTTAACTACGCCAGCTTCCTATATATTATAGTAATCGCAGTATCCAATTAATTTATCTCTAAATAATCGTGTATCGTTAAAAAAAAAAAAAAAATACTAATAGGTATACAAAAACGTTATTTTTAAACGAGGACATGACAAAAATAATTTTCTACGGTTATTATTTATAAATATTGTAAACAATCTTTTACCAACTCAACGATACTAGACATTACACGAGATAATGACAAATTTAATATCTTCTAAAAATATTTACGACTAAGACGTTCTCATTATTCAAACGATAAGTAAATTATATCAAAATGTAATGTTCGAGTATATATATAACACGAAAGTTTTGCTTGACGGGTCGACAAACGAGATTTTTCCGCGTGATAATAGATATACGAATGAAAATTAATTAAAACGGAACGAAATGAGATTAAAACGCCCAACGCCCAACACGCGTTAATATAGTGACCCCGGAGCAGTGTTCAATTATTTTTACTAGTGATTTTGTGTTTTATTATCGAACATTTGTTTGGTAAAGTGAAAAAAAACAACTACTGTCGACCGCCAGATAGAAATTAAAACCTGACGAACAAAAAACCTTATGATTCGAAATCAAACAATGCGGTGCGTAGGCCCCGCAGAGGGGTGACACGGCGCAGTCGCCTACCTAGTGCCTACCGCTATAATGACATCATGACACAGTGATACCGTAGATACCGATATTCCGATACCTATTATATAATTATTACAGAAGGCATAAAACGTCATAATTTATTATTGTTATTATTAACGTCGCAAACACGATTCGGCAGCCTCCATTTATATTGCATACCCGTACGACGTACGTTATATTATTATTATTATTATTATTATTATTATTATTTTCGTTGTTATTAACAATATTAACAATATTAACAATTATACAGACACGTACCTAGTGGGAAACGCCTAATCAATCGACCCGCGCGTTCTAGCGATTCAATAATATTATAAATCACCGTGTACGCGCCAAAAGTACAAACGAGAACATTGGCGCGCACCGCCGTCGCTGCCGCCCGTATTAATAAATATTCGAATTTTCAACGGCAGTAGACGTCAACAATCATCACTCGCGGAGATTACCGTTCACGACACACGGCCGTAACGAGCGGACGCGAGCCAGCACGCATTGTCTCAACTGCGTACGTGCACGTACCTTTAATACTAATCGTTGTGTACAGAACGCGTTACGAGAATAATAATTGCAAGTCATATTTTCCGTGCCCGTCGGAAAGACGCGAGCGCGGACGACCGGGCCGGCGTCACGATACGATTTTTCATAATACGGTTAATCATCACCGCCGGACGACCGATAGGTGATCGAAACGATTGGACCCCATTGTTCGGATACGAACGACCGTCGATCCCGCACAATGAGGGGGCGCGACCTTTCACGGGTCTGCCCGAAAGCGTGTTCGACGGGCGCTAGATCGATCGGGATCTATAAACAAGTCGCTGGTAAATATTGTTTCGATGTGTCCGTCCGCCGACATATAGCGTCTCTCATCAGACACGTTGTTTGTTCGTACGTTTTCGGCATTAAATGCGGTTATTCGCGTCAGACTACGGGCTCGGACGTTTGTTTCTCATCTCGTAAATCGGCGGTTAACGTGTGAAGGTGTATCGCGCGCGAACGAATAAGTATAAACTTCACGATTAATATATCATTAGATTAAGTTAGGTTAACCTATCTGTCGAAATGATGACGGTCTAAATCATTTCGCTTGAATTTGTCGTACGATTATTGTTGGGCCGGTGAAATGATTTCGCCTCGTAATAATACACCTGGGAAAATGTTTGAATCGTCGCGCCAACGATAACGCAATCGTGACGCGTACGCTGGCCACTGGAACGGCGGCACTGTGCACGCGGCAGTGGTTTTCGGGAGACGCTATACACGGCCACCGAAGTGGTACCTACATTAATAAAAGTGACCTACCGACGATCGTAAACCACTGCGGGACGACTGCAGCAGTCAAGGTCGCATACCGAACACGCTACTCGCCGCCATCGCCGTCGTATTGTAACGATGATAAAATATTGACGTTGCTACGTATAATAATGTAATGTCCAAACGGGTGAACGCGCACTTACCGGGAGGGCACAGGCACTGTCCGGACGTCGCGTCCCGCTTGCTCCTGAGCGGCTGATCCGCGAGTCCCATCGCGGCCGCCGTCTGGTAATCGCCCGACAGCCGCAGCTGCATGGCCGCTACAGCGGCTTCCAGCGTGGCCACGCGGCGCTCCAAGACCGAATGCGCGTGCCACGCGTATACCGCGACCGCCAGACAAAGCGCCGCGGTCACGGCCCACCGGCCGACCGCTGACGCCTGTCGGACCGTCGACGTCTGCTGTCGTTCGGCCGCCATGTACTTGCAGTGCGTTGGTGGTGGTGGTGGTGGTGATGGCGGTTGTAGTGGTGTTGCTGTTCGGTACCGTCTGCGACAACTGGATCACGGTCTGAACCGGAAGAGCCTGCAAAGTCGTGAGGAGGTGCTGTGTGTTTCCCTATAATACGCAGTCGCCGCTTTCGCGTTAAGTGATCTGCTGGAAATTCCCGCGGGGTCCGACCGCCGACACCGGTTCGAACATTATCCTTCACGGACACTTATGGCGAAAACGAGACAATAATTTTCACCTCCCCGTAGGTATATTATACTATACCGACACGATTAGCACCCGTGTTTATTCGGAGAAGACGATTTAGAAAAAAAATTAATAACTATAAGAATAAAAATCAAAAAAAACCTATTTTACAGCAATACGTGTATAAAAATGATAAAATAGCACACACGAAAAAAAAATTATGTCGATAAGCCAAAGTATCGTGCGGTATTAAACGCGCGCGGAAAACACGTAAATGCGGCGCCGAAAAGAAATTCGCGAGACGAGCTCGGTACACGACACAAACGACAACGGAGGCGTGCGAGTACTGACTGAAGAAGAGAGGCGGCGGCGGTGGTAGTGGTCTTCTCGGAAACCACCGTTGACCGTGCGGTGGTGGGGGGAACGAGGGTCGCTCGGGAGGGGGGGTGGGGCCCCGGAGCGAACGCCGCCGCAACCCGACGACGACGACAGCGCGAGTATATAACATTATATTATATACGACGCATGTATAAAATACGCATAATTTTTCGATGTTTGTGGTATGGGGTGGGGGCAGGGAGTAAGTATAAAATAGAAACGAAAAAAAAATTTGTACGACTTGAGAGGGTTGTACAATACGAAAAAACATGGGAGAAACCTGCTGCAACTGCACGCGCGCGGACTTATAAACATACCTATACATGTATATATAACCGTATTCGTGGTATGTGTAAATATATATTATTGTATAACGTGCTATTATTGTGACGTCGTCGCCTGTGTGTGTGTGTCTACTCCGTCGTTGTAGATTTCTTAATAAAATAACGAGCGAGAGCGAATCCCTCCGGAGCATCCGAACGCAAGCGGCGGGTGCGCGCGAGATCGAAAGAAATCAGTCCGCCATTCAGCGAGATCTCTTTGAAATCTGCGAGTGCGGAACGGCACTGTATTATTATTATTATAAACTCCACGTGGTTACGTACGCAAAAATATAAACCCGAATGACGACTATTACATACAACACATACACTATTATTAGTTGGGGGGAGTGAAAAAATATAGTCGACGACAGAGTTTGTACGTGAATTTACGGTGATTTCCCAAGTGATTGTCGTCACAACTGCAAGCGTATAATGCCCGCCAAAGTATATACATCATACATCACATAATAGCATATAATATTGTGTAGTAAAATTTTCTCTCCCCCGACGCAGGCAGTCTCGACAACTTACGATTTTATCATACAAGAATTTTACATAATATTATATCGTATACTGCAGCTATTCCCATTACATTCATCATTATTATAACCGCAGCCGTTAAACGGTACTCCCAGTGATTTAACACGAACGTGTATACCTCGATTACTTAAACCTATGTAAAATGAAGTACGCGTATAAAATGTATACTTCAGTGGCTAATCAAGACGAGGTTTTTCAGGAGGTTGATGATTGGGTAAAACGAGTACAGTCCAACGCTCAACTTCATTACTTGTGTTTATAATAGTTATGTATAAAGGTTTATAGGATTTATATTTTATGATAGCTAGAAGACATGTAGGTTTATGGCCCATTACTTCCCCTAATATGATGTTTACGCATTGTCTTTAAAATATTGTTGAGCACCACTTATTCGTTAAGAACCTATAAGAACCAATTAGGAGCCTATAATTCTAATATTTATTGAGGAGAAGAAGTAGTTGCATATCATTTTTACTCTGAATCTGTAACTGTTGGTAAAACGAAACACAATAGATAGATCAATATGTAGTAGGTATTCGTTTTATTTTCAATACTATTTTGACTTGGTCATTTTCATAATTCGTTACGTTCTAATTAATAACTGTTATCATCCATTAGGTAAAAAATATTTGCTAATGAATTGTGCTACTTTATATAATAGCAATTATTATCTATTTCTACAGTTTTCAACGCAAAATATTGAAATGTTGCAATAATTATTATTCGTTCGGCTAATTATTTATCTTATTGATATATATTTATAACATACTCATTATTCCGATACTCGATATTTATTACTATTTACGAATAAATTGACATCGCATCAGTTAATAATAAATTCTCTCTTGTGAAGTAGTCGGCACGCGTAAAATTAATTATTCATACAGGTATTCTATAGTACTGATACGCAAATTGTTTATAAATAGATAATTAAATTGTATGTATATTGTATATCTATAATATATTAACGGAAAGATTATTAGACATAAATAATTGGAACTTATTTAAGCAAGAGCGAAATAAGCAATTTTCATACAATAAGCATTCGGCGTTGAATGATTTTGTCCGTGAAATAAAATAGAATTTAAAATTTCCACCATAAAGATTCAAAAAAAACAGATCATAAACACAACTAATGCGATAGATGTAATTAACAAGTTCACATTAATTATTTTAAAATAAGAATCATAATATCGAAACAAAATATACTATTTTATAGCCACATGGGTACATAAATAGTGATAATGATAAATTATGTATACAAATATAACTTAAGAATTATTGCTAAGTATTACGTAATTTATAAAACTACAGTTTTTTAATTTGGAAAAAAAAATTATTAGAATAATGGCATATAAAATTATAAGTAAGTATAAAAATCATACAAAATAACTTACTAATTCACTATTGACTTTTGCTAAAATGTATTATGTTTTTATAAATTAATAAATATATAAATTTATTACAATTAACTCTTACTCACAATTATAATATATGATTATAATAAATAATTAATTATAATTGTAACCACAAAGGGAAATTTAAATAAATATATGCATTGATGTGATCTCTGACAATACGTGTATAATTCAATAACATTACGAAAAGAGTAATTAATTATAGTTAATATTCAATATTTCTAAATAATAGTGCTTGTGTATAATATAACTATTCATTTATCTTTTAATTAACACCGACAAAAAATATTTAAATACGCATAATCTTAAATTAAGTAAATAATACCTATATTAAAATCAGATTAAATGCATGAATACTATTGTAGATATATGTTTAGTATAAATTTAAGTTATTTTTCGTGCCAATATAATAAACGACTTTAAAAGCACCAAGTTATATTAGCTTATTGTATATAGACATTCGGTAAGCACTCTATTCTCAGCTCAAATAACATTACAATTTAAAGGCTTTAAATTAACATATATTGTATGTATAATACCTATGATAATTAAATATATTAACTTAAACGTAATGATATAAGATAAAAATATATAATTTTATCAAAAACCTCAATTTTATATTTAATTTTAGTTTATAAAAATCTTATATTTTACGAAAATTTAATACCTCAAAATAAAATTCAACTACTCCCGACACCTACACAAGGCGACATGAACCATTATTTTAAGTCAAAATACAAAACTAATATTATAATATATTTATATATGTATTACAAAGTTTAATGAAATTATATTGTTTATTTCACATAAGTAGGCAAAATTTAAATGTTTACATAACTTAGTATACTAGTATAAGACTTAAGTAACTTGAAAGTTTTAAATGTATCTTACTTTAATTCTTAGTTAAATATAATATGATTTAAATCAACATATTATTAGCACTGTTTTTAATATTTTTTAACCAATCGAATTTTTAGATATCCGTATAAACATATGTAACCTATTTATAGAAAATATGATGGCTATCACAGTTATTGGTATTTCATTTAAATCACTTAACGTAAACGTGTTGAAATTTTCAATTAATAAAGATAAATTTTACGTATTAACAAGAAATCTTGATTTTAATTGTATATTTTAATTGATTTATAATTCATTTAGTGATTTAAGAATATAGATTTTTAGAAAATAAAGATTAAACATAATTAATTATTTACGCAAATTGAAGCAGTAACTACTCATCAGTAACGGGCAACGGTAGTAACAATAGTGAGGGTGCATAAAATCATATAATATAAGTGGGTAAGATACTTGAGTGTCGAGCACTTCTACTATTTAAGTATATTTACTATTTAAATACCTGTTGTGTAGGACTAAATATTTCTAATATTAATGCACCTTTAAATTAAAATATGTAGTTTACATTATACATGTATAATTACTAGTACAACATATAATTGAATTTTGACACATGTCCCAAAAAATCCAACTGTGTATTAAACAATCACTAAATAATAATGATTGTATATTTTATGAAATCTCTCAATCTATTTCCTCTTCTTACTGTATGTTTTTTCATTATATTCTCAAATCAATAATGGTTTAAGTTTTTTTTTAAATTAACACTTATAATAAACTTAACCACCATATATAATAACTTATCGACTGAAGTATAAGCTATAATTATAATAATTATATGTTTTT
This sequence comes from Melanaphis sacchari, assembly GCF_002803265.2. Lineage (NCBI taxonomy): Eukaryota > Metazoa > Arthropoda > Insecta > Hemiptera > Aphididae > Melanaphis > Melanaphis sacchari. The sequence goes on along the minus strand of NW_020271560.1, from coordinate 709,194 downwards.
ACTTTTTATACATAGATATTACAAAAATCATATTATTTATGTATTATGTCATGTTAAGCGTATAATACAGGTAGATACAAGCATCGTATATAATTTATAATATGATTTTATTCAAATAGACAAACATACACACAAATACTTATATATTATTTATCAACAAGATAAAATTAGCTTTAGTAATATTTTGTTAGCTGATTGGAATGTTAGATCATTTTAAAAAATGTTAATTTTATTAAATATTATATTGATAAAAAGGAAATTATTTACAGAAAAAATGTTTCAATATGAAAACTGAGGTATTATGTATAGAAGGTATACAAAACACGTTTTATTTCACTCGAAAATGGATTGATAGGTATCCAATATTTATCGTTCTATACATTGTATTGTATAATTGTGTTAAAAATACTTAAGTAAGATTTAACATATAAAAAATGTCTGTAATTAATATTAAATATAATACCTAATAATACAATATCTATGTTCTATACTGTAACTTTTTACATGAATATAAATAAATGTATATGGTTTAAGTAGTAATTATTTTTATACTGTTGACGAGTTAACGACATCAAAAATTGTAAATATACGTCAAAATAGAAATATTGATACATTTTTTATAGCTCATAACTCAAAAAACTACTATTAAGGATTTTTATTAAGGATATGTAATGTATTTTCGAAAAACTTAAAACAAAAATGTATGCCTTATAATATGATATGATATTATATACTCGGAAGGTTTTGCGTTATTTTGGTTGCCTTAAACTACAGCTGCTCATTTAAGGTACCCAATTTAAATACATTCGAGTTGTTTATATTTTTTTTAATATTAAGTGTAACGCGTGTATTAAACAGATTTTGACTTCAAATTAAACAATGTTAATTTTAAATATTTCATTATACTTTTAATAATGTAGTTTGTAGTGAGACATACTGATATTGTTTGTAGAATTATTAGTTTTAGTGTTATTATGTTCTTTTCAGAAATATAAACACTTATTTATGTTGTGTGATTTATTATGTGTTGTTTATGCATAGACTTTTTTTTTATAATATTAATTTAAAAAGTATGGCAATTATTAAAATAAAATATTATAAATTACAATAAAAAAATGTTTACAATATTAATTATAAATTATTATTTTTGTATTCCATTAATTATTTAAAGTTTTTTTATTCAAAGCCTAAGCTTTAAAATTACATTTACAGGAAGTATAAGTACAATAAAAACCATTGTTTATTTCGTGGTACTGGTACAAACTACAAATGTACAAATGGATGTATGGTCTGATTCAATGTTGTATAGGTCGTTTTTGTTTTGTGTGGTGAAAAAAATGTTTATTAATTAAATATAAAAGACATAGTTATAAATACTCTAACTAAAACATAGAAGTACCCAATGAAATTACAACAATTATCCACTAAAAAATGCCATTAATTGTATATTTATATTATAATAAATATCAATAAAACATAAATAATTTGAATACTCAATAGTAAATACTAAATATATACTTAATAGTTAACCTACATAAAAATTAAAAAAACTTTAAATACATTATTCCAAAAAAAAAATAAATAAATTTTCAAGAGAAATAAAAACTCCGTAAATATAGTTGGTAACTTGTCTTACCATTAACTTATAATATTTTTTTTTTAATTTAAAGCTTCTAACAAAAAAAAAAAAAATACAAAATATCAATATATTAATATATTAAGATTGATTAAAACAAATTGAGAGTTATATTTCTTCGATTAAAGTGTATAAGTTTAAAAAAAATAGACCAACAGTGTAATTTAATATTGTTATGTCCTTCACTTGGCTTGGCCACTATTTTATTTGTATCTATACACAACTTGTTATCAAACAACACGGGTCATTGAATGGATATCGAATTTATAAACATAATCATAGATCGTAATCAATTAAACTATAGGTACGTGTATACAAGCATAAAATATATAAGTATGTATATTGTATGTGTAAATGAAACCGGCAGCTTGATAAATATTTTTGTAACAATATCCTCGATATTATATCATTTACAAATTGTAAACCACAATTTGCACTTATTAATTTAATATATCATTATAGCTTGTCGTTTTATATTAAATAAAAACTAGGTGACAACATAAAAAACCCTTAAACTTAATTAATATATATATTATAACTATAATACTATAATAAAAATAAATTACATTACCTCCAAAGAATTGTCTTTGGTTTAAAGATATTAATGGATTTTAGATTGAAAATCACCAACGTTCATCGTATATAAGTAATGAGTAATGTTATTATTTTAAATTAACTCCATTACTATAATAATAAAATCAACTTACAAATTTGAAATTGTACATTGTACGTGCATATTTTCTTAGTAAAAGTAATTAATACAACTATACTTATATATAATACCTAAATTATTTTTAATGGTGAAATGTATCTCTGAAAAGTCTAAACAAAACGAACATAAAATAATTAGACTTGATATCTTGATACATACACTTGAAACTCTAAATGCTCAAGCAATTTTACAACAACAGTTTAAATTCAATTTTGAAAGTGAAAACAAAAATAAAACTGATGTTTAGAAAATTTTAAAAAGTTTTATTTCTGATCCAATTGATAGTAATCTAAACTTTTAACCAACTACACGTTTTCAAAACTTTAAAAATTAATTAATTCTTTAAACACGTTTTTAATAAAATCAAAATACTTTTTTTCCTTTATAGGTTATACCCAATAAACAAAACATTATATCATTAATTTAAATATTTTAGTTTAATCTCTTAGATTGATTATATTCTTTATAAAGTTAACAAGCGTAACAAATTTCACGAATAATATATATATATATATTTAGTGTAATATAAATCATCATATAAATCAATAAAAACTAGAAGTTAACCCTAAACTTTCTTCTATTTTTATTTATGATTTATTTAAAATATATCCCATAAAATAAATACCTAACTAAGACAATTCGAATACGTTGAGAAGATAATGCGTGAGCCCACCACAGTCATATCTCAAAAAGTTATTTTCCTAAGCGCCAAATACTAAATACTAAATAATGATGTATTTTTATTATTGTTATTTAATTTAAATCAAAGATTAATCATTACAAGTACCAACTACTATCAATTTCCAATCACTGGAAAAAACTACTTGACGTTTTTAGATCACACTTGTCACTTTCTATACTCTAAACTATAGTAGTTTTTTTCCTCGTCATACGTGTATTATTATTTATTAAAAATTACAACGCATTTTCGATAAATACTCGTATTTTGAACTTATTGAAGACAAGCACTTTAAGTTTCAAAAAAAATCAACAGATAAAACAAACTTTAAATTATTACTACTAAAATATTAAAATATTTATATTTTGAATAACAATTTATATTATTTTTATAGATCTAAGAAGAAATTAAATTGTCATGGCATACTCTTTAGGAAATACTGTTCAACATAGTAAATGGAGAAAAAATCCTTACTATCAATAAATTACAATATAGTGTTACTCAAAATCTAAAAATGAAATTTTATCGAAAAATACAAAATATTATTATGGGAATTTTATCGAAATGACTGATAGATGAAACTTTTTATTAAATGATAAATTATCAACAAACTCAACAAAGTGTTATAATATATGCGATATGCCCATTATAACAATGAAAAAATACATTACGAATATTATATACCTACAGTACATCAGCCATTATAACCATATATGAATTGTAAAGCGTATACGGTATGCGGGGGATTTAAAATGGTCCATTATTATTTAAGTGTATAATATAACTATATTATAATGCATCCACTACAACCGTAGTCCGTTTTCACTACATCTACATCCGTAGGTATAGAAATATATACATGTTAAAGATATAGAATATACAAATTATAGCACTAGCTGATTAATATAGCTAATGTTTCATTTTTTTGTTTTCGTGAAAAACGTCTAATTTATTAGATGAAAATATCGTGAGACAGAATTTCAGTCACCACATAGTACTCAACAAATATGTGTTCTATGTGTAATAACGTAGTAGCAGGTATAATAGTCATATTTGAATCATTTCAAAGTCTTATTAAAAAAAGTACGTTGTCCAATAAGTATAATATATGGGTAAATAGTTAATACCATTTTAAAAGATTAAAAACAAAGTGGGTTAGTCCCCTCTTAAAAAAAAAATAATATGATATCTTAGATATACTAGTCACTGGTAAATATAAAATAATGTAGAGACTTGAAGGCTAAATTTATTTTTGATCGATACCATGTACGGTTATTCGGTAATTAACTTGTGTCATTTCCATGGGCGCGATGACGCACATGTCAAAGGCGAAAATAAACAGACGCACTGCATCACACACTATAATAACGACTGTAAGACTTTATAAGTATTAGCAATATCCAATCGTAAGTGCATGAATGTTATTGATTACATTAAAATATTAAATACATATCCAAAACGTCTGTTCTCCACTCATTGGATAGACCTATTTTCAGTTAGACTTATTGAACGAATATATCTATATATAGTAACTGTTTAGACTGTTTAGAGTGTGATTAATTTGGATAGTTATTAGTTTTATCAATCTGCTCAGCATCAAATAACAGGATATACTGTTTTATTTTTATAAAACTGTTAAACGAATTAAGCTTGTGTTTGTAATTTATTGCTTATTTTAAATAATGAAAATGATAAATATCTATAAATAACAGTATCATAATATATATTATTTACGAGCTTTTAAATAGGCTAGTCAAACTTATTATAATTGTATCTAAATGTTTTTCATAATATCTGACTTACATATTATTTCAATTTATTTAAATTCAAATGTATTATATTGATCAACTTATACAAAAGTTCTAGGTAAATGTTCCAATAACAAACAATAAAAGTTTGTATAGGTATACACTAATTTTCCCTACAGGACTTTATAAATACCCATGGAATTTATTAAAAAGTTAATTTAGATATATTGTATACTTAAGTATTTAAATATAACAATATTGTAATACTTTACATTGGTAAATAAAATAGAAATAGTACAAAACACTTATTAAGTTACAAATTCTATAGTATGAATGTATCTTACCAATGCAATCGTAAACGTAAGAAAAATACAATTAATATATGCTCAAACCTAATTATATTATATTAATCATATTTTAATTAATTTTTTTAAAGTTAAAATCTACAATCTATTCAACATTTTTGCAAATAAGCAGGTTTAATAAGCGGTTAATACAATACGAACGGTGATTAATATGATAATATGAATTGAGAAATTATTCAGTGATAACACCTATCACATGTGTTAATTATTGAGAAATGTTATAGTAGAAGGTCTCTACACCATTTTTATTTTAGTCTTCGTCGAGGGTTATCGGGTAGTGTGCTCGTAGATAGTTTAATGATTAGGATATTAGTGTATGATTGAAGTATTCTGTGAAATCTAGAGTAATACATTTTGTTGATTTGTTTTTATATTTGAATTTTAAAATGTTCGTGAAGTTAAGTGTTTGTTAAATACTAACATGTAAAGAAAAGTAGGTGGTGATAGATGGATTAGAAGGCTTATATTTTTCTAGTATTAAATAGCTTTGTGACTCCCCAAAGTGGAATACTGTGATTAAAATTTTAAATTATTTATTACTTATCAGGTACAATTTAATTTGAAATCAAACGATATCTATACACCTATACATACTATGAATGTATTAAAAATGTATACATATATTTTATCAGGCCCGTCTCAAGGGATAGGTGACGTAGGCCGACGCCTAGGGCAGAATTTTTCTGAAGTAAGATTTGTTATTTTTGTATCATAGATTATTTTTAAAAACTTTACATGTAAGAAGCGGTAAAACTTAAGTTTACCTTAGTATATTTATACAGTTAAGCCGGAGCTGCATTTTACATTTAAACAATTTATCTATAAACAGTTTTCTGCAAATAATTAAATGAAATGCACTTACCTTTTATTGCAAACTTCGTTGAAAATTAGAAATAACTAAGACGAAATAATGATTTAGCGCGTACTTATGTATAAGTAGGTAAAAATATTAAAAAAATAATATACTAACATTATCATAATTTAATTTATATATTGGTATTAACAATAGTAAAACACGTTAGTATTAATGTAGGTACTAGAAATTATAATTACACAATTATTAATTAGTATAAGTACATGACATTATATACTGTGAAAAAAATATCATATTCGTCAATCTGAATCAAAAATACTTACTGTAGTTACAATAAAAATAAGACGGTTATAAATACTAATGCAATATATCGTAAAGTATTAAGCATGTTTTTTTCACGGTTTAGTTTTGTAAAGTTTCGAATTCAGTTTTCTGTAACCGTGTTTACCTATACGGTAACCAATAACCGTAAATGTGTATGTTCCTTGATTTTTGCTTAACGCAAAGTGTTATATCAAGCGAAGGTAACAGGTGTACAAATATAATAGATATTTTTTCTGCGATTACACATTACTGACAATTACCTATCACATAAGTCATAAATTGCCTACAATACGCCTATATAATACGTACAATATATTAGAATATAAATAATTAAACCAACATGAATATTAAACATTAAAACATGTAAATATGGAGACTTTGGAGAAACAAAGGTTAAATTCGAGGATAGGATACTTACACAATACATAAAATTGTATTAACACGAAGTTCTGTAGAATGGTGTACGGTATGAAAATAGTGGAAAATAATCAAAGATTAAGAAATGTTTGAGACAAGAAAACGTTATTTATATTTGCTTGTAAGAAATCATCAACAGAGTAGGTAAACGAAAGAGTTCAATTATTTCAAGTAAAAATAAATAAAATGAATTATAAATAATCCGCAGACAAGCGGTACGATTGCGTTACGTATTAAAGACGATTAAATTTAAATTAATGATTAATATAGGTATATGTAGGTACATATAGCGATATATTTTAATATTTATACTATCTTTTTAAAAAGAATATTAAATTGCGCATAAATAATGGTGTAAATGTTAATATTTACAATTGGTTCGAGTTTTAAATTTTTTTTTATAAACACATTTTACGTTGAGTGCCGACCAAAATCGAATTGAAGACGCTCTTCAAGCATTTTAGAATTTCATACACCGCACCGTCCTCAGATCCACCGTAGTCCGTAGTATACCTTTATGTTATCGTAATTATATTACGTTTTTCACGTTTATAGATTTAATAACACAAAATGTGAATGACAGTGATCGAAGGCGACGATGATGTCGGTGCTAAAATAATTTCAAAGTATAAAATACTATTTGTCAGGAACGGGAGTAATTGAAAGCCTTGCTCGTAACTCGTAAGTATATTTTTGTTGTTAGCTGGACCCCTTTTTTTTATTACAAAAATATTTACTCAAAAATCGTTTACTCGTCCCAGTTGATATTATTGTCAACTCCAAAAATGTAGGTTACTTACTGTAAGCTCGACATTTCCAAATCTGGTAATAAAACAGTTTATCACACGTAGAAGAACTAACTATTGATTGATATTATACAACAATTTTATATTAAATAACATTATTGAACAGTTTTACAAACACCCTTTTCCAATCTATACATCCGAGTTTACTTATTTACCCGTTAATGATGTGATGTCCATGTGATAGTTGATTAATAACACTGTATCTATAATCTGTAATTCCAAATGGAAATGAAAAAGTAAAAAATACAATAAATTCACAAACAGTGAAACAGAAAAATTAGTTTTGATATAATGGCAGGTTACTGGTTAGGCAGGGTATCTGTCTACGACGATAACGATGGAAGGGTGAGATAATATTGTTGTATAATATAATATATATGAATACTTTGACGGAAAAGGGAGTTTAAATTTAACTCGAACACTTTGTCGCTAATGATTTTCCATGCAGGCTATTTGTATTTGTCGTACTATTAAACGGTGCGTCGTTACAAGGGACAACACAATCGTGCCTGAGAATCTATTTACCTTTCATAAGAAAATATTATGTGGATATATTGTGTGTATATACTAGCCACGACGATGAAATGAATTATACAAAACGGTATTAATACATCCGGTGCAACCATCACTCGGTTCCGAGGGATTGATGGTCAGTGATTTTGAAGGTTTGGTATGGGAAAGTCGTGTCCTGGATGCTCACGCGGTGTACATATTTATATAGTATTTACAATGTTATATTTCCCTTGAAGGACTCGTGCGACTCGGTTCTTGGTATTTGATTAGTAAACGACGAGCAATACATATGATAACATAATGTACGTGTTCCCCTTCAAACACTGGTATATTATATACTAATCAATAGCTTGAACAACATAAAGCGGAAGAATTTGTAAATGTAATTGTTGGAAATTTTTTTTTTTTACGTATCCATTAGCCATTAGTCATTACGATCGTATTTCAAATATTTTGTCTAAATAACATTGATCAACGTGGTTTCTTAATAAAAATCAAATCACAACAAGAGTCGTATCGTCGTTCGCACACGCTTTCAATTCAAAAAAAATTTAACTGTGTTTTAATAATACCTATTGTTTTCGTTAATTACTATAATGCTTAAATATTTCATAGAATGAGTAGGTAGATATTTATAATAATTATAAGTTTTGTTTTTTGTTTGTCTGTTTTTTTTTTCAATATAAAAAATAGACACATTATTTTTATTATTTTACCCATTGATTTATTAGATATCAAATTATGTATTTTAAATAAATATTATTAAAATAATTTTAAAAATATTAGATATTTAAAAATAATAAATGGTGTTGAAATAAAAAAATAATTTATACTTTTCTATTGTGACATTCAGAAAAAGGTTTATTATCATATAATATTATGTTAACTCTATTACTTTTTTTATCGCAAAACAACGTCGATACAATGGAACATACATTATAAAATGTCTACGCAAACAAAATCTAATTTAATTTATTGCAAAATTAATTCATTAAGCAATATATATTTATTTTATTAGAACGAGATATGAAAATTTTCCGTAGCCTTAAATTAATTACTTTACACGAGTTGTAAATTTGTATGTACTTCGCACATTTAAAAAAAGTACTGCATTATTATAATTATAAATTATTCGACAAAATTAATTTTAATATTCTAGAATAACAAATATAGGTATAGTTTATATAATAATAATATATATTTATAATTTATATATAGACAACGAAATAATATAAATGGTTTTCATCCTGAACTTTATAATGAATACAATAGTACACGTCCAATTACCACGGGTAGCAAAAATGTGTCATTATAATGATGGTAATAAGTAATTTTTAGGAATTTACATCCGTTTTTTTATACATAAATAAATAGCTCAGTAAAATAAAAATGAATTGTCTACCTACGTTGGTTTATAATTTTGACATACGCCATATATATTTTAAACACCTAGCATATTATTTTTACTAATTATTATTCATTATGAATATGAATTTATTTTAATGAATGAAAATCATTTTATCCTTTCTAAATTATCATTTAAGTATAAATAATAATAATTTTTTAGTTGTTTGCGTATATTTTAGTGCAATGTGACTTAAGTTGTGATTAATTATTAATGAAATAACGCTGGTATTTTGTTGAGCTTTCATTTTTATTATCGATCACTCGTTCGTTCCCCGTAAAAAAGACTTATAAAATATGATATTAATATAAATCTTAAAATTAATTTTTAATTTTTAATGATAAAAACTTTTGAATATATTTTTACAGTCATAACGAGAGGCCGAATATCGCGTGAACTTTATTTTGCTTGTTTAAAGATATAAATTAGAAATTTATAAATAATTACCTAAGTACACAACAGATCTAAAATTTATAACCTATAAAAAGTACATCTATAAAAAAAAATGAAAGTAGATAATATTTATTAGTTTAATAAATAAAAAATAACCAAAAGTTAATTTTTATGTTACTAGTATTTTTTTATAGTTTAAACTATGAGCTTAAAAATGCTAAAAAACGTATCTAAAATCTAATCAAACACAACAGAAACGTAGATTTATACCAGTTTATCAATAACAAAAATAATAGCACGTTGAGTGTAAAAACAATTCAGTAGCAATTTTAACTGCTACCGTAGAACGACTACAATATTTAAACACACAAACATATTAATTAAAAACAAAGAACGTTTGATGAATATCCAACAACCGCAAATCGGTAGATTGGAAATTATATTTTATTTTTATGTTTGTAAGTGGTGTACAAAATAGTTGTATTAATACTATTATTACTAACGTATAAACATGATATATTATACGCCATATATAATCGTGTATCAGAGACTGCAATATCGCCGGGCCAACTGCTGCCGCGTGCACATAACACTTATAAACTCGTAAAGTATATATCATGTATTATTTTCCGGGCATAGGCCTTTTTATACCAGCAAGTAATTCGACAAAACCCTACCTCGCGCGTACATTTGTACGATATTGTAGGCACTTATGATTGCAGCTAACCTCCAGACAATTGTGAAACCTTTAAAGAAAATGTTTTTTTGATTATCATATTGCGCATGCTTTTATCCATATAATATAGACAAAACGTAAAAACCAATACCTACAATTTAGTATGACATCATTAAGTTTTTGCTATAGTAAGGCAAAGTTATGACCAGTCCAATAATTATACAATAATTTTATACAAACAATAAACCACTCGACTTGCTTGCGTGATCGACCAATTGGTTCATGATGACACATCAAAACACTATTCATGCAATCCATATAACCATCTACCTTTACATGACGACAAATCATAGACAAATTACAATTATTATTATACATGAAACAAATATTTTATAAGTCATATTAACATAAAAAAACAATATATTATATTCTAAATACTGACAAGCTATAGTATAATACTTTTTTATATTATAGCGTTACACTTTTTTGTGTCAATAAAACAAAAAACCTCTTTTTTGTTTTCATAATAATAAAACCTATAATTTACGATTTATGAAAAGAATTAAGTCTTTTTGACAATTACGTCGGTAGAAAAATAGTAGAATAGGGCTTTTAGAGCTCATTGAACCTCTGTCCCGGCAACGTGAATACATTGTCAAATTGTTTTCGCCGAAAAACAACCAAGGAGTTTGTCTAAAACGACCGTCATCGTCCTTAAAACGTACACTACACACGCAATCGCACTCACGTATACATCAACTATGGCTTAATCGCCGGGTAAACGTAGTATTGTATGCGATTATTTGAATCATTAAAAATGCACGATTTAACCGGATGCCTCTTTCTTCTCTTCAACTCAATACTTTACCATCTTATTTACATCGCTCAACATCATGAATTATATTAATAAAGTATACAAGCTTACCTACAGCATATAGGAATCCTACGCCTAAAAGTTTTTCGATCATCATGACGATTTGAAACGTAATAAATTATCGTATAATTTTAATAAAAACCTACAAAACATTGTCACCAGTGCAGACTAACAATTGTAATACCCTAGCTATAACTCATACAGCTTTTTTACTCCAATAAATCAACGATCATTATACGATGAACCACAAAAGCATCGCGACGTGTTTAATATAGTATCTAAAATGAGTTGTGGACTTAGGCCCCCGCAACTGTATTCGACGATGGTAGGCGAGTGCATTATAATATTGCTATGAAGTGACGACATTGATTAAATATCCTCCCAGCATCGCCACTATAATATCTCTGTTAAAAATAAAACCCAACATAAATGCTTATATACCTAATAAAAACTAACAAGTATATAATATTACAAGACATTAGACGTGGATCCAAAGTAATTATTGGGAGGAGGGCATTTCATGTTGTTCGATAATTCAATAATAATATCATAATTTATAAGTATTACTATAAATATTTCCTTAAACTGTAAAGGAATAAACTCTCAACTAAAAATTCAATAACCAGGTAAGTGTATTAAAAGAATAAACTTTTTATTTAAGGAAGCGGTGAATTTCTGTCTTTATTTAATACACGTGCAACATAGGATTATGGACGTGTTCTATTTCCAACGCATCGATTAATACCATACAATGAAGCGATAAGAATTCTGAAAATAAAACGAAAATTTAAGTATGTCTATTTTTAATTACTCTTTTTTAATATAACGTTTTTAGGATTTGATTAAATCAAAAATGTGAAAAAATCGATCTCAAAATTCACTTCACTATACCAATCAATACGTTTGAAACAGAACAAATCTATAGTCCTATATTGCGAGCGTATTGGACAAACACAGAAAATCGCCGCTTCCAAACCCCTTAAGAGCAATTTAGTAATATTAATTATACGGATACGCCCGGCACCCGTTACACGTCGTCGTCAATCGGCGCGATCAGAAATTTTCGAATTTTTAACAGAACTATCCGCAAGACAATAATGTATTAATTATTATTTAATACACACAAAAACTAAAAATAACAACTTACACCACAATAAATGCATATATCATAACGTCCATCGTTGTTTGACTACGTATCAGCATAATTTTTTTTTTCGTAGTATTTGGGGGAGGGGGGGCATCGATGACCCGTGTCCCTCCCCCTTATATCCGCGCCTGCACGACGTGATTAGGCGTTGTACAAGTGTAATATTATACACAACACGCGCGGCGTTTATCTAAGTGGTATACGTTGACGTTGTACGAGGTATGTGTATAATAATCAAAACGACGATTGTGAACGTGTTTGAGGTGACCATTGTCGTTTATTTATTACATATGTATTATTATTATTATTATTATTATTATTATTATTATTATATTGAATTCCACGAAGCGGCCAATTAAATGATTGATGTCAATTGGCGGTGGCCGTTGATCCCCACGGGCGGACACCCCGCAGCACCCACGCACCCCTCACGCCAATAATACACTCCACCCGCGTGTTCGGCGTGTACGCCACGTGGGGTCACGCGTTATTATTTATCACCGACGTCACGCGCTGTACAACTTGAACTTCCTCACGTACTTGCTCACCGCGCTCTTGGCGCAGGGTTTCAGCGCCAAGCACGTGGCCACGTCTTCGGGCTGTTCCTTCCACACGACGTGCTGCACGCCGTCCGTTGCGAGCGCCGCGGCCGTGCTCAACAGGGAAGTCTCGTCGGGTACCTGTAAAAAACAAAAAAAAATAATAAAAAACGGGTGACGGATGACGGTAAATTATATAATTCACACGTAATAAGATTCTACTATAGTTTAATGTAGGTACGCATAACACGTTACAATGTATTAAAACAGTTGGAACGGTTTTTTTTTTTTAACGTGATAAATACATAAATATAATAAAACGTACACAGTTATGTACTGATAAGGCTCAAACTTTGATGAGTTTGCACGTGTTTTCATTTCCTTTTTTTTTTGTTTGATGATTAGATTTTATTTTGATGGGCAAGCTATTAATTTATTTTATGACTTTGCGAATAAAACATCAAAAGGCTTTAGTGCGCAGTTAAATTTTTCAGAGCACATCCGTGCAATTTTTCTAATATGCCGATTTGACGATTATAGAGCATAATATTTGATTGGGAGCAAATTAAAATCTTCAACGGTTTAATACAGAGACATTGATCAGAGATTTTTAACTTCGTTGCCGCATTTATTTCATAATTCTATCTACTTTATTGATCGGCTGTAAACATGAAAAGTATAGAGAAAATTTACTAGAGTTTACCATTTATACGAACACGCAAAATTTAAAAATACAACTGTGCATTTTTTTTTTTTTTAACGCATAAGTACTTTTATTTTTAAAATACATTGTAACTGTAAGTGTATGAATATTTTATGAACATTATTTAATAAACTTTCAGAGCATTTTAGTTTGGGTCCTATTTTCAGGTATAATAACAGTTTTAATAATAATTATTATTATTATTGTTTTTACCAACAAAAATGTTGCGTGTTATCAAATACAAACTACAGTAATTCAATACTACGACCCGATTCGACACAATGGTAGTTTCATGAGTCATAATTATTGTGTGAATAAAAAATTATTTGATGATAAACAAATTAAACGACTGGCTGACTGTTCGGTCATTTTGACACAATTTACCAATTAAGCATTGGTTAAAGGCTTTAAAGTAGTTTTACCAATAAATTCAAAAAAAAAAAAAAGAAGCCTATAAATAATAAGTTTTATTCAATCATTGCCATTACTATACAACATAATCATCTGGTCTTAAGAATAAGAATAATTCAGTAACAGCTATGTAACCCAAACCCAAAAGTTACAAATTATTAATGGACACATCGAAAATTATATATACAATATGATTCATCAAGCATCTCACCTCCATTGCTTTTCTTTAATGATTCAACAATTGAACATTTGATTTTTGAAACTTCTAAATAATATGTTTAAATGAGAACATATTTTAGAATTGGTACTTGAAAGAATTTATTTAACCATTTAAGCAAGTTCTGTAGCTAATCTCTGTCTTCACAATGAAAACTATCCTTTTATACTTTAAATTATTTAGAAGACAATTTTTTTGTTTTAATTTTGATGTACCTAACTTAATCAAAATTCAAATAAGTATACTTTCTCGATTATTAAATATTATTTACTAATGATAATATACATGCCTATATATATATACATATTAAAATATATTATATTGTTAATATTTACGAAAAAAGTTAGATAAAAGATTTATTTGAACAAGGACAATAGGTAATTAGTAATAAGTGTTTCTTTTTTAATTAATTTACAAATTGTAATAAGTAAACTATATTAATCTATTAGAATTTTAGAATTTGTAATAATTGTCCAAGTATGACAAATAAGAAAATGGCTAAATAAATATTAAATTAACGGTTATTTTAATTTTACGTATAACTATGAACGTCTTGAATAAAACCATGGGCTGTTATATCCTCAACAGCGAGTAAATACATTAAGTTTAATAAGTCAGAAATTACTTGTTAGAATTTGATGTAGATATATCAACATTAAAAAAATAAATATATATATCTGCTTATAATTTTATATCATCACAGAAAACCCCTTAAATCGTATACAAACATCAATTACTCGAAAATATTGTGTTTAAATATATTTAAAAATTACAAAAATCATATTTTGAATAACTGAATCATTAAAGAATATAAGAGTGAATATTCTTAGTAAATAACCCTATATATGACTATTATGACTTATGTATAGTATCTAATAGATAGTCTATTAGTCCAACACGTTTCGTGTTAACATATAAGTACCTACATTTATTATTTTTACAGAACATCCAGAAAAACGGTCACATATTGGTAATATATATTTATTTATTTTACGAATACTTACGTTACTATACATATAGTAATATAGTATATTGTATACATTCTTAAATAATATACACACATAACATCAACGCATTAATGTGATTTTCGTAATATGAAGAAAAATATAATTGAAACCATGGCTCCAAAATACGCTTATAAACTACAGCACAAACGAAAACATCAATACAGAAGTGATCGTAAAGAAGGGTATAATTCCCCCGAAGGCGGAAGAACAAAGGAAAATGTAATTTAGGATTACGCATACGAGACATAAGGGAATCCGTGTTTGGCCTACGGCTGAAAAAACAATATGATGATATCTGAGAAATAAGCTGAAGAACAAGGAAACAAAATTATCCTGAATAAGAAGGTCTGGGATAAAAGTGAATACATTTTCATCGCTATTGGCTATACCTACCCACACAACAAAAGGATATTATATGATTATAAATCTAATGTTACCGTTTTAGTAGAAAATTGGTCGGTATGTATAGCTTAGAATTTAAAAAAATATTATTTAATGAATAAACGATATAAATAATAATAGTATTGAATCATAGTTAAAATATATTTTTAACAACAACAAATTTAAACTATAATTAACATTAAAATATTTTACCAAAAAGTCTTAGCTAGTAGAATATTATATTTAGCCAAACGAAACGTTTACATCTCATGATACAATCATGGAACATCGAAAAACGATCAGTTAAGTTTTACTAAAAAATGGATTTAGCATTTTATATTTCTTCACCACTGATAATCACCGTTTACGCGTCAAGTCTTGAAAATTATAGAAAAATATACCTCTAAAAAATACAACGCGTGTTCAACTTTTTTCGTTTCACTGCACGGATGTCATTAAATCGCATTTAATGTCCTCAGTAAACGAGCAACATTGCCAAACCAAACCGTTGAATGCTATATTATTTTATTATAATTAAACGACTAGAAAATAACATACGGCCATTTCGAGAGACTAAAAAATAACACACATAATAATAATAATATTGAACTAGACGGACGCCATAACACATATATATACAGTAATAACACGTGCCCGTTATACCGTATTTCCCGGTGATTTAAATTTAAACCGTTAAGTGACAGAGCGTCTATGCTTTCAAATTATAAGGCGCCGATAGAAGCAAATTGCGATATATGGACAATGAATTGCGGCGACAGATGATATTATAATTGTTCGCAGTTCAAACGGAAATCCAAAACGCACATATTACTGCTGTAAATGGTTATCATGCGACAATATTTAAGATCATTAAATATCGATCTACATTTTATCATACTATTTAATATTATTATAATACGTATGTTATATGCGCACAACTCGACGAGCACAGACAGAAACAATTATTACGTCGGCCAGTTGAATAACGATAAATTTCTCATATAATACGAATGTTAAAATTCCACGAAAATAAATCAGACCCATATAATACTATCAACCAAAAATAAAGAAAGCCTGGCTAGAAAAATCAAAACACAGTATCACTTAAAAAATAACTAAGAAACATAAAACTTCCCATTAAAAAATGGGGTTTTCCCTTTATTTTAATAAGAGGAGATAAAAAATAATCACACAAATCGCAATAGGAAATGCGTATTTAACCAACACCTTTCTTATCGCCAAGACCTGCAACAATTTAAGACAAATTCAAAGGATAACATTGAATTGAGTCCCATCATAATAATATTAATATTGAAAATAATAATTTGAAAATTTCAAGTACATACTTATCTTATTATTTTTGAAAATATAACAAAATATTAAAAATTCGTCACTGGCTATGTAGGTAGTTATGACATTTAATCTTTACGGACTCAATTCAAAGATATTAAGATAATAAGCTGGATTCAATTCAAACACATAAAAGTAGCATGTACTCAATTCAATATTATCGAATTCAAAGAAACCCTTACATTCAATCACATTAAAACAAAATGCCTAAAACATACTAAACCATGAAAAATCTTTATTAAGTTAGCCTCGTTCTAGCATACACATTTAACGACAAGACAGCCCAAAATCAATACATTTACATTTCCGTGATATAAATTCAGGTTAAAAATCTTAAATAATGCTATTTTGATTAACTTATAACTCATAACTTATCTAAAAGCAGGCTAATAACCATCGTTATTGAAACTTCGACAGATAATAAAAGTAAAAAAAAATCCTGGTAATGTAAACGTCGTTACCCACGCATATGTAGGTATACGTATAATAGTGCATACACTATTATCTTCTCGTTTATTAAAGATTTTAATAATACGAATACCTATAACATATAAAATATTAACGATGATGGACTTACTTCCAAGATGACTTTGTGCATGTTCTTGAGGTCCATTAGATACGCTTGCGTGTCCGGATCCGAATAATAAGTGTGCAACACAGCGACACAAGCATGACACGCTTGGGCCATGACGGCGCCGGACGGCCATTTCAAGTTCCTGGTCAAGTCACCACGCACCAGCACGTACTGTACCAAGTTATTCATCGTCGACAACCTTAAATAAAAAACATATCCAAATCGTCGATCAAACAAATCAGCGTGGACGCGCAGAGTCTTAACCACGATATAGTGCAGCATTTTCGGGAGAATTCTCGTCCGTCGATTTAAAAAATAATAATAACAAACTCACGACGTTGATAAGACCTTTAGGGGGGGAGAAGGAGGATGGACTAGAACTATATAGACTTATATATCGGATACAGCCACCGTGATGACGAACACGATGCATAGAGATAACAGAGGGTGGCGCCAGATGTTTGACTTAACCATAACAATAATTATTAATTCGTATACACACGTATGTTGGCGAGAGAAACAACTTATTATATTATAATCTATTAAAAATAAATACAATTTAGTGTGTTACATAAACGAAACAAAAACAATTTTTACCGTCGTAGGTACATAAAATATAATTATAAAAAGGTACATAATACGTTCGAAACACATACAACGAACGTTTATCATTACAATATTACAATAGTATTATGTCTTATGCATAGATCGTATATACGATCAAATGTTTTATGTGACGAGCGTGATCGTCAATCGAACGAGTTTCGACGTCTGTACACGGCCACGGCCCGCAGCCGTATATCTTCGAAGCACAACCCGATGTCCATTTTCAAGTTCCTCGCCCGGACCTGGACGTCTTCGCGCATCAGGTCAAAGCACATGGCTATGATGCCCATGCCCAGCAGCAAGTACACGAACTTGATGACCAGCTTCATCGGATGATCGGCCGCGGCATCCGTGGCGCTACCCACCGGTACGAAGTTCTCGATGCCGATCTTGCACAAGCTGGTAACGCAGAAAAACGTGCTGTCCAGGTACGACCAGTCTTCGAGCGTGACGAACGTCACCGTGCCGGCGGCCACGTACGCCGCCAGCACCCACAAGCAAGCCATGGACGGCACGATCACCCTCGACTTCTGGGGCAACTGTTGGTTGTACGGGTCACCGCCAGCCTTGTCCTCCATGCTGCACTGGTACACCCACGTGTACAGCCAACGGAAGCTCTGGGCCAACACCTGATGCGAACATCAGCGATATAAAAATAATAAAAAGTTAATATTATGTTACCGCGTCTATATTATAATATTATACATAATATTATATATATATAGAGTGATCCGATTAATCGCTCGATTTTTCTAAATTTCTGAGGATAAACTGTTATGATTTTGAAAATAATAAAAAGAAAAAAAATGTATTTACTTCAGTCGTAGTTATTTTTAAGTTTTTTTTTTAATTTTTCTTAACGGTAGACAACTCATTTGGTTTTGATCACATATGTATCTACACAGAGCCCCCGAATATTTTCTAAAAATATTGACGTGTAACTAATTAGTGTTATCGTTTAAATGTATCACTCTATATCGTACATACATCAAAATACTGTTCTATTCAATATAATAAAATCGTTAGACAAAAATAATTTAAAGCAGCGACATATATTCAAGACTTTTTTAACAAAATTATTTTTAAATGTACAAAATATTTCAATTTTTTTATTTATTAAATTTTTATTTTATCGCGAAAAAATCTATTTTATTATACTTTGATTTTGTTTATCAGAAAAAATGTACTTTACTACCTATCGTGACTTATTCAGAATAACGCGGAAATACTTAAAGTTATTCGATATAGTTTTGCCTACAATAATATTTCTGTTTTTAGTTATGCATTAAATTACTTATCACCATTTTTGAAACTCATAGTTTATGATATTTACATGCCTCGACTGATCGAAGACTCTTGTAAAATACGAAAAAAGCGTCAAAAATAATTGAAAATCTTTCCACTATAAAAAAAAAAATTAATAATAATACACACGTTATTTCTAAGCATGTAATATGTGCAGAAAAAACTATGAAAATTAGGTGTTGGCAACGATGTCCGTTAGCAGATCGTGGTGAACAACTGCACAACACATGCGACGCGCTACACACACTAATCATAACGACCGAAAGTTATCTTATTTAGATCTACTCAATCTTTGACGTAAACAGTGCAAAAAATATTCCTGTCGCGTGTGATCAAATAAAACAAAAAACACACAATATATCTATTACTGAGTGCGAATTTGAAATAACTGAATGCCAGTTGAATTAATTAATCGCTTGGAGGAGGTATACGAATAAAAAACAAACTAACAATAATAGTCGTGGTGACTATATAGTGCGTGCTTTAAATGTAATAATCCACCATTATTGGTGTTTGTTTTAGTGTTATTCTACTTTTAATTGTCAAAATAACTTGTTTTACGCTTTAAAAAGAATAATAATAAAATAAAACAAACCACTATTTTGTGAACGCATGTTGACATTAAACAAGACAGTGACCCTAGCCAAATTTTGATAGACAACATTAACAATTTAGTGTGTGTTAAAATCAGCTGAACTCTTCAAGTGTGGGCTCATACACTCATTAACAAAAAAACAGTGATGGATTTGTGTGTTTGTTTATGACAGTTTTTAACTACACCACGCAAGAATTTCGAGGATAGAAACTTTTATCGTCAAACATTTCACCTTTTAAAAAACAATTTTTTTGAAAAAAAAATCGATTATAAAGTCGATAAAAATTATTAAAAACGAATAAAAGCTAATAAAATATAATTAACGCATACATACAGAAACACTTATTGCGAAGCGAACAAACTACTCTGTAATAGTTAGTACGTATACGAATTGTGTATTTATTTCTGAACAACAACCACATACAATAATTAGATTTAATACACTAAACTGTCCATCTTGGGAATGAAATAATTATTGATTTTATCCTGAATGTTCGTATCTTCGTTAGAATTCAAACTCAATGTCATTGTAACCAACCTTTAAAACCACGAATAAGTGTGCAATATATTATCAGCATAATTTTAAAACCATAGTAATATATTGTTAGGGATTTTTATAGTTAAAATAGTTTAAGCACGTAGTAACCAAAAAAATAAAAAAACACTATGAAAGAATCACTGTAAATATTTCAAACTGTAAGACCATCCCGAACAATGCTCTTACCATATTTTAGTAAAAGAGCAATTTTTTTCAATAAGACTCATCGTATTTGCCTGTCTCTCTTCTCTTTCTTCCCAACCCCTCCAGACGCACTCTTTTATAGCGGCACTTATTCATACACGTTCTTGGAATACTGTGGCGATTTTTTTTAGGGACTTAACCACACGCGCTTTGAGTACACAAAATGTATAAAAACGATTTTATTTTTTATAAACGACGGCATCTTAACGAAATCAAAAGGCGGAGAGCCAACGACCTGATTCCCCGATGTCTGTTAGTTATACAGTTGTACACTGATCACTCGTGGTCTGGAAATCATATCATAAAAATGTCTCTATATAAACACTTTTGTACAAAATCAATACATACATAAACAAAGAACGATGCGTATGATTAATTATTATTATTTAATATTTTGTTTAAAATATCATATTTAATACGAATACACCTTTACAAACGTATACTTTCAGCTATACTTTCTTCTAATACCGTCTATAGGCTACCATTATACATAATATGTGTAACACATTTACCCATAGGCTTCGAATCCGCTCGATTAAAATCGTTATCAAAACAGTTGTACAGTCACGAGGAGCTGAGAAACATTATCAAGAAGTACCGCCCCAGCCCATACGATACATCACAGAAACGTTAATAATAATTATTTACAAACGACGACGCACCTTTCCCATGTTTCGGAAGTAGAGCACGTACAAGGGTATGCCGAACACGGCGTACACGACGGTGGCGACTTTGCCCAGCACGGTCTTGGGTACGACGTTACCGTAACCGTTCATGGTGAATATGGACAGCGAGAACATGAGCGCGGCGGAGAACGACCACGTCTCCTCCGTCGTCCGGCCGTCGTAGCCCTTCTTGACGATGAGCGCCAAGTTGACCTGGAAGTGCGTGAGCGCGTCCGTCACCTGCCGCGTCCAGTTGTCCCGGTACAGCACGTTGTACGTGTTGGTGGCGTTCCACACGTTCACCGAACAGTTGTGCCGGAGCTGCTGGACGGCGTGGTGCTGAGCGTCGCCCGCCTGGCCCTCGATCTGTATGAAGCAGAACGCGCCCACCACCGCGTAGCCGACCACCAGGCCGCCGACGCCCACCTGCGTGCACATGAACGCCACCAACTTCCGGCAACACTCCTTCAGCCGCTCCTTGGGGTTGTCGGCGCCGGCCGCGTTGTACGCCGCCGACGATGACCCGGTGCTGCTCTTGTCGCCCACCGGCACCATTGCGCGCCGCCGACTGACCGTCGCCGCCGCCGCTATGCTTCCACACCAGTCACCATCGCCGACGCTCGGTCGGTCGGTCGTGTGCCAAGGACCGATGTGTGTATATAATAGTACAGAAATAGAAAGCGACGCGTGCCGCCGCCGGAGCGGCTAAAAATGCGCGCAGTCGCCGTGTACACGATAATAATACTATCGGCGGTGTGAACGTCGTTTCCCGAACCAGCGCGTTCCGTTACGTAATAATAATTATCAGGCCTGTAAATCCGATGCGCTAAACGGTTAAACAATCGTCATGAAGTATGCGTTCGATTATGCACCGGAAAAATGAGAAACATTCGCCAAAAATTTGTACAAAATAAAAAAAAAAAAAAATAAGCGAAATCC
This sequence comes from Melanaphis sacchari, assembly GCF_002803265.2. Taxonomy (NCBI): domain Eukaryota; kingdom Metazoa; phylum Arthropoda; class Insecta; order Hemiptera; family Aphididae; genus Melanaphis; species Melanaphis sacchari. The sequence continues at coordinate 686,651 of NW_020271560.1, read as the reverse complement.
TGTAAAATGTAATGAAATTAATTCACAGTAGACGTCATTGTACACTATGTATATGGCGTGTACATATCAATACATATTATAGTATCTTTTTTAAATAATATGCGTTAAATATGTACATATAGGTATCATGAAAAAAAAATATTGTGCAAAATAAATTATTCCAGAACGGTGATGTGCAACGAATCAAATTAATTAGTACCTATGTCATTTAATTTTCGATATGCAAAATCATTAAACCTCAGCTTTAATAATAACGATAATTTAAGTACGATCGAACAATATGAAACAGGAAATAGATTATCGATCCAAAACACCTGCAAATTTTTGCGTTATTTACCAGACTGACGTACACGAACCGTTAACGATTTGTATTATGATATCGTCTATCGTAGAACAAACAAGAAGAACTTTTAAGTATTTTTACTTTGCCGTTAGTTTTAATGAAAAATTACTATATTTTACTTATGTGAACTGGGACGTTTGACCTACAGGTAAAGGTCTCACACTCATTTAAAATACAAAATATCCCAGTGCAAAAAAAAATAATATCAACAATTTGAGACGTCAACAATTTTTAAAAATAATAAAACTACAACTATATAATATTTTATTAATAATAATAATTAATAACTAATTAACATCAGGAAACAATAATCAATGTTAAATTTTAATATATATATATATATATATATATATATATATGTATTATGTAGACATCCTAGCATTAAATATGAGTAAGTATAGTTTTTAAAATAAAACAATAGTTATTATTTATTAACGAATATATTTTTTTTTAAATATATGATCTTATAAAATAAAGAATAATAATATCGAATACTTAAAAGTATAAAATTGATAAACACCCAACCTTATAAAGTGGTGATTCACTGAGCACGACTTTTTAAAATTATTTATCATAAACATACATCAATAATAAACGCATTTTATAATTCAAGTATTTTATGTATTGTTATACCATCTATACATAGACAGTAAAAAAAATCCAAAACCCCCCCAAATTATTGAACATTTTTCAAAGTATTAAATAGGTACCTATTTTACAACAACGCAAAGAAAGATTTAAGCCCCTCCCCCTAAAATTCAATCAATATCTACCTATACATCCATATTAATGATATTGTATGGACAACTTCCAATATTCAAAAATATTGGCGTACCTAATAAATATAAATTATATATTAGATACCTTTTATATTAAAATAATATAATGATTAAACAAGGTTTCACGCGAAACCATCAAACGTTTATTATAAATATTCATATGTGCTTTTGAATTTTTATTTAAAATGAAATAATAATGAAGAACAAAATGAAGAGCAAATTATTTTCATCCTCTCCTCTTCTTCAAATAATGCATTTTTAAATTATGACTTTTGGGAATTTTTAAGTCTAGGCACTTAATACCATATATTTCTAGATACTTAAAATTAATGACGTAAGCTTCTTTCTTTCAAATAATAACACATATTTTAATAATAATTGACTAAAACAGTTACCTTAAGTTCAGAGCCCTAAAGCTAAAAATGTAAATAAAATGTAAGCTAAAAGTTATAAATGTATTAATTTTACAATAATGAGTTTTTCTTTTATCACTATTTGTGAAAAAATTCTTTGATTTTCAAAAACGAAAGTGGTTTCTGTTTGCAAGTTAGTTCTAGTTGATACTTTAAAATTCTAAGTAATGTTGGTAATATTTTTATAATTTAAAAAAACAAAAAAAATTTCAGAAAAACTAAATTTTTAAACAAATCCAATTTTTGACAAAATCTATTTTGTTCTTTTGTTGTAACTCGAAAAAGGAATGCAATTTTCACTAAATATTTACATTATCATATTTATTATACGATAAAATTTTAACTATTTTTAACTTATTTATAGGCATGGCAAATTTTTATTATTTTTTTTTTTCTATAAATATCGATAAAAAAATGTTTGCTGAGCCATAGTAATTAAAAACTTTTCACAAGTCCCTCATAAAACTATAAAATTATATAAATATAATTATTTTTTACGAACATTTTAAGCTCAAATTTGGACGATATTAATTATCTTATTATAAAACAATGCTCATGGGAACTCATAACTTTTACGTAGGTATATTCTATTATTATGAAAATCACTATAGGCAATGACATTTTTAATTTATTTTAATATTTATACTATGAATCTATTTTTTACTGTTTTACGGTATTAAAAAAAAAAAAACGATATTAAATGTCAAAGTCATATAAGTTAACATAATATGGCAAAAATATATATTATTTAATTTAATAAATGCAATATTTTAGGAAAAAAAGTAAAAACATACCAACCTACCATAATATTAAAACAAATAAATCACTTAAATAGTTATGTTTAAGTACATCAAAAAATAATAGAATGAAAATATGAAATATGCTTATTGATATAAGCTAAAAGACTGCTCCGCTTGCTTTTTTACATAATAATATATCATTTAATTCAAATTTAACACACCCATAATAGTAACTCACTTTACACCTAATGTGCAGTAAAGCGATACCCACTTGCCTTCCTACCAGCTTTTTTAAATGTTGTAATTTAAAAATTACAATAAAAATATTAAATGCATTATGAAAAGGAAAAAGAGAATAAGCATGCTTATGTTAATTGCCTAGTGTATGACCTATAATATACATAATTGCATACCGATAATTTACAAATTTCCACAATAATGTAAAACATAAAATCAATTACATCAATATTACACATTATACTAAACAATGGGTTCAACAATTTGATACACAAAAATGTTATTTTAAAATTATAAATATATTTATATGTATAATATATATGTATCATGCGTAGAGCATTAGACCATTATGAGTACCTAGTCACTATCTAGTATCTACCATACACGTAAACATTTATATTAGTTTGTTTATAGATAATATAGTAAATAGTTGATTCTCGGTGGTTAAAATATATATGTTTATTAAATGTAAAAAATTATATTTAGCAGAATTCGATACCTAGCTATTAATATAAAACACGATGACTATACTTAGTATACAAGTTCTACTAGTTTTTCTACGTTGTACTAACGCTGTTTATGGGAAAAATTCTAAAATAAAGATACAACCGTTTTCCTTTTCTTTTTATTCATAAACAACTCAACGCCATCTTTCAGCTGCCTCCCCAAACCTGAGGGATTAATACTATCTCACGAATTGACACCCTAAAACAAAACCGTATACGGATTATAAATTAATCATCGCAGCCGTAAGCGCCTTTTATGTATATATACGCAGTATCAGTAATTTGACTCAATATTATATTATCTGAGAAAAATTCAGGGTATTGCCTTGATTGGACAAAATACGAATTAGTTACGAAGGTATTAAAATGACAAGCCGGGAAGGGAGATAATGTTTGACTACATTATATAGTGGATATATAGAGAATGGTTTTTAAATTTTCATTAAACATTTAAACACAAAAATAAATCTGCTTAATAATTAAATGTTTACTACATGTAGATATGTAATAATGTATACAAAGTAAAAAGTTTAAAACCCTTCTCGAATAATTTTATTAAATAATGTAGTAATTGATACTCAACAATTTTTATGTTATCGAAAACGACACTCAAATATTCGTTAAAAAGGCCTATATTCAAAATTTGATTCAATGCATGAACGTATTATAAAACATATTATCTTAAATTTTAAATTCGTGTTTTTGGTTTTGGCTATTGAATTAAGCGTAAGTAGATTAAACAAAATTTTTTAAAACAATTCTATACCCATTACGTGAATTTTAAAATTAAATAATCCGAGATTTATAGAAAGAATATTCTAGTAATCAGAATAAATATAAAGAGATAGACGCTGGATGACACTTTTTGACCTTTTCAATACGTTGAAAATAACTTTGCGATAGACGCATAATAGACCGATATTTAGCTCCCTCATTAGCTCAAAATATAAGATAAAATAACTTCATGAATATATGGGAAATAGTAAACTCCTATAAATGTAATGTAAAAAAATATAGACATAGTGTTAACTCCTACAAAATATGAAAAAAAAGTTACCGTTCAATCACTGTAAAAATATATCAGTATTAATGCATAATATTAAACACAAGTATATGAACTAAAAACAAAAATTGTTTGAAAATTATAAAAAAATTTAATAAAACAATAATCATAACTCATAATCATTTACGTTTATTTTTGTGGTATAAATTTTTTAATAAAATTTTTTTTTTGGTAAATAATTTTTGTAGGTACTTTGGAGATAAACTCTAAACGTGAAATTTCTCCTTGTACCTACATATTTATTTTATTGTGTAAGTATAAATTCATATTTTTAAATTATTTTTGTTTGTTTGCGTTGTGTCGATACCATACTAATTACTTTCGCTAATTTATTAACAATTCGTTCTGTAAATACTCTATTCAAGTGTTTGTATTTTATATATTTATTATTTTCAAGTTATGATAATTTTTAACTTTTTGAGCTTTTCAACTCCAAAATCGTGAATTCAAGAATATTACCCTATTTTTCAGGTAAAAATGTAGGAGATAAGTGTATCTTTGATTTTCAGGTAAAAATGTAAAAAGATTATTTGTGTAGGAGTTTACATTTAATGATTTTTCAGGTAAAAAGGTTATTCGTGTAGGAGTTTATATTTAGCCGAATATATAACTATAACCGTTATATTAATGCTTATTTATGTGGAAACATATACACGAATTTAGGAAATCAGATGTGTCCAAAATAGATGAATATCCCGATTACATTTTACACCTAACACATGCGTTACACACCCACATTAGTTTAAACTTTAAAGAATAGCGTATAAATAAAATATAATAAAATATAATACGAATAAAATAGGTATTATAAAAACATAATAATACATAAATGTCTTACACTTTTAAAATACCATTACACAAAATATGTCTTTTTTTATTGTTATTATTAATATTACAAGTAAACTTTAGAAGCAAAGGCCATTGGGATTTAAGAAGAAACTATTCATATTATAAAAATATATAAAAAAGAGATTATAAAAAACTTGTCCAGTGATTTATTTTACAATTTATTTAACTTTGAAGTGATGATGAAATCGACTATTGAATTTTTTGTCAAAAAAGTTGCTCAGTGATGTGGAGATATGCTCTGAAAAATTGGATTTTTCTCTGAATTCTTCGTGTGTAAGGGCATTCCAATCGTATTTTTTTTTTTTTTTTGATACTTACGATTGCTCCACTTGAAAAAAGAAATAGATGGATCTTTCTTTGTTCATAAAAAGCTGTGAGATATTTGAGGATAGCCGATGTGAAGCCTATATATCGCTACCTCAATTTTACATTTTACTTGACATGTTCGGTAGATGTGGCCAAAACCCATGATAGTATATTTTGTTTTATCTCGTGGAGTTTAGTAATTTGAAGATTCCAGCTTGCTAGTCAAGTGTGACGGCATTTGATTTTAATTAATAATTGAACATTGTTTTAGGATATTATTGATAAAAGAGAGGTGAGTAGAAGAGGTGTTGTTGATTTTTTGCTCCCAAATCTGCTTTTTCGTTTCTCTTAATATTATAGTAAATACCCCGAGATCCAGAAAATCAGTATTTTTAATCCTTTATTTGTGTACCCAAAATATCAAGTTATAAATATTCTTAGTCATGAAAAATTTAAAAATACATTTTTTATAGAACGAAATAAAAAAGATTTATAATGATGAAACATATTTGTATTTTATATAAATTTAATAACATTTTTTATTATTATAAAATAATAATTATTTATATAGCTACAAATAACCGCTATAGGTACTTAATATAGTAATATCACTATGTACTTATCTTAATTAGTCAATTCAAAAATCAAAATATTACATAAATGCTTATTTACATAGTATTTTTGTAAACCTTTAAACTTCAATTATTTACACTCTCCGATAAATCACGATATTTGTTGTAAGTGCTATAAAATCCTATTCTAGCAATTCGTTAATAATTCTAAATAAAAAGTTGAACTGAATAGTATTGGTATATATTCCATTGTTATGAGTTATACACAAAATTCAACGGATCAATAGATATAATAGGTTTTCTTATATATTTTTCTCTGCTTATAAAATGTCTAATATTAATGATTAGATTAGTTGACAAATTAATTTTAAAAAAAAAAAATCATAAAAATAATTGAAGCGCGAGAAAAAGTCTTGGGTAATATACTACAGCTATACCAACTAAAGGTAATAACTTGATTTGAAGTTATAAATTTGTTAACTTATACAATACATTAATATATTTCTACAGTAAAATAGGTGTGTGGCGTGTGTTCCTACATCTACACGTTATATAAATAAAAGTAAACTTGAAGATAAACAATTCTCGTCAAAATTATATTTTTATTAATATATAAGTATAATAATGTTTTAAACATATTATATAATACAAATATTATTATATTAAAATGTATAAAAAACTATTAGGTACATCATATGTCAATGATGTACAGTCGAAGAGGTTAAGGGTTTAACCCTCCCTCCCAATAAGTAAAAACATGTGTATTTTATAATGATTTATTTTATAAAATATTACATTTAACGTATAGGTAATAATCATCATGCCGAAAAATAATTAGTGTTGTACTATGTTACATTTTATTAAACGGTTTTATACAGGAAAAATACTTACGTGTATATACAGATATATTGGTGTGTGTATATAACATCGCCGTTATCAACTTTTAATCAGGCAGTTTGATATAAAGATAAATACATATTTAATCTTCAAATAAATGCAGTGAACAATAAAGTTAGAAGTACCAGAGAACATAGATTACAGTAGAAGTATGTAAGCCAAATGAATGAAAATTTTAAAAATGCTCATTTAGCTTTATTTGTATGTAATGAAAAAATATTTCCTTTTGTACGAAAACTTATTCTTGTTACTTAGACTTTATCAGTGACAACGGCCACCCAAAAAAAACTTTTTTTTCGCTGTTTTTACACCTATCTACGAAATACAACCGCTTAAATAAATTAGCAATGATAAATATTCATTGAAATATTGAAATCTCAACAGACGCTGTAATTGATGAATTATCAAAAGCATCAAAACGAATTAATATTTAATTGCTAAGTGCTGTTAGACCATAAAATTTATATTTTTTAAATTTAATCGTTCTATATGATTTTGAATTTAAGATATAAAATAATGAAAAATTGTTTTTGTAATTTATAACCCTCCCCCACATAAACGTATTCTACATATGCCAGTACGCCACATATGCATAGGATATATTAGTATAAACACATCATGAAGTTTGTTATGCAAAACACAATCAGTTGCATGTTTTAGAAAAAGAATCATAGATTTTAAACTTTTTATATCTCCAAACTATACTAATATTTCACAATTTGAAATAAAATATATAAGTTTTTTAAATTTTGATGTATCAAATTCGATATTATCAATAGTATCAAATAAATGATTGGTAAATGAATAATTTAAGAAATGTAAGTACTAGTCTTCCCTTCTCTTATCTAAAATAGCAAAGCTTATCAGACAATATTTGATCAACATTTATGTTATTTTTAGAAAAATATACTTAACATATTCTGAATTAAAGATGATACAATTAAACATATAGATTTTGACATTTAAAATTCGAAAGTTTTTAACGGTTTCATTGTTAACCATAGAGGTATTAAACAATAAAAGCAATATAAAATGATTTAACTGTACATACATTCAAATATTTTATTTAATCACAACATAATACCAATAATGGGTGTTAATGTTTATAAAAGCAACAGTTCGGAAAAGATGGTATTTTCAAATATAATATTAAATATTAATATTATAGGACAGATAAAGATTTATTTGCTATCATCTAGTAAGCAGTGTCCATTAGTATATGTTAAATAGGTCACATTTTACTAGGTGCTCTTAATTTTTGTTCCAATTAAAAAGTAATTTATCTTTATTTTAAAAGTAACTCACTTAGCATTGATCATAAAAAATTAATAACATGAAATTAGATAGAATAAACACTAAAGTGAAATCTTTTTTTTATTATTCATACATAATGAAATATTAACAAAACAAAATTCAAACTGTATTTAAAAATTTTACCAGATCAATGATTCTGATTAACTGCTAACCAAAATATATGTTCACTTTTTAAAATTAAATTTTACTATGATAAATTTGGTTTGATAACTTAATTAAATTAGTTAATTTAAACACTGCTTCCATAATTTTAAGATACACCATGTATAAATTTAAAACTCTTAACAAAGCTAATCAAAACATTAATTTAATTGTAACAATAACTACATACTTCTAAAAATAAAAACAAAGAATAATAGTCAATAAAATTATACTTTATTTGACAGTAACCTAACACAAAAATTATGCAATAGGTAGTATTATTATTTAATGCATGTTTATAAAATAAAATGTGAATTAAAATACATTTAAGTAAAACAAAGAATTACAAAATATAATATCAATGATTACAAAGTATGAAAGTAGGTGTAATATTTTCTATGGATTACCATACCATTGTATCTATAGATATTATTTATTTTTTTAATTAAGTACAAGTAACTTTATGCATTGCACTAGCTAAGTAACCAACATTTTTAGAAGTAACACCAGCCATCGATATGCGACCATCATTTGTTAAATATACACTATGCTGATCAATTAACTTTTTAACCTGATCTTTACTGAGTCCAGTGTAACAGAACATTCCTATCTGATTTGTTATATGATCCCAATTTTTTATAGAGCCTTCCTTGCTTAAAAGGTCTTTTAATTGATGTCTGACTGATATTATTCTATCTGCCATGCCCTTCACTTCAACCAACCACTGGTTCATTAGCTGAGGATTGGATAATATTTCGGACACAATCCTAGCTCCATGTATTGGTGGGTTCGAATACATACCACGTACAATTATCTTTAATTGGGATACAATACGGTCTGCTTCATCTTTATTCAAAGTTGTTAATGAAAACAATCCTACACGTTCTCCATACAGGCCCATGTTTTTAGAAAATGACTGAGCCAAAGCAATCTGGTGACCATCAGATAAGAATGAACGAACAGCAAAAGCATCCTGATCAACATTTCCTGAAGCAAACCCTTGATAAGCCATATCAAAAAATGGGAATAAACCTTTACTTTTGAACAATGTGGATAATTCTTTCCATTGTTCTGGTTTTGGATCAACACCAGTTGGATTATGAGCACATGCGTGTAATATAACTACTGAACCCGATGGAACAGAAGATAAGTCCTGAATCATTCCAGCAAAATCAAGTCCACATGTGTTAGGATCATAATACCTATATGATTTAACTTCTAATCCAGAAAATTTAAATATCTGATTATGGTTACCCCAGGTGGGAGTAGGTACCCAAATAGTTTTCAATGGAGCATATCTTGAAAGAAATTCAGCACCAACTCTTAGAGCACCCGTTCCTGATATAGATTGAACTGAAGCATAGTGTTTGTCACTAATAATAGGGGATTCATTAGATAATGCTAATTTTATAGCTTCATTACAAAAATCAGATAAGCCACTTATTGGAGCATATTCTTTATCCAAATTTTTTTTTGCCAACAGATTTTCAGCTTGAACTACACTAGGCAATACATAAGGTTTACCATTATCATCCCTGTATGCACCAGCGCCCAAATTAATTTTTTGTGGATTTTTATCACGTTTGAAGGCTTCTGTTACACCGAGTATAGCATCTGGAGGTCCTTGCTGAACATTTGACCACAATGTTGACATCATACGTAAGTTTTTCTGTTGTTTGTAAACAAATGAAGACAATTGATGAAACTTTGACATTGACATGGTTCTAGAGTTTATAAGAATGTTCAGATGTTAAGTAACTTTAGTATCAAGTAAAGAACCTATAAAATTCACAAAACACAAAAAATACAAATCACTGAATAATGTTGTAAACAGCTTAACTTAAAGGATGGAATATTTTATTTTATTTTATTAAATAGGTAATATTTTAATAATGTAATTTTCAATCAAATAACACAAATTAAAAACACCAAAAATTCAAACTAAACAAAAATGAAGATTTAAAGCACAGAAAGTGATGAAATTTATTTAGCATGTGTAATTGGTTCATTTGCAATATCTTTCTCTCAACTAGAGAAACATAGTTAAAAAATATAATAATGAAAAATGTTCTTAGTTAATTTACATTAAATAATCAAATACAAGTACTAAGAGTATATGGTGAACATTAAAGATAATAACAATAATTATAACTCAATTAGTATTCATAGTCAATGTCAAGACTAAGCAAATACAAATTGATCAATTAGGTTTAACTATTATACTAAAATCATAATTTTTACATAAGCGATGGTTGAATAAGAGTGGTAACTAATAATGAATATCAAAAAATTTTAAATTCTAAATGGTGATAAATGTATAATATAACTGTGATGTCATAAAGTATATGTCTTAAAATAACAAAAAACACGTATCAAAAAGACATCAGTTTTTAAAAAAGTACCTATTCAATTAAAGTCAACTCCATTGATACTTAACATATGGATACAGCATTTTGATCTTCACTATACATAAAATTATAGACTAACATTAGAGAAAGAAAAACTATGGTTTTCTTTTGCATAAAAATATCTGAGTATTAAAGAAACTAACATCTACGCAAGAAAGTAAACAAATGTGTCAATTTTACAAGCTATGGTTAACAGTGGTATCAGTTATAATGGCTAACAAACTCATATACAACACCATATCCATAGGTTTGATATTAATGGTCAACCCTAAATCTTAATTGTTTATAATAATAAATAATTTATTAATATAATAATTCATTAATTATTAAAGGTCAATTAGTGATCATAATGAATCAGATAGATGTAAATCATCGTTTCATATTCAATAATTATTGTTTTTAGCTATCTATAAATGCAAAACAAAATAAAATAAGTAATTAAAATTATGAATTTAACTTACGTTTATTGCTTCTTGCTTCAGAGTTCAGAATGAGCGTAATTACTAATTTGTGTTTGTGCCGTTTGTGGGACGTGGATACAATTCAGATCTTTACCACACAGCGCACAGTACACCGTCGTAAGTCAGAAATTGAATGTAAACGGCCAAATTGGAAATCTCCCTAATCGATTAAATAAATATTAAAAATTAAAATCACTATTCGCTATTATTATTTATAGTCCTTTTCGGGCTTTGAGAATTTACCAGTTGATAGTTATTATTTGTTAATAGTTATTACTTATTATTATTATTAAATAATAATGTAATATAAAATATGTATTATTTATTATTATCAGACATCCAAGTATCAGCTAACAATTATTATTATTATATCTATCATCGTTATAGTTATTAATTATTATTATTATATATAACTGACAACTTACTGATAGTAAGCTTTTTGAACATAACCTAACAAACAGTTTATCAACATCACGGAACAACATCGACAAAAAAAAAAAAGACCGCGCCTCTTGGAGTAACATGAAACAAAGATATGTGCAAGAGAGAAAGCGTTAAACTAGAATTACCAAAAACGTTAGATGACATCAACAAAATGCAAAATTGTATTAAAATATTATAATTAGCTTCAAAATATTATATTTTCGTGTCACAAATAGTATCATTGATTATAAATAAATATCATATTTTTATGTTTATGATAAATAGGTACTTAATATAATAGTATAATACTGTAGTCTATACTCTATACTATAGAGTATAGAATGTATAGATAGCAGCTTACCTACTACAATATAAATTTCAAAGCTTATAAATACGCTGCGCAGAAACACCAGAAACTATTTCCGACAGAAAGTGATAGGGAATTTACTACTTAACTTACTACTTAGCGTAATAAAAACATTGTAATTAAGTTATAAGTAATAACTAATAAGTAGGTACTAGAACACTGGGTATAGACGTATAGTAGAGTACTAATAGACAATAGTACTATAGTAGGTATAATGAAAACAAAGAACCAAAGCCCCCCAACCGTAAACTATTATTAGTACAGTATTATGAAGTTAATTTAATTTATCATTGTTATGAACAGTAATAATTAATAATTATTACTATAATATAGACTATAGTATTTAAAGTATCTACAACTATTGAGTCGCGCAAAAAATCCAAATTTCGGATAGAACAAAATAATAGTCATATATTCTAGGACCTCGTATTACCGAAATACTTTTTGATTCTTTTCGTGACTTCATGTATCAAATCAAAATCTTTTAATGTGTGCAAGCTACGGGGGACATGTATTTTTAACGAACGTATCTACAGCCATAAATAACGTTAAGTATTTAATTTTAATCTTAACAGGGTAAAATGTTAAAAAAAATCTTTAAAATTTTAGTACACAGGCAGAAGAATAGAGCAAATAAATGGTTAATGATATAAATTTTCCTACCGAATGGTTAGTGGCCAAGTGGCGACTACTGTATCCTACTAAGCAAATCTAAGTAAAAACTAAAAATGTCTATGGCAAAGTTGTTTAGACCAAAAATAGAATTAATATATAGATATACCTATATATTTATTAATTTTTATTTGTAACATAATTTACATTTTGAAAAGAAGCAATTTATATTTGTTTTTTTTTTAATTAAGTTATAAATCTATTATTAGGTATTGGAAATTGTCTTTAATAATATAGTATTAATTTCTTGTTTGTAACACAAAACAAAAATGATTTACTTAAATGAGTTAAAATTTATAAAGGTCAATGATAAACACATAAACATATAAAATAATGTCAACATTTCTTTCATTATTTTTATACTCCTTATATAATATATTTTTTTAACTTTTCATGAAAATTAACAAACTTTTTTTTGCTGCTGGAGGTTTCCCAATGTCTTTTGACCTATCTGTTCTTCGTCTGCTTCAATAATTCTACAATAATTGTATCTTTATATATGAGTAACCATCTAGTTAAATGTAAATGATTGGCTAATTTCTAAAATCTGATTTTTTTAAATTTTAAACAATTTCATCATGTACATTCTTGATTTTAAACTTTTTTACCCTAGAGCACACGCATTCAGAATATTCACGAGATTCCACGCACACGGTGTTTTTGACCATGTATTAAAGTATTTCAATTAAAATTCGATAAATTGAAATAATCGCATTTTATTGATTTTAAACTGCCTACCGCCTGGCGCCTACAGACTACAAAACAGCCCGATGCTGCATGTGCAGTATGTGTATTGTGTACGGTCTTTAGAAGATCTAAGATCGTGTGCATGTGCAACACGTTGTCGTTTGTTTTATTTGCCGAGTGGTTGGCAACCTTGAGTAAAATTATAAACAAAATCCTAATGATAAAAAGACCGACTCTAAATTTACCGATTGTACCCGCGATAGTGAATTAGTGATTAGAATATACGAAATACTGTTGAATAACTCGAATAGTGAACACAGAGTAACGTGTATATTTACGGACTGTTGTAAACAAAGATTTACCTCGTAGTTCGTACCTATTTGTGCACTTACACATTTAATACTTGTTTAATACACGAATGTTAACTGTTGAGTATCACAAAATGATTTTTCATTAGATTTTTAGGTGAAGTTGAATCTTTTATTTTGCCATAAAAATAACCTACAAACATTTTCGGCTTAGTGTTACAATTTAGTAAGTGCATTTTATACGATTAAGTGTAATGGAAATCTTTCGATTGTACACGAAAACAAGCCGGATCGTATTTCAAGCCAAATCTACGGATCCATCAACCTGGCAAAGTTTGCACACTTTGTTACCACAGTTACACAAACATTTATCATGTCAGGTATGCCATAAATTAGTTGACCGATTGAATCCCCATTTAAATGGATATGCATGTTCAGCGTGTATTAATCATCAGATACCTGAAAATGCATCTAGTGCATTAATACAATGCTATAAGAAACTGTGTGCTTATTTACAAAGCACGCCTGTGTATAAAGTAATGTGCACAAGAGATGAAGACAAACAGTTAGTAGAATTAATAACTGAAGTTATTAGTCTATCTCGATCAGTGAATGGCTATAATGGAATTATTAATGGTACAGTAAATAAACAAGATACAGAAGAAGTAAATATTAAAGATGAAATGTTAATTTCATCGTCAGATGTTCAACTGCCTATTGAAAACCCGACATCATTTGATGATATTAATTTGCAAAAATTTGATGAAGAATCCCAAGAACACAAAATTCAAAATCAATCTGAATTCAACAATATTCCTAAAAAAAAGGTTTGAATACATTTTTATTTTTTATTTTTACTTTAAATATTTTATGTTTTAACAGAAAAATGAACGTCGTTGGGGCTGCCGATGTGGTAATGCTACAACTACTCCTGGCAAATTAACATGCTTTGGACAAAGATGCCCTTGTTATACAGAACAAAAACCTTGTGAACAATGCAAGTGTAAAGGATGTAGAAATCCTAGACAGAAGAGATCCAATCATGATGACAACTTAGAAATAGATAAAATACGCCGGAAACCAGTAACCTTAGAATTAGTATCTTCACTGAAACCTTCACATATTAATAGCAAACCGGTAATATTAATAATTGTTTTAATCATATTTTTTTTTAAATAAATAATGATACCATATTTTTTTTTATTTCAGGAATTTAGTTCTTATACTATGCATGATACGTTACAGTTACCTTCTCACAGTCAAAATTATGATCAAGGTGAGACTGAAGTCACACTTGGACACGTGAACTCTATTTTCCATTCTCCATAAATAACTATCATTGAACATTATTAAGTGGAACAAGTGTTGTATGTTATTAGAAAATTATTTGGTGGTGTTGTATACTATGAATAACAGATATGTTACCTACATCTTAAATGATAACTATAATAATTAACTCTTGGTACCTTAAATATTTTTTTTCTTTATGTATTATATTATATATTATTGTATTTTCTTAAATATTTAAAGGGTATTTTAAAATCTTAAAAATAAATCAAACACAAACATTTGAATGACTAATCTCTGACATTCTTATTTAAGTGTCTTTGTTTCCAATAGTATGGAAAAAACATTTTATACTATTTGTTATAATTTATTAATTGTTAAGTTAACTTCTAATAAAATTATATTTATTGCTAGACAGTATATACCAAAAAATACATAATTAAGTAAAATTCTTATGTAATAGATAATAATTATACTATATTACTTAACTATTATAGGACGTGAAGGTATCGATAGCATACTACACCTATGTATTACCTATATAAAATAAGATACAGTACCAGAATCACCTCTAAGTATGACCAATAATATACTTAAAAATAGACTTACTTAAGATATTACTTATTAGATAACTGTTGAATTGGTAGTTAGTACAAAATTATTATTAATTATTTCTTTGTGTTGACAATATAAAATTCTCTAACCTATATACTGTTAAAGTGAAGAACCCCATATTATTCAACTGCTGACTTGTATGCTTGGGCATGGCATTACTACATAATAGGTATGCAGATGTTTAACTGTAAAGGTAACAAACTCTGTGTTTATTTTAGACCCTCTATCATACTATTTATTTTATTTTATTGTTAGTTGACGTGTAGTAAGCCTTACATTTTTCTCCAGTGGGTAATAATCCCTCTTCCCTGTCACCTCCTGAAATAAACAGTGAACAAACTGATGCTGCCTAGTATAAGCTGATCATCACCTTTTATAAATCTTACTTTGAATACATAAAAAAATAGATTCATTAATTAATTAAACTATACATTAATTACATGTTGTTAGGTATTAGGAACTAATATTTTTATTTTATTTTTTTTATTAGTTTATTTACAATCTGTAAATTAGTTTTTTACAATAAGAATATGAATTAGAATTAAGTATGACATGAATCACGTGATAAAAGGAGTAACCTAGCGGTTAAAACTAATTTTTTAAGTTCATGTTTAGATAATATTATTTTTTTTTTTTTATTATAATTTTTTGTGTCACTATTATTAGTTTATTAATAACTGTAAAATTTAATGGTTTTTATGATTATATGAAGTTTTGTTTTATACTTAAAGCTAAGATAACTTTGTAAATTGTTAACTAGTCATTAATAATGAAAATTATTATATTGTATGTTAAGTTTACAATATGTTGTTGCATGTATTTACAACATGTTATTTGAAGTATTGTTCCACTATTTTAACTAATAAACCACATTTTAGGAATGGATCCAGGTCCAATAATATCCAATAATATTTTATTTTTTATGTAATTTGGGGGGTGTTATCTTTGCCCCACTTTTGGATCTGCCCGTGATATATTTTCAAATTTTTGAAATAAGGCTATGCAAATGCATTGTTTTTCACTTGAAAAAAAAATGTTTAAAAAGATTTTATAGAATTTTCATTATCTATTAAATACAAAATATAAATTCATATATCATAACGTTATATCATAATACTGTATACCTATTGGCAGTGTTTATGTCATTCAAATTGTTTATAATTTCAGTGTTAAAACTTTAAATAATTGAACCCCTATATGTACATTTTTAAAGTCCCCCGATGATTTCTACATTACTTGATGAGTCTAAGCTGATATTGTCCGAAATTAATATTGTAATATTAATTTAAGACCCATTTCTTTATTGTTACAATAAATGTATATTTTTCCTATAAAAATAATTAAACAGTTGATATATTTATTAAAATAATAACTTCTTATTACTATAATTTTAAGTCGTCAAGTAAAATGTGAATTATGTATGAATAACTATTGTATAATGTCAAAAAATAAAATTACATTTATATTTATAATGTATTTTTGTGGAAGTAATCTAGTATTTTCAACTATTTATATGCTCTATTCTTTTGCATATTCTAAGTTTTGGTCATAAAATTACTAAAATAAAAACGTATCACTCAAAGAGATTAAGAAAATTAGTGAATAAATTGTACTGTTGACAAAAATTACTTATAAATACTTTATTTTTTCTAAAATCCTAACAAATGACTTTGCTGGTATAAAAATATATATGTTTAGTGTAGAACATGGATTTTTATCATGGTGATAAACTTAAATTAAATGTATGAAAATAATTTGTGTACTTTAATTAGGGTTTATATATTATCACCTATATTATTATGAAACAAATATTTATAATTATCTATTCATCTTATTATCATATTCATCAAAAAAATTATAGTTAATTAAAATGTTTTAATCAATTGTTTATTATTTTACTTTAAGTTAATATAAAGTCATAAAAATTACAATCTTAACTATCTCATTTTCAAAATTACAAAAAGTGTGTATAGCTGACACTTACAAATATAATGTATTGTTAATTATCACTTTATTCATATTATATTAAACTTTTGACAGTAACTAGTAAAACCACATGTTTTAGTATTTCATTGATAATGATTTTATAACCGTTGCACAGTAATTACTAATTACTAATTAATAATTGTATATGTTTTAAAAATAGCTAAACATACAATTTTATTAACATCTAACACTACATCTTTAATAGGGCTAATAGATTATTCTCTGCCATGCCACAGACAGGAGTATCACATGACATAATTTCATAATATGTACTCAACATATCAACAATGATGGAGATTTAATAAATAAAAACATTTCATGTCGGACATTTAATTTATTTATTTTTCATGAAACTCTGTTAGAACATTATAACAGTTAGAATATTACAAAATAAAAAATAAAAATTATTATTAAACATTCATTAGGTAATAATTTTTAATAATAATAATCAAATTGTTTGATTAGTAAATATTATACAAAATTGAAAATACATAATCAGAAAATGTAATTATAGTATGATTAATGAACATTTGTCTGTTTTGGCCAATATGCAGTACTATATGAAACACATATTAAATGTTTATATGTTTATAATAAATCCGGATTTCAGTTATTAAGTACATTATACTTTGTGTCATCTACAAATAGTGGAGAAACGCAAGATCTTTTGTATACTTGTAACATTCTTTAATACAATTTACTCCACATATACAGTTTAGTCTTACAACTTTGTATGTTACCTAATCAATTAAATATTTAAAATATACTAATAGACAAAGATTGACAGTTTTTAATTTGACTAAATATATACTATTACATTATTAACATTCACTATACACAGCATTAATAATCATTGAACTTTAATAATAAATTGAAAAATCTGCTCTCGTAGGGTAAAATGCTGTAAGTAGATAGTCGATATGGTAAAATATTTGAGAAGAGGATTTTAAAGTACATATTTTTTTAGTTACTTTTTTTATACCTTGGAGAATTTTCTATTGATAGGATAACACTCTCCAGACATATTAACATAAACATTTCAAATGTACAATTTTGTAAATTAGTTTCACCTCAATTGTATTTAGACTTAGCAGCTTACCTTAAGAGAACAGATTAAAGAGTAATTAATTTATTACATCAATATTCTCAATATTTCATCAATATTTAAAAATGAAGTTTTTTCTTATCTTTTTATATTTATTGTAAGTCACTTTTAACTAAAATATATTTTTAGAACACATATATGGGACAAGAAAATAATTAAATAACACAATTATCAATATTTTGGTTTCTAAAATTATTTTAATAGCTGTAATGTAATAATTAATCTTAAACAAATAAATTGGGTTATAGAAAAATGCAACTCATTCTATTTTATTTTTTATTTTCATACAATTAATAAATTTTATATTGTTAACATTTGTTGTAATAATAATCTACTAATTGTGACAAAAAAAAAAAAAAAAAAAAACAAAAAAAAACAAAACAAAACAAATAAACAAATATAGTAATAAAACCCCAGTGATCACAGTCGCTTTAAAGGAAAAATTAAATATATATATTTATGATAAATAAATTATGATAGTTATATATATATATATATATATATATATATATATATATACATATATATTATACAAATATAGTTGTAAGCACATGAAAACAAAATATTTATGAAAATATTAAACTAAAAATAGAAAGACCAGTTTAAGTGAGAGCAAAATATAAAGCCCTGTATATGGTATAATTTCATAGGTATAGATAAAAACATACTACAAATATATGATTATGAGCTGGCTGGTAGTTCACTTGATGTTCTACAGAGTAAGTTTCTTACAAACCCTCTAAAAAAAATCAAGAAATAATTTATAATTATGTAAAGGTTATTTATTACAAAACATCAAATATGCAATCAAAATACCTCAAAGGTAAAAAATTTTGATGGGAGTCCATCACAGGTGGAGAAATAATGCTGACTGTATTGCCAAAACGCACTTCTGTAGTAGTACGTGATCTAATTGATGTTGCTGGAGTATCAGTTTCATCACTATTTCCCAATACCCGTCGCATCAATCCGGCAGTCAACTCTTCTAATGAACTTAAGGACAAATTGAGAGGTTGTTGCGATTGTGATTGTGTCTCGTCACCCACATCAGTCGAAGTTTTTTGGCCAGAACGCATTGATGCCGTCTCACTATTGTCAACTCTTGTATAAAATCATCAAATTAATTTAGTTAATCAGGAACATATCCTAGAAACTCTTCAAACCCATAAACATTTTTTAAGCTTTGAAAAATTAATTCAGTTTAAAATTTGAGAAAAATATAAGCTTAAATTTGAAAACATTTAAGTAGTTTGAGCATAATGAAGTTTGAAATATTCAGGTCCAACACCAGATTAATTAAAATTATTTTTTGTTAAGAGCAAGCATCGTTTCATTATTATTATACTAAGTAATTCTATTATCAAAGAACACTTATTATTTCAAAATGTATTAATGTTTTTGAAAAAAATTAAGGATTTTAAAATTTTTTATTACATTTTTTTAGTTCTTTAATTTTTAGAATGACTATGTAAATTTTGAATTGTATAGGTTAAAACAGAATATTTTTTGGAGTATTTCAATACATAAAATTCTAGACAAGTAGTTTATGAGTTATAACTTATAAGTATTTAAAGTTTAGGTGAGCAGAATAGAAGGCCAACATTTTGCAGAATATCTCTGTACCATTTCACTCTGTTAACATAAACTTTAAATACTTTAACTCATAAAATACTTGTTAAAATTTCAATTTTTATGTATCCTAATACTCCAAAAAATATTCTACTTCAGAACATGAAATTAAAAATGCATGATGTCATTTAAAAAAATGAAAACTTAAAAATATGTAACAATAAATTGTTTTATTTTGACTGGAAATTATGCAGAAAAAATATTTTCAAAAAACATTAATACATTTTGAAATATTGAGTGTTGTTTGATTAAAAGATCACTCTATATTGTATAACCAACATTTTATTAAGTTAGACGAACTGAAAGTATGGAAAAAAGTTCAAATAAGATCTAAGTTCAAGTCTGCGTATATATATAAATTCAACTCATCCTTAATTTTTATTCAATAACTAATTCAATCCACATATTATTTTTATATATTTTGTTATTAATGTTTGAATTTTTAGTAAAAATAGTACTAAGTATTTTAATTGATTTGTAAAATAAATTAATTACTTGTGAGCTAATAAACTGCCAGCTAATGCAACAGTACTTGCTGATTCTCGATCAGCATCTCTTCCCAATGCAGTATCACCATCCCAATCATTCCAGAATGATGGTTCTCCAATGGAAGGATTACCAATTTCAGCACCGTGACTTACAGTATCACCATCTATAAACAGAATAAAATTTATATTTAGACAAGTGTTTAAAATAGATGAATATTAAATTTTGACTTACCAGTAGTTGTGAAGTAATCAATATTAACTGTTTTAGGAGCACTATGCTCTTCATCAAAATCAAAATGTACTCCATTTGATGATGTGGTAACTCCACAGCCACCTGAGCGACACAGAGATACTGGAACTACACCGTAAACATAGAATAATAGTATTGGGACTCCGATTCCAACAGCTAAACTGGCCATAACTGGTGCAGCAATTAACTGAAAAAAAAAATTATATTTAAGAAAAATTAAATACTAAGATTATACCTTATAAGCTACAAAAATACATTTTAAATTAGTTTAGAACTAACTAGCCATAGTATATTTATATTTTAACTATTCATCTATTTAAATGATTTACAAGTCATGCAAATATTTTATGCATACAGACTAAATTGTACATATATGCCAAGCTTCATTTGTAAAATTACATAGTACTTTTATCTTATGACCCCAGACTTTAATAACACCCCAGATCAATTTAAATTTTAAAATCTTCAAACCTTAAATGACCAAATTTTTTACCTTCAAATCAAAATTTATAATAAATTTCTACTTAGTATATCAATAGTATAACATAACTAATAGTAAGTTTTAAATTGTTAAACATTAGTTATTATAAGAATAGTTAAAAATAATAGTGTATAACATTTATATACATATATATATTTAACATGTTTTTAATTAGATTTAAAGTAGATATAAAATATTATCAATGTCTTAAAATATTTTTTATTGAATAGAGATCAGTATGATTAAAAATTTGAAGTACAATGGATTCATTAAATGGAATAATAAGTATGATTGATTAACAATATAGGTCAGAACCTTGAAATACTAAAACTTTGTTTAATAAACATAATATTATGCAGATTGCAGAGATAAACAAAAATGTCTACAAAAACAGCATAAGCTAGAATATAAATGAATAATTATAATTAAATAACTCAGTTTTCATATTAAGTTAAAATAAAAATGTCGTGAAGGTATGTATATCTCAGACGACTAACAAGTATGTTTATTGATGTAACTTATTTTTAGGATTTAGATAAGGTTAGGGTTTATATATAATATGTATTATAAAATAAAAAAATACACTTTTCATTTAATCAAAACACGCTAAAATATATACAGTCAAATTCGCTTATAATAGGGGTGGCGAACCTACGACACGCGTGCCAGAGATGGCACGTAGGTCAAATTTCAATAGCACGTGAAAAATTTAAATTTAAAAAAATTATGCTATTTATAAAATGTTAGTCATAAGAAATTCAAAGAAACAAATTATATTTAAAAATTATAATATTCCTTTATAAAATGTATTATATTACTATATTATTATTATATTTATCGTGTAACTTTATTTTTATCTTTGAAAAATATTATTTCTTTGGGCACGTGAAAAATTTTCAAAACCTTGATTTGAAAAATTTGACACTTGACCCATAAAAGGTTCACCACCTCTCGTCTATAACAATCTTCAAGAGACCTAGAGAATCTGATCGTTAAAACCGGATTTTGTTATATCCAGATTATAAAAAGATAACTTGATTTTTTTGAAAAATTGATTTATTAAACATATTTTTACTGTATAATTTTACTTAGGATTATATATTTTAACATTAAAGATATTTATAATTTTTAATATAAAATAGTGCTTTGTTTATAATTTGAATACAATTTTTTAACAAAATTAGAAATATTTTTAACGCTATTGACACTTCTGGGGTATTTGTATCACTGTTTACAGAAACAAAAGTACGCACTTGATCAATATAAAAATACACTTCCAAAATAGACGATACTTTAAATAAGTATGCAGTACACAATATATGTGTAACAGATAAGATAAAGAACTATTGCTTCGAATGAAATTAAATTTACTAATTATGCATGCATTATTAATTGCTATATAGGTGAACATAAAACCCCATTTTCATTTCAGAATAACATTGCTATATCCGGATTATCGTTGTAACTGATATCGTTATATACGACTAAAAGTACTACACAATACACATAAGATATAAACCCAATCAAATAAATTCCTTGAAATTGTTTTACCCGGAATATCGTTATATACGGCATCGTAATAAGCGAATTCGACTGTAAAAACATAATGAAATAAAAAATGAATTTTCTAATAATTTCCAAAATATAAGTAAATAACAAAGAAATCTTTTATAATTTTAAAATAAATTTAATAAATCAATAGAATTCTTACATTTTTTTTTTGTTTCAAGTCAAAATTATTAATTTTATAAAATTAAAATTAAAAACATAATATAATGTAGCTTATATTATAGCCTCTAATTTCATTTAAATATTTAAAAATAAATAAAATATGCATTTTCATGTTTATAATTAAAATATGCAATAATATGTATTACTCTTAAAATATTCAAAATGAAAAATGAATTATTTGTATCAATACTAGGCGATTCATGAACATAACTAACATTTTTAAAAATACGTTACAAAAAACATACTACTTATGTATAAATTAAATATCATAATCTTGATTACTTAATTACATAATGTAATAATACACCATTATACGGAAAAAGCAATTAAAACTAAAATTTCAATTTTTTGTCATCGCTTTCGTGAAGGTGAACAATACCATGACTCGTTAAACAGGGTCACTATATTTTAAGTAATAGAAAAATGAGAATGCTACAATATAATGACAAGGAATCGGATTTATATGCAAATGCATAATATATGTATTGGAATAAGATTTTTAAAATCTGATGAGAATTATCCCCGATTTAGATCAATCTTGTTAAAATAATATTAATTGTATTTTGTATATTTTACATATTTCAACGGTTTTACCTATTAAATGCATATTTAGAGCATATTAATAGTTTTATAGTGCATATTATTATTTATAACATAAAATATGTTTTTAAAATATTTTTACACCTTTTTTAATACTTAATTACTACTTATTTTTACATAATTTTAAATAAAATATTTTCGATTAAATTTTTAGTGCATATTTTGTAGCATATTACAGCATTTTTAGAAGCATATTTTGAGGATTTTTTGTGCACATAAATCCGGTCCTCGGACTAATAACATAAACCGTCAACCATCAAACGGGCGTAAAATTGGTGATAACGAGACAAAAACCACATGAAAACGAAGATTTAGTCAAATTGTAAACGTTATCATAAAGCAGTCTTGAATTTTTCTTAAATTCGCCCAACAACACCCTTGCTATCAGTGTTTCAAAATTTCATATATGTTTGTTGAGACGACAGCGGTGATCTCGACGAAAACTATATTAACTCCAAAACACAATATTCAACAATTTACAAAGCCAACTCTCCTCCTCCCACCAAATCGCCGTCCACAGTATACGCATGTTCTACATATATACATATTATCCGCGTAAGCGTATAAAAATCATTATCGGTTTTTTCATCTATCGTTATCTGCTTTGTGACTTGTGTACCCAACTCGCGTATCTCTCTCGTCCCGAAATTACGTCACGGCGCGCTGGCTCGGTTCCGTGGTATTGATGGGTCGTACGGATGACGTACGCTCTCGCACACACCCACAGCGGCGGTCGGGCGCGCCACGGGACGCGCGAAGCGTGACGGCGCGAATGTGCGGGAGATGGCGGGTGGGAGACTGCGCACTGCAGAACGGAGATCGCGTAGTACCAGCTGCAGCGGCGGGGAGAGATCGCGATCTGCCGGCGTGTCCCCCCGCCGTCACCCCCGGTGTGCGGAGGAGAGGGAGCTCAGTCAACGGCGGCCGATACTCGGACGACGGGCGGTTAAGGGTGGCGGCGGCTGAGAGGGGGCTCAGGGGATGCAGGTCGTCGACTCGGCTTGCACACGCGCGCGCACGCAATCGCACCGCCGCCTCCGTAAACGCGCGCGCGGCCGAGTCCAGTATTGTCGTGTAGTACGCGTACTACGCACTGCCGCCGCACGGTCAGACGTCGAGCGCTGTCCATCCGCCCCGACCGCGAGGAATCGTCAGCGATCCTCGGCCATGTCGTCAGCAGCCGCGTCAGCTGCCACGGGCGACGGCGACGAGCACCAGCGGTTGCCGTTGCCCGCCGACCCGGAATGGTTGTCGGGCGTCATCAGCCGTCTGATCGGTCGGCCGCGGGACGCGGTCACGGTGATAGCTGACCGGACCATCGCCACGCCCGCGGTGTCCGACCCGCACAACGTGCTCAGCTCCATAGTGGCCGTGCACATCGTGTACGCGGTGGACGGCGTCGAGGGCACCGACTCGCTGGACGTGGTCATCAAGAGCCTGCCACAAGAGCCCTACTCCCGGGCGTTCGTGCTCGAGGCCCAGTTCGACTACAGAGAAGTTCACTTTTACAACACGGTGGGTCCTCTTCCGTCTCCTCAACCCCGTAATAACAATTACACTTCCTTTATCCACGCCACTACACAGCACGTTTGCACGTTAATCGCCACCCTCTTACACCGCGCACAAGCCGCCAGCGAAATGCACACGAAATCGTCAAGCACATTAGAGAAAAATTATAATCGGATGTGATGTGGACGTTCTAGAAATTCGTTATAGCCCGTCTATCTTCACGGATTGGCATGTATGATCGATTGTCTGTAGATGAGTTATTCTCGATTTCAATCCGTGCAAACAGTGGTAATAATTGTCATGGCTACAAAACGCCCATCGTGTGTGCAGTAGACCTTGACCACTCGTTTCGATCATTAAAAACGACAAAAAATAGCTAGGCTGTGGTGATGCGGTTATGCCTGTCGGATGTTTTAAACTGTATTCTAGTCAAGTAAATAGCGTATGCGTGAAGAGATGCATGCGTATTGTCGTTTATTATCGCCTAACCACACGCGACCCTGAAGTTTCGTGAACGTGAGACATCCCCTACCAACCGCACACGCGTCGGATACGTCTTTTATTATGTCGTGAAATTAATTTTAACGCTTGCGGTCAAAAACGACAAAAAAGTTAGAAGGTATTATATTTAAACATACACAAACAAAAAACAGTAATTAATACAATGAGATTAATGATAATAAGTCTATATATTGAAATATACTTTTAATATGTTAATAATAATAATAAACTATTTAACAATAGTGATTACCATCCTGCCAGTAGAATAAATATATATTGTTGATTAAAATTAAATTAACCCACTTTTATTCTATCATAAGTTGTTTTTTTTTTTTGATACACAATTTAAAATTTAAATTAAGTTTTAACACATATCTATCCTAAATTATCAATATATTTCTAAGAAAAATGAAATCATGAAAATATTATTATTTGTTACACTATGCTTTTTGAACTTAAACTACGCTTTGTACACATACTTAGAATATAATTGTACAAAAAATCGTCATTTGG
The DNA here is from genome assembly GCF_002803265.2 of Melanaphis sacchari. Lineage (NCBI taxonomy): Eukaryota > Metazoa > Arthropoda > Insecta > Hemiptera > Aphididae > Melanaphis > Melanaphis sacchari. Next base: position 660,470 of record NW_020271560.1, on the reverse strand, counting down.
CTAAAACTAACTTTTATAAAAATACTTCAATATTCCAATGAAATACCAATTTACTAGAGTATAAAAAAAAAAAAAACCTTAAACGTTTAACTTAAAACATCAATCAATTGCCTTTAAAAACTAATAACGCCAATAATAATATTGTCTTATACATGATAAAAATTATAGTTCTAAATTCTAATCGTTCAACTTTGATTACAGGTATTATTTGAGTTAAGAAATCTAGAAGAAAATGTACTAACAAAACACAGTCGTTCTACGATTGGTGACATGCCAGTAGCCCAGTGTTACTTTGCTGGTATGAGTGCCAGTGGTAAAGATGAATCAATGTTAGTCTTGGAAAACTTATCCAAACGCGGCTACACAGCAGCCAACTTCTCCACTGGGCTGACATACACAGAAGCCAAACTTGCTCTCCGTTCTATAGCTCGAATCCACGCCACGTCTCTTGCTTTAAAACTTAAGCACGGGCCTCTCACTGAACGTTGGCCGTTCTTATTTCAAACATCTCGTGCTACACTATCTTATCAAGCACTCGTCGAACGGGGAATGCCACAATTGCACGTTTTTCTACGATCTAAGGGGCCACAATATGACACTTTAATAAATACACTTAGATCTCTATGTCGTGTAACTAAACAAATAATCGGATCGCTTATGATACCTAAAGAACCAATGGGGTTGATGACGCACACTGACTTTTGGTGCAACAATCTAATGTTTGGAGAAAAGGACCAATGTGTAATACTAGACTGGCAAATGATATCCTATAGTAGACCAACTAATGATGTCGCACTTTTGCTTGTAAGTAGTTTGTCCACAGAAACTAGACGAAACCATTCAAATGAGTTGGTAGACATCTACTGGGAAGCATTAACAACGCATGCGAGTAAATTGAGTGTAGATATAGAAGGACAACTTGAATACAGTCGATATGATCTGGACGAAGACATGAAAGAATCGAAGTTATTAGCAGTACTATTGTGTATAGGTTCAGTAGACGTTGCTTTAGGCAATGAAGAAACTGAACAAAGATTATTAGACCTGTTGACAGATCTACAAGCTGAGGAAATCTTCAACAGACATTTAACTGAAATTTCAGCATAGTATTTATTTAATTTTATCTATGTTTGTAATGTATTACTCTTTTCTCAAGTAATAACTTTAGAGCTTTCACACTATATAATAAATAGAAAAATATAATTGTTAATTATAAAGGTTTTATTTCACTTTTACTTATTAGTTCTGCAAATTCAAATGTTACTTGAGGTTAAGGTACTTTTTTTAAGTGTTAAAAATTAATAAATTATATTAATATTAGAAAAAAAAATTGTTAAAGCTAAATCAACATAATAATTTTGTCTCATGTACTCAAATTTAAAATGCCTTAAATTTTAGCATAACCTTAACACGGTATGCAAAGTAATACATTTATTATTAGATCTTATAGCTCAATACAGTTGTATAAACATGTTTTTTAAAATTTTTTTTTTTAAATCAGTTTTTACTGATTCTTTTCATTTTGACATGTTAAAATTGTGTTGCCTAAATTAATGTAACGGTGCTGTCCATACTACTTATATTATGTGATTTTACTTACTATAGTAATAATAAACATTATTGATTATAAAATTGAAATGAATAATTGATTTGTAAATACATTCAAGTTAAATTAATACTATAAAAGTACATACATATATTTATGATGTGAAAATTAAGAACATTCAAATTATATTTGTGTAGAGATATAAAGAACTATAAAAATAGTTAAAAAGCATATTTAAATTCTATTATACTAAATTAGTATTTTAAAATCAACTAATGAAAATATAACTTCTACATCTGTAAAACAAAATACAAATCACACATACTCCTCTGTTATAACTTTAATCCTTCGGACAAATTAAAGAAAAACAATCTCAAACCTAAAATATTAATATAACCAATAAACTCTCAATTCTATAAGCTAGTAATTATAATAAATAAAATTGAATTCATTTAATTAATTGATTGGACCAATTTTATGCCTGTTCACAAATCGTGAAATTAATAAAAAAATATAATTAATTTAATTACTACCTCCATCATAATTGTTTTTGGTTGAACCATAAAGTAATGTATAAATAATAAAATTAGTAAAAGTTAAATACTCACCGCAGCTAATACGCCACCAGCAATTGCAAAATTCCTTTTTAATCGACTTGAGTGTCTATAACGGGTATACATTTTTCGTCCAGTCCAAACAGGTACACCTTTTAATATATTAAAAAAAAAAACACAGAATGAATATTCAATCAATCAATTAACTATTTGATAAATAAGTTTTAATTACCAATGATTATTGCAGGTATTGCAATTCCTGCGATTAGACCAATACCAGCTGGAGCTCCTACCAATGTACCTAATTGCCATAAAAGCTTTTTCTTTCTAGACCAGGGTTTTTTACCCCAAAAAGTACAACCTGAAGGACTAAAATTTAAGTTTATATATAAATAATTTAAAAATCAATAGTAATACTAATATAGATATATTTAAAATAAAGTACCATTACCTAAGATAATGTAAATCACTGACTACTTTCATACATAGCCAACAAAATTCTGCTCCACAAACTGCACATGTCATATGATTACATGAGCCATCATCCATTTTTACAATTAAAACTTGGCAACGAGGACATGGCTTAATGTCTTCACCTAAATTTATATTTTATTATAATCACATTGATAAAATAAAAATGTTATTAACATTTCATACGTGACTGTGAATCTGTACTAAATGTTAAAGATGAGGTTCTCATATTTGATGATCGTTTTGCTCTAGCAGAATCACATGTTTGATTAGGATGCCATGCAGCTTTGCAATGGTAACAAAAATATGAATCACAACCAGGACGTTCACATTTTATCTTTGGGCAACTGGCACAACCTGCAGCTATGACAGCATAGCTAAAAAATAAAATAAAGCTTTATTATTATTTATTACTGATAAGTCAAGTATGTACAATTTTTAGCCTATTTCCAAGTTAAGTTACAAAACAAAATTTTACTTAATGAAGCGAACAAGATAATTCTCTGACTTATCAACTTCATATTTTAATACATAATTTAGAAAAAATAAATATTTATATTATAAACATCAAATAATACTCTAAAAACCTTCATAATGTAACATAATTGTTATAGCAGTAAAGGTTTAAATGCTTTTTTTATGAAAAACAAGTAATATTGTCCATATAGTAGAATATGTTACTCATATGGGTACTGTTAATTTAAAAGCCGAATTATATTGATAATTTTTTCCATTCTATTTATGAAATTACATTTTTAAATTTTTATTTTCTCATTACACTTCTAAATTACAACAGTTGTAATAATGCTTATCAAGTGCTCTTGACTCATCGCTCATGTGTTTACTGATATAATAAAGAACAAAAAAAGTTAATGTTACTATAAAAGTAATGAAAAAATGGTATTTAAAGAAATACATAGGAAACAATATGTTTTTTTAAAACTATCCAACAATGTGTTAATACATAATTAATTAGTATAATTTTATATTAAAGGTATAAACTATTTTATATAAAGTTTTTTTGAAAACCTTTAAACATAAAATATTTACCTGCAGTCAGGTGAAGGGCAATATCTAGTATCAGGATCAACTGCTAACACTCTCCGTACCATGAAGTCTTCATATTTTTCATAAAGGGCTAAATTATTGAGCACACTTTGTATGTCTTAACAGAAAAATATTAAACATTAAAAGAATATACACAAAAATATAAAAATAAAGCTATACCATTTGGGTGCATAGCTTCAGAACACTCTGGACAAGTAATGTTTACACGTGATTCACATATTTCTATACGTAGATATTGTTGAAAACAGTCAAAACAGGAACGATGATTACAAGTTGACAATTTGGCAAAATAATTTTCATCATATTTGGCTAGACATAATGGGCACTCTAATAGACCATCAATTGGAGCACCAATCTAGAAACACAAAGTTATATTTTATCATAAATTATAACAGATATTCAATTATAAATGCACGAAACAAAAATTTTTATTTATGAATAAATAAGAATACAAAAATCAATTTAAAATTTTTATGACTGCTATTGTATCAAACCTAAAAAATAAAATTTTACTTAAACAAAAGGTGTTTGTATTAATATACAAAATATTGAAATTAAACGCAACAAAAGTTTAAAATGTATTTAACTAAATTTTACAGTGCAGATAATTATTAGTGTATGAATAACTATTGGCTGTAAACATATCTTGTTTTTTTTTTTTTTTTTTTTTTTTTTTTTTGCAAGAATACATATGTTTATAATATTTTTAAAAAAATATACATAATTTTAATTTAAATAGTAGAAATTCAGTTACTAATTTTTATTATCAGATAATAGTATAACAAATAATTATCTAAATTCATAAAATCCTAAACCCTGTTGATAAGCAATATTATAACAACAACCGATCAGAAATTTTAAAACAATTGATATTGGTTTTTGTTATTGAAAATAAAAATGAACATAAAGAAAATAAATTATGATGATTTAAAAACCTTGATTATTCAAGGTTTATCTATCCTTAATAATCAAATACCAGAAACTTGCTTAGAAAACAAATAATAAAAAAAAACTATAAATAAAAGATTTTTTAATTCCTTGTTCCCACAATGTTTTTGTTTTTAACAAAAAATTTTATTTTGTTAATTCTAATTACATGAAAGATCTTATAAGTATGGTAAACATTAAGAAATATATCAAAGCACACTGCATTTTTAAATACAAAAGTTCATCAAAAATTGTTAAACATTCAATGGTTTATATTGATCAAGTTAGAAATTATTGAAGGTGAGGAATAAATGCACTAAACAAACTTGTTAGTTAAAAGAAATGATTTTAAAGTTTAAAAAGTATAAACAATATTATTAATGTCATGCTATCTAATAAAATACAATATGTTTTATTTGAAATTATAAGATATCATTGTAGAGATATTAAAAGCCATGTGATGATACAATTCATTGCTATATAAAATTTAGGAAATTTACAAATATCTTTAATTAATTTAATGTCAATAAAACAAAACATAATAATAATAAGTGGACAAAAAAGATATGATAATATACTTTATTTCAATAATTTAGTATATTTATATTTATTTATAAAAATATAATACTATTTATCCAAGTAAACTTAATTTTTTCTAGTAAAAAATAAACAATAATCTAACAACTACTTACTTTAATGTTAGATACTGGAGTAACCTTTTTAGGGTCTGTATAGTTTTGTCCAAATCCCAAAGGGGCTTTTTCAAAATCAGTTACATCTGCTACACTAGGACCTCCTAAAATAAATAATTTGATAAATTTATAATATCTTATAAATATTTTTATAATATCATGCATTTTAATATTAGTACAATATTATATTAATAGTTTTAATAATTTATTAAAAAAAAAAAAGGATAAATAATAAAATCATAAAAAAATTTTAGGCTGGCTCTGATACAAGTTTTAAATTAAATTATTATCTAGGTTCACTTATTAGATATTTTTCCAATAATATGCTAACTTTAAAAGTAGTAATAATTCTAAGTAGGTCCAACATTATTTAAATATTATAATGGAATATAATTTAAATATATATATATAAAATAATATTTTCATCTTAAAATTTGATAACTGATTAATTGACTTTAATATTAAACTTGATGTTATAGCGAAGATAGAAAATGTAATGTTTGTTTTTGTTTTAAGATGGAGATTGTAATATATTATATTAATTTATAATATATACTTAGATTAATTATAATAATGGAATACAGTTATATTAAAAAATATTAGCTATTGAATGTCACATTAACAACTTAATCAACAAAATAATTATACACGAAAAAAAAAGAGAAATTATTTATAACCAGTTTATGAGTTGTTCCGATAGTTGATACTATTTATTTGTGACATAACCATAAACATAATATCTCCATTAAATTACAATAAGATAACATATTGTAATTAAATACAAGGAATAAATTTATAGTGATCAGATTTTAAAATTAAAATTAAGCCGCCTAAATATTATTTAAAGAAAAAAGTTAAATTTATCGTCATCATCATTATTATTATTATTATTTTAATACTACCTGTAGTATAATTTAAAATTAGTAATAACTACCTAAATGACAAAATGTTAAATTTAGTTGTAAATTTTAACTGTATAGCTTAAAAGGTGATCATAATAAAGTCAATTAAATAAACAGAACATTTTGCAAACATACCAGTAATAATAGTTCGACGTTTGCCACTTTGCGAACTTCCCAAATGTCTTGCCAAAAATGTATTCGAATACAAAAGTCGGCGTAAAGAAAATCTCGGCATACGTCTTTTACGAGTAGGCGCCGCTGAGCTTGTACTGGCTTCAGGCAAATCTTGTAACGATTTAGATCTCATACCGCGACTGTTATTTCTACTGTCTACGCAATACAACATAATAAAGAAAAAATTAATGATTTAAAATTATCACAAATCACTACATATTTCTTTCTTATATTTGGATATTTTAACATCACACAGACAGTAATGATACTGAACAAGATGAACAAACGGCAATGGTACGTGGTTGGATTAGTGAAAGTTGGTGTTCACCTTGACCAATAAAAATAATAAAATAAATATACCTACATCGCGAATTTAGATTATATTCATTATCTAACAAAAGTGGCATTGGGAACAATGTCATCGACTATTAATTGATAGAAAAAAACTGCGTGAAAATAAAATATTACTTAAATCTATTAGGTTAATGACTCAGTTTAAATTAAAGTAAATATATTAATAATACAGTACCTATACTTTCTATATCAAGGATATTTTTCTTAGGAAATTAGCATAAAATTTATGAATTATAAATAAAATAATATATGAATGAGCTTAAATTCACTATTTAGGTACGTCTTGGAAATTAAAATATATATACTATACATTAGTTATTCAAATTAAAAATAAATGATTTACCTATAGTTATAATTATTTTAAATAGATATGCCAGGAAATAATGATATTGTAGGATGAAATTAAGGACTAGCAATATACAATTACCTTCAAATTCTTCTTCAACTCTATTAATTATATGATTAATTACCTACTTAATAAACATATACACCATAAGAGCTAAATAATTAAATAATTTTAGTTAAAAAAAATTTAAAGGTAGCCATAAAAATTTAAAGTCAATCAGAAGATTAACCTAATTAGAACCTTGAAAATTATACCAAGATAAATTTAACTAATAAAAAAAATAATTAAATTAATAGAACGAGGAAATAAAAAAAACCGAACATGCATCATTTTAATTCATGTCAAGACAATGCATATTATACTACATCATATACGTATATTTACACCTCATTGTTTTTCTATACGTATTGTTCCTTATTCTATTTAATTTAGAAGCCTCAATTTAATAAATACAAATAAATATAATTTAAAATACAATAAAACAAATGTATATAAATAAAAATTAAATTTTTAAACAATTTTACAACTACAATAACATTTAATCCTTTGAAGCATAATTAAACATAGTCGTTTAACAATTAAATAAAAGATACGAAAATATGTAAGATGAGATGACAAGTATAATACGTCTTAATATTTCCTTATGTATTACAAATTATTATTATCTTTTTCATTCATCACTATATGATGCTGGTATAAATAATTACATGTTATTTACATTTATTTATGTTTAGTTTAATTGTAAATGTATTTAGAGTTAAAACACTAACGTTTCTAAAATTTGACCTTTGTACGGGTTAACTGTTATATTTTTCTATCTGTTTTTTTTTTTATATAGTCAGTTTATCATTTGTTGCTGTACATACCATAATATAAAGTTTTACTATATTATTATGGCACACACATACAATCCATAATTTGTTTACAAGGAGGGAGTAGTCCGAAATATTATGTTGCTAAAAAGATTAAAATTTCATTAATCTTGCTAGTCTTGAATATATTTAATATATTATACTATGTATTAATATCTATTTTATTTATATGTGATACAAATAAAAATCTTTAAATGTATTAAATAATCATAAGGATACGTGTTTTATTTTAACAGTACTCTTCTTTAATAGTTGAAACATAATGTATGTATTCTTATTCTACGAAGAATTTTGAAATTTTAAAAAGGATTACAATAATGATTTTTTTTCGTTATATTTTACTAAATATGGATGGCGAACTTTTCTCATATCATATGACAAAATGTTACAATCAATTTAAATAAAAGTTCATATCCATAAACATTTTTTTTCAAGTTTTATTTCATTTTTTAGTTGATTATTCGTTGTTAACATAGGTATGAACGCTAACAAAATATTCATGATATACACACACCAAAGTATACCTACGGGAAGATAGCTTGACGATTATTTTCACTATTCACTAATTAAAAGCTACTATAGGTATATGGAAAAACAAAACTTAGGCCGTAAAGTGTCTAAATCAAGATGTATCTCGAAAATCTTAATCATGATTTTGGTATGTCCAAGAAATATTCGTTATCAAAATATTTGTTGAGTTGAATTGTTATATAGTACACAAATTAAAATTTTAATTTGTTGTTTGTTTAACTATTTTTAGATTCTGAGCGGAGCGAAGAACGTAATGATTTTACAGTGTTTTTTTTTTTTTTTATAAGTAAAAGAATTAATAGAAAGAATCTTTTGATTTTCAACTTTAGCATCTTTCTGGTAAAAAGTGAATCTACTTAGTTAATACTTTACAGAGCCAAAAGTAAAAAATTACAATATAGTTGTAAAAAAAACAAATTGAGGAAAAACATTTCTAATTAACACAAAATCAGTTTTTATTGTTTTCAACATACTCGATTTTCTAATTTTGTTGTGATTTAAAAACGAATAGGTATAAAAAATTTAGATAAATTGTCTGTTTATACTAGTATTTTCTATACATGGTATAAATTATTTAAAATTTTTTTTAAATTTTAATACTATTTTGATTTTTCTTGAGTTGTTTATAAACTTTGAAATTTTTGACTTTTTTTTAAAAAATATCTTTTCAATAAATATCGATAGTAAAATTTTTTAAAACAATTAATAATATAATACATTTAAAAATGTGTAGCTACTATTAAATTTTAAAACATTTTATGTTCAATTTATACTTAAAACTTGTCAAGAGTTCTCTTTATAGTATGTCTTACTGAAATAAAAGATTCTAAAAATAAATATGCACAATTTATAATTAAACGAATATTTTAAAGCTAAAATTTAATTATTTAAATAAAAGATGAAGATTTTTTTAATTTTTCTTTTTATAATTCAAAAATATTTTTCATTAAGTTTTAAAAATTTTAACAATATCAATAAATTCAATGTTTTTGGCAACTTTTACCCTACTATATTAAAATAATAAAAAAATTCACTTTAATAACATAAATTTATCCATCCAGTAATCGAGTTGGAAAAATTTAAATAGAAAGGAGACTCTGATTAGACAGATTGCTTTTAGAAAAAAAGCATTCCAATCAAACTTTTTACCTCGAAAATCGTGGGAGACTAAGTCCTCCAAACAATAATTATTGTTATGACAAACATTGATTGAACTGCAGTTAGCTACTACGATTGTATATTATAATAGAATAATTATTATCTAATTAGTATCTATGATCATTGATCATATTGTATATATATACATAAATATATATTAAATTAAAATAATAATTAATGAAATTTTGAATTAGCGAGTTTTCGCTTATGTAACAAAAGCAAATGCTTAGCTAAATGTTTACTGATACAGTGTTATGGCATGTTATGAAGTTTGTTCATCGCCAAAATGATTTGAAAACAGATTATAGTATTATAAATGTATAATCATAGATACCAAAAACACTGAACTTTTGAAAAATTCGGTTAATGATAAGAGCAAACATTTAAGAAAACATTAAATAGTTTTGACATAAAATTTTCGCTAAAACAATTTTTAATAAATTTTTGTTCTTGATACCTCCACAAAACGCGTTTTATGATAAATTGGATATTTGGTACCCACTATCTTATGCATTTTAGTAAAAATTGAAAAAAAATGTACTGTTCCCAACTTTTGTGTTCTACCAGCTTACCCTACGATCAATTTCTAGCACTCTTTAAATAAACTTATAGTAATTATTAGTTTGTCTTCACTATGAGAATCATTTTTTATACGCATTAATTTATTATTAAATTCTAGTTGAATACACACATTACAGTAATTTATTCAATGATAATAAACACTCAAAACTTACTGCGTACAACAAAGAAGTTATTCACTAAACTTACTTTTCTCTTTTTTATATTAATGTAATAAGAGATCAAGTAATACATAAAATACGGTATCCCGCAATTTAAATCTATTTATTTTTTGCAACTATTTATTTTTATATTTTTAAATAGTATAATTGCTATTTAAATAAAAATTTAGCAAGCAACTTGAATATTTAAATTCAGTATACCATTATTTTTCCTAATGATAAGTAAATTTTAATTTGTTTCTACATCCTACAATTTATATATGATTCCCGAGAATTCCTGTCATGTAACGTTCCAAGGAATTCCCATCCCTAATCTTAAATGAGAAGTAAAAAAAATAATCTAATGTGTCATTTATTGTGTTTGTGCTTAAAAATTGTAGTTTATTTACACTTTTATTAGAAAAAATAAATATTATCTGTATTTTGTCAGAATTTTATATGTTAAGTGATAACATAGTACATTCCATACGATTTATAAAAAAAAACCTAAATAAAAATAAAAAAACATATATACATATATATTACTTTTTATATGCAAATAAAAACCTCTGACAATAACACATTGATAAAACTCACATTCCTTTACAAAAGCTATTTTTCTATGAGTTAAATTTAAAATCCTGTTTTTTTTTATTAGCCATTTATTATACAAGATAATTTACCAAGCAATAAATTTATTAAAATTCTATTTTTTGTTATTATAGGTAACTATTTTTGAAAATTTTTTTTTTACTTTTGACTCTTAAAATCACCAACTAGATTCAATTAGCTACAAAAAACAGAAAATTTGAAATAATGAAAAATTGTCATGCTTATAAATAGGTTAGAGTTAAAATCTTTTGAAAATTTTATTATATGATGAAAATTTTTAAGTATTATGGGTAATTTGTTTTCGAGTTACACCAAAACAACAAAATTGATTTTGTCAAAAATAGGATTTGGGTAAAAATTTAAAGAATATTTAATTTTACCACTCTCTCCAAAATACAAACTAAATCCAATTTGATATCTAAAACAACCCTCAAATTTGAAAATTGAGGTATTTAATCAATTACTTAACATGTAAACCTTCGTGAAAAAAAAACACGTATCATTCTAAAATCAATACTATCAATAATAGAATATTAATGAATGCGTTTTTTATTATAATAAATCGAAAATTCGTTATGTAATTTTGTATTATAATAAGCTAGAATTAAATTCCTACTATCATTATCGAAATAAAAATAGTGGATAGTTTTGACTGATAAGTTAATGATTTTGAATCACTATAGTAATTTTCGGAAATCCCGATAACTCGTTCATATGGGAGCTTAGACATTATTTTAAAACTGATCTCTAGGTAGAATACGTATTTAAACAACATTGTGTTGTTTTAAGAGGAACACAGGCACATTTTCTCAACCTAAGCTTCTAAACAAAATTTTGGACAGTCCTGTAATTGATGTAAGGACTTTAACAGATAACCGGTCTTTAGTCTGTCAGTCAAATCATAAAGCTGTTATATAATGCATATTATACAATACACAGAATTAACCGGCGAAAGTCACTAGTTAACTATACACCTACATACTATGATTACTATGTAGCCTAACCTAAAACGTAAAAAAACAAATCGAATGTAAATTAATACTTGATATGACGTTTTAGTCCATGAAAGTAATAACAAATAAATTAAGTTTCTTTAAGGATTTTAAATTCAATTCTATATTTGTATTATTTTATTCTACCATTCCTACCCAAGTATAAATGCTAAAAATTTAATTGAATTTACGTAAAACGCTACTACACTGATTTTCAATCGATTACCATTGATCAATGAAGCAAAGTTTACACAAAAAATATTTTTTAATGTGATTTATCACAAAACAACACTACACTTAAAAAATTATAATATATTTACTATGATTTGCTATTTTTAAAATACTTAGTTAAAACTAAAAACAATTAACTCGTCATGATGTAAGAAAGTTTTTAATCTTGTTTTATAAATAGTGTTTGTACAACAAAATGATCAACTGTATGTTAAAAAGGCCATTAGCCCACTATAAATTCATTAAAATTTAATTTATATTAGGTCAGTTTTCAAGTTGACTTAAAATAATATTTTAATTATGTATAATCGATATTTTTCAACTACTTTTGAAGGTTTAAATTGCACCTACGATTTATAAAATAAAATATATTTGTAGTACAAATTAGTCAAATAAATTTGTATGAATAATTAAATTTATTATTTAATAACTATTAAATATAAATAATTTTTGATAAGTGTAAATAGACTAAATTTCATAAAATAAATAAACAAGAAAAAAATAATGAACATCTAAATATTCTTAAAACGAAGGTTAAATATGATCTAAATTTTCGCATTAACATACAATAAGCATTCATACAGACGTAGTAGGTATAGTACAATGATTTTGTTATATCATACCTATTTTATTCCAAATTATAATTTGTACTTTGTTATTTACTCATCCAAGGATTTTGTGTATGTATATATTTATACATTAAACACAATTAGTTCATATAAACTTATGATAAAAAATAAATTAAGAAAAAAATTTAAATAGGTTATCACCTTATCATTTATCATTTTATCATAAATAACAAAATTGATTGATATACAAAAATATGGTGTAGCTACACAACCTTACCCTACTCATTATATTCTGTGCTATACCTAAAAATAATAAATAAAAAAAATATAAAAATAGTTTATATCTTTATTGGCTATTTACTGATGTTTGTTAATTTATAGAACAAACAACATTATGGTTAATTAAAATACTATTTGTAAATTTTATAAAGATATTTATTAAATCATCTATAACAGGGATGGCCAGCAAGAATATACTTGCGAAGTCGTGAGCCGTCCAATATATTAATAAATATGGAAGAACCAAAATTATAAAAAGGTCATATTAATAAATATATATTATTATCATAAATAATATAAGATATTATTAATTAAATTTAATAAAATGTGTAGAATGCAAAACAATAAAATATATTAATTAATAATTAAAAATAAATAGATATGTTAATATTATATCAAAAACATTCGTTTTTTTTTGTAGATTTGTTTCTACAATTTATAATTTAATAAAATATTATACTTCTTCAAATACATAAATTCATAAATTCATATTAAAAAAAGATTATTTGTAATAATATTTTATAAATATATTTATAATTTATATTTTATAAAATAATATTTTAACTATAAGATGCGAGCCGCAGTTTGGCCACTTCTGATCTTGTATAACCTATTAGGTACTATAAATTACGAGTATAATATTATAAATTTAAAACCTTACAAATTTACAGCCAAATTAAGAAACAATAAATTTAACACTTTTTATAACAATACTTATTTGACCTGTATATTATTTACTAAGACTTTTTAGATTCTGAAAACACAATTAATACTTTTATAATACCATTGATTATACATTTATAGTATTTATACATAGTTATAACTTATAATATACAACAATGATTACTCTTAAAACGAAACCAAAATATGATTTTTGATAAAATAATGGTTAATATTGATTATATTTCAAATGTAAAGTAAATCTGAATATACAAGAAAGAAAATCAATAACTCGAGACGCTATGGAATCTAGATGGAAATACATGAAAGAATTATCTTGATGTTTAAAATCTAAGAAGACTGATAATAAAAAAAATAAATAAATATTTTAGATGACTTTATAAGTTAAGAATTTAATAATTACTCGTTCAAAATTCGATTTCTACAATCTAAAATACTCAAACTTAAAAATTAAAATATGACGTATACAATTTATGTTATCGTTTAAAATAAAATATTTAAAAATATGTTAATAGTTTTTGAAACAATGCATGTATTAAATTAAAAAGTCACCATTTATAATGTATAACAATATTTATAAATAGTTGTACTTAAAAACAATTATATAAATTCAAAAAATGTATAATCAAAATCAATTTTACAATTCTAAACACAATAATACATTAAGTACCTAGCTATCATAAAAAAATATTTTGTGGTCATGTTTAATGGTGGCTCAAAGCCAATACCTTATAATATTTAAAAGTTTTTATATTAGAAGTAACTAGTATTTATATACGAAATTTTTGATAAACAAGAAAAATAATTTATTCTACACTCCTCTCAAAGTAAAATTATTTTTAAAAAAAAAATTCAAAATTTTAGTTTGATTCTCTTGTGTTTAATTTTAACTATAGAATGTATACGATATGAGAAATTTTAACCTAAAATAGGTTATCTAATAAGATAAATTTATCAAAATTAAGAGGATTAATGCGAAATATCCAGATGCAAATAACAAACTAGATTAGTAACTTGTGATAATAGGTTAAGTCACCACTGTTGTGGACATAATGTAATATATAAAATTCAATAATTTTATAATATTATAAGTATTACCATAAATATTTCTTAACATTATAAAGAAATAAACGTTCAACTAAAAATTTAAAAAAACTAGGTAGGTACATTGAAAAGAACACTCTTTATTTATTAATATTTAGTAAAAATAATCAAAAAATATTAAAAATGAATTAAAAAATAAATTTATTACAAAGAAAATCGAATTTTCTTTTGGTTTTTTAAAAACTGTCAATAACTGAAGTGACATTTACATCAATATCACGGTGAATATTAATTAAGAGCAAGTAGTGGCAAACGTGGCACAGAATAAAATGATACCGAATGAAAATATTTATAACAGACAACAGTAAGCATACATATATAAATGCGGGCAATTACGATATGAGACGAAAGCACAACGCCCGGTAGTCACGTCGTCAGTCGGGGCGATTAGAAATTATCGAATTAAAAATAGAACTAACCGCGAAATAAGATACTATTTATTATTATAAAATATATATAAAAATTAAAAATAACAGTCTAAACTATAAAAAAAATATAATTTTTATCATTGTTGGATATATTAATTTAACAATTTAAATTGTTCGCGATATTTGAGGAGGAGACATCGCTCCCATACCTCCCCTCTGTATCCGCGCCTGATTTTATAATAAGTGGACAATTTACTACCACAATAAAAAGGATTTCATATTTAATAATTGGTCTCTAGTCAGTATTTTATCAGTAAAATTAAGTGATATATATTTTTTGCATAATATAAATGTATTATGCTGCAAAAATAAAATCTTCAATAAAATATATCAAATAATAATAAATAATAAAAAAATAAGCATACAGCTGTTAGATATCTACTTTATTATTTATATTATTATATCTGTATTACAATATTTGTTTTATATCTGTTACATACCCAAAACATAAAGAGAAAATATTTAAGCAAAATGTAATCTCAGAGAACAATATAATTGAATTTGACATACAGGATTTTGATTTCAATTATTAAATTATTTACAATTATAGATATTACATTTTTGATCAAACAACATTTAAAAATACTGTTACAAATTAGTGTTAAAAATCTTTATATTTTTATACTAAGCGATTTTAGTTTAATTCACTTTGTTAATAACAGACTTAGGGTAAAAAAATGGTATAGTAAGAATTATTTATTAAAGTTGTTCATTTATTATTGGTAATAACCAATGTCATTCTAAAATAGAATCAGAGAATCATCTGAATTCTAAAACTAACAAAATTATTTACTTTTTTGAATATATTACTAACTATTGAAAGGAAGATTATATTGTTGTAAAATAATAAAATTATATCACATTATTTCTTATTCTGCAAATCTTTTTTTGAGTAGAAAAAATACTCCTATAATTTCAACTATTCATACTTGAATATATATATATAATATATAACATTATCTTCAGTTCGAATTTCAGTTTAGGGAATAATCTGGGAATAAGTTTTAATTTCATTATAAGTTAAAGAAGCCAAAGAAAAATTGTATAGCACAAAGTTAAATAAATAAGAAATTTAACCACACACAGTGTTTTAAAAACAGAAAATAATAATTTATAAATTGCATACATATACATAAATATTAATAATAAATACTAATAATTTATTTCAAAAAACTAATTAACAAATACTTTAAACTAACAATAAATACACAATTAAATATAGGTACTTTTAAATCTTTTTAAATTTAGCATAAACCTATATAAATTATAGCATATCAATTAATTTTTAATTTACTTAAAAGAAAAAGTATACAAATAATTAAATGTTTTAGGATGACATTGATAATAATAAATGAAAAACTTTAAAAAAATGTAGCAAATATTATAATTATAGATTTAGCATAGAGAAAACAAACCTGTTATATAATTTTAGAATAATTAGTTACAAATAAAAATTTAGTTAAAAAATCTATGAAAAATAAAATTATCTTTTAATTTATTTATTATTTATGGATATTGGATAATGAAGTGAACATTAAAGTCAATATTTCAATATTTACAAAAAATAATTTAATTTAATTGATCATATTATATTAATTTAACTTATACTTTATAGAGTATATTATAATTAAAAGAAAAAACCACTATGAAAATAAAAAATATTTTTTACCTATTAAAAATATGTAAAAATTATTCTGATGTTGACAGATAAAAGTAAATAATATAAAAAAAACTTTATAATTGATTTTTTAAAGTATTTATCGGACCTAAAGAAGACCTTCTTATGAATTCTTAGTCAACAATTATTAACATAAAATATTATTTTTGTTAGAAAATTGCCTTAGTAGTTTTAAATGTAATAGGTAACAATAATTATGCAATCATACCAAAATTTAGATCTAAAAAAAAAACATCACGTTTACTTGCATAGACTAAATCATAATAATAAACAAAAACGTGGCCGTTTTTCACACCATATGAAATAAAAATAATCTAAATGAATGTAGTTTAACATTCATTCAGACATACTTGATAAATTGGGCGGTATGGAATTTAATAAATTAAGATACTACATTGCAAAAATTGTACATACTAGCATAACAAACTAATGAATAATCAAATGTTTATTGCAATACAACTAGGATTAAAATATTCATAAAATATCAATATTTTAATTTCTTTGAATTAAATTTATTTTTATTGTAATTTTAACTAGTCATTATAAATTAATAGAGCTTAGATTTTTATGAAGTTACATATTTATTTCTATTAATTCAATTTAATGCTAACCTAGATACAACTTTGTTTTATGTTCAATTGAATAAAATAATACCATTTTAATTTGACATATATATATTTTTTTTAAGAACATAGCTTATAAAAAATAATCATATTTGATAAAAAAAAATGAGGTATGTGAATAGATAAAAGTAAAGAAACATTTTAGAGAAAGGATTTAGAATATAAATTTATAAATTAATAATTTTAGTAATTTTAGCTGTTGCTTTTTTTTTTGTATTTTTATAGAAAAATATATTTTTTTAATTATTTTTAAATTTAATAAAATAGTATACAATTTGTATTGTATTAAATTAAAAATAGGTACATAAGCTTAAATATTAATGGAATGTTGACAATTTATTTTTTGTTGTACATAAATACATACATATTAATGTAATTAAGGATATATAAACATTCAAGTCCTCGTAATATAAGTAAATAAAAATTTTTAATTTATTTAATCATTAAACATATAGGTATAATATATAAAACCAACAATGAGTAATGACTAATGAAAATATAAGTAAAATAATATAGTCATTAAATTTATTAGGTAGGTAATACAAGAGAGGTTTCCGAGTAAAAATTCAAACATTCAAAGTAAACAATATTCTAAAAATGAACAAATGCCCATACTTTTATTTTACTTAACATTTGGAAGTAATTAGACAAAAGCCACTGAAATATATTAAGGTTTTCAAAAGTATTTAAATTCAATAATAATTCAAAGGAATTTTCTTATAAAGAGTTGAGCATATGACCAACTCATGGAGCAAATTTTAATAAAATACCTATACTAATGGTACTAAACAATATGACTGAATTATTGAGTCATAGACATGACCATTTAAAGAAGTTTTACTCTATACTTATCCCCGCTTATCCCTAACATATACTAAATAGTCTTTAATAGGAAGATTAGAATTTAGGATGATAATTATTTTCTGACTTTTTTAAATATCTATAACCAAGTTCACTAATTTAAAATAAAAAATAAATAAACGTCTAATAAGTGATAATACTAAACATAAAATTAAAGTGTTTCAATATTTTTTTGAAATTGATTCTAGTAATCTACATACAAACCAACAAAATATTAATTAAATACCTTTGATAAAAAATAAAATAAGATACATCAATACATTGAACATTATATAACAATACATATAACAACCAGTCAAAAAGCCAAAATAGATCACATATAATACAAAGTAGTTTTAAAGAATAAATATATCATATAATGTGATTATCATATACTAAATTAACTAACACAAGTCAAAAGAATAATTTTTTAATTCCATAAACATAATTTCTTATTACAAACAAACTTTATTTCATATAAAGGTAAAATATTTTATTTAAATTTCAAATGAGTGAATCATTGATTTTAGTACAGTATCTACTTTATTATAAATGATTACCAATAAGGAATGATAATGAACTGATAAATATATTTTGATTGAATTACACAAAGATAAAATTAATTAGATGTACCTATGACTTAGCTAAGTCTTGTATAATTAAAATAATACTACAATCAATTGATTGTAACAATACAAAATACTTTATTATACCTTTATTTTGTTATTTTTTTATTTCTTAGATAGAAAAAAATCAGACAAATCAAACATTTAAAAAACAATATCCAAAACAATAGAAACATAAAAATTCTCTTAACAATTTTCTCACAATTTACTTGAATTATAAAGTTTTTATTAATTAATAAGAACCTCATACAATCATGATCATGACATATACAGTAGGTACATTGTTTCTAATACAAAACATATATTAGATAAATTAAATCAGCAGGTTAGTACTCATTGATGTTTAAACTTTATATTAAATGATTCTAAAATTGCACATATTCATTTATTTAACATTAAATAACAATTGGATAACATATATCAAAAAACATGTTTGTAAACTTAATTTTACATAGTGTGAAAAAAAATAAAACTATCAACTGTTGCAGAACTAAATTATGTAAACTGTACAAAAACAATACCAAAAAACAATTATATTAATTTAATATTCAATGAAAATTAAAATGTTTAATACTATATATCATCAAAATGAAAGTATAAAAACTTACCAGCATTCATTGACACAGATTTCATACAGCGTATTTAAAATATGTGCGCCAGAGGCGTTATAACAGATGTTGCTGGAGATCAACACTATTTATATAATTTTAAGACGACTACAGATTTAATATTTTTAAATAATATCATAAATCTATATGATTATATAGAAAGTATGTATAAAATACTGAAACATTTCAATGAGCAATTTTGGTTCGTTCAGTTACCAAACATTTACAAATTTACTTTTTGACGTAATAATATTTGAAACAAATAAACACTCTGATAAAACGTTGATAAAAAAAAAGTAATAAATACCTATCATAGTAAAAATAATATAAATTTAAAATAACATTACATATTTATTCTTAGTTTTCTTGTTTATTTTGGTGCGAGTAAATTTCTCAACATTTAGTATTTACTAGTATTTAGTATTTACACAAATTACAACAACTCATCTACTTATAAGTGTGATAAACAAGAACTGAGAAGAACAACAAAAACTTTTTTTGACTTTCTAAAATATAGTAATAATAATAAAAATAATAGCACATTGGGAGATAGACTATAACGGGATAGTGGGAGGAGAAATTGGTTACGTCTGGTGTAGTTGTTAGAGAGTGATGTCTGGTGCCCGATTGGTCTGTTTTTACGTCATGGGTCTTGGAAAAGTCAATAAGCCCATAGAAAAAATATAATTCAGAGTTCATTGATAATAATAATCAAAAAATCTGATAAGTGATAACGTAATTAATCTTTAAAAAATTCAATTGTGATAGAAGTATATTATCTACAGACATATATTATACGTATAAATATATAATTATACGTATCTGTGATGTTACCCAACTATGTTATGAGACAAAAATATTTCATGGGTTTTTCGTGATAGACATTAGACAATAGTATTCCACTGATCGTGGCGAAGTATTAAACTCCAATACTCCATGTAATATGTATAAAACGTGAAGCTTACAATATTTGCAAACGTTTAGCATTAGTTTATTGTCAGGCAAAAAGACTGCCCGGATTTTCCGTTATCAAACATTTCCAACATTTACCGTTATCGAATTTCCACTATTCAGTATTCTAATCTTAAATCTATAAGCTACATACAATTTAAAAGTGCCCTCTAATTTAATAGTCTAAATCAACGAAAATTGGTCGTGTTTGCGCGTCTCACCATAATAAATGACGATGTAAGATGTTGACTGTCATGCCGCCGTTAACAATATATATACGAGATTAAACTAAAATATTTCATTTTTTTATGATACTTCACAACCTTTGTTTTACACTTTACACTTATAATGTGTATTGAAATTAATAATGTATTCAATATCCCTAATAATAAGTATAAATAAAAATATTCTATTTTTAAATTACTCTGTGTATTATCACTATTATCCAAGTATAGATATTAATATAATTTTAGGGTTGACATGGTCAAATGCGTTATCGCTTATCAATGCGTGATTATTCATATCCATATGACCATATGATAGAAGAATAGAATTAATATAATTATTAAATATTATTGATATTGAATATAATAATATTATAGTTATTAATTATTATACCATAAATTATTATTATATCCATATAATTAATACTGTTATTGTGATAAAACGTTGTTAATTAATTAAATATGCAATAGACAATAGTTAATACATCTATCTAATGATCAATATCCATCCTCATTTTATGTTAGGTTTTCAATTATAGATTATTTAAAATTTATTTTGTGCTGATAATAATTAAACCAAAAATTTAATTTTAAAAATCATTTAATATTTTTGCTTAAATATTAAATAATGTCTAAGTTCAACTATGACCCTCATAAAATATATGAAATTGGCTTCATAGGCTCAGGAAATATGGCTCAAGCTATTGGACTTGCTTTTATCAAAAAGGGTAAATTTATTAAATAATTTTAGTTAGTTTATGTTTCATAAAAAAGTTGTTTACCACATATTTTAATATCATATTTCAATAGGTTTTTCATTTTGTTAATTACCTAAGTAACTTTGTATGTTTAATTTTTGTACATAACATTTTATTATTTTTTCTTTTTATATAAATTTAATCTACTTATAGTTTAATTTTATTTTCTACAAAATCTGAAAATAATTAATAGTCTATTAGCTTACAAAATATCAAAGAAAATTACATAAATTAGAGTGTTGATAGTTCGGACTAATTCAGACTGAGCATTGTTCAGATTACCAAATATTTTAAAAATTACCTAATTAAATATCTAAGATTTTGATTTTTAATTCCATCATCTTTATATTTATTGAACTTTAAACTACAAAAATACTAAGTAATTTTAACATAATGAATTAGAAAAAAAAAATGTGTATAATAATAGGACTTAAATATGAATGTTACTTTAAATTCCGAACAAACTATAAATGTATTTACGAATAAATGGACTTATACCATCCGAATTACCACATTTACAATATTATCAGGTGTCCGGCTATCGAGACTATATTGTATTTATTTATTATACTATTTTATAATAATACTAAAATTAATGTAATGGCTTGTTTTAATTAATTTTTGAAAGGTATATGTAAAGCAGAAAATTTAATTGTATCATCGCCTTCGGAGAATAATAAAAAAGTATGGAGAGATATTGGTGCAGCCGTAACAACTGATAATAGTAGGTTTATAGCAATTGTATTTATGATGTTTAGATGATGTACGTTAAAACAATTTGGCTCATTGGTTATCTATTTTTTTTCAGATGATGTGTTTGTTAATACTAAAATAGTATTTTTAGCTATAAAACCCCAATATTTTCCTAAGGTTACATCAGAATTATTTTTAACAGCTAAGAGTTCTTTAAATATTTTGGTATCAATTATGGCGGGAATATCACTAAACACATTACAAAAGGTAAAACATTTTAATTAAAATTTATGTACTTCAGTCTAATATATTTTATTGAGTATTATTTATATTTTAAAGAATTAAAAATATTGTTGCTTTTTCTTTTTAGTAATTGTTAAATTTTAGAGTATTTTGATTTATTAACATACTCCAAAAATATGAAATTAAAAATGTTTATTGTCGTTCAAAAAATAATAAAAATTGTTATTGAAATAATGAATAGTTTATGATAAAAGAATCACTATGTCATCAAACATGATGTAATAATTTAATTTTGATTACCTATAAATGAGTGTATAATTTTATTTTTATTATTTTAGGCATTCATGTTTGAATCTAATGTTATATTCAAAGTTATGCCAAATACACCTAGTCTAATAGGAGAAGGATTTTCAGGTTTGTTTAAATAACATTTTTACAAAATTAGAGCTGTACTACTTATTTAATTTAGCCTAACTTCTTGCTATCTTATTACAAGCTAATATAAATACATGTGTTTATGATATGTACTTCAGATAGTTCAATTGAACTTCTGTGTAAAATTTGCAAGTGGTTAAAAAAACTGAGTACTACTAAATATTTAAATCAAAAATTAAATTATTTCCTTTATTACATGATCATTTTTCCTTTTAAATTAGTATATAGCTAAATATATATAAAAAGATGTTTAAAGGAATAGCATGATGTATTTTATGGACGGGCCATTCAAGTTATTTGAACTGCCAATTCAAATTTCATTCGACACCATTGTAGTTAAAAAGGAGATTTATTTATCAATATCACAATAAAATTAAGCTAGGCTTGAAACATAAATTAATATAATTTAATGTTCAAAATTAATTATTTTTAACTAAAAATTATATTTGATTTAAAATATCATAGATTTAGCCATTAATCAATAATCTTTCTATTAAATATGGTTGACATTAACAATTTAAAATGTTATTTATTATTGATGCATGTTTTTAGCTATTTCTTACCTAAATGAAGCTAAATTGGAGGACATTTCAGTGAACTTGGAAAAAGTTAAACTGTTAATGAGTGCTGTGGGTAGTGTAGAAGTTATACCAGAATCATTAATGAACGCAGCTGGAGCAATTTCGGGTTCTGGTCCTGCTTATGTAAGAATTGCATATTACAAAATAGGTTTATATAGTATATAATTTAGTTATTATTAAATTGATTAATTAAATACATAATATAGATTTAATTTAATTGTTTAGGCATTTCTTATAATTGAAGCATTAGCAGATGGTGGTGTAAAACAAGGACTTCCACGTGACTTAGCTGTACGTTTAGCAGCTAGTGCTATGGCTGGAGGAAGTCGTATGGTTTTAGAAACTGGAAAACATACTGGCCAACTAAAGGATATGGTAACATCAGCTGGAGGATCGACAATTGCAGCTATACATGCTTTAGAAAAAGGAGGAGTTAGGTAAACATAATATTGTTCAATTAATTATTAATTTAAAATAAACAATTACTATTCTAAATAATTCATATAGATATGCCATGATGGATGCAGTTGAAGCAGCTACTAATAGATCAAAGGAAATGGGAGAAAAAAAATAATAATTAAAGTTGAATTTTATCATTTTTTAGAATTTGTAGTTTAATAATCATCTGTTTCATTAATTTTATACATCATCTTAAGTCATTATAATATAATACAGTAAATTAATATTTTTATGTTTTGATAGTAATAATATTTTATGTATCTGGAGCATATTCAACACATCTAGATGGATCAGTTGGGAAAAATTGTTGACATTTAGTCATTAAACGTTTCAAAGCCTGAATGTATTTTCTTTGTGTTTCATCATTTAGTACATGCGCTACATTTTTAGAGAAAATCTTTTCTCGACCTGTACGAGCATGAATACCAACCATAGTAACTCCAATAGGCCACGGAGCATTGCCAATAGCCATTTCTAAATATGCATCACTAGCTCTTAAATAATCTTTTTCTAACATATGTTTTGTTATAAGTGTTAGACTATCCAAAATATCATCAGATAAACTACTATTTTTTAGTTTTCTTAATAATGGTTTTAAATAAATTTGGGTTTGATTATAAGTAGCTAACGCTAACTTTCCTTTTGTGCTAGCTTTTTCTTTAACAGATCTAGCATTAAGCTGTACCTCCCACATTTTTAATAATAGTTGTAAAAGCTGTAGAATAATCTCCATATCTTGAGATCTATCACGTCTTCTTCCTAAAATACCAGCTTTAGATTGAATGGTTTCATAAGTTGCCATTGCTTCTTCCATGCTTTCCAACTCTGTATAAGTCTTTTCAGGAGCTTTATTTGTCATCAGCTTATCTAAATAATCTTGATCGACTTTCTCTAATGCTTCTTGAAAATCATTTCTAAAACCCTAAATCACAACATATTTTGTACAAAAATTCAGAAATAGTAAAATCAGAAATTAAAGTCATACCTTGTTTGACTCTGGTTCAGCAAGTTCACTTCTACGTAATCTTTTAAAAGAATCAAGTTCTGATTCTCCAAACAATGTAATAGGTTCACCACGATCTCTTAGTCTCCGAATTACTTCTTTTCTTGACAATGTGTGTTTTTCAGATGTAGTACTATTATTTTCATCACCACTACCTAATAATTTATTGTTAAACAATTATTATGTTTAAATAGGTAATATTTTAATATAGTATACAATAATATCTAAATATAAAATGTCAATAGTAAAAATATGTAGAAAAAAATTACAAAAATAAAGAATGTTCATAGTAAAATTGTTAAAAATATAAAAAAAAAATGTACTAAAAGTATGAAAATGGAATAAATGAGGAACATCATATTACTTTATAACAGAAATTCTCAACCCTTTTATAACTAAGAACTTTATATTTTAAAGATTTCCTAGTATCACTTATCCTAATAACTTTTGAGTATTCTGCATTCTACAGATTGAGAAATGCTATATAAGACAATAGTCTTATCATCGTTATAAAATTAGTAAACTTTGTCAAACACTGAATAACACCTTAAATAAAGTGAAACTTGTAGGTATTTATTTAAAATTTATAATTGACATTGTGCTATAGTTGTTACTTATAACAATAAGATTATCAAGACACAGTTTTTTACTATCATGTCAGATAATTACAATTATCTATAATATAATTATTAAAATAATTGTGCTGTAACTATGGTTACCAAAATTTAAACCGTCTCTACTCAGAATTATTTTTTATTGTATACAATGGATTATTATTGAATTCAAATTTAATAAAATCTATCATGGGGATTTACTCATTAATGGGATCCACTCGACACTGGACACATGAACAGCAGAACGGTACTCACTAACCAAACTTTTTTTTTTAAATTTAAATTACTTTACTGAAGACAGTTTATTTAAAATAATTTTACCACAAAAAAATTTATTGGACAATACCCTGGAAATTATTTTCCATCATTTTTACCTAAATTTAAATATTATACAATATAATATTAATATAGTATCAACTAATATGATGCAATACTAACTTTTATTATAAAAATAACATACAAAAAGACAAATTAACTTATTCAAATGAAATTAATAAACTAATAATTATAATATATAAATGATAAATAACATTATCTTAATAATTTTTAAACAATATTTTTACGAATAGTATATTAATTATGATAAAATAAACCATAATTAAATCAATCTTTTAATATTTCTATAATTCTAATTTTAGAATAAGGTTAACAAACATCTTTATATCACTCAAATCTATCAATCTATGTAAGTATAAAAAACTATACTAACCTGATGATTGTTTTTCAACTGGATTTTCAAGACCTTCGATTTGTATAGTACTTTTTTTTAAGTATTCTTCTCGTTCTTTGTTTAATAAATCGGATCTTTTAAAGAACTTTTTATTTGGATTCTACACAATAAAATATAAAAGTATATTAATATCAAATACAGTATACTAAACAATATTAAATATTTTATGTAAATATTACTTACCAATAAATTAGCATCTTCTAATTGTTTTCTTTTCTTTTCTATTTCAGCTTTCAAAAGATCCATAGTAGAAACCTAAACCTAACCTATGGAATTTAATTCAATATTTATAATACATCGACTAGAAACTTAGAACTAAGAAGTAAGAAGTGAGAATATTAATCAAAAAATAAAAATTCAAAGTGTATAGTGTATACTGTAGTACTGTACTTTGATAAAAAATATAAGCATTTAATAGAAAATAGAGATAACAAAAAGTAACTCAATGATAATAATTGGAATATCAGTAAAAAAACTCGTCCTTTGATATAATTATTTATTTATTTATATAAGCTCACTTTAATTGTACCTAATCATTTCACTATATTTATTTCATTCAATTATATTTTTTATTAAAAAAATTGTATATTCAATGGCGTTACAAACATATTTTTTAGAGTAATATCATATTACAATACATTATAATATTAAATAGGTATTATTGAAGTATAATAGAACCATAGACCAGTCGTCCATAACGGACGAATTAAAAGATTTTGTAAATTGTAACACTGTAAATTGTGAAATGTTTTACACTTTTACGATTTACAAGTAAATATCTAAACATAATAAATTTGGCATTTATATATTTTTTTAAATGTAAACTAGACATCAGTTATTTTTCAAACTTTCAATTTTATAAAAACGAAATTAAACAATTACCACAATTGGTTGTTTGAATTTTCATTTTCGATTATTCAAACAATGCTGTACGAAGTGTACGAATGTAGGATTAGCATATGAAGAGGATCAGTACTTACACGCCTTACTAGTTACTATAGACTATGGTATTGAATATTGAGGACTGTAATCGTCCCTCATCAATGCATATAAATAAAATTAATGTTTATATAGGTACCTACCATAAGTCATAACTCATAACACTATAACATAAGTTTATAGATACGCAGACCCGCATTTTTTATGGTGCCTACTGCCTATTACCTACAACATTTTTAAACTTCTTCTATGTCACTCTTAAAATGTCAAGTAAATCATTATGAATGTTTAGATTAATTTTTTGTAAAATATATAATAACCATAATTCCTAATAATAATAATAATAACATAATTTAGAAAAAATTACATATACCTAATTTAATAACAACAGGTAAAATATAGTTCCCTAACTCAAAGTATTAAATTTTTAAAAGCTAATAAAATGCTAGAAAATGCATTGTTACTAACTGGTATAATGGATATGATCTGAATATCTAATCCACTATTTGGGTAGAACATCGTAAAAACAATTGGTTAAAATACCACAAATAAAAATTCGCTATATAATAAACTTTTGAAAAAATTACTATAAATATTTGTATTGGACATACGGTATTGTAATCTGGGGTTCCGCTAAGAACTCAAACAAGAGAACCATACAAGCCTTTCAAAACATCACTCTTTGTTTAATCACTGGTGCACCCTAGTTCGTCTCGAACGAGACCATAAACTACGACCTCAAATTACCATCCATTGACCATACAGCTACCTACTACAAACGCTTCCACGCCAAACTTCAAGTTATTCCTAATCAACTAATCAATGAGTTAGCTTCACTAACACTTCCAGGTAATCCAACCAAACGTCTCAAAAGGAAATGGTGCCGTGATATGATAACTTAAGTTTAAAACTTACCTATAAATGTAAGAGGTGTCACAAATATGTGATTTCCTCTTCGTGTGTTTATTCCTGTCAATTGTCTGTAAATGTTTATTCCTGTTAATTGTCTGTAAATGTTTATTACTATTACTTATTGTACCTTGTATAGATCGTAATTCTTTAATAAAGCCAAATTTAAATTTTAAAAAATATATATATTTATTTTATTTTTATTAACATTCTATAATTTTGACTTATTTTATATTTGTGTTGAAAAAGTTAATAATAAAACATTCAACTTCAGCCAACGTTGACACATTATGTACAATTGAATTTCATTTTTCGTATTAATATCTTTTAAGCTTTGATATAATATATTATAACTATTTGATTTAGCAATACATATATTATGATAAATTCAATAGTTCAGATGACCAAATAACAACATGAGAATAAAATATATTTTTTTGAAAGATTTAATTTATAGTTTATATTTACAAGTAGAATTCCGATTATTCGGATTAATTTATATCATGGGTGATCCAGATATGCAAATACCCAGATGATTGATATATGATATACTAAAAGTTATATAATTATATGTATATATTCACACAATGATATCCACTTGAATTCTTTCATAGTATGCACTAATTGCACTATACGTTTTCTATTAAACGGCATTGTAACACTGAAATTCGCTCGTTATAACGATAAGAAAACAACTGACTTAGGTACTACAACGAAGTACGAACAATACAAAATTCTAATACTTATTTTTTATCTAATCTACGACTACGATTATGAAGAACGACAAAATATAATTACGATTTACAAGTTATTAAAAAACTAATCATTTTTTTTCTTATCCGGTTAATTGGCGTTTGGATAATCGGAGTTCTACTGTATTCAACTGAAAGAACCGCGCTTTTTTCAAATTTAAATTGGTCCTAATTTACAGTGCTATCTTGCTAAAGTTTACTGTGGTTAGTGACTACACTGATTTACCACTACCGCCGGTCCATATTGGTAGCGTTAGGCATTGGATAATGGATAATTCGCCAACTCGGTGTTTGTTTTTTAGTTTTTAGTTTTATGTTTACGTTTCAAAGTTTCATTATTCGTTCTCTACGCTGACGCTTCTGTGATTTATTCAATAATTGTAAACAATAATTAATCCCGTGGATTGTTTAAGTAATAAGTATAATAATACTACACGACTTGGACTTTTTGTCAACCTTAAATCTATCTGTCTTTAATTTTTTTTATTTTATTGCTGATTAATTATTAATTTTAACACTAGTCGTATCTAATTTGTTATTTTATTTGGCGTTTACTACAAGACATTTAACTGTACGATATTTGTTCGAATCCACTGAAGATAGTTTGTACGACTTGTTAACATGGTAATATTATACATATTTAATTAAACAAGTAGCTTAAGAATATTAATCTCCTGAATGCATTTCAATTATGTTTAATATTGTTTAATATAATAATATGTATTCACGCATTTTCTTTTATTGTGTGTTCAAATTTGATATGTATATATTCCAAATAAATCATTCAATGAGCTTAAATTCTTTTTTAACGTTTCAAACTTTGTTATGAATGTAATTTTTTATAAGAAATAATAATAATTGCCTATCAATTAATATAATTAATTAAAACTAGGTTTATTCCCTTTCAATAATTTGAATCCATAATTTTTGATAGTTTACAACAAAGTATTAATAAAATCTTGGTACTCTCTATTTGTATTGTAAAATTGTTGATATATGATGATTAAATATTACTGTTAATTTATAATAATGATGGGCAATTTTGAATTGTGAAAATTAATTTCTGTGGTAGTTTCTAATATTTTGGTTTATTAGTTATTTACATTCAAATAAATACTTAATTAACTATTCAAATTAATACAAAATAACAATTTTTTATTATATATTAATATATTATATATATAATCAACATAATCTTTTTGTATTCAAAATACATTTTTACCCAAATTATCTGCTAAGTAAATATGCAATAAAAAAATTAAACATTTTTCTTTCTATTCTATTCTATATTTTACTTAAAATTAATTTCTAATAATAATTAATGATGTTTTTATCCAAAACTTCTGCTATCTATTTATTATACAATAGGAATTCATTCAAATATATACTCTGGTCCAAAAGAAAATATTTTATGAACTGATTGATTTTTGTTAGTACTGTACATTTCCATCATTCACCTGGTGTTAGATTGATTATTTGGTTCTTTGCTTGCCAATTACATCATTCTTAATCCATTAAAAGTGATTGTTCTTTATTGGAACTATAGAGTTTTATCCCTGAAATATTATAGTCTTAGTATTTCAAATATTTTTCCAGCATTATGTTCAGTTTGTAATTCTGTAATAGAAAACATTATTTAATATAACATTTTAAATTGTGCAAACATACAAAGATTATTGGTAACATCAAAATATTCTGTAATTTTGTATTCTAACATAGAGAAAACAAGTAGTGTTAAATTTAGCTGACATTGTTTATAAGTTATTACACTTGTGTATTAATGCAATACTATTCAGTATTCACCATCAATTATTGATCCTTCAATCAATTTTTAAAATATCCTTACTTTTTTCAAATAAAAATGTAATGTATTCCATTTAATATGAACTATTTCCTTTTTTATTTTAGAGGGAACCTGAACATTTACGTAAATTATTTGTTGGCGGATTAGACTACAAAACTACTGATGAAAACCTTAAAAAATATTTTGAACAATGGGGTGAAATTATGGATGTTGTTGTTATGAAAGATCCACAGACTAAACGATCAAGAGGATTTGGTTTTATAACTTATGCTGCTGCTCATATGGTTGATGATGCACAAGGTGCACGTCCTCATAAGATAGATGGTCGAACAGTAGAACCTAAAAGAGCTGTTCCAAAAACTGTAATACAATATTATTTAATTGAGATTAAAATAATTAATTATTGTTTAATATAAATATATATTTTTTTAAAGGATATTGGAAAACCTGAAGCCGGAGCAACGGTAAAAAAATTGTTTGTTGGTCTATTAAATGACAGTATTACTGAAGAAGATTTAAAAGAATATTTTTCTCCGTATGGTAATGTTACTTCTGCTGCCCTAGTTGTTCATAAAGAAACAGGCAAAAAACGAGGATTTGGTTTTGTCGAATTTGATGATTATGATCCTGTTGATAAAATATGTTGTAAGTTTCAAGTACTTGTATCTTATCAAAATATTTTTTTAATTTGTTCATATTACTTTGTTTAATAGTAAAAGGATCGCATATAATAAAAGGAAAAAAAATTGATGTAAAAAAAGCATTGAGTAAAGAAGAAATGGCTAGAGTAAATGCTAGAAATAACAGTAATTCTGGAGATAATTGGGGTAGTGATAATCGAAGTGCCTGGGAACCAACAATGAGGAATTTTGGAATCAGTGGAAGAGGTGGAGGATGGAGAAGTAAAAATTGTTAAATTAATTTATAATATATTGCTTGTTAATAACACATATATATTTATTTTATATAATTTATATAACATTTTAGGTGGTAATGATCCTGATCCGTGGGAATCAGGCCCAAGTTCTCGAGGAGGTAATTGGGGAGGCCCTTCAACTAGTGCTTGGGATAATAGTTTCAATGATGGCTATCAACAAAGTTTTGGTGCTGGACCTATAAGAGGAAGTAATGGCCCTATGCGAGGAGGTGGAGCTGCTAGACCAGGACCCTACAATAGTAACACAAAACTATATTTATTATTCTATAATACTATTCTACTAATTATGTTTATGTTATTTCTTAGGTGGTTTTGACAGTGGATACAATGACTACAGTAGTGGATTTAGTGGCAGTAATTTTGCCAGTGGTGAAGGAAGTAGTTTTGGTGGAAGAGGAAGAGGAGGTGTTCGTGGAAGAGGAGGTGGCCCAGTAAGAGGAATATCTGGAAGAGGTCCTGGAAATCCAAGTCGTGGTGGCAACAGAGGTACTTTTGGACGAGGTGGAAGAGGAAGATACTAGCTATGTAAGGTAAATTTAAAATATTTATTTTAATCAGTTATTAACATTAAATAATTTATTATAAAACTTAAATATACTCATTTTGAGTTAACACTTAGAGCCATTATAACATAAATTTCTAAAACCACTAATTTCAAAAAAATATATTTAGTCTTTTTTTTTATTTTTTAACAATTTATTTATAAACTAAAGGGTTAATTAAAAAAATATACTTCTAAAGTAGACTTATTGACATGTATTTTAATTTATCATAATATTATATCTGTAGAAAAAATAAATAGGGTTAACACATTGATTAATTATTCACAACAAACTGTCCTGCAGTTAAAACTTATATTTATAAAGTATATTACATGACAAATTTATTATAATGTGTGGTCTATTATTATTTAATACTACCTTAATTCTAAAATCTAAATTATATTTTTTAAATACTATTACAGCAACTATGTCAGGCACGGATCCAAGTGAGTGGGCAAAGGGCCATCCCTCCTTAGACTACTTTTTTAATTTTTTTATTTAAAATGTTTATATTTCATTTAAAATTAATTCAACCTAAGAATTATTCACCTTTTATTTTATTGTACTGATAAATTGGAATTTAAATAATAATATTTACTTATTAGATTACATAGTATTTACACTGTTTTTGTTAAATTTAGGCTGAAATTTTATTCAAGATGCTCCCCGTAAATATGTTCTGGATCTTGCCTGAGTTATGTAATAGATAATTTTTAGTAATTTTTTTTGGGGGGAGAGGGTTATAGTCCATTTATAGTCTTTGTCACGAAAATTCACTTGCAATGTTTTTCTCCTTGAACAGTTCTTTTTCTATTCTCTATCCTAATTTTTTTAAGTCATTTCCCACTCCTTGGTCCTTATATCTTTGTCTAAAATGTTGTCTTGGAATTTTTGAAGTTAGTTTTGATTTGTAACTTCTCCAGGTAATCAACCTCTAAGTGTCTATACATGTTCAGCCCAGCTCAGTTTACTACTTTTTAAACCCTATTGATACTAGTTTCTCCATACAGATGATAATTCCTGTTTTTTTTTTTAAGTAATTACTATTCCAAATATTGAATTGCTATTTTTGATAATTTTATTTATTCATTTAAACACTCAGTTTAACCAATTTATAGTTGTAATTATATTATACTTATTTAACTATATAGTTATATATAATGAAATTGTGTCTTGTACAATTTAAAAGTAGTCAATTAAATTTTTTTATTGAAATGTTGTACAATTGGCTCTAAGTCGTAACTAGAACTATAAATATTTATTTATGAAACAGGTTTAAAGTAGAATATTTGTTTTATTTGTGTACAGGTTAAAAAAAGTATGAGCTGACCCAAAATGTTACATAAGGGGTTTGGGTCAGGAGAATTCCAACCCGCAGAAATTTAAACTTGTGCAGGCCATCAGGAATCTTTTTTAAATTTTTTATTCCTCAGTTTATATTGACAAAAATGAAAGGCATTTAGGCTTAAAGATTTGTGTGTAATTTTTTTTCTATTTCATATATGTTTTGATTACAACATTTTAGTGCGAGTGATAATTATTCTTAAAAAGTAGTAAAGATAAAAAGTCAGTATTATTCAGAACTGTAAGCAAATTTTCCAAATTAAAGAGTATGTAGTAAGTTAGGTTTAAATAATAAAAAGATAGGTTTAGATGACATCCACAAATTACATTAGAATATAGATAGTATTAACAATTAATTATACATATACTAATTTGATTTTATTTATTTTTTATTATTATTATTATTATTATTTTTTTTTTTTGATTGATATAAAAATTAATGATACTGTTTAATAACTTATTTAGAATTAGGAGTAATGGATCATTTAGTTAATTGAGTTTTATTTATACATTTCATATTGTAGTCCAACTACCCATTTTATGATTTATGTTTGTGTTTGATCGTTCAACATATATCTAACTAATTTAGGAAATATAGCGTGTAATAATTTATTGAGTATAGATACTTGTAATCGACATTTTTTTCATCTTATAATAACAGTGTTAATTATTTAAACATAATTATGCAAAACATTTAATCTATTTTTTGTGTGTTTTTTATACACATTACTACACTTATGAAATAAGTTTTTCATTAAGTGGATTCTTAAGTTTATTCCTGTCTTTCATTAAAAATAAATAAATAAATACAAATAGTGTAAAATTGAAGAACTGTACAATATTTATAATTTTTTTTGACCTGACTTCCAGATTTGTATCAAATCAAAATATATATTTATAATTATTGTAATAAATATCTTAAATTGATTTGAAATTTTGAAATTTTAGGAAATGAGTAACAACTTGCAGTATACAAAGTATACTGATTTAATGTAATAAGAACTTTACATTAGATTATCGTATCCTTATTCTTAAAAGAAAGTAGTAAGTATATTATTATCATCATCCTCATTCAAGTCAGATAACTAATAAAAAAACACCTATTAGTTTTTAGATTTTTCTTTTAAAACTTTCATAAAGTTTTAGTTGTCAATACTTAAAAGGTAATATTAAATTATATTTATATTAAAAATATATCATTTTCTGCTATCTTTTATTTACAATATCTATTAATTCATTGGAAAGTTTAGTGTGATTATAAAAATAAATAAACAAGTTATTATTAATATGTTAAATAACTTTTGTTATTTAATAAATTATACATTCATAAAAAAAGCTTTATAAAAATATTAATTTAATGGGAT
The DNA here is from genome assembly GCF_002803265.2 of Melanaphis sacchari. Classification (NCBI taxonomy): domain Eukaryota; kingdom Metazoa; phylum Arthropoda; class Insecta; order Hemiptera; family Aphididae; genus Melanaphis; species Melanaphis sacchari. The sequence continues at coordinate 625,603 of NW_020271560.1, read as the reverse complement.
ATGCTATTTATTCATAGTATAATTTATTATTTAATTTTATATGATTTATGGTAAATACACACAGAATTAAACAAGGAAATTGTTTATATATAGATTAGGTTACTGATTAAAAACTAAATTGAAAATTTTAATAATGTATAATAAGTTATATGGATAGGATAAACTAATATTTTTTTCAACAAGAATTTGAATTTTTTTTTTTTTATTTGAACATTACAATTTAATTAACTTGAATTTTAGTTTATTAATTCAACTTAATTTTAAATAAAAATAAACTCTTATTTTAAACCTTGAAAAGTTGTAATATTAATAATGTTTCTATGCTTCATGAACTAATATTTAATATGTATTATATAATAGTTTTTATTTTAATTTAATTTTTCTTAAACTGGTTGAGTTCAAAGTATTTGAATTTGAGTTTTAATTTTTAACTATTTTTTAATGAATTTCTCTAAATTTAGAGTGTTAGAGAGTCCATAAATTCAACAATCTATCCCTGGAAATTTATGATAGTGATAAATCATTAATAAGTAAGTCAAGGAGTTAAACAAAATGCACTAAAATAAAGTTTGAACTTAGGGCTATGTATAACCTAAGTATATTTAAAAAAATATTATTAATTAATCAATACTCATTTTATTTCTTTAGATGGTTAAATTCTGAGTTAGTAATATGTTCTTTTTGCATGGATATTTATTTTTATACATTGTTTTTTTTTTTCTTAGCATGACGATTGATTAACTTATAATATTAGGATTTTACTTAAATAATATTGATTTTTAATCATTTTTCTTGAATTGCAGTATATAATTTAATTTATTCAGTATTATTTATTTGTGTTTTTCTAGTAATTAATCATTTCAGTATTCAATTCATAATATATTTTATTAATTTACATTATAATATAATACTATAATAAATTATTTTAGTATATTTAACTCGACCAATTGGTTTTTTTTTTAAATTTTATATTATCTATAATTAATTTAATAATGGCATTGTTTGTGTTTAGTAGACAGAATTTAACTTATTTTAAATAATTTAGTAAAAGCAATTATATCTAAAAAAATATGATTGAATAGTAGCCTATTTTCATAATTTAACAATATGAAATACAGATCACAGTTTCTATACAGTTATTAAACCCTAAGTATTTATTTAAGCACATGTAAGATTGTAGAATACTACACTAAACTTGAAATAATGATATTGATTACAATATCCAAGTTTCTTAGTATATAAATTCTATGGTTCATTATGCTTTTATATATTTAACAATAATATTTATTAGATAATTATATCAGTTGTAGATTTTTTAAGTATTTCAAATAATTTTAATTTTAATTAATATTTGATTAAACCGTTGAAAAATAAATAAAAATATTTGTATTATTTTCCTTGTAAATTTTTAATGCTTATGCATGTACATATTCTGCTTTATTTATTTGGATAAAAGTCATTTTTGTTCTAACTATAGTGTCTAATAAAGTCAACCACTTATACTTTTTAAACCCCTTACCTAAAATTTTAATTTTGAATGATTAATTATTAATATTTGTTGTAAAATATTATAAATATTGTGCATAATAAAGTTAGTTAATTTTAAAATAATTTTGTGTGATCAAGTAAAATATATTTAAATATTTTAAACTTATTTTTACAATAAATTTTCCAGATGCTGTAAATATAATTAGTAAGTACCAATAATAAGATAAAATCAGCCATTAGTGATGATTTACTTTTTTCATAGTTTAAAATGTAATATAGATAATATTTTATTTTATAATACTTAATAAAAGATAAAATAGTGAAATAAAATAAATCTTATTAAAAAAAAATAATAATAATTTTTATAGTTTTTCTGAATAATTGTTTTAGTTTTTGTAGAAATATAAAATCTTTAATATGAAAAGAGATGTCAGCTTTTTAAAGTATTTACGATGATTAATTGAGATAATAGTAGTATATATTACTTTATTTACATTTACATATGTTCTATTGTAAAACAATTGTTGTCTTACTAGAAAAATACAAATTAAATCCTCCTTGATGCACTGTCTATGACCTATGTGAACCCAAGTACAATTAATCAGAAGATCAATAATTTAATTTTTATTCAGTTATTTCTAATTAAATAAATTATAGTTTATAAATATTACTACAAAAAAAATATTTCCTAACTTATATTAATATATTGTTGTTTTTTATAACCACCATATATAACATTATATATTGTTATATATTTGTAACATTTATATTTTATTTTTACCAGACAGAATATTTTTCAAAAAAAAAAATGTTGACTAATTTTTGAAGATTGCTAAAGCTATTGTCATTTCAAAATTTTGTTCTTAAAAGGATTAAGAAGGACAAAAAAAATATACAATAATCCATGGAAGTGAATTAGTAAGTTGTTTCTACCCTTAAGTTAAATAAATGTTTTTTTGCATAAATTATTTTAATTTAATGTTAAGAAACAAAACATATTCTAAATGGCACCACTGTATATAACTGATAATAACAAAAAAACAGTATTATCTTTAATATTATCATCTTTGAAAAACCGAATTCTTTGACTTTAACTTACCACAGAATTTATTCCGGCCTAAACTGATTAGTGATTAGTGAGTAGTAATTCGATTATTTTAAAAATTAATGGCTTCTGTAAGAATTGTTTCAAGAATAATTAAAGAACGTGAGGATCTAATTTTTGTTTTTCTGTGTTGAGTAATTAATTAATTTTGTACAATGTTATAAACAGCTTTACTATCGTTGGCAGGTTAGTAACAACATGCTGAATTTTATAATTATTAATTTATATATCTTTTTTTTTATTTTTTTATTTTAGCATTTATATTATAAATGGGTTACAGAAATTTAAGTAATTAAAATCGTTTTTAAAGTAAAGGAATATAATATTTAAATAATACCTTGTAGATAACTAATATAGAATCTATTGATTCTTATGTGGAAAAATATAAATTAAATATTAATTTTAGTTTTTAGATTTAGATTTTAATATTTTTTATAATTATTTAATTGTTTGTAAAATTTATAGTATTTACAAATTGATCTGCATAATTGAAAGTTCATTAATAATAGTCAATATCTTTCAGACTATAGTCAAATTTTGATTCATAAATTAACCATAGTTGTTAATTATCTAGCTAAACCTTTTTTTTTAAATAATTAAAATAATGAGTTTTTATATTAGATAAATACCGCAATCATATTTTAATAAACTCTTATAATATATAAATGGTAACCATATTCTCACATTTACAGATTTTACTACTTATTTCAACGCATGTTTCATAATTTTATAATATGAGATATTTTTATGTTTATTTAAATTATAATACTTAAATACAGAATATATATATCTTCTAATTGTAAAGCCTTATTTTTTAAATAGTACCTATACTATAATTATTTTAGTCTATTCATCGTTTGTTGCTTATTAATTATAAATTAAATAATCTCACTGATAAAGTATATTTAAAAAAATTTGTAAAGAAATAAAATAAAAATAAAACATTTAAGAGAAATTAAAATAAAACTAGTTATGATAATATATTTAAAAATAAAAATTTGTAAATACTAAATACTGTGACTATTTTATTTATACAGAGTGATTCACATAGCATGTTTCTTTTTTCTTCTTTTAAATTACAGTTATTAATTCCTGATTTTTGAAAGTTTCAAATATATTTCAAGAAAAATTTTAAATTTTAGACCAAGGTTCACCAATTAATATTTTTGATGGGATATATTAAGAAACTGAAAATTTTTCACGGGCCATCAAAGTTTTAAGTACATATTTTTGTTATAGGTTTGGTTAAAATGCTTAAATAATAGGTATTGTTTTAAAATTGGATGTAATGAGAACATTATTTTTTTATTTATTATTTGCTATTGTTTTTAAACATTAAAAAAATAATAAATATTTGTAATATTTGAAAAAATTATTTTTTGTCTGCGAGCCGGATAATATTTGGTGATCACTGTTCTTAACATGGGCATAACTTGGAAATTTTTTAGGAAGGGGAATAAATAGTCAAACTAAATCTTAATATTACTTACTTTTAATGAAATATGTGTTACTTTTCTTGTATACTAGTATGAGATATCTATTAGCTAGTAATGAAATAAATCAATAATAAATAAATAAATAAACTTAAGTACATTAAAAACATTGAAAAACTTTAATGTTCTATAACTTCCTAACAAAAAACTGACTATAAAAAAAGTAAGTAGGTATGTACAATTAACTTTATACTTAGAATAATAACAAATTTATATTAATTGTAATCTTCTGCCTCTTTGAGTACTGTGTTAATTCCAAATAACTTTTAACTCTATCTCAAAATTATCTATTATAATATCATAATATGTGTTACAAGACTTCCCAGATATTTTCATTGCAACAGTTTTTGTAGCTCAAACAACTTAAAGAGCATTAAGTATTATGATATTGTTTTCCTCAAATCTTTTTTTTATGTCATTGATTATGATATTTAGAATGGAAAAATAAATATTAAGTTTGAAGTTAGATGATATATTATTAATTGCTTTAACTTCACTACCTCCTAATCTAGAAATAATTTTTCTATTTCTTAGAATATCTAGCAATTTAATATCCTCTTTGGTAGCAAATTGTTTAGTTTCAGTCCAAAAAAGGTTAAAACTATTATAATTTTAAAGTGATTCTAATTCCAATAACATAGTATTTATTAAAATTCCAACAGTTGAGTAATTAGCATTTTTTTTTTTTTTTTACTTACTATTAGTTGAATAATTTTTAATAATGAACTCGTTATCAGGTCTATGAATGGAATCTATTTCATTTATTTGTTCTAAGGTAGAAATAATGAAATTAAAATTTGTTAAAAACGATAGAATAGATTTAATTCAACAGTTCCATCTCATGCCACTAAGTGGTTTAAGAGTATTATTTGACACTTAACTCTTTTTAAACTCTCAAATACTGATTTTCTTTTTTAAGAGGCGCCTATAAATATACACATTTTATTTAATGTACTAAACATGTTTCTTTTCCACCAATATCAACGATGCACAAGTTAAGTATATGTGCAAAGCTATGGACTTATAAAGCTAATTTATTTTCATCTTATATTCATTTAATTATTCCAGTGTAAAAACCACATATTGAGGCAGTTCCATTGTAGCAGCATTGTCCTCTCATGTTTTCAATTTTTAAGCCCAAAGCTTGCAAAGTATTTTTTAATAAATATAAGAGTTTTACCATTTATTATTTTTGTTTTGTAAAAATTAATAACATTTTCTAATGCATTTAATTATTTATCATAGTACCTAAAAGCAATAGACAATTGCTCATGCTTTTTTAAGTCTTGAGGAGTTTTGTTCATTATAACACTGTACACCACCTACATTTTTAACATTATTAATAATCTTAAATAAAACTTTTATACCCATCAAATTTATAAAACTGTTTTGATATTCAGAGCTAAGATAACACTGCTTGTGTTAGTCAAGGTATACTCAACACACAACTATGGACCAGATGCCTGCAGCTAAACGACACTTTACTATCTAAAATTATTTATTAACATAATTAATGTAGATAAACTTAAATTAAAAATTGAGATTTAAAATAAAATACTCTATAGTAATAGCTATAATCAGTAGTTTTTGTATTTATTTTGAAAGATGAAGGTATGTAAAATATCAAAAGGGCATTGCCTCTTCTAATTTATTCTAGGAAGGCAATATCCTCCTTGCTACCTCCCCATTTTACCCCTATGTTAAAGTGTTTTTTACCATTTAAAAAGAGTATCCTGTGAAGATACCAAATTCTGTTTTTTAAATTACATCCATCCTTTTCTTCTGAAAAATATTTATGAATACATTTCTAAATATTTTATTATATCAAAATAAAAATTATATTTAGTAGTTTCTGATCAATTTAACATTGTATATTATAGAAAATAGGTTGGAAGATAAAGGAGGTATGTGGTTTAAAACATATTTTTGAGGACTATTATATTTATTAAAAAAAATTTAATAACTAAAAAACTACTTATTTAAATATTCAAAAAAATTGGCCACTGAATAATTTATAGTAAATAAGGGGTTCTCATTTAAAAACAAATTTTTCGCATCACAAAACTACATGATACTACTTAAGTTATACAAAAAAATATTAAGAATTTTAATAAATTTATTTTTAAATTAACAAATGGAGGTAAGCATGCTTTGTAAATCACTGTGTATACATATATAATTTTTTTAAATTACGGTATAACCTTAATAAAATAAAATAATTAACAAGTAGTTTTATTTTTCGTATAGTAAATTATAATCTATAAATATTTTATACTATCATAAATTACTTAAATATATATTTATTTTTTCAGATAAAATCATTAATAATGTTCAAGTTCAATTTTAATGCAGATAACTTGGATGAGTCTGTATCTAATGAAAATGAACATCAAATAGTCAAAACAGAAGAGTTAATTAATCCTTACACATTAACTACTTTACCATTTACAGAATTGATTATTGGAGATAAGTCTTTAAAACTGATTCATGAATTTCCCAATACTTACAATTCGGATCTCATTCCTGGTACTTATGAAGGAGGTTTTAAACTTTGGGAATGTACTCTTGACCTCTTAGAATATCTAAATAAAAACACTATATATTGTAAAGAAAAATCAGTCTTGGATTTAGGCTGTGGTACTGGCCTTTTAGGTATTTTTACATTGATCTCTGGAGCTCGGAATGTTGACTTTCAAGATTTTAATAAAGAAGTATTAACCAATACAACTATGAATAACGTATTAGTAAATTGTAAAGAAAGATTAAATAATTGCAAGTACTATTCAGGTGATTGGAAATCATTTACTACATTTAAAGAAGACAAATATGATCTAATTTTAACATCAGAAACTATTTATAATGTGAACAATTATGCAAAGCTTATTAATTTATTTGAAAAAAAATTAAAACCATCAGGAAGTATTTTATTAATTGCTAAAAATTATTATTTTGGTGTAGGTGGTTCAATTATTGAGTTTTTAAATTATTTAAAATCTTCTAAACTGAATGCTGATATTCTTTGGACTAGTACAGATGGAGTAAAAAAAACTTTGCTCAATATACATTTTTAATTGTAATAGTTTTTGTTCATAAATAATATAAAAACTAACAATCATATTATGCAATTGTTTTTAAATTTATCATTGTTCACATTAATTATATTATCATATTAATGGTAATTGACAAATATTGTGTTTATTTAAATGTAATATTATTTTATAATATTAATGTAATATCCATTTAGATTTTGTACACAATGAGTTTTTAGTCATTAAATATTTATATTCGAGTAGATTATAAACTAATAGTTCTAAGTATCTCTGTTTTATTAGGTAGAAGAATATTCAACTAGGATAATAGTGAATACTTCAAAGTTATTATCCATTTAAATTGCTTATTCTTTAACCTTAGTTTGAGAAAAACAATTATGAATCATAGTAAATATAATTGTATTTTAATTTATTTTTTTGAATTAAATTTTGAAAATGTATATGAATGTAATATGTATGTAAATAAATGATGTATTTTGAAAAAGTACTAAATATATTTTTATAACAACAAGTAATATTTTAATCATTATTTTAAATAATCCTTTATGTTTTTTCAAATTAGTTATTTATCTAATTAGTCTTATATATTATGTATATATTTATATAATATATAAATTTACTCAATTAATTGATAAATTACAAAAAAAAAAGGTTATTTAATTAGGAACAATGTTTTTAACTAAAATAGTAATTAACGTGTATTATTTGCTGAAAATTTACTATTTTTTTTTTTTTTTTGTTAATTTTTTGTTTTTATTGTTTTAAAGGAAATCCACTTTTTTTTAAACAATTACATCAAAAAAATCATTTGCATAGCATCAAGTTACTAATTAGGCCATTAAATTTACTTTAAATTATAATTATACTTGAAAAATTAATAAATAATTTAATTGTGTGTAATTTTTTTTGTATTCTTATAGGTACTTTTTTTAAAAGTTTTCATATTTTACTAATTTACAAATTTTTTGAAACTTGATTTTTATATATTGATTTATTCCAAAAGTATTCTACTTCTAATTAAGAAATTATTAAGGTAAATTGACTTCCAAAAAAGCTGGACGGAAATCATAAATAATTTTGATTGCCAGGAGGTATTAATTTTGTGTCAATTTCAATTTTTTACTCAAATACTGACATTCAATATTATAGTTTTAATTTAAGATTCAATAACCGGTATTGATGTTTTCAATGATTTCACTTTTGGTTATTAATGGATTATACCAGTATTTAAAATCTATATTAAATTTTTAGATTTTAATTCCTGCATACAATTAAGTGATTAAAGTTAATATAATTTTATTTTTCCAAGAAATTTTGTAATAACTTAAAATATAAAACTAATGAGTGTCTTGGATTAAAACATCATGTTGCCTCATTAATTATGCCAGTGATTTAAATAAAATAATATTAAAATAACTAGTTATTAGAATAAAAAATATTACTTTTATCATAAATAGAATGTTTTTTTTACTTGTAAATATTAAAAATATTACACGGATGTTGAAATAATATGTAAAATTATTATAAGTTAAGACTCAAAGCTTTAAATAATTGTATACCATTTTATGATAACCATACCAAATTTTGGTATTATAAAACATTTATAATTAATACTTCTCTTGCTGTCGTGATATTTCCTCAGTCATAATAAAAGAAGTTACAAGTGTTTCTGCATAGGTATTTTAATCTAAATTTTATAAATATTTTTTTTACGGACACTTAAAAAAAACAAATTCCTGTTTATATTAAATGCAAAATATTTATTTATCATTTAACAAACTACAATTTAAATTCCAAGTGGTTTCACCTTTTACAATCAGCTGTAAGAGGTCATGCCACATTGTGTACACCTTAATAATAATATAATATAGAAATATTTCCCTAACCATCCCAAAAACACTGTTTCCACAACCTTAATTTCTCAAGGAAATGCATTATATTATTGTCCTGTTTCAAGTTTGGCCATATAAAACTTCCTTTGCATGCCTTTAAACTATCTTTGAACGATTCCACTTTCTGCACACTAAAAAATTATACAACAGTCTATGATATCAGCCACCTCTATTTTTCTGTCCCAGTCTATCAACACATTGTGATCACCTACATCCCTTTTGGTACTATAAACATTTTTTCAAATCAACAAAAAAATAAAAAAAATATGTTGTTAAATATACTTTCTTTCTCCAACCATACTGGCTTTTTAATTTAATTGTATATTGTTATTATTTTTGTTTTTAATGTAAACAACTATTATATTATATTAAATAATTTTTAAAACTAATTGTATTAACAAAGTTTAAATTAAAAAAAAAAAATGTAATACATATTTCCAATACTAGTTTTAAGTACTTTATTTTTCATTACTATTATGAACAATGGCAGAATATAAACACATACAAATTCATCAAAACATTTTATTACTTATACCATTGATTATAAATATTTATAAGTAATGCTTATATTAATACTACAAATACAATTTTTTACTTAGTTATTCATTTAAATTGATAAGTATTTGAGGTAATTTAAAAATATCTATTACACAAATTAAAGTGAGACTCATTCGGTTAATTGCTTACATTAAAAGAATTAGCTTTATCAAAAATTGTAGAACATCACTGGCATGATCACTAGGAAGTTCTTAAAAATAACTAGCTGAATATTTTGGCAGTATTTCATTCAGACTTTAATAATACCTAACTATTCTAAAGTATTTTCACTAATATATGTTGTTGAGTGCATACTTACAACAATCAGATATTTCAATAATAAAATAATACAAATATAATTCAAACTTAGGAGTTATAATAAGGTAATAATTATTAATTGGTATAATATTATTAAATGCATAAATATTTAAATATTTGTAAGTGGGAAGTACTTTATAGATAAAACTAAAAATTTAATTTCAGTTTTTATAGATAAAAGGGTCTTTGGTTATGTGTATATTGGATTTATTGTCTTAAGTATCAATAATTTAACATAATTTAATAACTATTAACAAGAAAATAACACTTGATATTTATTTAGAATATTATTGTCAAGATAACAAATTTTTAAACTGTAGCCTGAACATTTTGCAAAAATCCACTATAATCTATTTTAGAAGGTACAAAGTAAAATGCTGGAGATACTTTGGCTCCACATTGGCATTGACATCCCATTGTCCAACTATATGAGCCAAGTTTTGATTGACATTTTGGACAGTTAATCTTTCCACTTTCAGATTGACTTACTGACATCCAAGTCATTGGTTCAACAAAAATAGTGTCTGAACATACTTGGAAGCCTGAATAATCTGAAGACAATTTTGAATCTTTCCATGACAACTTTTCATTGACATAATGTGGTAATACATTTGATTGTAAAGCTAAAATCCTTCTAAAATAATAATAATATTTATAGATTATTAAAATACAATAAAAATTATGATTAAAATATTACCGGCATTTACGGCATCGATAAACTTTTGGATCCGGCCTTGCACATATTAAAGATGGGTCTCCCTTAATTACGTCAATACAGTCTTGAGGCAAAATTTTAACTAGAACAAAATCATAAATTTATTATTTTAGATTCTAAGTGGAGCAATGAATGAACTTATTTTCAATGATATATTTTTTGAGAATAAACCTTTACAGAAGAAAAAATGATTTTAAATTTCAAGGAAAGGTTCCATAATAAAATAGGTCTAATTTGATTAGGGCATTTAAATTTTTTATTTTTTTTCAATTCATATAAAATAAAAATGATGTATAAGAGTAAATAATATAAAATTAATAATATTTTAGCATTATGAATCTATTATAGTGACATACAGAGTGTTAATATTATAGGCCAGCCTAACTGACAAAGGCACATTTATGCATATAGCATTGACCTAAGAATATATTGAAAGCTCGCGAGTAACTTTATTTAATTCATATTTCAATAATAAAGTACTAATTTTCCATACAAACTTATAACTTCAATATACATCATGTACATCTGTATTTACCTGTATATAAAAAAAGTTATACAATTTAATAAATATTAACACTGATATTCATTATAAGACAAATTGAATAGGATAATTTTAACGTAATTTCATTAAATATGTTTTTGGTATTTAGGATTTGGGATATATAAATGTAAATTAATGTACAAAAATATAAACCTCTTAAAAATACACTATACCCACATGTGTTGTCTCCATCTAACTAACACTTACACCTAATTATATGTTTCAGAATAATTTTTTATTCTGTTATTTTTAATATTAGAGTAAATCAACCTACTGATATTATCAAATATAAAACTAATAATTATTGTAGAGTATTACATAAGCTAGTTTTAATATTTTTATTTTAAAGCAAATTATGAAAATTTTAAGTTGTAGTAAAATATATTTTATAATATTTACAGTCATTTTTCTAAGACACATTTTAATAATATAATTTTGAATAAAATTGTTCAAATAAAAATAGTTTGATATAATTATGTCTTAACGAGGTCACAAAAGATGAATAAATATTAAAATGTTGTAATGTTAAATAATAATTTTTAATTCTAATGGTATCTATTTTGAGAATAGCACTACTTATTAATGACAATTGGTAAATTGTTTTGCACTCCATGCAAAATTCTGAAATGATACTTCTGGCAATGACATTTTTAAAGTACATAATTATAGTTTAGATTTAACTTAAGGTATTACTTATTTATAACTACAAACCAACCAAACTATTAATATAATTCTTTGTTAAAACAGTTTTGACTTATAAGTTGATAACAATATTTGGTAAAATGGTAACATACGTAATTTTAAATAATTATAAGTATAATTAGTATTATTTAGGGCTTGGGACTTCTAGGAGTTTGCATATTTTAAAATAATCATTAAAAACATATCTTACATATCTGAGTAAAATAGAAATTTGTTTCATAGAAATACAAGTTAATATTTAAAATTTATAGTTGTATATTTTGCATACTTGACAATTATTTATATGAATGGGTAATTTTTCAATTTTATAAGAATAACTTAAATTTCAAACATCTAGATCTAATTTTTTTTGTTTTAAACTAAAACTCAATGTAAGATGAAAAAAAATCTGAAGAAAAGAAAATAGTTATCTCAGATAACTAATCAAATTTATTTATTTATGTATCATATTTACAAATATTATTATTATTTATTACAAATATATTTTTTAAATGCATATTTTTAGATTTTTTAGGGCATGAAATCTCTAGCCTTAGTACTATTAAACACATATTAAATTATATTAATTAATAAAGTTTCAAACCTTTTTTTACTTTTCTAGCTGCTATTTTCAGTCTGAATAGTTTAAATTGCATATTGTTTTTGTCAATTTTCCATCCTAAAGTTTCATACAAATTGAGTTGTGCTTGAAAACCAGTATTTGGTAATGCAGCTGCATTTTTAACTTTAACTCTATAATAAATTTTTAATAAATCAATAGTTTTTTATCGAAATAAAATAAAATGAATGACTGAAATAACTTATAAGTTAATCAAATTATTATCTGGAATAAGTAATATACTCACTAATCAATTTAATGTCCTAATACAAAAGATAAACTTATAAAAATATAGCAATGTATTAAAATTAATTTATTTGTAATAAAATATATTAGTATTCGATATTCGCGTTTCATAAAACATGAACATAAATAATAATTACTAGATAACTCATAAGTTATAAATAAATATATAAACATAAGGAATCTAAAAATTTGACATACAAAATTAAATCCCAAACAAGCCATAATCTTAAGTACAAAATAAGTTTTTATATTTTATCAAGAAACACATATCTATTGATGATCTATATTAATTAAACTTAATTTAGTTGATCTAATTAATAAAGACAATTATTGAGAAAGTAAAATAAAAATATGTCATTTTAAAATTCTATAAAATATCAATAAGAAATATATTTTAACATAAAGAACTTTACAACTTATTATTTTTAGTATTTAGCTGATACTCATTTTTAAAAATGCCTAGTTGAATATTACCATCAAAAAACAATTAAGACATTATGTAATTTATACAAGTATAACATTCGCAATAATACTATAATTTTATCCAAGAAAACCATTATATACCCTCATATAGAACATAATAATATATTTTTAATATTAATAAATTATAATATATAATTGCCACATAAATAATTATATACATACCTTTGAAAAGCATCATCAAAACTAATTTTATACTTCTTCATAATATAAGCTGTAATAATTGATGCACTTCTGGATATTCCATAATAGCTAAAAGCACATTAAAATAGGTATTTATTTTTTTATTATGATTTTGAATTTTGAATAGATTATAAAAAATACTTATTGATACAAAATAGGAATTAAATCTACTATTGAATAATATTAAATATTTTTTTTAAGATTCCATAGGTTAGAATATGTTTGTCTATATTATATGCTTTATACTCACCAATGCACAAGAACAGAACTTATTTCTTGGCCTTTTTTTATGAACTCGTATGCATTATCAAAATGACTTAAAAGATCTTCTCCATCCATATCGGTAACTATAAGTAAATGTAATTTAAATTTAAAACTTTATAATATCAACCAAATAATCCATAAACATAATGAATAGATAGTCTATGCTATTTAACCTAGTAGGAGCTAGATGCTACTATGGTTAAAAACAATTCAAATTAATAGATTTATTTTAAAAATTTACCTTGTATATATTTAACATTAATATCTCTCAAATTTAATATTATTTCTGGCAATGGACAAGAATCCACTGTAATTATATAGTTTATTCCGTTGCTTCGTAAAAATGTTAAATCAATGGCAGCAGTTAAGTTTCCTAAATTAAAAATCATATGTTGATCACTTTATTTTAAAAATAATTAATAAAAATAAATATACTTAAAAATTTAAAAATAAAGTAGAAAAAATTAAGATTTTACAACATGATGTAGTTATTATTTTATAAGTTAAATTTTTTCTTTTTTTGTTGAATAAATTTAACATTACCAAGCCATAGACCATCTTCGATAGAAAATACATGTTTAGGACCCGAATCGAAATCGTCTCTACACAAATTTGACATTCTTATTTGTTATTGTTAATAACACAGCATAACATCAGCATCAAGTCAAACTATTACTGAAATACCCGGTTAATTTACAACCTGTAGAATTTGTATATCGTAATAAATTTGTAACGTATATTGCAGTTATTACATTTTTATTTACCTAATCGGGTAAATAATAAATATTGTAAATAAACAAACCTTGATAAGAAATGAATAAAGTAATATACCTTCTATGACTAATAGCGGTCGACATCTATATATGTTTATTTACGCATTCCATGTCTATCATTTTTGTTATCATGAACCTTGCAACTGAAGTTAAAACCAATAAATTTATCAATTGGATTGTTAATGAACAATAAGTTCGTATGGTTATCTATAGTATATTATTATTTTCGTTTAGACTATACAGTATACACTATACCTATATTATAGGGTGTTATTCTCCACTCCAGAATGTCTGGGTTCCGTGCCTCTGTTTACTTTTTCAAGGAAAGTTATTACAATTTGTTAACGTTTTTAAATTAATATCAATTGCACCGCAATGGTTGCAGTTGCTCATGGACCGTGTTCTATATTACGATTCGAACTATTAATTAATTAATATTGACATATAATATTATACACATATAGTTTTACTTCTATCATAAAATCATCTATATATAGTAGGTAACTAAATATTTTGTATTGCAAAATCACCTTGGATAATCCAAGGCTGTATTGAGTTTTATTTTTCATGATTTTTATGTAATATTTTACTGTAACTATACATATTTTATTGTTTAATACAAATAACCATCATTTTTGTTGTTTAGAATTCATTAATTATGGAAGAACGAAGGGTAGTTGATTATTTTGTAGTAGTTGGAGCAACTGATGAACAATCTCAAGATGACACCAACTCTACCCATCTAAAGCAAAGTTTATGTTCTGATTTACCACCAATTACTGATTTAGCTATAGTGTTTCCTTCACTCGGTGAAAAAGTACCCCCTGGTTTTACACTTGTAGATACAACTCCTACTGGTGAGTAGGATTAACAATTCAATTGATTGAATTTACCTAATATTGTTTCAATTTTAGGTTTGGTAGCAGATTTAAATCATGGAAGTCTTAGGAGTCCAGAAGTATTTTTATGTTACCAGCGTGGACGTCATAAACCTCCTATTGTTGACATTGGGTAATTAAAAATCTAAATATATTTATTAAATTAATGTCATTAATACTCACTAATAATTATAATTGTTATATTTTTAATTTAAAATATAAATATTCGACTATTATTTTTGTTTTCTTATACTTTTAGTATAGGTTGAATTATCAAAAAAATTTTACTAACTTTCATGATTTATTCTACCTCTTGAATTACCTTTATTATACTAAATAAATAATAAGTATAGGAGAAGATTTTTATATTATTTTAACCTAATGGAATTTAATATTATTTTTTAGCCTTGTATTTAAATCAAAATGTCAAATAACACATCTGAAATATATTTGAAATATATGTTTGAATATTTTATTACTATAATAAATAAATAATATTTTTTGCTAAACATTTATAATTACTTGCACTACTTTTTGAATAAACCCCGTTCACTTCAAATGCAAGACATAATAATATTTTATATATGAACATAATATAGTATATGAATTACCAATCTATTTAAAATTATTACATTTTTGTTTTTCTCAGCTTAAATTTATCAGTTAACCCGGGTATAAATATAATAAAATATAAATTAAATTATAAAAGAATCTATATTTTCAGTTCTTGCATTATTATTTATTACATTTATTTTCTATATAAATAAGTGGAATTTTTTTCAGTATTATGTATGATGGCAAAGAAAGGGTATTACATGATGCTAAAGTTTTAAAAACAAGTGTTAGTGGACAAATAGCAAATATTAATAACTCTACATCATCACGTACATTTATAACTTATCGAAGAGCATCACCTACTGCACCATGTAATATTTTAGCTGTATCACATGTATGTGTAGTTATAACAAGTCGAGGTGAAACACCACCACATGCTTTTTGTCTAATTCACAAAAATCTCAATAAAGGTATGGTTGGATCAGATGTTTACTTATGCTACAAAAAGTCTGTCATGAAACCTAAGTCTATCACCTATAAACCAGGTAAAAAATTCTTCTTTTATACTAATTTTTAAATTTTATATAATTATGTACATTTACCAATAATTCTGTAATTTATTAAATATACTTATTTTATAGTTATTACTGATCGATATCCTAAGACAGATAGAAATGACTTCCATCTTCAGCCTTCAGTAGCCTTATTTTGCTTACCAATGGGAGCCACACTAGAAGCATGGCCAGATGAAGCATCTCAGCCAGATCCAATATTTTCAACATTTGTTTTAACTGTTAGCGATGCCTCGGAAAAAGTATGCATTTAAAAATTATGCGTTGATTATGGTTACCTTTAAAAAAATTATTAAATACAATTTTTAATATTATATTGATACATTTTGTTTAATTAGGTCTATGGTGCAGCAATTACTTTTTATGAAAAGTTCAATGGAAAACTCTCTATTGAACAACAAAAATTATTAGGTTTAAAAGATTCAAATGAGTTAAAAAAAGGAATCAGTTTACATGCTAATAAGAGTGTGTGTGTTTTGTCACATTGGCCTTTTTTTGATACTTTTCAAAAATTCTTGATGTTTTTATTAAAAACTTCCCTTGATGAACAAATACCTATACCTATTGAAAGATATATAACACATTTGGTGGATGAAGTACCATTTCCTTCTCCAGAAAGACCACAGATACTTGTACAGTTATCAATGGACACTCAGCTTATATTAACCCAACCAGAAGATCTACCCATTCCTAGAAGGTAGTATACTTTTTTATTAAAATTATTTTATTTACAGTAAAAAAAGTATTTAGTCCTAAAATAAAAACTCTAAATAGCATACATTTTATATAGACCAAGTAAAATTACAAAAATTAAATGTTTTAATTAATAGAATTCTCGTATAATCCTGTATAATCTAATTTTAGAGTTTAAATATATGTGTATATTTAGTGGTTTCTTTTTGCTTTGTTAATTTATATTTTTTAGTTGTATTGTATAATATTATTTATATTGTTATACCACTATTAATATAAAATCCAATTAATTAATAATATTTAATTGATTTATTTTTAGTGGTGCTGGTTTCCATCAAATGATTATGAATTTACAACCTGATAATTGTCTTCTATTACTTTTGTGTGCTTTAACAGAACAAAAACTTCTTATTCATTCTTTAAGACCAAATGTACTTACCGCAGTAGCAGAAGCAGTTTCCACAGTAAATAAATTGGATTAAAATATTAAATTATATAATATTTTTAACTAAAATTTAATTTTGTTTATAAAAAATATACAACATATAATTAATTTTATAAACAATTTTCAGCTAATATTTCCATTTAAATGGCAATGTCCATATATTCCATTATGTCCCCTTAGTTTGGCTGAAGTTTTACACGCACCATTACCATTTCTGATTGGAGTTGATTCAAGATTTTTTGATTTATATGAGCCACCTACAGATGTAACTTGCGTGGATTTGGATACTAATACTATTACACTGTAAGAATAATTTTTATATCTTATAATAAATATTATTTTAAATTTTTAAAATTTTTTGTTTTATGTACAAAGCTGTGAAGATAAAAAACATTTAACAACAAAACTACTTCCTAAAAAACCAACAAGGACCTTAAAGAATACTTTAGAAAAACTAAACGAAAAACTTGATGATCTCCAAAAAACGTATAAAGCTACATCTAACAAAAGTATTGAAGAAACTAATATTGATAGAGATTTTTTAAAAAAACGGAAAGAGGTAATACATATTGCTTGTTATTTTATAATAATTATTATATTTCATAATTTAATTGAATATCAAATTATTTTTATTTAGAGCTTAAAAATAAATATTTAATAGCTTTAGTATTTTAAGTATAAGGTTTTATAATATTAAGTATTGGATTACACAGACTTTATTACTATAAATTGTTGAACATGTAGATCAATTTCAGTGTCTACACATATTATTTTTAAAAGTTCTTTAAGTTTTTACTAAAAAAGAAGAAACGTAAATATATCCTTGAAAATGTCTTTCCATCTTATTGCTCATTTTAACTTGTATTTTATATTTATTAGTTATTACTAGTTAACTTCTTGTTCAAAATTTGATCTTTATGTATTAAAATATTTTGTTTTGGAATATGAAATCAAAAATGTATATTACCATTCCAAACAATAAGAATCTTAAATGATGATAATTTTTTTTAAAAATATGTTCTGCAATAACATTAATTGTGTAAAAATTAAAATATTTGAAAAATTTAAAAAAATTTCAAATGACGAGTAAAGACATTGAACTTTTTAGTTAGTAATTCACTAAGAATTTTATTTCAAAAATAAAATTCCTTTCTACTTATGCAATAGTTATCTATTCTTTGATAACACCCTGCCCTTCTTTTCCATCAATAATATTTCATATTTTTCTGTTAATGTATGTGTTTTACTTAGTATTTTACAACATTTTTTATTATTATTATTATTTTCTAATCATATGCAAGGTCATTAAGTATTATCAGTTAACGCTGAGTTAATAATTTATAAAATTTGTTGTTTGTTTGCTTTTACAGTGTGATTCTTTTCACAAAAGGTACTCATTTTGAAAACTATTTATCTTTTTGAAAATATTTTTTATTTATTTACCATTGTAATTTTTGGAATAACATTTAATTTCTTATTCAAAAACAAAATTATATATCAATATTTATATTTATGTGATAAAAATAATTTTTTAAAAAGTTTTTAATTAGTTATAACTAGGGCTTGTAAATTTATAAAAGGTTAAAAATAATAAAAATTGTCGTTAAAATTTAATTGAAAAACCACAAGAAAAAAAAATGGATAAATAAACTAAATATTAAATTATAAGTTTAATATAATCCTATTTTTAAGTTAGAGATAATTTATGCTTAAAAATCAAAAATATTTTATCAAATAAATAGTTTTTGTTTATAATTAAAACTGTATGATTTTAAAATTAAACAAATTTTAAAATATAATCCAATAAAATTAAAATAAAAAATAAAAAGTACATTATAAATCAAAAAAGCTAATGAGATTTAAAATAGAAATCTGTGTATTTAGATTTGTTTGATTTTGAATCACATTTTTTACTAGAAAGGCACCATCTAACAAAGACATTCCAGTAAAATGAAGTAGACAATATTAAACCTTAGTTTACTAATGAAAAAAAGCAAATTAAAACTCGATTTTTCTGTATAAAAATACTT
Organism: Melanaphis sacchari; assembly: GCF_002803265.2. Taxonomy (NCBI): domain Eukaryota; kingdom Metazoa; phylum Arthropoda; class Insecta; order Hemiptera; family Aphididae; genus Melanaphis; species Melanaphis sacchari. The sequence goes on along the minus strand of NW_020271560.1, from coordinate 606,045 downwards.
AGAAAAATGTTATGCTTTGAAATAACAAGTATAAAACTTTTAAATGTATATTGTCATTAATACAATTTTAAGACAGTGATGATAAACAAATTAAATCATATTGATAAAAAAAATGTCAAGATAGTGGGTGTCTAATATTAAAAAAATTTATATAATTATTTTACATGTAATATAATTTGTAATAAAAAATATCATTTTAATAAAAATATGTTTGATTGCAAAATATTGTTAGCAGATAAAAATCATGTCATATTACAAGTGTAATTATGATATTTTCATGGAGATATAATTAACATTATAAATTGATACATATTTATTCAATTTTTATTATGTAAAGTATTAATGTAGAAAAAATATGATATTATGTAATATGACTATTATTCTATCCATAATGAATGATAACTGTATTTATTTATAGGGTAATTCTTTTATCTAACAAAATTCAATATTTCAAAATCTATTAATGTTCTTAAAAATAATTTTTAGTCAAAATAAAATTTAAAAAAATATTATATTTTGTATCTTTATAATTTGTATGAGTTTTTACTTTTTTTTTTTTAACTAAGACATACCATTTTTAATTTCATGTTCTGCTTTAAAAATTATAACAATAAAACATATTTTAAAAAAAAAATCTTGTTTTATTTCAGTTGGAAATCATGTTACAAAATATTCATAAAAACATTTATAGATTTTTAAATAATCACTTTCAATAATAAAAGAATCACTCGATGCATTGATGTATATATACATACATATCAATGCACAGAGTGATTCTATTTACTTAGTTTACTTATATATAATTACATTTAAGTTATATTTATTAATATTTGACTAATAATATGTACAAAATAAAAATCTTGATTAGAAATAGTGTTAACCTTATAACCTTAATTTAGTACAAAAATTATGGTTTTTGTTTTTAGCATGAATTGGAATTAGAGATTCAAGAAGCTTTTCTTCGTTTTATGGGATCTATATTAAAAGGATACCGATGGTATTTAAGACCTATTACTAAAGCTCCTACAGTTGGGGCCACAGATACAAGTTCATTGTTTGATTTGCAAGGTAATTATAGTATAAATACTTTATTATTTCATAGAATATTTCAAGTATGAAAGAACATGTTGTTCTTTGTTGGAGAATTAACTATTTCATAATACATTGTGTCATTGTAGAAATAAAGTGATAATAGACTTTATTATTTACTAAAATGTATTTTACTGTTGAATGTTTAGGTTTTTTAAAATCCAGAGAAAAGACAAATGTGAAATTTTATTCTCTTTTAACAAAAACTCAAATGTTCATAAGATTTATTGAAGAACGATCATTTGTATCCAATATGGATGCTGCTTTAGAATTTTTTGATGAGTGTTCAGAAAAAGTATTATTATATTCAATAATTTATTTTTTTCTGTTACTAAATTCCTCAAAATTGTATTCTAGATTGATTTAGAAAACTTTGATACAAGACTGATAGAACTTGATACATGTGGTGAAAGTGAAAGAACTGTGTTCATAATGCCACCAGAAATGAATGATTTACCATTTGATACTTTGTATACTTACGAAGTAAAATACAATAATATATACTACTTTAAAATCAATTTTTAATTTACTAATAACATTTTAATTTTTTTTTAGAATGGATTTATCCTAAATTCTGAATTATTAAAGTGTAAAGAATCTAAAAATTATTTGAAAGCGAAAAATGATGAACATCTACCCATTCCTGGTAGTCCAATGGCTAGACGTACCAAACATGAAGTTAAATCGGCTCAAAAACTGGCCCGTAAATATTCTACATCTCCTAGTCTTTGGGCTAAATTTTTACTAGGAACTTGCTATAGGTAATTTTCTTAAAATATTGTTCCATAATTATGTTATTACTCTTAAATGTATTACAATATTTATTCAATATAGGTTTAATAAAAAATAATTATTTTGTTTTATTTTATGTTTCTAGGTATTTCATTTTATAATATTCACAAATCCTACTTAATTTTTTTTTTTTAATATACAATGAAATTTCATACTTGACTAGTTTTAAAAATGTTCTATAAATACATTATCCTTTAAAGTGATCCACAAATTAGGCAAATTAATTTTATTTGCTATCAGTTTTATAATTTATTCATTAATTATATTTTTTAGTTTATGGTTTATTCATTTACCAAGTCATATACTTCAGTCAGAAGATCGTGCTGCATCTACTCTACGTTCAGCATATGAATTATTAAATAAATTTCAAAAAACTGGTGTACATTTATTAACTGATGAGGTTTGTCTTTAATTATTCTTCATACTAATATAGCATATAGTTAATATTGAAATAAATTATTTCAAACAATAAAATTAAGAATTTGATTGATACATGAAAATTTAAAATTCATTGTTAATTTATTTGACAGAATTTTTTTTCAAATGAGATGAATTATCATTATATTTATACTATAATTAATATAGCAGCATATTCAGTTTTTTTCTATTCACAGTAATGGTTGCTTAATGTAATTTAAATAAAAATTTCGTCTATTATTTACGTATTTATAAATATATTGATAACTAATTAAATATATCAATTTTATGTTAGAGTAGTGCTAAGAATATTATAAAGAAATGATTATATTAATTTATAACTGCAAGAAAACTAAAAATTATTAGCAACAAACTTCAAAATGATCAAAAATGTATTTACAAAAATCAATTATTCACTATAATTTATTTGAAATTTTAATACAAATAAACATAAATTAATTTTAAATTAAGAATAGCTTTCTTGATAAACAGTAGTTGTGTATTTGGCTTCATGTAAAAAAAATATGTACTAGACTACCCATCCCTGTTAAAAATGTCTTGAAAGATCAGATTTATCATTGAATTTATGACATAATGACATCTCTTAAAGTTAACCCCTTAATTCTTAATATTCTGATTCAGTGACTACTAATTTTGCATTAAATTTAAAAAATAAAAAATAAATTTTATTTTTTATAAAATTTAAAAGAAATCTATTTTAATTGTTTTATATTATAATCCTTAACTGTATATTTGTTATGTTATTCAGGTTTGCTACAGAGTTATGATGCAGTTATGTGGGATTTACAATCAACCCATGCTGGCCGTAAAACTATTACTAGTAATGAAACGTTGTGGACTTCATCCCAATGCTATAACTTATGGATTTTATAACAGAGCTTTGTTAGAGTCTACATGGCCATCTGATTTAAGAACACCAAGTCAATTGCTATGGAAAAAACTTAGGCATGTACCTAATTTTATAAATTTTAATAATTAGTATTTTTTTTTTATTATTTGAAATATTCTAATCAAAAAATATTTATAGCACATATTTAATTTTAGTATGTGTATTAGTATTAAATCAAATTTATATTGTATAATTATACTATTATGTTTTATTATAGAAATGTGGTATTAAGTGCAGCATTATTTAAGAAAGCTGGAGCACAGAATAAAAAACGAAGGCATTTGGAAGAGGATAAAAATTCCCATACCTCTTTAGAAAGTTTGTCTACAACAGAAAAGCATCCTTCAATATCAAATAGTGAGTAACTACCTACTTATTTAAATTATTATTAAATATATGTAGAAATTTTACTTTAAATAGTTTCTTATATTTTTTATTTGTCTTGTTAGTATTGTTAACCCTGATAAAAATAGTGGTGAATTTTAAGATTTTTCATTATTATAAATGGTTTTTATTTTTATCTCTGTGTTATCTGAAGGTTAAGACCAAATAAGATAAAAATTTGTTTTATTTTTCCCTGATTTATATTTTTAGGTATATTTTTATATAACAATGAAATAAAACATGTTTTTTGAATTATTTTTTATTTGTTTATTAAGTATTATTAAAATAAAAATAAATTATGTTTAGTGACTAATTTATATTTTAATGCAAATTAAACACATCCAATTATCTACTCAATAACAAGCTATACTTCACACTTACTGCACAGCAGATCTTTTGTTATGTGTAATTTTATTTTGTATATTTCAATTTTTTCCTTTAATTTAGTGCATATTTTAATGCTTTCTAGTGTTTTTTTTAACTTCTAAGCTCTATTAAAAACTAATTTCTAAATAACTGGTTAATTTAATCCATTACTTAAAAAAAAAAGAGAGAGATACACAAACTAAATTTTTCAACTCTTTGTAGCTGATTATTTATATAAAAACCCAACTCTGGTATATAAACCTACACATTTAATATTTTTATCTTACTAGGTATTTTTTAAATGTTTAGACATTAAATTTTTATTGATAATAAAATAATGATTTTCATTAATGGCTTATGTTATCTTTTGATTATATTACAATAATTTTTATTATATATTGTTTTAAAGTAGCTATTTAATATACCATTTGATTTATGAAAATAATGTGGTATATAAATTATTATATTAATTCAAAGTTAATTACTTAAACTTAAAAATATTTTTTTTTTCAGCACCTAGAAAATTATCTATAAATGCAGAATCAAACTTTGGGTTAAGGAGTCGTCCTACTAATATTGTCAAACAAATATCCTTATCTACTGAAGATGAACAATCATGGAGCTCACAACAATGCAAGTATTTATTACAAACAGATCAAATTAAGTAATGAACTTGAACTCAAATTGGAATTAATTTTTACTCTAACTTTTGAACATTAAATTACATTTTTTTTTTAACACAAAAATATATTTTATTTTAATTGTTAAAAATTATATTATTGAAGCAAAAATAAATTTATTATATTTTTAATAATATCAATATCATACTTGATTTTTCTTAACTGAAATTGAAGTCTTCAAAGTTTAGGGTATAAGAGAGTTTGAAGTTTGAGAACCTAAATTAATTAAAACTCATAAACTATAATGTGTGTTAAATATATTTTCACATACAAATTATCTAAAATTATTATTATTATAATTATATAATTACTGAAATAATTAATTTAGTTTAATGTAATAGGAGAGTTAAAAACCTTAAAAATATTAATATTTTTTATACTTAAAAAGTATTAATAAATAAATGTATTTTTTTAGTTGAAAGTAGCGCTGGTCTCTTGATGACTACTACTTGTTCAAGACCAAGTTCAGCTTGTTCAAAACAAAATAGTGATTCAATATCTATCGAAAGTGAATCTGATTTAAAAAGGTATTTTAGTATTATTTTTTAGCATATTTTTTATCCATTATCAGCAGTATTTTTAGTTAATAAATTGCGAAGAATCAGGTAATTTTTTTTGTCTAGTAGTTTTTTACAGTAGATGTTTGAGAATTGAGAATTATTTATAATTGTTGGTAGACTAGTTAAAAATAAAATTTAGGTTTTTTTTTGTAAATATTAAAAGTAAATGTTTGCTTTTATTAATGATTTTTTTATTTCATAGAATATATTAATATTTTAATAATGGTTTTTGTATTCATGCTTAACTTGTTTCTTATAAATTCAAAATTCAATATATTTACAATTAAAAAAATTAAATATGATACAATGGTTTATGTATAAACATATAAATTATATATATATAGTATTTAACCATCAATTGCTTATTTAGAAAAGCAAAATAGTCTAATATTTTTTTTCAGAGGCCGTAGTGGGTCTCTAACAGATGAAGTTCGTCTTCAGATGTCACCAAGAAGACATCATCATTACCATCATACACTTCAAAATTCATCTAACGATAAATCATCTGAATTATTAAAGTTATTAAAACGGTAAGTTGTTAGTTCATAGTTAATTAGTTTATAGGCATTTGTAAAAAAATTTTGTTTTTTTAAATATTTGTTATATTTACTTTTTTTAGTTCAAAAAGTTTTGGTAATGATGCTCAAATACTGAAAAATCTTAATGATCTTAAATATAAAACTGATTTTAAAAATGGTGTATCTAAAAAGCTAGTATTTAATGATCTGAAATCTTTTGAGTCTTCGTTAGAAAATCTAAATGAAGAAAATACTCATAATCGATTTGCTGAACCAGCCCAGCGAACTCCAGTATTTGAAAATGATCCCTTAGGGGCATTAAAAGAACCATCAGAACCTATTCCTAATATATCAGTAACTGTTCCAAGAGTAAGGTCTGGTATTGAGCTAGATCGAAGTGGCTCACCTGTGTTGTTTCGTGAATGGAGTAATATGCATCGTAGTGCTACTTATAGTGAAGATGTAGGTAATGTTGAAAAACATATACAAAGATCTTCCACTATGCCAACCCATGGTACTAATGAACAAGATTACCAACAAAGTCCTATCAAGTCTGCTTTAGGATCAGCATTTAAAATACCCTTTTCGTAAGTAAAAAACTACTGTTTTAGAATAACTTAATTTGTAAAATAAAACTTACATATACTTAACTTACATTAACTAGAAGAAAACAATTTATACAAAGTATATTATGTGTGTAGTGGAATTTAAAACTGTACTAAACAGCTAAGTGATTAAATGATCATATTAAGACAATGCAGATCAAAAATATTTAATTATTTCTAAATCTGTTTGGACATAAAACAGTACAACACTCAAATTCAGAATTTTATACTAATTTACTAATGTTAAGCATGATTACATTATGTTAATTAAATTTTATTTTTATTAACATAGTATTTTAGTTATTAATTAGAAATTAGTTGATTGCAGTTTATTCTATGTTATGTTATTTTTATTTAGTTTGTATTGTTTGTACATTTTTTTTTTTTGTGTAGTAGTCTTAGTTATTATTTATATTTACAGTCAGTATACTCCAACTAAATTTTCATTACCACGTAAGTCTGACTTTCGTGTGGGTACCAACATTATTGAAAATGCGTTCACCAATCTCAGGTAAAGTATCATTTAATATTTTTCAATGTTTATTACCATTTAGTTATAGAATGGTTACAAACTGTAACACATTTGTGCATTATGTAATACATCTTTTAAAACATACAGTATATATTTGATATTATTATTCATAATGATAAAATGATTTTATTAAAACAAATATAGTTTTGTTATACACATATTATTAAAATTATTATTTACTTCTTTTATAACATTGAAAAATTACTTGTTACTATGTTTTCAGTTCATCAAGTTTTTCTGGGAAAAAATCAAATGAACTTTTAATTGGCGGATTAACTAGTTTAAAAAGTGCAGCAAATACAATGGTGAAAAAATTTGATGAGATCAAAGAAGCAATATCTACAAATAATACCCCCATAAAAGACTATGTTCAGTTTAGTATAGCTTTTATTTTAATTTCATGAATTAACTTTAATTTAACAGTAACAATGTATCTAAATTTAAACAGACTTTTTACAATAGTAAAAACTATAATATTTAATACTCATAATTGATTAGATTATTTTAGTTACACATGTTATATCTTTAAAATATTTAGATGTCAAAGGGAAGAAGACAATTGGAATGGAGATGACAATGATCAACAGTCAAATGAGCCAAGTGTTAGACGTAAAATATCTAGTGAAATATCTTCCCTGGGCGTTGCTCAACATTTAGATTCTTGGAGTTCTAATTTAATTGATCTTTTTACTGATGGTAACAGAAAAAGTAGTTCTACAAATATGAATTCTGGTAAAAAATATTTCACTTCAAATACATAATCATAATAAATATTATATTAAACACATATATAAATGATTTATATTGAATTAGGTTGTGCAACAATGGATTCATCACAATTAAGTTTATTTCAAGAAAAACTTTATAGGCGTTCTAGTCATACGCCTGAATTGGTCGCTTTAGAAATTGTTATGACCACATGTTCTAAATGTCACAATTGTGGATGTCTAATGTTTGATGAAGAAATTATGTCTGGTTGGGTTCCAGATGATTCTAATTTGAATACAAAGTAACAATCTAACCAACTATTATTAATTGTGTTGTTTTGATATTTTTTTCATACTTTCTACTACAGATGCAGGCTATGTATCAAGGAAGTAGTACCATTTTTAACTGTAGATATAATTGACTATCGATCCAAAAATAGCAATGTAACGGATGATTACAAAAATAACAGTGATAATATAGATTTACTTACAGAAAACAGTGCAAGAGGTATTTTATGAAATTTTTTTATTCGTTTGTTTCAATAATAGTGATTTCATAATTTTAATTATTTAATTCCTGGACTAATAAAACACTTAAGTATTTTTCAATTGAATATTTCTTATTTGTTAATTATTAACTTTCAGATATAATAAATGATGGATATAAAACTGATACAATAACAGTTCCTTATTTAAATCCACTTGTTTTGCGCAAGGAACTAGAGTCTATTCTTGTGGCCGAAGGTGATATCTCGTTAATACGCTCTAAGTTTGCCGATGAACATCCAATAATATATTGGAATCTAGTAAGGAATTTTAATTAATTTGGTCATTCATTTGTAATATAATTTTAATTTTATTATTATTAAGGTTTGGGTATTTGAAAGAATAGCAGTACCATCACATATTTCTGGTTTATGTTTAAACGCAAATTGTGTATTGGGCGATAGAGATATCATTGATTTCCATGACATTTGGTCAGCATGTGATTCATCCAATATTTTGATAACAACTCTGTGGGACAATCCTAAACTATATGACGATATAGGTTCTCCCATGTATGCATTCTGGTCTGATGAAGAGTCAAAGGAGAGTTGTTTGATTAGTGCTTTGGTCACTGATCGCAAAACAGTACCCAAGAAGTGAGTAATTCTAAGTATAACAATTTAAAAATAAATATAATGTACTTCCTCAAGTTAGACTTAAAATTATTAAAAGTGCAACTTGAGTATTCAGATGACCTGATGTCTGAACATGTTTTACAAAAATATTTATGAAATATACTATTTAAATTTCAAACCTTTATTTAAATTAAATATTCTAGAAAAACCAGTAGAAACATTTTTGAAATTTATAAATAATGCTTAATGTTTATAACTTCATTGTTAAGTACTTCAATTTTACATATTTTTTAAAAAATATTTGTATTATTTTATTTATTTTTAATTAATATTCTAATATTCTAAATAATCAAAATCAATGTAATTTTACATTAGTAACAATTATAATTTTTGTCAAAACCACCATAAATCACTTTACAAATAAAATCAGTATCAAAAAATGTCATCAATAATCTCATAATTTTCAATGTTGTTTCAGTGTTATGTCAAAAATTATAGCAAACATTCGGCGCAATAATTTGACAGATCCATTAAAAAAACTAGCCCTTGAGAGGAACAAATTGCGAGGCAATGATTTAACGCATAGTCATTCACTATACAGGGACATTTTATTTTTAACAATTACAGCTATTGGTCGGGAGAATATTGATATTAGTAAGTATCTAATTAATATTTAAAAATTTTTAGAGTAAAAATTGTAAAAATAGTAATGCAAACTGTTTATTATTTCTCCATTATCACTATTATTTTGACTAGATGTGCTTTGAATTACCTGATAATTATTATTATAAATTTTTGAAATATATTTAGTTAAAATATTTGTTATTTCAGGTGCTTTTGATCAAGAGTATTTAATAGCCTTTGAAACTGTATCAGAAAATGATTCTAAATTATTGTTAAAATGCGATTACCCATTATCAGTTGGAAGTCAGTATTGTCGTCATTTGTTTAAGGAACTCGAGCTTTCAAATTACAAGTGATAATTCAACTACTTTATTTTAAAACACTTATAAATGTATTTTGTGTATTAATGTTATCTGCTCATATTAAATTATTGAAGTTATAATGGATATAGTTATCTACAACTCTATTAAGAATAGTCAGTTATTAATTGACTTTTAATAATTGTTAGTTTTTGAATTATTTGTTAATAATTGTATCATGTTTTTTTATAACTTAGACATGGTATCATTTTTTTACAAGATGTATATAATTATATGTTAAATGTTGCGATTTATATGTAACAATAAAATAACTCTATCAATTTTTTTTGTTTATTATATTTTTCAAATCAATATTTATGAAATGTATAAATATCCTTCCTCTTTCCAAATTATATTTTGTATTTTTCTCTGGACTATGATAAAAATCAATGGTCAGATCCCTTTTTGAACTTTTGGGCCTTGTTCAAAATGTATAAAAGTTTTATGAGCTAATAACAATACAAATTTGAAGTAATTTTTTTTTTTACCAACCACTTATTCTGTACATACAATAACTCATTATAAAATCAATACACTCATTACTCTGATAAAAATTTAAAAAATATAATTGTTGTAGAAAATCATGAAAATTATAATTAAAACACATAAATTGTTTTGTAAAATAGACTTAATATGATTTTTGATGTTGAGTATTTTTTATATTTTTTTCAATTTTCAGATCAAAATTACTGTTGCTTGTTCAGTACCTACTCTAAATACATGGTATAAATGGACATTTGTTAAGTAGATTTTTAATTTTATCCCATGTTTTATTCCCATCATACATAGATCCAAACATATATAAATATGTTATAGCAATATTTTAAAATTTTCAAAGTGATTAAGAAAGTTAAAAAAAAAATATTTGAATCTAGGACAATTGACACCGAATATAAATGTATATGTAATACTGAATAATCATCGTTTAAGCTTGTAATATAATAATTCAAAAGTTTATTCTAATATATTTTTAACTCTTTTGAAACACATAAATAATATAATCATTAGTTATTAATTTAATTTTTTTTAGTTGTATCGGAACATTCTGAATTCCTATTAATTTTAATTTTGAATAGACTACGATACACATATGGTTGGATTACCAACAATCAATATACACTAACTAATTAGTAATTTTAGTCTGTAGATATTTACCTACATACATTTATTATAATCACTCGGTGTCAATTGTCCGAATACCAATATATTTAAATGACTTTCATCAATTCGGTGTCATCGGTAACAGACCAGATATAATAATTGTGGTTCTGATTATTTCAATTTGCACAAAACAAACTCCAAAAAAGGCCTTATGTTAAAGAAAAAAACCTATATTTTCAGATATTTTATGTAAATGAGTGTATGTATTTTCAGAACTTATTCTATTTTAATGTTTAAATTGTAAATAAGTTATTTTCTTATGAGGCCTTTATTCAAGTTTAAAATAATGTAAAATAAATTGAAATGAAAGCTTAGTTTCAGCAAAAGTCATTCATTTAATTAGTGTAAATTTTTTCTCATTGATTTGATTTAGAAAAATTTCTACACAAGAATTAATTTTATTTAAATCCAATCAGGCATGGGGTTAAAGGGAAAATAAGTAATTTAATACCTTGGGTATGTTTAACCCAAATTTCTTACTCCTTATTTTGTAATCATAAGGATCAATGAAAAATAAAAATGACTTAAATGATATAGATATACAACTATTCAACAATGTACTACAATACAATGAAATTCATGTTAATATGTAAAATAATTTCTGTTCAGTAATACCATTGATTAAATCAATGGTAGTATCTATTTATATGAGCAACTAATTTTATCAACAAATTGCTATATCCAACTTCACGTTAGATTTAGATAAATCGAAATTAATTTTAATTGGAAAAAAAGATTTTTACTGAAACAGAAATTTTGAATTCAACAAATACTGAAATATTAAGAAATAATTAATTTAATTCATTTGCTGTATAGTATTTTAATATCGACTTAGTTGATACATTATACTTGACATGCCTGTCTTGTCTAATATTTTCTTTACACGACACATCATAACAAAAAATTTACTAATCTTACAATAACTAAATGAATCCATTTAAACGCAAATTCATTATTTTTTTTTAATATCGAGGTTTATAAATTTTAATTTTTGAAGAACTTATTTAAATTGTTGACATCATCTATAAGAATTCAACCAAGTAAAACCATCAACTTCATCATATTGGAAGAAACCAGTACATCAGTTCTGTTATTTCTTGAAACCAAGTATAGAAAATAACATTATTACCATTAAACAATTATACAGTACAATGTTTAAGTTAACGGTATTAATTACAACAAATACAACAGGTATTGTTATATTCATACTGAATCACTATTGTTGAATAAAAACTATCGTCAACATATCTTAATATATAAAACTATACTTTTTTCAGCAAAAAAACATGTTAAGACTCGACAAAAATTGGTCGTTTTATGCAGCATCACACAACATTGCAAAAGTTGAAATAATTCTAATAGTAAGGTAAAACAAGGAGATAAGTAGAATATGCTTTTTCTCATTTGGACACCAATATTTCTCAGATATCAATGAAAAATAACAACAAAAATGTATGATTAAAAAAAAATTGTTTTATTTAACCATTTCTATTTTTTACTGCTCTTTGTGCCAGAACTAGAAACAGATGATTGAGACATAGTACGTTTACGGCTTTGTTCAGCACGTTTCTTTGCCAGCTTTTCTTTTTGTCTGTGTGCAAGAAGCTTGGCATATTCAGTAGCCTGTTCTTTGCGTTTCAAGCAACGCTTCTTCTTTAATGCCAAATTATGACGTTTACGCGCTAGAAATCAAAATATTATAATTTTAAATTCCTGAATAATTAATTAACAAGTTATTTTTCAATTTTAAATACCTGAAGACGGACAGGAGTAATAAGACGTTGGATTTTTGGAGCCTTGAAATGCTGTTTGGTTTTTCCTTCCTTAATTGGCAAAGGTCTTTTAATAACGTACTTACGTACATCATCTTCTTTTTGCAAGTTGAATAACTTACGGATCTTATTTGCACGCTTAGGCCCAAGACGTCTCGGGACATTTGTGTCTGTTAAACCAGCAATATCCTAAAAAATTTAAATAATTAATTTCTATTGACATTAGAAAAATATCACATCATACAATGTTAGATAATAATATAAATTCAGTGTTTAGATTCAAATATGTTTGTAATGTATCGTTTATACACTAAAAATGATTAATAATAACCATTCTTAAAACATTAAACGAATATAAATTTTCCGTCATTCCGATGTCAAAATATTATTTAAATAAATCAACAGGAAAATGACGGGTTCAAAATAAAATGTATAAATGATAGATCATAATTCATAACTGATATATATATTAATAAAATTATACGGTTGTAAATAATATATTTTCCCATATCAGATGATGGTTTCAATTGCTTCACTCGTTTTTTAAATTTATATTCTTTCTGGTTTACTAGAAGAATTAACAATTCAACATGTGGCAGTGAGCATATTAATATAAAAGTTTTTCTTTTAAAAATAATATTAATATTTTGAAATACTTGATGATTAAACACAAGGTTAACATTCCCTACTAAAATAGTTGAATACACTAGAGAACTTAATCTTAAATGTAACGCTTATACCAAACAATGATCAACCATAGAGCAATCATTCTTAAAATATTAAACGAATATTAATTTTCCATCATTCCGATGTCAAAATATTATTTAAAATAAATCAACAGGAAAATGTTGGGTTTTAATAAACATAGTATATAACTTACACAAATTAATAAGAATATCATTCTTATAAATATATAAATTATGTTAAGCTTAGAATACAAGAACTAATTATAAGATTAACACAATCATTACATAGTTAACATAATAGAAATTTTGAGTTTAATGTAACGCTTATACACTAACAATGATCAACCATAGAGCAATCATTCTTAAAACATTAAACGAATATTAATTTCCCGTCATTCCGATGTCAAAATATTATTTTAAATAAATTAACAGGAAAATGTCGGGTTCTAAAAATGAATTTACTTGATAATACATTTTGGGTATTAAGACTACAGCAAATTTATGAGCATTTTAAATTATTAAGAATGATCAATAATTAGCATTCACAAAATATTATTAAATGTTAAAAAACAATAATTATAAATTCACAGTAAAATATCTTTACTTTATTTTTTTTTAGTTATAATTAATAAAAATAAATACCTTTTCTCCTTTTTTGACAACAACCAATGACAAAACACTAAGATTGGAATCTACGATACATCCACGAACAGATTTTCTCTTACGTTCACCATCTCTTCTAGGACGGTAACAAGAATGTCCCTTGGATAATAATAAGCGTACTCGGACATTAGATAGAACACCTTGTTTCATAGGAAACCCTTGCTTGTCATTGCCTCCAGAGATTTTTAGCACATAACCTTTCCATTCTTCACCGAGTACATCAACTTCAACTTCAGTGCCAATACGTTTTTCATAGAATACACGCAACTTGTGCTCATCTACAATTTCAAACAGCTTTTGACTGCCTGTGGCTGGATATGATACATTTAACTATAAAATAAAATAATTTAATTAATTGAAAAACAAGCAACAACGATAAGTAAGCCACTGTTATAATATTAACTTTGTTAGTTTTTAAAGTCTAAACATGTAACAAAACATACAGTACCTATGTGAAACATTTATAATAGAATAAACAATTTACAAGTATCTAATACTTAAGAATTATTTAAGTGTAAGACTTAAATATGTTTTACAAATCCCACAAATATGTTCAAACAATAATGATTGGTAAGACGTTTATGATTAATTTTTATTTAATGCAATCTTTAACCAATTTAAGGTTGTAAAAATTACTTAACTATTGAAAAGAAAATTGTTGAAACAGTGAAAATTTCACATTAGATTTCGTTAGAACGTTGCGTCAAAAAATCAAGAACAAATTATCTGGAGCCATCATATCTTTGAGACTTAATAAACCACCATTATAAGTACCTAATGAAAATTAAAGGAAACACTAAAATGCAGTTTACAAGTGTCAGTACTTTGTAATGGAACGTAATACCTCAAATATAACACGGAATGAAAACAACGCTAACAATTATTTTTCAATTAGTTGTCGGTACCATGTTATGTTAAACTATTTTTCCGACTTCATCCAATTGCATCTTAATAAATATTAATTGTTTCCAAATAAATACTTGCATAAACGATAAATAAGATATTAAAGAGTTAACATTACCTTCATGTTGAATCCTGGTTAATGGCCGACCACAATCCAAAAATTAAATACCATAAAACATTTTCACATTTAACACTGAAAACAAAAAGGTAAGCAAAATGTTTTGAGGGACCGTCGACGGAAAATATTGATAAGTGAGGTTAGGGTTTTGACTAAAATATAGTGTAGCCAACTGTCTTAATTGAATGATACCCTGGAATAATGATAAGAAAATAAAAATTTTTATATTCATTGCAGCCAACTTATAAAAGTAAAAATATAATCAACTTTGCCTCCCCCCAAAAACATACGAAATACGAATAACTATTATTCCAATTCTTAGTTATTTATTATCCTACTAGCACCGGTGAAACTCGCTGTAAGTGAATACCCTAGGCCGGTAAAACTCGCTGTATGTGAATACCCTAGGTAGCTGAAAATCGTTTGAAGTGAATTTCCTAGGTAGGAGACAGGACTTTAGAATACCGCAGTTAGAAAAGTATATTAGGCCAAATCAGTGATAACAACGTTTGAGACGTTGGTTGGTACCTCTGATTTGGTGGTTCTACACTTTGGCGGTGTTGTTTTAAACGCGTAAATAATAAAAGTCTAATTCGAGCGTCTAGTGGTCGGTCATTTCATTAAATTCACAGGTGTAATACACCTTGTCCCGTAGCCTGCCCTGTGCTTTTGTGCATGGAAAATAAATAAATACATTCCGAAATGGTAATTAAATGTCTAGCTATCAGTCATTACCCGGTGCTTGACGTTACTCGACTGGGCAATCCGCGTAGCTTACCCGGTGTTTTTGAATATGGAAAATAAATAAATATACACTCCGAAAGATTGATCAAGTGTCTAGCTATCAGTCATCGCCCAGTGAACATCGATTCCTGGCCGGGCAATCCGCCTTCGGCGGATTGTTATACCCTCTGACGTCGAAGGCGTTGTGCTGTTTAGTACGTAAAAAGTTTAAGTCGAATCACCGTTGAAAATCCAGTTGAACGCGTTTAAACCTCCCAGGTAGGCAATCTGAATGCGTCGGATCGCGGACGATGTGGGCGTAAAGGGGAGATTTTTAAATATTATGGAAAGTACACGTCAAACGTTAGCGATTCGAAGATCAAAAAACTACACATATTTAATATTTTTTTTGGTATTTTATAGATAGTGTAAGATAAGATATCGAAAAGAAATATGCACTTTCCGTGATAACAAAAATTACAATTACCACAGTAGCTACATTAATATTTAATCAATGGATTATATATATATATATAAGTTCTAAAACAGTAATATTAGATAATAGATTCATATCGATCATTAATATTGTATGCGGCCAATAAAAATTAATATATATTTAATTGTTATATTTTTCTTCTTTCTTTGTAATATATATACATTTTGAATATTGAATATTACGTGCAGTTCACACAAATATTAAAATTAATTTAAATGTATAGTGTAAAAAATAAGTTAGTCAATGAAGAACACCATATACATGCATAATTGATTAAGTTATTAAACTATCATATCATTAGTTACTTTTGTAATACAGTGATAAAAAACAAATAGTTATGGACACGATATATATTTTGTATAAATAAAAAAAAATAATAATAAATTTAATTCACAAATAAATTAAAAAACACTAATGAAATGTCGTAAAATAGCATCAGGTTATCAGGTATAAATTAAAAAAAAAAAAAAACAAAATCTAAATTACAGTAGTAAGTGAATCTACAATAATGACAATTATATCTGTGAGATGAAAAACTACCAACCTAAAATAACAAAAAATTAATGTTTATTAAATTGTTGTTTGACATTAATAACAAATTATCCACAAAAATAATTTGCATCCAGAGAGAACCATGTGGAGGTTGTCAAACTTTCTCTCCATTGATTTTTATAATCAATCTAAACAAATAATCGAAAAGTGAAGTGTAACGGATCACGAAGTTCCGTGGGATCACAAAGGTCCCGTGGATCACGAAGGTCCGACATGGATCACATAGATCCGACATGGTATGGAAAACTATAGTGTTTAAAAACACTAACATGTAATAAATATTGTTGTCTGTCAACAACAAACAGGTATCTCTAATAAAAACTTTTTTTTGAACAAAGTAAATTATTTTATCAGAAATATTTTCTTCTGTATACATTTTTACCATAATTAATCAATATATTTGAATATAAGCACAAACTCATGTTGCTTAGAGAACTTCTCTGTAGACAATGTTTTTGGTGACAAATCTACCACGATCGTCACCACACATACCAATTTTAATTGATTACGAGTCTCACGCGTGAAAACGCCACGTACAGTTGTCCGTGTGTGAACACCGGTGAAGGCAGAAGCAATCCAACTTTATCAAAAGTTTGACCCCGTGACTTGTTAATGGTCATCGCAAAAGACAGCCGTACGGGGAACTCTACTCGTCACATTATGACTGGCAGGTCATCTTCTCCACTTGACGTGAGCGGTTTTGCAGGTATGACTATGTCTTCCTGTGCATTACCAGACAACATACTCGTTTTAAAGTTGTATCATCGCAGTTCAGTGACGACCAACCTCGTGCCGTTGCAAAGTCGCCTCTGTGAATCTAGATTTCTCAGCAACATGACGATCGAACCGACTTTCAGAGTCAAGTTGTACGGTGGCAATCCATCCGGTTCTAGTGTTGAGGAATTCTGTAGGATAATTGGCCACTTCGTCGGAATCGTCGACCACCACAGTGTCGATGGCAGTGTAGCTCCTGTGTGCACCGTCGATGCGTTGTAGCACCGTGCGATTGACTTGTCTGCATTCATCGTTCCTAGGACATAAAATTATTTTCCGAGCAAACTCGTCAACTAACACGAAGGAAAAATATTAGGCGACGTCTGACAATCGTGTCGGGAACGTCATAAAGAAGTTTTGAAACAAAAAAAAATTCAAAACTTTCATGAAATTACACAAGAGTTTCCGAATTAAAGACAGCCTAAAAATGCCGATTTTAACGCGTATACTCGTGACGGTCATATAAATAGATATTTACGCAAGATACTCAAGTACGTCATCGTAAATGATGAAACTTATACACAACGGTATCCAAACCCTCGAATTTAAAAAAATATAGATATTATATAGAATCATCATAAATAATAAAACTTGTACTCACCGGTCTCTAAAACGTCGATCGAACAAATTAATGAAAAAAAAAAAAAAAAACAAATTATATGTAAGTAGAAAAAAAAAGATTTATACAAATTATATTATTGATGTATACAACACTATAATGTGTCGTACGGACTACGGTCAAACATATTGCACAACGTTCGTCGAGCAACAAAGCTGCTCGGAGTAGAAACACCGGACCCAGGAGCACGATGTTCTTCGACCTCTCTACCCCGAAAACACAAAATACCAGTATTACCAAATATTGCGAATATGCAATAATATTATATATAAATCATATTTCAATTTATTATGTTGTATACATAAAAACTTCTCATCGACGAATGGAAAGATGGAATGAATCTATGAACAGAATCGCGGTATTGATATCATCACAAAGTATGAGTACCTAGGCACGCAACGTGTTTTGTTTTGTATATTATATTATTAATATAATAAATCGTCATTACTCATTCATTTCCAATTTGAACGTGCAACCGTGCAAGTGAGTATATTATATTATATTACATTATTTTTATAACAATAATAACAATAATTTTTCCATATCCTACATATTTTTCTTATGTAAATTGAAAATTAAGTTTTATATATTTGTTATGTTATTATTTATATTTATTAGAAATATGCAAAACGCCAAAACATCAGAAATTGCACCATAAACATGACTGTCTCCTTCGGGGGACAGTCATGTGGCGGCGGTGGTGGCCGTGGCGCCCAACATGGGACTTTAAAAAAAAAAAGTAAGTATGAATAATAAGATTAACTACATTAACGAATAATGTATAATATAATATATTTATGCTTCAGAATGTTACAACTGCCAAAAATTTGGGCATTTGGCTAAACATTGTAAGTATGTTTTATATACTTGTAGTATCTATTTGTTTATGTATATATAGAATAAAATAGGAAATAATTCCGTAAATTGCGTAAATAATTCCAGGCAGGAGACCAAAAAAAAAAACAACATGAGCAGGCGATGGTTGCTGAAGAACCAAGGGTGATGGTGAAGGAGCCACCGAATGAATCACCCGAGGTTGCAGCAACCACAGCCTACTTGGCTGAACTGAGGATTGTTGTAAGTATTGTTAAAAATGATTTTTTGTTATATTTATTTTATTGTAAAAAATACATCTTTTATAGGAACTAGAAAATGACGACACATCATCTGTATATAACGAATTAGGTAAGGTTCTATTTTTACTATTGTTCTTCTATTTTTTCAAAATCTAATTTTTTTGTATGTTTTTTCAGAATAAATTATTTTTATTTTTTTAATACTTTGTGTTTTACTTAAAAGGTTTTTCCTTTGTCCTCATACGTATATGTTTAAGGTATGTCATATAGTATAGATCATATATAAATGTGTATTTATTTGACTAAATAATGTATGGTCTATATAGTATATTAGGGAAACATAAATTGGAACTAATGAGTGTTCATTTTTTTTTATGTTATAAAAAAAATAACATTTCCATAAGAATTTGTTCATAAACAATTTGTTTTTCAATATAAATACAACTATAATCTATTTGTTAAAAGAGTTGTAATGAATGTATATTTTATAGAAGTCTTAGAAATAACATAAAATTGTCCTGGTATGAAGTATTAAATTATTTTTAGTAGGTACCTAGTTAATTATATTAAAAAAATATATATAACCAAATATTTGAAATGATGAATTTAATACAAATCATAATTTCATTTCTATATAGTATTAGGAAAACATAAATTGAATTAATGAGTGTTCATTTTACACTAAAGTAAGTAAGTATATTACTATAATAACATTTCTATAAGAATTTGTTCATATACAAATTTTTTTTCAATTTAAATACAACTATATTCTATTTGTTAAAAGCGTTGTAACAAATGTATTGTATAAAAGTCTTAGAAATAACATAAAATTATCCTAGTATGAAGTATTAAATAATTTTTAGTACCTAGTTAATAATTAATTATATTAAAAAAAATAAATAAACAAATATTTGAAATGATGAATTTAATACAAATCATAATTAGTACATAGCTTACTTGTAATAAAAATATTAAAATAAAATAATAGGCATCACATGAACGTTGGTAATCGTACACCAAAGCTACCAAATAAAGGGTACAGGGGAAAAACAGTAGTATCCGTTTCTGAAAATTTTTCAGGGGAGCAAAAATATAGTTATGGACTAAAATCTTTCTTCACCAGTTTACCTAATCTTTTTCATTTAATAACTGTGGACTGACTGAAAGATTTTTTCACTGAATTGATTTCAACTGTCGATATTACTTCTTATTTGCTATTGAATCAAACCATAAAATCAAAATCAAAAAAAATGGACTACCACTGTTTTTCCCCTGTATCTTTCAAATGTAAACAACTGTATTGTCATCAATAGAATGTTCTCAGTCTATAATATAAATTGCATATCACATATGTACATTTGAATTGTGCAGACTGTTAGCAATAACTATAATTGGTTATTATTTTTAATTAAGTATATATAATATAATAATCTATCTTTAATCTATTTAAAAAATGAATAATTGAATACTATTGTGTAATTTAATGTTCGTGTAAAGTATATTGTAATATAATATATTTTGACATCATCAATCGAGCAATATAAAATTAAAGTGTGAGATCAAAAATCATTTTTAAGATTTGAAAAATATTTTATGAGTAGTACCTAGTGTAAGACAGGATATCAAAACGAAAACAGCAATTAAAAACGATCGAATTAAATGAAAAAAAAAAATGCAAGACATCCGTTATACACAGTTTCTTGTGGAGCCGCCCGAATATCGCCGGAACGGGGTTCGAACCTGCCAACCTAACGTCGGGGAACCTATCCTAACACCTATCGACTACCGTTTGAGTTGATAACCGTAACCGAATTTCGAGCACTTACATCGTTTTAGAGATGCGACGAATACTACATTATACGTCGTTTAAGCGATACGATTTTTACGATTCGCGTGTCACGAAACCATAAATCGCATATTAATTGTCGTTTAGAGCAGCGGTTCTCAAACTTTTTATTTCGCGTACCACTTAAGTATATTATCAATCAATCGCGTACCACTGATGATTAAAAATCCTACCACCATGCGGCCTTCCGCAGTTCCGCGTACCATCATGTAGTCTTTCGCGTACCACAGTTTGAGAATCGCTGGTTTAGAGTGTTTCCGACGTATTCGTTTACATTTTTTAATCGTATACGTCTTAACGACGTACCGAGTTTATTATCACATACACATATCACGATATCCCCCCAAAGGTATGCGATTAAAGGCATTACAACGACTGAAGAGCAACGATTTTGCGATTTTTTTGTGTATAATAAATATAATCTGACGTACGTCAACAGTGGTATGCACGTTTCTTTTTTTATATAATATTATTATTAGTGTATATAAATATATACACATATAATCGTATTTCGTACGCTTTCGAGACGATAAGGTCGCGGAGACACCGAAAACAAAAAAACGCGTAATCGATACGGATAAACGATTTATCGTATCGTAAAAAAAAAAACAGTAGTGACGATACGACGACCGACCGGAGAACGCGCCGCGAGTACGCTTTTTCCGGACGCGAACGAAATTCGGAGACGCGCGGACTGGACGAAAAAGACCCGCTCTGGGCTATAGCGTCGAGAACGCGACGGAAAAACTTCTCGAAAGGCCAGAAAACCGGGCGAAAAGCGGAAAAAACGGTATATAAAAACAATAATAATGAGGAATAAGCAATAACCCAACCGATAACGACGACGGCGGGAGATATCGGATAACGACTGGAAAAAAAAAATTTTAATTTTTCGATTGGTCGAGACACTAAGCCTATCGGCCCGTTTAGCAACTATTCTTCGTTTTATATTATAAGAAAGAAGATTAAAATTTAAATCTAATTGTTGAAATAAAAATAAAAATAATAGTTTATTTACATAATACAAAATATGACATATTTCTTTAGTTATTTAATCGTTCTAAGATTACATGTAATATTAATATTAACATTTATGTTATTTTAGCGAAAATTAATTGATGTGTGCATTGAAGCTTTTACTTTACTATCATAACATGTATTTCAAAGTTCCTATCTGTCTCACTCGGAGTCTCGGACGCTTCCATTTTTTATCATATTCACTCAAAACCACAAATAATAATAGAAACCACTCAAATAGTTACAAGTTACTCGATGAATGAAATGATGCGTCTTAAGAATGAGCACCTGTTCTTATTCTAGCAAATAATAATGTTATTGATACCTATTTATTTGTAGTGTTTGTATGTTTTATTTTTATAATAGCTGAATCATATTTAAATGAAAAATTGGGTAATGTGTAATACTAGAGTTCAAAATGTACGACCATCGATCATCAACGTTAAACTTGATGTGTGGTTATATGTTTTTTGAAAAATTAATTAGACCAAATTGCAAAATATTGGTGAATTTATTCAATCTTCTTTTTTATTATACAAAATGTTATGTACCTACCTATGTTATTAATTATTATGAATTATTATATATCATCATCATGTAAAATTAATTTAACCTAATTAACCATTTATTTTAATAATTTAATTAGGTATGCTGATATATTGGAATTTGAATTATAATATTTATACTCATTAGTTAACATAGCAGGTAGGTTCTTAAATGTATTTTTATAAGATTTAGTTTGAAATTTTATCCGAGATTCTTCCCCCTCATAGTAAATATATTCACAATCCGCACCTTATTGTAGAACTTTTACGACTTTTTGTAATTATGGTATATATATATTATAAACTGTATACCTACTTACATATCTGGGTATACAAATTGGTACTTGGTAGCCAATAATCATAAACACATAATATCAGTCATCATACTATACAATACTGTAAAAGTGATGAAAATATAATATAGATATGATTTTAGAGTCTGAATGAATTTAATTTCAATTAATATTATTATTATTATTATTACACGTTATATACAATCAGTACCCTAGGGTAGAATAAGAATATTTGCTACAAAATGAAGAATATCACAAGAAAATATGAAGGAAGAACCTATCCAGTGATGACATTACCTAATTTAATATAATATAGAATTATAATTAATATTTTTATATTACCTACTAGGTATAGGTTTTTAAATTGGGTTAATTTTTATATTTTAATACACATTATATATTTTGTTTTTAAATAAAATAAAAATGTTTTAGTGTTTTATTTTATTGGCTTAAATAAATTTAGGAATTTTTATTTTTTTTATGTTATATTATGTTTGTCATTTTTGGATTGTTTTGATTTGTCGACATTTTAACCTGTCATTATCTCGACCATCTGTGTTTTGACTATTTTTAATATTTTTACTGTTCGTGTTTTAACCGGATACGGTGTTCCATTAGTATTTACTAGTTATTAATCAGGATAAACATTGTAATTTCCAATATTTTCAAATTAGTTTTAACTAGTAACAATTTGTACATATTAGTCTATTTTATTATGTTACGTTAGTATTGACTTAAAACTTATAGGTAGCTATTACTAGTAAATAGTAATACCTATTAATTATTATACGAAATAATAGGTATTGTAAAAATATAATTATATCATAATAACTAATAGCCAATAGGTACACATACACTTCTTATATACATATAGTTATTGACAAAAATTAGTTCAACCTCTATATTACTAATAAAAAAATATGTAAATTACTAATCGCCATTTTAATTTCAAATAAAAAATTAGCTGACAGACCGTTTTCGCTGAGAAAACAAAATATAAACAAATGTTTAAATTATTACTTCCATTAAATGATAACATTTTCAAAATACTTTCAACTCTTTTTTTAAACTATTTATAGGCATGACAAATGTTCAGATCCTTTTAGTATTCCTTCTATAATTACTGATAAAAAATTATTCACTTGAGTAAAAATTATCGAAAATGTAACTCAAGAATGATATTAAAAAGAAAAATGATTGTTAATTTTTAGTTATATTAGTTAATAATATAATGTGATATAAATCAGCATTTCTCAACCTTTTTACT
The DNA here is from genome assembly GCF_002803265.2 of Melanaphis sacchari. NCBI lineage: Eukaryota > Metazoa > Arthropoda > Insecta > Hemiptera > Aphididae > Melanaphis > Melanaphis sacchari. Next base: position 581,870 of record NW_020271560.1, on the reverse strand, counting down.
GGGGCAACCTATTTTTTGAATTTCAATTTTTTAGCGACCCTCTACATATATTTTTTTTATATATTCACATAGATCATTATTAATAACTATAATAGTACTATACATAATACAATGTTTTATATGTATTGATTTAATTGTTTTCATTATTTTATTTTATTACTTGAGTTTTTAAATTTTTGTATTTGAATTTTAAATCATAGGTTAGCGACCCTAATTAATAAGTTGCCGACCCCTAAAGGGTCGCGACTCCCAGGTTGAGGAACATTGATATAAAAATATGTATTATATTATAATAATACTTTCAATGTAATAAAAGCAATATTTTTGTATATTAAAATTCATATTAAATTACATATGAAGTCGTGTTATAATCATTATTTTGATTAATTACATGAATATATCTATAGTTAGCTATATAAAGAGATACATATCTAAATATAAGCAAAGTAGATAAAGACAATGTTTAATATTATATTATGTGACTATTATCATGATCTTCATTAAAAATAATATTTATTTTTTTTATGTGTTTATAAAAAACATTGTACTTCGTTGTTGCAGCTGCTATATTTGGAAAATCTTGTTTTATATAAGTATCTACCTTAGCCTATGGATGATATTATACATATAATAATAAATAAATCTTTAACCGTGTAGTTATTGTGAATGTTTCCGACACCTAACTAAGTTTGCTGTCTCTAAAAATTTATAACTATGTTTGTACTGTGAACTTTAGTGCGACAATAAGTACGTACCCTCTTTACACCTACCAACATATTTATAATATAAATCTTATTTAAATCACATTAATAAATGTATGCTGTACGTGTATACGCTAACATAAGAAATGCCGGTATGTATAAATAACCTGAGGTTGGGAGTTGACTAACCTTGACCTTATGTTAGTCTTATGGTGAAAAACTCAAATCACTGGATGAGGTTAATACATGAGTATGATTTTATGTAAATCACCCTATAATATCAGTATATATTGCATATAGTCAGACAAACATAAAAATATTGTAGTTTAAAGTAAAAGTTGATATAGGTTGTGACCTTAAAGTCTAAATTCGGGTAAATATAGACCCACCCACCTTGTTTGAACAATGTAAATTTGAGCAAACATTTTTGCAAATTTTTAAAATGAATAAATAAATATGTAAAATGTAATGCTATTATAGATTGCTACTGTATCTGGCTATCAAAAATACTTTAAATATTTTAAAATCTCACGCCGGACATATATCACAATATACGGAAACGTTCATTAATATCTCTTAATTGCGTCACGTAGTAGTTAGATACTCATAAAATGTTTTTAAAATGTTCTCATATAATAAAATTAGCGATCGAAAGTTTATGCTGTTCACAAAATTATATTTAATAAAAATATTTTTCCGTTTTATTACTGTAAAAAAAAATCAAATCAAAGGGGTATCCCTCCATTAATGTATAACACCATTTGTTTATACGATTTTAATTCAGTAATGTAAATTTTTAGAGTTGAGGTTCTACGACCATATAATTAACATATAATGTTGTGTATCGAACTATATTAAATTTCTATAATTAGGCTACTTTAAAAATACATTTAGACTCATAATAATAGTTTGTTAATTTAAAGAGTTATCTGAACGTAGTTCCTTTTAAATGAAGAAACACATAGAATTGCGTTTTAGAATAAGATAGTTTTTGTTTAAATTTATAAAATTAAAATAATTTTAGGATAAAGAAAAGTTTTCTTTGACATTTAGTAATAATACTCACTATCAATTAAACCTATTTAAAACAATATACGATAATATTGACAATGTTTGTTTAACTCAGTGAGTAACTAAGCACAATTTAAGTTGAAATAAAGTATTTATTTATTTAATTTTTATACAGGAAGGAAAATAACTATTTTTTATTTAAACTAAGAATAAGACAAACAGTATTAACGTGAACTTATTCGTTTTAATAACTTCCAAACATACATTGTTCTATAAATATTTAGAATCGGTACCTAGCATTGCAGAATAAATTCGAGTACCTATATATTATACTACCATTTAATACAGAATAAGACTATTTTATAACCAATGATACTATTTATACCGTTTTCACATATTATTAAAAGAGTGTGATCAAATGTATTTGTTATATTAAAATAAAATAATAAAATATTGCATTCGAAAAACAATTTTGTATGAAGACGGTCTATCAACTATCAGGCTACATGATTTGTATTCATTCTTTATA